>NC_057864.1:273828589-274437756 GCF_019393635.1 Dromiciops gliroides
TGGGGGTTAAGTGACTTGTCCAGAGTCACACAGCTAGTAAGTGCCAAGTGTCTGAGACCAGATTCGAACTCAGGTACTCCTAAATCCAGGGCTGGTGCTCCATCTACTGTGCCACCTAGCTGACCCCTGTCTCAGTTTTCTTACTTGAAAAATGGTAATGATAATATGATCTAAAATATTTACCTCTAAAGGTGGCTATGAAGATTATGGGAAATAATCTAAGTAAAGCATTTTTCAAACCTTAAGTTATTTAACAAGTAAGGCAGTGTGGTAACAGTGGGGGAAAATACTCTGAATTCAGAGGGTCCAAGTTCTAATCTCCCTTCCCTCAGAGATACTACTTAAGGGACTTTGGACAATTAATGGGAACTGGTCAATGCTACTGGGCAACTCTTTAAAACTCTAGGGTAGAGGTTAGTTTGGGTTTCAGGTTTTTTTTTTTTTCTGTAATGTAAAGAGGTTGGACTAGATCGCCTTAAAACTCTGGACCTAGACCCTGTTATCAGCGTTTACTCTCATCACTGATTTCAAGCATGAGCTATTTTCATGGCCCAATTTTACTGTAGTTTTCATGCACACAACCTTGTTTTTATGCTTGAGATATTCCCATCATAAGGAATGAATCAATGTCTTTATTTGTCCTATGAACAACTTGTGTGATAAAATTCTAGCTAGACATCCTTACTGTTCTCTCACACTCTTCACCTCCCTCTCTCCCTTGGCTGGTACAATGAGCCATGCTAGGGCATTTGTATGGCAATGGAAATAAATGATAATGAGCAAAAAGAGGATGGGGGAGGCCATCTCTTGACCAGTGGTTCTCTTTTTGCTGAAAGGCCAAAAGTCTGTGATCAAATGTTCTTTTGGAATGCAACCCCTCCCCATAAATAATTAAAACATGCTTTTTGGTCAGTGAACTTTCAGTAGTGGCAGATCCTGACTGATTGTCCTTTTATGCCTGTATCTATGCCTGGAGATAAGATTTGGTATAATTTCTGAAGGTCATTTAGTGGAATATTACAGATTTTAATGATGGAGGGAGCAAAAACAAATTTTTCATCAACTTGAGAAATTTGAAACATCCTTTTCCAATTTAAGGGAGGTGCAGTCCTGTGGAACTAAGCAGCCATATCCGTGAAAACTGTTGCTGCTAATAGATCTAGACAAGGAGGAATCACTGAGGGATGGACACAGTAGACAAGCATTACTATGCTAGAACATAGGAATAGATCTCTGAATGGGGGATAGGCAGTAAGTGAACTAAGTAATATTCTCAGCCCTAGAGTGATAGGCCCAAATGTCTCACCATTAATTGCTGAAACTTGTAACCTACTTTGAAGATGAGCAGGCTTAAATAAAAGTTTCAGTAATCCCCACCCATTCTTATCTAAAAGGCAGAGATGACTCTGAGGAGAATCCTATCCCATCTCCCTCCCCTAAGAAGATTACCAATCACAGTCCAGAGTCTATGGGGGACAGAAGGTTAAAGCAAGCAGAGCAGATGGAGATCCTCAGTCCTGGATCTAGCTTTCTGAGGGCTTATCAGTAAAATAAATGTGCTTAGGCTGATAGTTTGGAAATGTATTAGATGGGGTTGAATTTATCAGAAGAAAAATTCTTTTAATGAATGACTAAAGATAAGGCTTCTATTTCCTATCCTTCTTTTCTACTAAATTAATTCCCAGTAGGCAAACTGTTAGAGAGATAATAGACATGAAAGAATTGGTAAATTTAAGTAAACAGCCTCAAAAAGTCAGAAGTTTTGTGTAAATGCCCTATTCTGGGTTCAGCTTGGAATCAGGACTGTAAAATGGAATGAATCCAAGCTCCCTGAAGACAGGAACTTTAGTGGGTTTTGGTTTTGCATCATCAGTACCTAGAATAGTGCTTGATGGATAGTAGATACTTAGATGAAAGTGTAATTGGGAAATAATTAAGAAAATGAAGAAACATTCAAGAAAACATAGATGACTTTACATTTTAAAATTAAGTTATTATGTGGTCCTCATGAATCCTTATTTATGTATTTGTGACCCTATTTCTTTTTTAATTTGATACCTCTAATTCTAGTCCATCCCCTTGAAGAAGCTGGGGTCTGAAGAGGTTAAGCATTTTGCCCAACATCACATAGGTAAGTGTGTGACAGAGCTAGGTTTTGAATTCAAGTCCTTTGTTGAATTAATCGGCATTTTCTTTCTTCTGACAATTGAAATAACATTTATTCTCTCCTTCCTCTGGGGTGGAAGTGGGTGGCTTGGGGAGTCTGAGCCTATTGTTTTATTCATATGGAAATCTTGCAGTGAGACAATCCCCTTTGTTGATGTATATTTGCAGCCATTCCATAACTTCAAGTCTTAGACAATCATTTTGGAGCACTGAGAAGTTAAGTCATCTGTTCATTGTCATACAGCCAGTATGCTTCATAAGCAGTATTTAAGCCGAACCAATCTGCCCTTTCTCTGTGGCTAGCTGCCTGTCCATGAAGTCATGCTGCCTCTTAGTCCCATTTGCAAGAACCAATTTAAATAAATAATACAATGCACTTTGTAAATATAAAAGTGCTAAGAAATTCCATCTTTTCTTATATTTATTGTTATCATTACTGATAATTATTGTTCAAATTGAGCTAGAGCTTCTTCAAAGGTGCAGGGGAAGAAGTCAACAGTTAGACTACCTCCAAAGGCAATCAATTACACTTTAGGACAGTTCTAATTGTTAGGAAGTTTGTCCTCCCCTTATGTCAAATTTAAATGTCTTTCTCCATAGCTTATTCACATTGCTCCTATTTCTGGCCTCTGAGGCCAAGCATAACTTGTCTAATTTCTATTTCATGTGACAGCCCTTCAACTACTTGAAGACAATTATCATGTTCCCAGAGTTCAGATCTAAACAGATGATGACAGGCTCAAGACAGGCTCTTCTCTTCTCCAAAATAAACATCCTTTATTCCTTCAACGGACTTTCACATATCGTTATCTTGAGGCCAGTAGTCATGCTAGTCTCTCTGCTTGGAATGATCTCTGTCTGACCAATCTCCTTCATAAAACAGGACACAATTAGAATATGAGACTCCTTATTGAGATAGAGTAAAGCACAATTAATATATTCCCCAATTCCTGGAATTTCTGCCTGCCTGAATTCTTTCCATGATTGCATTAGTTTATTTGGTTGCCATATCCCTTCACAGGGTGTCTGGGTGGCATAATGGGGCAGCTACATGCTGCAGCAGATAGAACAATGGCCCTGGAGTCAGGAGGACCTGAGTTCAAATCTCACCCCAGGCAATTACTAGCTGTGTGACCCTGGACAAGTCATTTAACCCTGTTTTCCTCAAACATCCAGGGCCATCTCCAATTGTCTTGATGTATAACGTGTCACTGGACCCAGATGACTCTGGAGGAAAGAGTAAGATTGGGGACCTTGTACAGCCCTCTGTCACTTAAATTCAATTCAGTACAAGTCATGACATCATCCAATTTCATGGTCATCTTTAAGAACAAAGGAAAAAACAAGGTGACACTAACTCTGAAGTCAAGAGGACCTGATTTCAAATCCGACCTCAGACACTCATTAGCTTCTGACCCTGGGCAAGTCACTTAACCCTGTTTGCCTCAGTTTCTTCATCTGTAAAATGAGCTGGAGAAGGAAATGAAAAACCACTTCAGTATCTTTGTCAAGAAAATCCTAAATGTGGTCATGGAAAGTCAGACATGATTGAAATGTTTTATTAACAAGAAGAAAGGGGGCAGCTAGGTGGCTCAGTGGGTAAAGCACCAGCCCTAGATTCAGGAGTACCTGAGTTCAAATCTGGTCTCAGACACTTGACACTTACTAGCTGTGTGACCCTGGGCAAGTCACTTAACCCTCATTTCCCCACTTAAAAAAAAGAAAGAAAGAAAGAAAAGAACAAGAAGAAAAAATCCTTTTTGGTTTTTTTGCTCTTTGTTTTTTTTTTGTAGGACAATGAGGGTTAAGTGACTTGCCTAGGGTCACACAGCTAGTTAAGTGTCAAGTGTCTGAGGCTGGATTTGAACTCAGGTCCTCCTGAATCCAAGGCCAGTGCTTTATCCACTGCACCACCTAGCTGCCCTGAAAAAATCCTTTTCTGACTAATGTTGACCTGATGGTCCAATAAAACTCCCAGATCCTCTTCAGAACACATACTTTATAGCTTGTATCTGTTATTTATTATTAGTAGTAGTATTAGTATTTTGGTGAGGCAGTTGGGGTTAAGTGACTTGCCTAGGGTCACACAGCTAGTAAGTGTTTGAGGCCAGATTTGAACTCAGGTCCTCCTGAATCCAGGGCCCCTGCTCTATCCTCTGTGCCACCTAGCTGCCCCTGTTATTTATTTTGTAATCAAGTGAAAGACTTTTCATATGGCTTATCTGTGATTCATCTTATTAGATTCTGCCCAATTCTCTATCCTGTCATGATCTTTTTGCATCCTGACTCTCTAATCTAGTATGTTTGATTTCTCTCCAAAGTTTGTGACAACTGCCAACTTGATGGGCACAACATCTCTGCTTTTATCTAAGATGTCTGTTCTGAGTCTAGCAGTTTAAGTCTGATATTACAATGACATGAGACATTTGTAGGTCATTCATAAGTTAAGAAAAGTAAGGTTTTCTTAGTCATAGTTGGGGGCGAAAGCTATTCAAATCAGATAAGTATTGAGAACACTATGCATTAATTCAGCTTAGCAAATATCCTCTGCCTCTGAGCTGCATGTAGTGGTCTGGCAGTAAAGCTTCATCAAAGAGCTTTCTTATAGTCAGGTGACCAGGAACAGACTTCAATAACCTCACTCCTTAGTCTTCTGAGTTCATTAAAATGTGAAGATGCTTTCAATAATTTTAAAGGGAAAAACTACCCTAATTTGCATGAAAAAAGAGTTAAGCTATTCCTCAAACACCCCCTACTATTTGTTCATAAAATGCTGAAACTTCTTTAGAGCAGAAGTATCCAACACAAATTGATGGCTGCCACTGAATCAGATTAAAATGTAATTGGTAAATATTCAAGAAAAAAATAAAAATACAATAGAACATAGAAAATGTTAATATATGGTTTTCTAAATCAGTATGCAGCCAGAAGTTATATTTATATATAGTTTAGTGTGCTCCCATTTCTATTTAAATATGACCTAATTTTTTTAGAAAACCCTCCACCACGTAGTAAGAAAAAGAACAAAAACAAAATAAAACAATGTAACAGCCCCATAAAGGAATGACTGAATATGGAATCATTAAAGACCAGAAGACCCAAGCTTTGCAATCCCCATTTATACTTGCCTTTGATAGGATGAAGTTTCACATATAAATTATGCATGTTCCATGTGATGGATGATATCCAACGTATGTATTTCACAGAGGTCCCTTTATTTAAAAAGGTTAACATGTAAGAACAGTCCTAGGAATTCCAAGGCTAGAGTCAAGGTGATGATACTTCCTGCATAGTCAGCAATCATCATCATGGATCAGAAAAATTGCCTTGTACCATGGCACACAGTATTCCTTGGTCATCAGTCAATAACTCTCCTTACCAGAGTGTTCCATGGGAGTGGAGGAATGCCAGTTCTTTGCCCCATTCCAGACCTCTGAAGGACTTCTTCCTTCTCCTTTGGAGGCTAGTCAGGCATTTTCTCCTCCTCCTTGTTGCCAGAAAGCCAGCCAGCTCCCAACAACTGCCTTGGTCCTTCAAGTCTTCCCTGTGTAGGATTATTCAGTAACTACTTGGGTTTATATAAGCCCAAAGGAGGAGGAAAGTGGAGATTGAACTGGGATATGAGGCAAACACATAGAGGCATATAAGCACACACATATTCATCTAATAAGATCTAAGCTTTATATTTACATAATTATGCATTCATATATATTATATGGTTGTGTATAACATACCATTCATATTATATAGCATTTAAATCCATAAATGCAATCAGTGTAAAAATACTGAAAATAATATAAAATTATATATATATATATCCACAAGAAAGCAGGGAGATGAGGAAAGAAAAAGAAAAGCTGAAAAGTATTAGTGAGGGGTATTTTACTCAATTTTAGTGGAGAAGTTCTTAAATTGAGTCTATGAACTTTTTTTTTTGGTGAGGCAATTGGGGTTAAGTGACTTGCCCAGGGTCACACAGCTAGTAAGTGTTAAGTGTCTGAGGCCAGATTTGAACTCAGGTCCTCCTGACTCCAGGTCTGGTGCTCTATCCACTGCACCAGTTAGCTGCCCCTTATGAACTTTAAAAAAGTATTTTGATAACTGCATTTTAATCATTGACATTCTTTTATAGTTCTATGCCTCTTATTTTATGCATTTAAGAACATTATTCTGAGAAAAGATACTTAGGTTTCATCAGACTTCCAAAAATGGTCCATCATGCAATAAATATTAAGAATCCCTGGCCTAATGGTATTAGTCTAGAAGACATTCACCAAGGGGAATGATAGAATTTGCTAGAGGGGATAGCACTGCAACTGGCTGGTGAAGTGAAAGATAATGAAAGCAAGAGAAAAAACTAAGTTTCCTGGATTACCCTTCCCTTCTGCTAAAATAAATTTCCCTGGATAAAATAGAGAATAGTTAGAGTGCAGGACCAGGAGAAGGACAATTACAAAAAACAGGCAGAAGGGGAGTGGTGGAGAAGATCTCTTAGGAGTAGAATCAAAGTCCATAATCAGGAGTTTTAATTTGATTGGGAAGCAGTTTCAGAGCCACTGCAGCATTCTGAGCATCAGAATTCCATGATTTAAAAACCCCACTGGAGAAAGTGTTACTGCTGGGACAAGGAATAGCAGGGAGTTGGATAAAAGTACCCTGCAGAAATCTGCAGGCAAGAGTTAGACCCAGGACTGTGGGAAAAAGAAAAGAAAGGATTGACCCAGGAAACAGATCCTAGGATGTGGAGAAAAAAAGAGTTTGAAAGAAAATGGAATAAATTACCAAGTTAATGCAATGTGGCCTCACTAAATTGAGTGCCTTAAATGAAAAACAAAGATTTTCTGATAATAATGCAAAAATTGCAGATGTTTTGAGCCATGCAAAATGTAATTTAGAATTTGAACCTATTCGTTTTGTAGGGGGTCATAGTGCATGCAGGGAATATGAAAGTATCCATTCTACCTAGAATAAATTTATATTTATGATTCTGAAATGAGAAATCTTGAATCTAACTTTTTAAAGATTAAAATTTAAGGCAATTAATCAGCTGGAAATATTTTAAAGGTATAACATAAAATTGACATCTTAAATAAAATCACACAGGCATAACCTTGCATTTATTGTAAGGTGGTAATCCTTGTAATACCCTGGATTTCTACAAATCAAGAATTCCCTCCCCTTACCCTGGAAAAGTATTCTAAGGACTTCACATACAATTCTAAGGCATGAAGAATAGCTACTCTAAGGAGAAAGCTTTTATCCCCTAGCGTAGTTCTTAATAACTATCAATGCATTTCAAGTATTGATTGTCATGACTTGGAATCTCTGATACATAAAGTAGAGGAAAAGCTATTTGCCAAAAAAGAGTTTTAATGTGTACTTTAATCAGTACATTACAAATAGTTTTGCCACACACAAAAAGATGAAAACAAATTATACAATAATCCAAAAATAGATAATGGAGGAAAGTGGGTTTATTACAGTTAATATAAAATAAAATAATAAAAATATATGAAGGAAGCAAACAAATACATGTTTTTGCCCAAATACTAATGATAAAAATGAACGTAGTTTTTTTAAGTTTTATATATTTTTCTGTCAAGAACAAATTTAAGAACATCAATTTCAGAGTCACTGTTAAATGTGAAGCAATATAGTTTGTTAGTTGTTGTTTCTGAGGGCTCCCTTCTAAGTCAGGCCATAGGAATCTGAAACTGAATTGACTAAGAAGTGGATTGAAACTAGTGAACTATAAACCCACAGGAACACAGCCCTCCTTAGGTTTATGTGAAGGTAAGAGGATTGTCTTCCTTCTCCAACAACTAACCACAAGAGGGATTTTCTGCATTGCCGAATTAAAGGAATGAACTCCTTTCCCAAAGTCATTGTAGACATAGAGGCTATGTGTACTTTTCATCAATAGGAACTGGAATGTACTTTAGATATAGTTAGGTGAATGGACTTTCTAAATATATCTCTAAGATATTGATGGAGTTGGCATGCGTAGAGAATAAAAGAACAAACAAACAAACAAAATCATAAAAAAGGAAAGATGATGAGAGAAGTAGTAGTTCTGATAAGACACTGGGAAACCCAAGCTTGTATATCACAAAATCTTAGAGTTGGAAATATGGCCTCACGGATCATCTAATCTCCCAACATCTGAGCAAATAAAACCAAAAACAAAAGCACTACAGTAATAATATCTATCCTACACAAATTTTCCTTCTCTGATAAGGAGAAATCATTAAATTAATAAAATCAACAAGCATTTATTAAGCACTTACTTTGTACCAGAGACTGTATTGAATGCAAAGGATGAAAAGGCAAAAGCAAAATAATCTTTGTCTTCAAGTAGTTTATATTCCAGTAAGGGAAACATAGTAGACATAGCATATGTACGTACATACATACATACATACTATATATCTATATATTGTATGTATGCCTATATATCAATATGTAACAATTGGAATGATGCCACCTGCTGGAGACTTATTGTAGGAAAGCTCTGCCATGAGGAGAAGGCGCCTGAGGGCAAGACATGTGGTCGGCGCTCTCACTCTCTTTTTTGCCAGGACTCTCATGGAGAGTGGAGAAGAACTGTAGCTCCCCAAGATAGATAGGTGAATCTAGGCCTCTTTCTCTTTCTCTTCACCAAATTCTTATTCTCCTTAATAAATGCTTAAAAGTCTAACTCTTGCTAAAGTTTATAATTTATTGGCAATCACTTATTAGATATTATAGACAGACTAGCTAGAACTTTAGCCCCTTACATATATTATGTCTTTATACCTATATATGAATGTATACCTACATGTATACATACATGCAGCATATATACATGCATTATACATATATTATGTATTTATGAATTGTCTATGTATGCATCGGTATATATGCATGCATGGAAAATAAATGCAGGGCAATCTGGGAGGGTGCTGGCAGGTGTGAAGATTAGAGTAGTCTTCATGTAGAAGGAGGTGCTTCAGCTGATTTTTGTGGGAAACTAGAGATTCTAAGAAACGGGAGCAACATTTAAAACTGAGTTCATGGGGCAGCTAGGTGGCACAGTGCATAGAGCACCAGCCCTGGAGTCAGGAGCACCTGAGTTCAAATCTGGCCTCAGACACTTAACACTTACTAGCTGTGTGACCCTGGGCAAGTCACTTAACCCCAATTGCCTCACTAAAAAAACAAAAAAACAAAAAAAAAAAAACTGAGTTCATTCCAGATTTGGGGAATAGCCAGTGTAAAGGAACTGAGAAGGGAGATAGAATGTCATGTATGAAGAAGAGTAAGGTTTTAGAAGGGGATTAATGTATAATAAGGTTGGAAAGATCGGTTGGAGTCAGTTTGTGAAGAGATTTAACTGCCAAATGGAGTTTTTGTTTGACTATAGAAAAGATAGGTAATCATTGGATTGGATTGGGAAGGGAGTAAATGTGGTCAGATTTCTTTTTTAAAGAAAATTACTTTGATAGCCATATGGATTTTTGGTTGGGGAGAGACAAGGCTGGGAGACCAAAGAGGAGGCTGTCATACTTGTCTAACAAAGGTGATAAAGGCCTGAACTAGAAACATCAAAGAAAATAAAGTTTAAAGGGACCTTTATGGTCATGTAATCTAGCCCATACATGAAAGGAATCCACATTGTAATGTACCCCACAAATGAGCATGGTGTCTTGCTTCAAGATTTCAAATGAAAAAATAACCCATGAGCTACTGAGGCAGACCATCTGATTGGAAGACTGTTCTAACTGTTAAAAAAAAGTTATCATTTATACCTGCTCTTTTTGTGGTGGTAAGGAATTAAAGGTTGAGGGGTTGCCCATCAACTGGGGAATGGCTGAACAAGTTGTGATATATGAATGTAATGGAGTTCTACTGTGCTGTAAGAAACAATGAGCAGGTGGAGTTCAGAGAAACCTGGAAGGACTTGCATGAACTGATGATGAGTGAGATGAGCAGAACCAGAAGAACATTGTACATAGTATCATCAACATTATGTATTGATCTACTGTGATATACTAGATTCTTTTCATCAATACAATGGTACAAGAAAGTTCCAGGAGAACTCATGATGGAAAGGGCTCTACAAATCCAGGAAAAAAAAAAAACTCTGGAATATGGATGCTGATTGAACCATACTATTTCTTTTGTTTTTGGTGCTGTTGTTTTTTCTATTTTGACGTTTTTCCTCATTGCTCTGATTCTTCTCATAACATGACTAATGCAGAAATCTGTTTAATGTTATTGTACATATATAATCTATATCATATTAGCTGCTGTCTTGAGGAGGGGAGCGGGATGGGACAGAGGGAGAAAAAATTTAAATTGGAAATCTTATAAAAGCAAATGTTGAAAACTAAAAAAATTAAATTAAAAAAAAAAAAGTTGTCATTGTTTCCCCTGGTATCAAGACCAAATTTGCCTCTTTACAACTTAAAACTTTTGCTCCCGTTCCTAGCTTCTACATTCAAATAGAACCAGTCTAATCATGGGACTTAATAGAAAGACTACTAGCCTTTGAATTTAGAGCACTTAGATTTAAATCTTAGCTTGACAATGTTGTTTATCAGTTGTTAAGTAATATCTGATTCTTCATGATGCCATCAACCACAGCATGCCACTCTCACAGTTGAAAGTACAGACTCAGGGATCATCTAAGCCCACATGGATCTGAACAAAGGTCCCGGTAATAATATCCTACAGACAGTTTGTTGGCAGAGATACTACAGTGGTTTCCCATTTCCTTCTCCAGTGGACTGAGGAAACAGGATTTAAGTGACTTACCCAGGGTCACACAGCTACTTAGTGTCTAAGGATGGATTTAAACTGATCCATTGAGCCACTTAAGCTGCCATTTAATGCCTATGAAGATTTGTTAAGGTCCTTTAACCTTTCTGAGCTCAGATTTCTTCACCTGTGGGATAAGAATACTGAATTAGTTGGCCATGAAGGTCCCTTTGATCTCTAAGATCTTGCATTCAATCTTCTATATTACAGTCCTTTAAATGGTTGAAAACCAGGTAGCATGTCTTCTCAGCTTGCCTTTTTCCATCTAAATGACCCCAAGTTCCTGCAAATAATCCTCTTGAAACATGGGATCAAAATACTTCTTCATCTATATTATCTCCCTCTAGACATTCTCCATCTCATTAATTTCTTTAAGCTATACTACCAGCTTTGGACACAATATTCTCAATGAGATTGTTTTTACCAAATGTGGAGGCCTACTTTCTCTTCCTAGGGATGGAATTATAAAAAGGTTTAGGGTATAAGTAAAGAGACATGTAGGGTAAATCTAAGTTTGGAGTTAGATTGAGTGCAGATTGAGAATTGTGAGCCAGTTACAGTGAAGTGAGTAGGCTGATGTGTTATAGAAGAGAGGGGTGGCTATCTCTGAGTATTTATCTGAATAGAGTTCAATAGATGCTATGCACTAGCGTTCAAGTAGGATTCAAAGGGGAGCAACTTTTACTGGAAGCTAAGGGTAAATGGCAATAAAAACAAAGGAAAAAAAAACCTACCTTCTATAGGACCCCCAAAGAAATATTAATGGATTGGTTCTTAAACTGGGGTCCAAAAGCTAGCTGCAAAAATGTTTTGGCAACTATATTTTCTTTTTTTTGTTTCTTTTTCTTTTCATTATCCTTTTTAGTTTAAATAATTTATTTAGTATCTTATTTTCCCCAATTCCATTTAAAAACAATTTTTAACATTTGTTTTTTTTTAATTTTGCGTTTCAAATTCTCTCCTTCCCCACAATCCTTATTGAAAAATCAAGCATTTTGAAATATGTTATGTGTGTATAGACATGCAAAGCACATAGTTCCATGTTGGTCATGTTGTAAAAGAAAACATAGATCTCCCTCCAAAAAAAGAAAATAAAAAAAGAAACTATGTTTCAATGTGTATTCAGACTTCATCAGTTCTTTTTCTAAGCATTGATTGCATTTTTCATCATAAGTCCTTCAGAGTTGACAACTTTATTTCAAAATATTGTTGGTTTCCTTTATAATTGTGTATGTTTTATTTCATAAATTTCAAATCATTTTGAGAAGAGGACCCTAGGCTTGATCAAACTGCCAATGGGTTTCATGTTACAAAATAGTCTAAGAAGCACCAGAGCCTATAGTACGGTTACCTTAAAGGCCAAAGCTTAGAAGAAACAAATTGAAAGGGAAGGAAAGAAAGGATTTCTAAGAGGATAAATGTAATCTCTTGTTTGAATGACTTTTTCATTAAAATATTATCTCTTAAAGAAACAGATAAGTGCTCAACTATTGACACTAACTTTATGATACAAATAGAGAATCAGTAGGGAAAAAAAGAAACAATTAATGTTATTAAGAGTTGAACAATGTTAAGATATAAATCACATTCATCTGTGAAGTCATGTTGAAGATGGTTATGATTGTTTATCTGTGAGCTATGACCATTCATGAAGAGTGTACCAAGTATGCCTTTTCCCTATGGATGCAGGGAAACAGTTTGTGGCTTTCCCCTTTTAATTATGATGATGTACTTGACAAACTGGGGGGAAACCATTGAAAGTTTTAGTTTGAGAGAGTTTAAAGAGATGTTTCCTGTCATTGTGGTAAAGAGTTTGAAGAAGACCCACAGATAAAAGAGAAGAAGTGATGTTTTCTGAGCAAACTGTTTTCAATTCTATATTATGATAAGGAATTAAGAAAAGAGACATTAATATCCTGAGAGACAGTAAAGAAAACAATACCTAAGTCCCAGATTAGTCATATAGTTGTCAAGATGATTGAAATATAGATATTTTAATGGTTAGGATATCTTTGGCAGTGACAATGCTGTAAATATTGCATATTGTAATGTATGTGTTAAATATAAATGTATATGTATATATTTGAGTGCATACCATCCATTATATATATATATGTATATTCTCATTCTCATCTCATTACTAATATATTTAGTTATGTTAACATTTTAAAAATGTAAGTAAATAAGAGCAACTACTTAAAGGAAGCATACCATGGGGGAGGGGGGGCGGGGTTCAGGAATCTTCAAGTTATGGGTTACAGGCACTCAAAAAAGTTGAAACTAGAACCCTGAGAATTATACCAGCCATCCCTCTTAGAAAATAAGGAGGGGCATCTAGGTGGCACAGTGGATAGAGCACCAGCCCTGGATTCAGGAGGTCCTGAGTTCAAATCCAGCCTCGGACACTTCACACTTACTAGCTGTGTGACCCTAGGCAAGTCACTTAACACCAATTGCCTCACAAAAAAAGAAAATAAGGAAGCCCAGGGGCAGAGCCAAGATGGTGGAGGAAAGACATTAAATACACAGAGCTCCTGATACAATAACCCCAAAAACAGCAATAAAAGAACCTCTGTAGCAGAAAAACACACAAATATACGGGCTGAGATTATTCTCCAGCTACAGATAGATTTCAGGGGGCCGTGCTGGGCCACAGTGAAAAGTCCAACCCCGTGATCATGCTGACAGAGACACCAGGCATGCTGCCAGAGGAATTTACCCCAGAGCCTCTGAATCAGCTACAGCACCTGCGTCTTCTAGAACTGAGCATGCAGTGGGGTGAGAGGGCTGAATGGCTGCCTGGGGGGGGGGGAAGTGCAGGGATACCAGCATGTCCTAGAGAGGAATTCATCTGTCTCACCCCATCAGGGAACCAGGAAGAAATCCTGAGCAGCAGGAGGCCCAGGTTGGGGACAGACCCAGGCTTGTTGAAGCTAAGAACCACACCACAGAAAGTTTTGCTGGCTGGTTGTTTAGTAAGTAGGCTTGAGGTTATTTTTGGACCAGAGAACAGGCCAGGTGAGAGTAAAACCTGCCCTCCCTCAAACCAAAAGACTTGGGACCCTCTGAAGCTTGGAACAGGAGTGGAGCTGAGAACACCCCCACCCCCCATGGAGAGTTTAAAATCAAGAAAAAGATGAGCAAGCAAAGAAAGTTCAGAAGTATAGAAAGCTTCTTCAGCTACAAGGAGCAGGGGAGGGGGCAATCAGTAGCAAAACACATTTGAAGAAGATTAGGGCAAAATAAGATAGACAATAGAATAAATATCATTGGAATGGAATGGGATGGAGGGAAATAGGTATGATGATTGACTACAATGTCGAAACATATAGTAGCTACTCTGCAGGAATATTGTGAAGAAAATTCTCTGTCAAGTTAAAGGTACTAGATAAAAATTATGATGAACAGGTTGCTATCAGAAAAACCTGGAAAAACCCACATGAACTGAATCAGAGAGAAATTTACTATATACAAAATAACAGCATTAGTGTAAAATGATCTGCTGGGAATCATGTTATTTTCAGCAAGGCAATGATCCAATATAACACTGAAGAACTTAGGAAAATTGAAGTCCATCTACAGAGAAAGAACTGATGGTATATGAAAACAAACTGAAACACATTTTTTTTGACAGTTCCTTAATCTGAAGTTTTGTTTTTATCTGTTTTCTCTCACAACCTAAATAATGTAGAATTGTTTGCCATGACTACTCATGTATAATTTATGTTGAATTGTTTTATTTCTTGGGGTGAGGTGGGAGGGGAGGGAGGAAAAGAAGGTGGAACACAAAGTTTTTTAAAAATTGTTGTCAAAATTTGCTTTTGCATATAATTTGGAAAATAAAAGTTGAAGAAAAATTAAAAAATAAATAAATAAAATAAGGAAGCTCAGGGAAGTGGGGTTTGTGTGGATCACTACATTTAAATTTCTTATAAGTAGAATAATCTGTAAGAAACATTATTTTGCGGAAAGAACACTAGATTTAGAAAGCAAAGGTGGATGAGCAGCCCTGAAAAGGCAAGTCCTCACACCAGAGGTATTAGTCCTCTTTGAACACCCCATCCATTCCAACGCTCACCTGGGACTCCAAGAAGCCGTAGCATTCAGAGTCCACACTCTAATAAACCATCCCTGCACACAGGCTAAACTAGTTTGAGGGTAACTGAGAAGCTTCAAATCCATTTGTCAGTTAGGGAGATGTTTACCGCAAGCATGGAATCAATGGGTGAGAACAAATTGTTCCAATAGCCATAAAGGAGACTAACACAGAAGCTGTGGAACCCTTAAAGCTTGGTTAGGCTTGAAGATACCAAGGTCATCCATTGCATCCTGGGCCATTGACACCCATCTTGACTTTTGTCCTTTTACTACACTTTGATGATTCAGGAAAGGAGAGTGAGACTTATGACTTTGTGCAGCTCTGCATCAAGTAAGTACAATTCATGTGCAAGTCAAGATCATTGACATGATCTCACCGGGTCCTCTCTAAAAATGAAGGACAAATAACAGATTCAGAATCAAATGCGAAGTTCAATTCCCAGTTCTGCCACTCACTATCCACATAATACTAGGTAAGTCACTTGTCCATTCTCTCTGGAACTTAATTCTTCATTTATAAAATGAGAGCACTTAAAAAGCTTAATTTTAGGTGCCTTTAATTTCTTTTTTTTTTTTGCCAGCAATGAGGGTTAAGGGATTTGCCCATGGTCACACAGCTAGTAAGTGTCAAGTGTCTGAGGTCGGATTTTAACTCAGGTCCCCCTGAATCCAGGGCTGGTACTTTAACCACTGTACCACCTAGCTGCCCCCAGGTACCTTTCTTTTTTTGTCTTTTTTCTTTTACAACAAACATTTATTTTATTTTTCCAGTTACATGTAAGGGTAGTTTTCAACATTCATTTTCATAAGATTTGGAGTTCCAAATTTTTCTCCCTCCCTTCCTTTCCCCCCCCCTCCACAAGACAGCAACCAGGTTATGTACTATTCACAAGTGCTCTTTTTATCAGTTCTTTCTATGGGGGTGGATAGTAAGATTTATCATCAATCCCTTGAGATTGCCTTGGATCATGGTATTGCCAAGTGTAGTTAAGTCATTCACAATTGCTCATTGAACAATACTTCTATCACTATGCACAATATCCTCCCAGGTCTGCTCACTTTACTATACATCACTTCATGAGACTTTCCAGGTATTTCTGGGATCATACTGTTTGTCATTTCCTATAGCACAAAACCATTCCACCACAATCATATACCACAGCTTCTTCCCTCATTCCTCAATTGATGGACATTCCCTTGATTCTCAATTCTTAGCTATCACAAAGAGTTGCTATAAATATTTTTGTACAATTTTCCCCCCTCTTCTCTTTTTCATGATTACTACTGTTAACTGTTTCCCTTCCATCCTATTCCCTTCCCCATGACATTTATTCTATTATCCATCTTCTTTAATCCTATCCTTATTCAAAAGGGATTTGCTTCTGTCTGTCCCCTCCCCCAATCTGCCCTTCCTTCTTTTGCCCCTCTCTCTTTATCCCCTTCCCCTCCCATTTTCCTGCAGGGTTAGAGATATTACTCCACCCAATTTAGTGTGTATGTTATTCCCTACTTGAGACAACTCTGATGAGTGTAAGGTCTTTGAGCCTTTTCTGATGGGTGTATAATTCATTTACTGCCCTGCCCTCCCCCATCTCTTCCCCAACTCCATAAGCCCTTTCCTGTTTCTTTCATGTAGGATTTCAACTCTGCCCTTCCCCCTCTCCCAGTGCATTCTTCTCACCCCTCAATTTAACCCTAAAGATAGGTGAAACAGTAGACAAAGCATCCACCATGGACCCAGGGGGATCCCCGCTAAAACCCAACTACAGACAGAAGACAGTCACCCACTGCATGACTCCAGGTATGTCCCCCAACTCCAATTGTTTATGGTTCTCTAGGGTCTTGTATTTGAAAGTAAAATTTGCCATTCAGTTCAGGTCTTTTCATTACTAATCCCTGAAAGTCTTCTTTTTCATTAAAGTCTCAGTTTATTCCTCTGAAAAATTATGCTGAGTTTTGCTGTGTAGGTGATTCTTTGTTGTAATCCCAATTCCTTTGCCCTCTGGAATATTATATTCCATGCTCTCTGGTCCATTAATTTAGAACCTGCTAGATGTGTGCTATCTTGACTGGGGCTCCACAGTACTTGAATTTTTTTCTTTTTGGCAGCTTGCAATATTTTCTCCTTGACCTGAGAGCTCTGGAATTTGGCTCTAATATTCCTAGGAGGTTTCCTTTTGGGATCTCTTTCTGGAGGTTATTGGTGGATTCTTTCAATTTCTATTTTACCTTCTGCTTCTAGAATATCAGGGCAATGTTCCCTCACAATTTCTTGGAAGATGATGTCTAAGCTCTTTCCTTGATCATGGTTTTCAGGTAGACCAATAATTTTCAAGTTATCTCTCCTGGATCTATTTTCCAGGTAAGCAGTTTTTTTTTCCAAGAAGATATTTAACATTGTCCTCTATTTTTTTTATCCATTAGGATTTTCTTTATTGTGTCTTGGTTTCTCATAAAGTCACTAGCTTCCATTTGTTCAATCCTAATTCTTAGGCAATTATTTTCATCAGAGAGCTTTCCTACCTCCTTTTCCATTTGGCCAATTTGACTTTTCAAGCTGTTGATTTTTTTCTTGTCTTTCCTGCATCACCCTCATTTCTCTTTCCATTTTTTCCTCTACCTCTCTAACTTTATCTTCAAAGTTCTTTTTGAGCACCTGTATGGCCTGAGACCAATTAATATTTTTCTTGGAAGCTTTATTTATAGGAGCCCTGACATTGAGATCTTCCTCTGAGGGTGCACCTCGATCTTCCTTGTCACTGAAGAAACTTTCTATGGTCCTCACCTTTTTCCGTTCATCTTGTCTTTCTTTTACTTGATGTTTAGATCCTTAAAGTGTGGCACTGTTTCCAGTCTGCAGTATCCCAAACTTAAGAAGTCCCAGGTGGTATGATTTAAGGAGGATCAGGTTCTTCACTTGCCTGGCCTGTTTCCTGGTTCATAGATGACCCCAGACCAACTTGCTAATCAACCAGCTTTGTGTGTTGTGGTTGTTAGCTCCGACAAGCCTGTGCCCCTCCCCCACCTTGGCCACTGCTACTAAAGCCTACCTCCTGGTTTTCAGCAGGGGTGAAAAACCCAAGTTCTGCCTCAGCACCAGCATAGACCCCTGTAGTCTCCTTGCTGCCCAGGGTTCAGCTCTCTCACCAGACTGTGAGCTTAGTTCCAGGTGACAGTGATGCTTCAGCTGATTCAGAGGCTCTGGGGGTCTCCTTCTCTGTTGAGGCCTTCCTGGGATTGGATCTGTGTCAGGATGACTGTGGGGTTGGGCTCGACTCCTGTCTCAGCACAGGAGCTCCCTTCTTCTGACCTTCCAATTCATTCTTGGTTAGCAGATGATTTCAGCACATTCTTCTGTGGGTTTTGCTGCTCCAGGCATTGTCCTATGGCATTATTTGGATGTTTTTGGAGAGATCGTGTCATAAGTTCGAGAGCTCTGCCTTTCATTTCTAAATCTGCTAACCAGCATATTGGCTTTGTGACTGGGCAAGTCACTAAATCTTTGAGGAAATGATACAACTAAAGGATTGTGGTGGGGGTAATAATCTGCACTGTTAGAAGAAGTTTCCTCCCTGAAAGTTTCATATACCAAGGTGGGAAAGGGAGGGATGTATTATGACAACTGGCATTTGTATAGGGCTTTAAATCTTGCAAAGCATTTTGAATTCATTATCTCAATTAAGCCTCACAACACCCCTGTGGAGGTAGATGGTTAAAGATAGTGCTCTCTTCACTTCCTAAATGAGGAAACTAAAAGATGGATTTGTGAAGTGACTTGTCCAGGGTCATGTAGCTGGTAAGTGGCAGAGGCAGGATTTAAACATAGGCCTTGCTGACTCTCAGTCTAGCACTTGTTGAGAGACTGTCCCTTAAAGCCCTACACTTAGATAAGATAATTTTTTGAGTAGGATTCTGTCTTCCCTCACTGATTCTTTCCCTTACTTCTTTATGGATTGCTGTTCTGGTTCTAAGACACATTTCTGGTGTATGAGAATAAAATTTAATAAAGTATATGGTGTAAAAACACTGGGGGGGGGTAAAGAAATGACCACTCTCAAGGTAACATTTTAACTTGAAAATTGACTGTGAAGAGAAAGCTCAGGATATTTCAGAGAGGGAGATTGGATCTTTTCAGACAAGGTTTCTGCTGCCCTGAATTCCCCTTTCTCCCATGATTTGTCATCAATTTGCAATAGCTACCACTGTTTACAGGCCACCAGCCTTAAGAATGTTGTGGGAGGGGCAGCTAGGTGGCTCAGTGGATAGAGCACCAGCCCTGGATTCAGGAGGACCTGAGTTCAAATCTGGGCTCAGACACTTAACACTAGCTGTGTGACCCTGGGCAAGTCACTTAACCCCAATTGCCTCACCAAAAAAAAAAAAGAATGTTGTGGGAGCAGCAAAAAGTTTGTACCTTCTCCATTGCCACCAATCACAATGGCTCTAACACAGAGGATAGAAATGTTTTTAAGTACTTGATTTGGTAAAGTAGCATTTTCTATCTAATGAGGGTATATGGCTCTAGGAACACCATCTGCCATCTTTAATCAATGAAGAAGAAAGCAGTGAGGGTGAGTTCCATATGACTTGTGAAATGAGCCAATAAGGAAGAAGCTTTCTGCCCCCTTCCCCCTCTTCCTTGAGGGAAAACCATAAAGCAAGGTCCACTACACAGTAAGGCTAAATAATTCTTGCCAGCTTAAGAGACCATAGAAATTGGCTACCCCCAAATCTCTTGACTGTGATTCATCTATATTTGCACTAATTGAAAAATGAGTTTATTACACTGCTATTTTAAAGCAACGCTTGAGAACATGTTTAAATCAATAGAAGTTAAATTAAGCTACAAGATAATAACCATATTTAAGAAGCTTTACTCTCTGTAAAATATACTTAAATATAATAATGGACTTAAAGGAAATTCTGAAACATTCTATTTGAAGCAATTACTGGAAAGCCATTATTTAAACAAAGGACCATATTACTGGAAAGTTTAAAGCATGAGGTAAATTCCACTAGGACAAATAAATCTATGTGGGAAAATGATTTATAAGAATTATATCTTGTAAAAAGGAAAAAGCATTAAATAAAAACCTCTAAAATTTAGGAAGTATTACAGTTATGAATATAGAAATGTTGTTGTCTTCTACTGTGGTGTCTAGTTCGCATGCCCTGCAGTACCCAAGGGTATTATGTGTGACATATTACTGCAAACAATACTGTCTGCTCTGAAGAAATGGAAATGAATAATACATAAAGCATAATTACAAATGTTAGATGTTCAGGACATCCTCTAGTGTGTTTATCACTTAAGAAAAACAAACTCTAAAGTTCCTCAACCTGTTTCCAATGTGACTAGAGCTGATTTTCAGGTACTTCGAAAGTCACCTCTCCCTCAGCCAGGATGAAAAGTGGACCCTTCTTAAATATAGTATAGAAGAAATTGCGTGTTATTTTTCAATTAATAGAGTTCACAAATATTCATAAGGCCTAGTAGGTCTTTTTCTTCTAAATTTCAGAGACAAATGCTTGGAAATTGATTGAGTAGTGAGGTTATCCTCTCAGGTACAGGTATATTGTTAAAACAAGCCCATGTTCCTATGTTCCCTAGGTTGCATGCTACTGGAATGCAATAATTTACTATTTCCTAATTCTGATACTGTGGGTCCACAGCTTGAGAACCTTAACTCTTTGAAAGGCCTCTTAGGAATTCTCCAATCTCATCAAACCACTAGGCAACCTGCCCTTCCATTTCCATCAGAGAACTCCTTGACACTCCATGAAGTGATAATTTGCTGGAGACATTTTTTACACTGCACTAGAATATCTGACTACCTTTGTTATCCTTTACTTTTGTGATTGCATTAACTAGTGTAAGGGAGAGAAAGAATCACAGCCCACTACATATGTATGTATGTATGTTTGCACACACATAGACTCTATATACACAAGCCAAATGTATATGTGCAAATTCCTGTGTTTGTGGACAAGATTCTTATCCAGGTAGCTGTCTTGAGATAGTCTTTCCCTTGATGGAGATTGAAATAAGAATATTTGCATAAGATGTGTTTCTATTTGCAGAGGATTAAAAGTTTGCCTAGAAAAAGACAATCAGCACCTCACACTGATGCCCTGAATATCTTAGGCCATCTTTTTTATTCCTTCTATTTTTTCTTTTGTTGTTGTTTTATTTTTTTTTTTGGTGAAGCAATTGGGGTTAAGTGACATGCCCAGGGTCACACAGCTAGTAAGTGTCAAGTGTCTGAGGCTGGATTTGAACTCAGGTCCTCCTGAATACAGGGCCGGTGCTTTATCCACTGTGCCACCTAGCTGCCCCGGTTTCCTCATTTGTCCACAAACACAGGAATTTGCAGGGGTCTATCCAAATCATGAATCAGTGACTTTTATGAAGGAATTGAAAGTCTGCTCATTAAATATAAGGATGACACCAAGTTGTGAGGTGTAACTCACAAGTTGGAGTATGGAAATAGAATTCTAAATAGCCTTGAAAAGTTGAAGAATGGTCAGAAATGTACTGGAGGAAACTAAATGAAGATAGCTCATCCTGGTGCCCTGGAAGGAACAAAAAGAAAAACACAATCAATCAACAATAACTATAAAAATAAGTAAGACTGTGGAGCACAAAGGAAATATGTCTGTGTGTGATTAAAAGCAAAGCAAGCATGATAGGGAGATGTTAGCATGCTAGAGCAATGAAACCAAACTCTCATTATCCTCAATAAGTCCTGATTAGAATCCTCTCTCTTGATCCAAGTTCTGTGTTTTCAGTAGGAGGTGGAAAAACTGGAGGGTATCCAGAGGACAACAAAATTAATGATAAATGGTTGATAATGAGGACTCATGAGATATGGCTTAAAAAAGAGCTGTGATTATTTAGCCTAGAGAACTTGAGAGATGCCTAGAAGACAATTTTCAGGTATATAAAAGTGATTTGGAGGAGCCTGGTCACCTGCAGATACACACTTCTAAAAACAAAACAAATGGGCTGAAAGAATGTCTTCAGTTTGACAGGATATGTTTTATTCTGACCGGGATTAGAGTACCTTTATTAGTAATATTTCATCATTTTCACTATTACAGATGAGGTAAATTAGTTTCTTAGAATATGGGGTAAGCTTTTTGAACAAGATGTTAGGAATCTGGGTCATTCATGATGTCAGTAGGAGTTTTGGGTTAGGACAAGATAAAACCAAGAGGTTGTTTGAACACATCCTTACCCTGAAGACAACTTACACAACTATAGACTCCCCCAGGCAACTTGCTATGAGCAGGTGCCAAATATGCATTGGTAAAAGGGTGTTTCCATATTGGGATTTCCTATGAAAAAAAAATAACACTGGTCCAACCTTACCCCTTACTTTCCTCCCACACAAACTCGCAGAAGAAATTCTAAGAACTAAATGGAAAGGAAAAATGGATTTTTAAATTCAATTCAATATACTTTAATTGAGTACTTACTGTGCACATTGAAGAATGTACCAGTAACAATAAACATTTAAGAATGTAATAACAACAACAAACACTTCTAAGTGTAACAAAATGTTAGTACTAATTATAGTAATAATAGCTAGTATTTATATCGTACCTATTAAATGTCAGGTACTGTACTAAATGCTGTACAAATATTATCTAATTAGATCCTCAGAACAACCATGTAAGGTAAGTGCTGTTATTATCTCCTCTTTTACAGTTGAGGAAATTGAAGATAAAGACATTAAGTGACTTGCCCAAAACCACAGTCTGAGGCTAGATTTTTTAACTCAAGTCTTCCTGACTTCTGCTCAGCTCCCTGTCCATTGTGTTACAGTTGTCTGAAAAGAGAGGAAATACAGATTTATTAAGAACCTTCTATGTTCCAAGCATTTTACAAATTTTATCTCTTTACATCCTCATAACAATGCTGGGAGGTAAATGCTATTATTATCTCCATTTTACAATTTAGGAAATTGCAGGAAACAGTTATGTGATTTGCCCAGAGTCATACAGTCAAGAAGTATCTGAGCTGGATTTCCATGTAGGTCTTCTTGACTCCAGTCCCAATGCTCTGTCCACTGCTCTACTTAGCTGGAGTTTTTATGTCCTGTGATGATATATAGCACAGTTATGACCATTTCCTCATATAATCATTATTGTCATTAATTTTGAGCCTCTTAAATGAATTCTTCTATACTCCCAGGTGGCAATGACGTGGTCCTAAATCTCCACCATAAACTCCTCTATAGTCTTAAAGCAATTCCCATTACTCTGATATATGTTGTACCCATACAAGGCCTTTTTGTTCAATTCTTGGATCTTAGCCATTTCTTAGACTATATCCAGACACATACCAATTTCATTTACATTCAAAAGTAAGATGGCATATACCTGTTATCAGCTTTGATTATTTCACAGTAAAATAATGCTTCTTGTTCCAAAAGTATTTCTATGGTTTTTTGACGTACCTTTCAAATAGTCGAAGATTGTGTATCAATCTTCTTTTACATGAAGTACATTTTCTCTATAGCCTTCAGGTGATGAACTCTTTTTTTTTGTTTTTATTACATGTACTTTTGTTATGCTACTTTCCAAAACATTTAATATCCACTTTATAATTCTGTAAGTATGGTAAAACTGGCATTAAGTAGGCATTAACTGAAGTAAGTAGGTTCTTCCCATTCAGCTTTGATATGAAGACCCTAGGAAGTCTCTTTCCCTATTCAGATATCGCCTTCTCTTTGATATATTTATATTAAACACATCTTGAAAGGAAAAGACAAAGATATTTGTAGGTACAACCTTCATGTGTAGATTCAATATCGTCTCCATGTTGAATCTTGAAGCCTTCAATCTTTTTTTTTCTTTGACATTCATTAAAGTTTTATAGTTATTGACTGCAAATTATATGTTGATATGCTTAGAGAAAGGCCTTTTAAATAATGAATAGTTTTCCATGTAGACATCAAAAACAGAATTTTTGCTATGCTTGAATTTATTTTATATTTTACATGAACCATCCATGAGTGTAAACTGAATCAAAAGCTGTGAAATAATTAATAGACAGTGTTAATCTTGTAGTGAATTCAGGCAGCTTATTACTAAATTTGTAGCCCTAAAACTTTGCACAAGATTTTTCCTCATCAGCCAATGCATTGTTTATGTGTTCATATTTGTGTGTGTGTGGGGGGGAGGTACCATAATACATGTTTTGAAGGCCTTTTGTAAAGTATGTAAATAAGTAACTGACCTATGTTTGGAGGAACCACTGTTATAATTTTGTAACAAATAAAGCATACCTTTTTTTAAGAAACATGTGGTCAGGAATAAATCTGAGAAGAGGAAGGTAAAGTGCTTTTATAGTAATCATGCAGCATCATGAAGCATTTGAGCTAATAATCATGAATTTGAACCTGTTCCTTTGCTCTCTCATGTTTCAAAGAACTTCATTTCAGTCACTTGCTTTGAGGTAAATGTTTCATTATTCATTATATTAATAATGTTCAAGCTTTCTGTTTCTTGCTTGATCTGCATAATTTCCTTGCATTGAACTTATTGTGATCATATAGACTTCTCTTCACACATATGTGATTTTGCACACCTTAATTCTTTAGGAGTTTTCTACATAATATAATCTCTTTGCGTTTCAAGTAACTATTACTTTTTTCATTGCTATAGAATTTTCTCTTTAAGCCATGTGCCATAGGCATTTAATGATATTTATTGATAGTTTGAGCAATTGCATAATTTGACTCCTCACATATTTCACAGTTTATGTTTTCAATTGTTTATTATGAAAATCAGAAATGTTTTATATTCTTTTGTTGTCCATATATTTGTTGTCTTTAATTGGTTTATATGACATTCAGTTAGTATGCTCTAGATATTAATAATAATTTATTAATTCTAATTATTTCTGACATGATTGTGGTTGATGCATTCAAGTATTCTTTGATAGTTCTACCTTTTCTCCTGTGGTTTTTAACATCAAAACTAGCACCAAATATGCTGTTGTGTGCAAGATATGGTATGGTTTCATACCTTCTATCAAATATCATGGAGGAAAGCATTAATTCATTATGGTTGGAGCTAGACTTATTGTGGGACTTGGCAGCAGTGACAGCCACAGCTTTAGGACCTTTAAACTCAAAAACAGTAAGGGCAACAGGTGAGAGTAAATAGTACACAGAAGAGAACAAAAGAAAACCTAAAGGAAGCAAAGAAAAGCTGGGTCTTTGAAAACAATATATAGTATTTATTATAAAGGATTTCTCGAAATGAAAATTTGTTATTTTATATTGAATCCTCTTGTTCTGCTGTATACATGGCATCATTCTTTTTTTCTTCTTTTGATTTTTAGTTTAAAATAAATATTTTTTTTTTTTTAGTGAGGCAATTGCGGTTAAGTGACTTGCCCAGGGTCACACAGCTAGTAAGTGTTAAGTGTGAGGCCGGATTTGAACTCAGGTATTCCTGACTCCAGGGCCGGTGCTCTATCCACTGCGCCACCTAGCTGCCCCTAAAATAAATAAAATTTTACAAAAAAAAAAATAGATCTGGGAAAATGGTAAATTAGGAAAAAAATTCACTGAAGTTAAAAACTTAAAAAGCAGAATTGTGCAAGTCAAATTTAATGACTTCATGAGACATTAAGAAACAACAAAACAAGGTCAAAAGAATAAAAAAATAAAAGAAATATTGAAGTATCTCATCTGAAAAAGAGAAACATGATTGACCTGAAAAATGGATAAAGGAGGTAAAACTTAAAAATTATTGAACTACCTGAAATCTATGATAAAAGAAAGAGCCTAGACATTATATTTTAAGAAATTATAAGGAGAAACTACCCCTAGATTCCTAGAACTAAAGGGTAAAATAGAAATTAAAAGAATTAATTAATCATCTCTTGTAAGACACCCCAAAATGAAAATTCTCAGGAATATTACAGCCAAATTCTAGAGGTCTCAGGTCATGAAGAGAATATTACAAGCAATCTAAAAGGACCAAAAAACAACAGTAGGCCACAGTGAGGATCACACGACATTTGGTGGCTCCTATGTTAAAGGAGTGAAGGGCATGAAATATGACTTTTGGAAAAGCAAAGGAACTGGGATTGTGAATAAGAATAACCTACCCAGCAAAACTAAGTATATTCCTTCAGGGAAAAGATGAATATTTCTTGAAATATAGGAGTTTCAAATTTCCCTGATGAAAAGTCCTAAGATGAATAGGAAATATGACTTTCAGATACAAGAGTTAAGAGAAGCAATAAACAAACAAATTCATGAACATGAAAGAGAAATCATAAAGGATTCAATAAGTTTAAACTATTTAGATTCCTATATAGGAAGATGATAAATGTAACTCCTAAAAAATTGAGAAAGTTATAGTATATGTAGACAGGAAAAAGTGTTTGTTGATAATAATAGGGTGATTTAAAATGTGGTTATCTTAGAAAGAGTTATGCATTGTAAGAAGAAGGAAGGAAAAGGAAGAATAGCAAATATGTATATATATATATATATATATATATATATATATATATATATATATATATATAATCAGTCACATAAAAGAGACAAAGTTCTAACTATGAAGGGGAAAATGCAGGGAGAGAGGTGTGGTGGCCAAACTTTGAACATTACTAAAATCTGAATTCGTTAAAAGAGAAGGAATATATACACAAAATCAGTCAGATATAGAAATCTACAATATAGAAAGGCAAGTAAAAGGGTTAGGGGATAAGAGAAAGAAGAGGAAGGAGAAGAAAGAAGGGGAAGGAGAAGAAGAAGGGGAAGGAGAAGGGGAAGGAAAATGGGAAGGGGAAGAGAAAGAGGTAGGGGAAGAGGAAAGGGAAGGGGAAGAGTAAAGGGAAAGGGAAGAGGAAGGGAAGGGGAGGAGAAGAGGAAGGAAAAGAAGAAGGGGAAGGAGCAGAATTGAGGAGGAATTGAAAAAGGAGAAGGAGGAGGAGGAGGAGGAGAAAGAAGGAGAAGGAGAAGAAGAAAGAGGAGAAAGAAGAGGAGGAGGAAAATTGAAGGCAGGCAGTGATCAGAAGTAAAAAAAGGCTTGTGGGGAAAGACAGGGTCAAAAGAAAAAGAAAAGCATAAACAGAAGAAAATAGAGTAGAGGGAAATACATAGTTCATAATCATAATTATGAATGTTATAGGGATGGTCTCACACAAAACATAGAAGTACAGAACAGAATGAATTAGAAACCAGAATCCAAGAATATATTGTATATAATAAACTCATTTGAAATACAAAGACAGATATCAAATTAAAATAATGGGCTGGAGCAGGATCAATTATGTGTAGCTAAAAAAAAAAAAAATGAATTCACAGGGGTGGAGCCAAGATGGAGGAGGAAAGACATTAAACGCACAGAGCTCCTGATAAAATCACCCCAAAATTAGCATTAAAAGAACCCTTGGAGCAGAAAAACACATGAAAATACAGGCTGAGAGTTTTCTCCAGCTATAGATAGATTTTAGGGGGCTGTGCTGGGCCATGAATAAAGCCTAACCCTGCAATCAGGCCGACACACCAGACAGCCACCTGAGGAATTTGCCCCAGTGCCTCTGAATTGGCTGCAGCACCAGCATCTTCTAGAACTGAGAGTCAGATTGAACAGCTGGCCCGGGGTGGGGGTGGGGGGTAAGAGTAGGGATACCAGTGGACTGTGGGGAAGGATTCAACTATCCCACCCCAGCAGGGAACCAAGAAGAAATCCTGAGCAGGAGAACCAGGTCGAGGAGGGGAGCAGGGGAGCAGGCTCATCAAAGCTAAAAACCACACCACAGAAAGCTTTGCTCATTGGTTGTTTAGTTAGTAGGCTTGAGGTTATCTTCGGACCAGAGAACAGGCCAGGTGAGATTAAAACCTGCCCCCCCACCCCCACCTCAAACAAAAACACTTGGGACCCTCTGAAGCTGGGAACAGGAGTGGACCTGAGAAGCAGCCCTACCCCCAACCCCCCAACCTCCAGTGGAGAGTTTAAAATCAAATAAAAGAGAAGCTAGGCAGGCTGAGAAGAAGCCCACTCATCCCCTGGGCCACACTCTAGCTTGAAGAGTGTGTCCTGGAAGCAGGGCCACACTTTAAGAAGGAGTTAAAAGCCAAGAAATAGTAAGCCAGGATGAGTAGGCAGAGAAGGCAGAAGACCATTGAAAACTTCTTTGGGGCTAAGGTAGACCACAATACAACCTCAGAAGAAGAAGATAATAACAGGATCAAAGCTTCCAAGAAAAATATGAACTGGCCTCAGGCAATGGAAACCCTCAAAAGGGACTTTGAGAGAAAATAGGAGAAATAGAAAAAACATGTAGAGAAAGGAAGGAAAGAATGGAAAGAGAAATGAGAGCGATGCAGGAGAGTCATGAGAAAAAAGTCAACAGTTTGAAAAGCCAAATGGAAAAGGAGATTAAAAAACTGTCTGATAGGGGGAAGCTAGGTGGTGCAGTGGATAAAGCACCAGCCCTGGATTCAGGAGTACGGGAGTTCAAGTCCAGGCTCAGACACTTGACACTTACTAGCTGTGTGACCTTGGGCAAGTCACTTGACCCCAAATGCCTCACCCCCCCCCCCAAAAAAACTGTCTGATGAAAATAACTGCTTAAGAATTAGGGATTGAACAAATGGAAGCTAGTGACCATATGAGAAACCAAGATACAGTAAAGCAAATCCAATTGAATGAAAAAATAGAGGGCAGTGTGAAATATCTCCTTGGAAAAACAGCTGACCTGGAAAATAAATCTAGGAGAGATAATTTTAAAATCATTGGACTACCTGAAAACCATGACCAAACAAAAGCTTAGACACCATCTTCCAAGAGATTGTGAGGGAAAATTGACCTGATATTCTAGAATCAGAAGCTAAAATAGAAATTGAAAGAACCCACTGATCACCTCCTGAAAGAGATCCCAAAAGGAAAACCTCCAGAAATATTATAGCTAAATTACCAAACTCCCAGGTCAAGGAGAAAATATTGCAAGCAGCTAGAAAATATTGCAAGCAGCTAGTATCTGAAAAAAGATGGAAGTACATTTTAATTTTTTTTTCTTTTCCTCTTTGACAATTCCTTAATCTAAAGTTTTGAGTTGGTGTTTTTACTGTTTTCTCTCATAACTAGCTAATACGGGAATTTTTCCATGACTACTCATGTGTAACTTATTTTGAATTTCTTGAGTTCTTGTGGGTGGGGGGTATAAATGGAGGGTGGAAGACAAGTTGGAAAACAAAGTTTTAAAAAATTGATGTTAAAATTTGTTTTTACATATATTTCAGGAAAATAAAATTCTATTCAAAGCCAAAAAAGTTTTTAAAAAATTAATTTGCAATTATAATTTCATACAAAGCAAAAGTGAAGACAGCCTTAGGTAAAAGAGATAATCAGGAAAATTATATTTGCCTAAAGGTACCAATGAGAATGAATTAATATTGGTACTAAACATATAAGCACCAAAGAGACAATCTCAATGAAATGAATGAATATTTATAAAAAATACAAATTGCACATAATAACAGAAAAGCAAACAGAATAGTTAAATAACCTAATTTTAGAAAATAAGTAATTGAACAACCCATAAATAAGTTCCATAAGAAAAAATCCCCAGGACTATATGGATTTACTATTAAATTCTATCATTTAATGAACAACTAATTCCATGTATAAACCATCTGGAAATAAATCAGTAAAGGAGTGGCACCAAATTCCTTTTATGACATAAATATGGTTTTTATTATTAAACCAGGGAAAGAAAAAACAGAGAAATACATTATAGGCAACTTTCTCTAATGAATATTAATTTGAAAATTTTAAATAAAATAGTAACAAGGAGATTATACCAATATATTCCAAAGATCATACATGATGACTAGGTTGGATTTATACCAGGAATGAAGGCCTAGTTCAATATTAAAAAATAAAATAAAAAAAAAACAAAAACAGCTATAAGCATAGTTCACTATATCAATAATAAAACAACAAAAGTTATATGATTATATCAACAGATACAGAAAACACTTTTAACAAATTACAAGATCCATTCCTAATTAAAAACACATACAAAAAAGCATAGGAATAAAATAATTTTGTCTTTAAATAATATCCATCTGGAACTATGAGCAAGCATTATCAGTATTGAAAATAAATTAGAAGCCATCCCACTGAGATCAGGGGTGAAGAAAGGATGTCCATTATCACCATTCTTATTTAATATTATATTAAAACAGGGGGCAGAGCCAAGATGGCACAGAGGAATCAGCAAGCTTCCTGAGTTCTCCTTCTGTTCCCTCAAAAAGAACATTAAATCAAGCCTCTGGACAGATTCTGAAACTATAGAACCTGCAAAGAGACAGAGAGACACAGTCTTCCAACCAGAGATAATTTAGAAGACTTCAGGAAAAGTTGGTCTGACTCGGGCAAAAGGGAGACGCAGGGCAGGGCAGCAGCCCAGTGCCGAGGGGGTCGGGGCAAGTAAGCAGGAAGCCGCAGGCCACAGCTGAACAACTGAGGCCCCTGGACCTGGGCTCTAAAATCTGGTGGCCCAACAAGACAGTGGAAAAACGTACCTGCACCAGCCAAGAGGGCAAGTTGCCAGCTAGAGGGCCACGAACAGGATAGGTGCAACTAGGCCCACTGATCCTAGTGCACTCAGACAGGAAGTGCAGGGCAGGAGAACTGCATACATCATAAAGGCCTCAGTGTAAAAAGCCAGTCACACAGGCCCTATACACCTGTACAAGAAGCCCAAAACAGGGACCCTGGTGCCCTCAGAGCAGACCTCAACTTAAAAAAATAAATAAATAAGCTGCAGTAATGAGTAAGAATCAAAAAAGAGCCCTCTCCATTGAGAGCTTCTTTATCAACAGGGAAGAAGCAAATACAAACTCAGATGAAGACAATAACCTCAAATTGCCTATATGTGAAGCCTCAAAAGGGAAGGTGAATTGTTCTCAAGAACAAAAAGCCTTCCTGGAAGAGCTCAAAAAGGATTTTAAAAATCAATTGTGAGAGGTAGAAGAAAAAATGGGGAGAGAAATGAAAGCAAAACAAGAAAACTATGAAAAAACAATCAGCAGCTTGGAAAAGGAAGCACAAAGATTAGCTGCAGAAAACAATTCCTTAAAAAATTTATCTGGCCAAATAGAAAAAAAAAGGTGCATAATCTCACTGAAGAAAACAATGCCTTAAAAAATTCATTTGGCAAAATGGAAAAAAAGGTACATAATCTCATTGAAGAAAACAATGCCTTAAAAATTAGAATTGGACAGTTGGAAGATAAGGAATCTATGAGACACCAGGAATCAGTCAAGCAGAATCAAAAGAATGAAAAAATAGAAGAAAATGTGAAATACCTCATTGGAAAGACAAATCATCTGGAAAACAGATCAAGGAGAGACAATTTGAGAATCATTGGACTGCCTGAAAGCCATGACCAGAAAAAGAATCTAGACACCGTATGCCAGGAAATTATTAAGTTGAACTGTCCCGACATTATAGAATTGTAGGATACAATCATCATTGAAAGAATCCACTGATCACCTCCTGAAAGAGACCCCAAAGGGAAAACTCCAATGAATATTGTAGCCAAATTCCAGAATTATCAGGTCAAGGAGAAAATACTCCAAGCAGCCAGAAAGAAGCAATTTAAATATAACAGAGCCACAGTCAGGATTGCTCAGGACCTGGCAGCTTCAATATTAAAGGACCATAAGGCTTGGAATATCATATTCCAGAAGGCAAAGGAGCTTGGATTGTAGCCAAGAATCTATTACCCAGTAAAAGTGAGCATTTTGCTTCAGGGGAAAAGATGGACATTCAATGACATTGGGGAGTTTCAAAGTTTTTTGATGAAAAGAACAGAACTGAATAAAAAATTTGATCTTAACATACAAGACTCAAGAGAAGTTTAAAAAGGTAAACAGAGGGGAAAAAGGTTACTCAATTAGGTTAAACTTTTTACATCCCTACAAGAGAAGATAATACTCATAACTCTTAAGAACTGTAAATGTATTTGGGCAGAGAGAAGGACTTTACACAGAGGGTATAAATATAAATTGTCTTTGATGATACAAAGAAAATTAAGGTGTTAAAAAGGGAGTTTATGGGGAGGAGAGGAAAGGGGAGGTGGAATGGGATAAATTATATCATTTGAAGAGGTGAAAAAAACCTATTACAATAGAGGGAAAGAAAGGAGGGGAGAACATTCTTTCAACCCTACTCTCATTAGATTTGATTCAAAGAGGGAATAACATATATGTTCATTGGGATAAATAAAATTAGCTCATTCTTTAGGGAAGTAAAAGAGGAAGGGAAAGGGGGGAGACTGATAGAAGGGAGGACAAAAGCAAGGGAGAAAAGGGTAAAGAAAAAGGAGGGGGGATTAAAAAGAGAAGGCAGATTGGGGGAGGCAGGGGTAAGAAGCAAAACATCAGTGAGGAAGAATATGCTGAAAGAAGGGGGTAAAAGTACAAAAGGGGTAAATAGAATGGAGGGGAATAGACCGTTAGTAATAATAACTGTGAATGTGAATGGGATGAACTCTGCTATAAAACAGAAATAAATTGCAGAGTGGATTAAAAACCAGAATCCTACAATATGCTGTTTACAAGAAACACATTTGAAGTAGAGAGATACACATAGAAAAGGTAAAAGGTTGGAGCAGAATATATTATGCTTCAGCTAAAGTAAAAAAAGCAGGGGTAGCAATCTTTATCTCAGACAAAGCAGACGCAAAAATAGATCTCATTAAAAGAGATAAGGAAGGAAACTACATCTTGCTAAAAGGTACTATAGATAATGAAGTAATATCAATATTAAATATGTATGCGCCAAGTGATATAACAACCAAATTCGTAGAAGAGAAGTTAAATGAGTTATAAGAGGATTTAGATAGTAATACTATACTAGTGGGGGATCTGAATCTCCCCCTCTCAGAATTAGATAAATCTAGCCAAGAAATAAATAAGAAAGAAGTGAAAGAGGTGAATAGATTACTAGAAAAGTTAGATATGATAGATGTATGGAGAAAATTGAATGGGGATATAAAGGAATATTCCTTTTTCTCAGCAGTAGATGGCACATTTTCAAAAATTGACCATGTATTAGGGCACAAAAACATCATAGTCAAATGTAGAAAGGCAAAAATAGTAAATGCATCCTTCTCAGATCATAATGCAATAAAAATTACATGTAAGAAAGAGCCAGGGAAAAGTAGAATGAAAATCAATTGGAAACTAAATAATTTCATTCTAAAGAATGAATGGGTCAAACAACAAATCATAGAAACAATCAATAACTTTATCCAAGAGAATGACTATAATGAGACAACATACCAGAATCTATGGGATGCAGCCAAAGCAGTGCTTAGGGGAAAATTTAAAGCTCTAAATGCTTACATGAATAAAAAAGAGAAAGAGGAGATTAATGAATTGGGCATGCCACTTAAAAAGCTAGAAAAAGAACACATTAGAAATCCCCAATTAGATACTAAACTAGAGATCCTGAAAATTAAAGGAGAAATTAATAAGACTGAAAGCAAGAAAACTATAGAATTAATCAATAAAACTAAGAGCTGGTTTTATGAACAAACCAATAAAATAGATAAAATATTGGTTAATTTGATTAAAAAAAAAGAAAGAAGAAAACCAAATTACTAGTATCAAAAATGAAAAGGGTGATGTTACCACCAATGAAGTGGAAATTAAATCAATAATTAGGAATTATTTTGCCCAACTGTATGCCAATAAATGACAATCTAAATGAAATAGATGAATATTTACAAAAATACAAACTCCCTAGGTTAACTGAAGAGGAAATAGAATCCTTAAATAAACCCATATTAGAAAAAGAAATTGGACAAGCCATTAATGAACTCCCTAAGAAAAAATTCCCAGGGCCAGATGGGTCTATAGTTGAATTTTACCAAACATTTAAAGAACAATTAATTCCAATATTATACAAATTATTTGGAAAAATAGGTGGAGTTCTACCAAATTCATTTTATGACACAAATATGGTGGTGATACCAAAACCAGGCAAAGCAAAAACAAAGAAAGAAAATTATAGACCAATTTCCCTAATGAATATTGATGCTAAAATCTTAAATAAGATATTAGCAAGGAGATTACAGCAAGTGATCACCAGGATAATACACTATGACCAGGTGGGATTTATACCAGGAATGCAGGGCTAGTTCAACATTAGGAAAACTATTAACATAATCAACTACATCAATAAGAAAACCAACCAAAATCATATGATTATCTCAATAAATACAGAGAAAGCTTTTGACAGAATACAACACCCATTCCTAATAAAAACACTGGAGAGTTTAGGAATAGGTGGAGCTTTCCTTAAAATAATAAACAGTATTTACCTAAAACCATCAGCAAGTATTATATTCAATAGAGATAAATTAGAGGCCTTCCCAATAAGATCAGGGGTGAAACAGGGATGTCTATTATCACCCCTATTATTTAATATTGTACTAGAAATGTTAGCTTTAGCAATCAGAGAAGAAAAAGGAATTAAAGGAATTAGAATAGGCAAGGAGGAAACAAAACTATCACTCTTTGCAGATGATATGATGGTATACTTAAAGAATCCTAAAGAATCAACTCAAAAATTATTTGAAACAATTAACAACTTTAGCAAAGTAGCAGGATATAAAATAAATCCACATAAATCATCAGCATTTCTATACATGACCAACAAAGTCCAGCAGCAAGAGATAGAAAGAGAAATTCCATTTAAAGTAACAGTAGATAATATAAAATACTTGGGAGTCTACTTGCCAAGACAAACCCAGGAACTCTATGAACACAACTACCAAACACTCTTAACACAAATCAAATCAGATCTAAATAATTGGAAAGATATCAATTGCTCATGGATAGGCAGAGCTAATATAGTAAAAATGACAATTCTACCTAAATTAATTTACTTATTCAGTGCCATACCAATCAGACAACCTAAAATTTATTTTATAGAGCTAGAAAAAATAATAACAAAATTCATCTGGAAAAGCAAAAAATCAAGAATATCCAGGGAAATAATGAAAAAAAAATGCGCAGGAAGGTGGGTTAGCTGTACCAAACCTGGAGCTTTACTATAAAACAGCAGTCATCAAAACTATCTGGTATTGGCTAAGAAATAGAGTAGAAGATCAATGGAATAGGCGAGGCACAGGAAACACAGTAGTAAATGACACTAGTAACCTAGTATTTGATAAGGCCAAAGACTCCAGCTTCTGGGATAGGAACTCAGTATTTGACAAAAACTACTGGGAAAACTGGAAGGTCGTATGGCAGAAATTAGGCATAGGCCAACATCTTACACCTTATACTAAAATAAGGTCAAAATGGATACATGATTTAGACATAAGAGATGATACCATAGGTAAATTAGGAGAGAAAGGAATAGTCTACCTTTCAGATCTGTGGAAAGGAAAACAGTTTATGACCAAACAAGAGATAGAGAATATTATAAAATGCAAAATGGATGATTTCGATTACATTAAATTAAAAAAAATTTTGTACAAACAGAATCAATGTGTTAAGGGCTAAAATTCTAGCTAAACTGTCTAAAATATCTAATGAGTGGTCGCCAATAAATTATAAGCTTTAGCAAGAGTTAGACTTTTAAGCATTTATTAAGGAGAATAAGAATTTGGTAAAGAGAGAGAGAAAGGCCTAGATTCCTATCTATTAAAGGGAGAGCACATTTCTAGCTCCGCTCTCCACCAGAGTCCAAAGGAAAGAGCCTGAGACCGAGCGCCAGTCTCTTCCTTCCTCCTCCCACTAGCCCATGTCACTTCCTGACGCCAAAGAAAAGACTCCTGGTCTTGCCCTCAAAGACCTTCGCTTCATGGGCGGAACTCTTCTACAGTAAGTCTCCATCACGTGGCATCATTCTAATCGTTACAAATGCATCCAAAATTAGAAGGGAGGTAGAAACCTGGGAAACAATCTTTATGGCCAGTACTTCTGATAAAGGCCTGATTTCTAAAATATATAGGGAACTAAATCAAATTTATAAGAACTCAATCATTCCCCAATTGAGAAATGGTCAAAGATATGAACAGGCAGTTTTCTAATGAAGAAACCAAAGCTATCTATTCCCATTTGAAAAAATGCTCTAAATATCTAATGATTAGAGAGATGCAAATTAAAACAACTCTGAGATACCACCTCACACCTAGCAGATTGGCTAAAATGACAAAAAAGGAAAATAATAAATGTTGGAGAAGCTGTGGGAAAATTGGAACACTAATGCATTGTTGGTGGAGCTGTGAATTGATCCAACCATTCTGGAGAGCAATTTGGAATTATGCCCAAAGGGTGATAAAGCTGTGCATACCCTTTGACCCAGCAATACCACTTTTGCATCTTTTCCCCAAAGAGATCATGGAAAGGGGAAAAGGACCCTCATGTACAAAAATATTTATAGCTGCTCTTTATGTGGTGGCAAGGAATTGGAATTTGAGGGGATGCCCATCAATTGGGGAATGGCTGAACAAGTTGTGGTATATGAATGTAATGGAGTACTATTGTGCTGTAAGAAACGATGAGCAGGAGGAGTTCAGAGAAACCTGGAGGGTCTTGCGTGTGCTGATGATGAGTGAGATGAGCAGAATCAGAAGAACATTGTACACAGTATCATCAACATTGTGTGTTGATCTACTGTGATGGACTATATTCTTCTCACCAATGCAATGGTACAGAAGAATTCCAGGGAACTCATGATGGAAGAGGATTTCCAAATCCAGGGAAAAATAAAAAAGAACTGTGGAGTATAGATGCTGAATGAATCATAGTATTTCTTTTGGTTTTGGTGCTGTTGTTTTTCTCTTTTGAGGTTTTTCCTCATTGCTTTGATTTTTCTCTTGTAACATGACTAATGCAGAAATATGGTTGATGTTATTATATATATATGTAATGTGTATTTGTGTATGTGTATGTGTATGTGTATGTGTGTATGTATATATATATAAACCCAAATCAGATTACCTGCTGTCTAGGGGAGGGGGTAAGGAGGGGAGGGAGGGAGAAAAATCTGAAATTAGAAAGCTTCTATAAACAAAAGTTGAGAACTATCTTTACATGTAACGGGAAAAAATAAATAAAATACTTTATTTTTTAAAGTTATGAAAAAATATTATATTAAAACATATTAGCTATATCCACAATATAAGAAAGAAAAATTGAAAGAACAAAAATTGGTAATGGAGAAACAGAACCATAAATCTTTGCAGATAATATGATAGTATACTTAACACAATAGCATTAACTAAAATGCTAGTTGAAGCAACAGCTTTAGCAAAGTTTCAAGATATAACATACACCCACATAAATCATATATTAGCACCAAAACATAATAGGAATTGATAAAGCAATTTCGTTTAAAATAACTATATCTGTTATTAAACATAGGGAAGTCTGTCTTTGAAGACAAATTTAGGGAATATATGAACATAATTGCTAAATGATTTGTCACACAAATACAGATCTAAACAGTTCAAAAAATATTTTTCATGGGTAGATCACACCAATATAATAAATGGTAATTCTGATTTAATTTACTTACTCAGTACCATACCAATAAATTTAATAAATAATTATTTTGGAGGCAGAAAAATTTAATAACAAAATTAACCTCATTTGTCAAATGTGTAGGAAATTAAGTTTTGATGATTACTGCTTTATAATATAGTTTGAGGTCTGGTATTGTTAGGCCACCTTCCTTTGCATTGTTTTCATTAATTCCCATCATATTCTTGACCTCTTGTTCTTCTAAATGAATTTTGTTATTATTTTTCCTAGCTCTATCAAACAATTCTTTTGTTTTTATCGTACTGGCTTTGCCTACTCATGAGCAATTCATTTTCCCCTATATTTACTTATATTTCATATATTTGCATAAATCTGACTTTATTTGCATGAAAAGTGTTTTGTAATTGTGTTTATACAGTTCCTGGGGTTGTCTTAGCAGGTAGACTCCCAAGGTTTTTATTTTGTTTAAAATTTTTTAAATGGAGTTTCTTTTTCTATCTCTTGCTGCAGGCTTTTATTGGGCACATGAAGAAATGCTGATGATTTATGTTGATTTATCTTATACCCTGCAACTTTGCTGAACTTGTTAATTATTTCAAGTAAGTTTTAGATGATTCTCTAGGGTTCTCTAAGTATACCAACATATCATTTGCAAAGATTGATAGTTTTGTTTCCTTATTGCTTATTCTAATTCCTTTGATTATTTTTTCTCTTATTACTATAGCTAACATTTCTCATACTATATTGAATAATAGTGGTGATAACAAGCAATCTTGCTTCATCCTTGATCTTATTGAGAAGGCTTCTACCTTATCCCCATGAAAAATAATGCTTGCTGATTGCTTTATATAGATACTGCTTATCATTTAAGGTAAAACTCCATTTGTTCTTATGCTTTCTAGTCTTTTAATAGGAAAGGGTACTGTATTTTTTGAAAAGCTTTTTCAGCATCTATTGAGACAACCATAGGATTTCTGTTGAGTTAGTTATTGATGTGGCCAATTATGTTTATAGTTTTCCTACTGCTGAACCAATCCTGCATGTCTGGTATAAATCCCACCTCATTATAGTGTATAATCATTTTGATATATTTCTGAAGTTGACTTGCTAGTATTATATTCACAATTTTTGCAGTGATATTCATTAGGGAAATTGGTCTACAATTTTCTTTCTCTGTTTCTGTTGTTCCTGGTTTAGGTATCAGTACCATATTTGTGCCAGAAAAGGAGTATATGGGGTTCATTTCCCTATTTTTCCAAATATTTATATAGTATTGGAATTAATTTTTCTTTGAATGTTTGTTTGAATTCATTTGTGAACCCACCTAGCCCCAGGAATACTTTCTTACAGAGTTTATTAATGGCTTGTTCAATTTCTTTTTCTAAGATATGGTTATTTAGGCATCCCATTTCTTGATCTGACCAATTTATATTTTTGTAATTATTCATTGATTTTGCTCACATTGCCAGATTTATTGGCATATAAGTGGACAAAATATGAACTAATGATTGCTTTATTTCCTTCATTGTTGGTGATTTTACCCTTTTCATTTTTGATACTGGATATTTGTTTTTATTCTTTCTTTTTTAAAAAAGAAATCTTATCTATCTTCTTGGTATTTTCATAAAACCATCTGCTTGGTTTATTTATTAGCTCAATAGTTTGGTTTCTTTTTCTCTTTTTCACTTATAATCTTATTAATCTCACCTTTGATTGTCAGGATTTCCAAATTGGTACTCAAATGGAGATTTAAATTTTTTTCTAGTTTTGTTGTGGTTGTTGTTGTTGCATTCAATTCATTGATCTGTTCTTTTTCTATGTTGTTAATGTAAAAAATTAGAGAAATAAATTTCCCCCTAAGAACTGTTTTGGCTATAAAACATACACATTAGTATTTTGTTTCCTTGTTGTCATTCTTTTTAATGAAATTATCAAATGTTGGAGGCAGAGACAAGATAGTGGAGAAAAGGCAGTGACTCGCCTGACCTCTCCCTAAGACCCCTCCAAATGCCTTCAAATAATGCCATAAGACAATTTCTGGAGCAGCAGATCCCACAAAAAGACAGGGTGAAATAATTTTCCAGCCAAAGACAACTTAAAAGGTTGTCAGGAAAGAGCTGTTGTACCAGGGTGGGAGTAGGGTATATTCCAGCATGGGCCACCAGCACAGACCAAGCACCAGTCTGAGAAAACTAGGAGCAGACCTTGAAAGCCTCGGCAGCAGCAACTGCTTCTAGAAATCTTAGCCCACAGACAGTAAGGGGGTCAATCAATTGGCCAAAAGATTGCAGGGATCTCTTTGCTAACACTGAGGCAGGACTCTGTTGTTTTACCCATAATCCCATTCAGGTTGCCATTTTGGGTGGCAGTCCCAAGTCAGAGAGGCACAGTAGCACACTGGAGCTTATGGTCACAGTGGAGTAGGACTCTGTTCATAGTTCCAGGGCAGAAAAGCAGGCCTGTGGTTTCTTGCAGACAAGACGACAGGCCAAGAGAGTAATAAACATACCTCCCATTAAATCATACTATCTTGGAAGAACTAAAAACTTACAAATCCCTAATAGTATCTCCAAAAAACAGCTACACAATCCCCCTGTAGCTTGAGTCAGTATGCACTCCACCATGGAAGCAGTGACCCACTTTAACAAAGAGTTAAAAGTCTGTGGCAGAGGGGGCAGTTAGGTGGTGCAGTGGATAGAGCACCGGCCCTGGAGTCAGGAGTACCTGAGTTCAAATCCGGCCTCAAACACTTAACACTTACTAGCTGTGTGACCTTGGGCAAGTCACTTAACCCCAATTACCTCACTAAAAAAAAAAAAGTCTGTGGCAGAGGCAAGATAACAGAAGAAACAGAGTGACTTGCCTGGGCTCTCCCAAACACCCTTCCAAATACCTTTAAATAATGCCATAGGACAATTCCTGAAGCAGAAGAAGCCACAAAATGACAGGGTGAAAGTTTCCAGCCAAAGACACCTTAGAAGGTCATCAGGAAAGGTCTATTGTACCAGAGTGAGAGTGGAGCACAGCCCAATGCAGGCCACACCAACACAGACCCAGCCCAAGCAAACCAAGATCAGGCCTCAGGAGCCTTTGGATCAGCTATGGCAATAACTGCTTCTGGAACTCAGCCCAGAGATGGTAAGGCAGTTGAAAAATTGACTAGAAGGAGATTACAGGGGTCTGTTTGATAACACTGAGGCAGGACTCTGTTGTTTTGCCGATACTCAGATTCAAGTCACAGTCTTAGATGGTAGTCCAAGGTGGGGGAGTAGCACAAGCACACAAGAACTTGCAGCCATAGTTCCATGGGAGAAAAGCAGGCCTGTGGTTGCTTGCAAACCATAGCACAATCCAGGAGAGTGGTGAAGATACCTCTCCTTATATCATACCACCTTGGAAGAACTAAGGAATTCCAAATTCCTAGAAGTATCTTGGAGAACAGTTGCTCAAGCCATGAAGCTTGGGACAGTCTTCCCTCCAACCTGAAAGCAGTGCCCTACTTTAACAAAGAGTTAAACATCAAGAAAAAGGTTGGGAAAATGAGCAAATAAAAAAAATTCTGACCCTAGAAAGTTTCTATGGTGACAAGGAAGATCAAAATATACCCTCAGAAGAAGATAACAAAGTCAAAGTTCCTATATCCAAAGCTTCCAAGAAAAATATGAATTGGTCTCAGGCCATAGAAGTGCTCAAAATAGACCTAGAAAATAAAGTAAATGAGGTAGAGGAAAAAATGGAAAGAAATCAGAGTGATACAAGAAAATCATGTAAAAAAAGTCAATAGCTTGGTAAAGGAGAAACACACACACACCAATACTGAAGAAAATAACACCTTAAAAAAACAGACTGGGCCAAATAGTCAAAGAGGTACAAAAAGGTGATGAAGAAAAGAATGCCTTTAAAAGCCCAATTGGCCAAATGAAAAAGGAGATACAAAAGCTCTCTGAAGAAAAAAATTCCTTAAGAATTAGGGTTGAGCAAATGGAAGCTAATGATATTATGAGAAATCAAAAAATAATAAAGCTAAACAAAAAGAAGGATAAAATAAAAGGCAATGTGAAATATCTCAATGGAAAAGCAACTGACTTGAAAAATACATCAAGGCGAGATCAGTGGCTTCTTTTAAAACTTGACTCAGACTGGTGAGGGAATCCAGTGGTTGGCCGGGGGAAAATAGTTGTGGTCTCTGCTGGAGCTAAGGTGGAGCACCCATATTCTGAAACAGTAAGCAGACTAGAGTAGCAGTTGTCTGGTGGGGGAGAGGCACAGGTACACCAAGCTTTCAACTGTAGAGAATCAGATTTTTTCTTCTGGGTTAAAGAGGAAGTAGCCCTTGGTTAATTACAGGCAAGGAAGGCTGAGAAAGAGCCTAATCATATTACCTGGGCCCCCCTTTGTCTGGGGACAGTGCATACTGGAAGTAGCACTACACATTAAGAAGGATTTAAAAGCTAAGAAATAGGCAGTCAAGATGAGCAACAGAGAAAGCAGCAGATCATTAAAAGCTTCTTTGGTGGCAAGGTAGATCAAAATACATCCTCAGAAGAAGATAATAACAAAGTCAAAGCTCCTACATCTAAAGCTTCCAAGAAAAATAAGAATTGGTCTAAGATCATGGAAGCACTCAAAAGGGACTTTGAAGAGAATGTCGGAGAGGTAGAGGGAAAATGAAGTAGAAGAAAAAATGGAAAGAGAAATAAGAGTGATGCAGGAGGGTCATGAAAAAAAGTCAACATCTTGAAAAGCCAAATTGGTCAAATGGAAAAGGAGGTACATAAACTCTCTGAAGAAAATCATTGCTTAAGAATTATGATAAAGCAAATAGAAACTAATGACTTTATGAGAAATCAAGACAGTATAAATCAAATCCAAATAAATAAAAAATAGAGGGCAATATGAAATATCTCCATGGAAAAACAGCTGAACTATAAAATAGATTTAGGAGAGATAATTGGAAAATCACTGGACTACCTGAAAACCATGATCAAAATCAGAGCTTTGACATCAGGGCAAATTGCCCTGACATTCTAGAAGCAGAAGGTAAAAGAGAAATTGAAAGAATACACCAATCACCTCCTGAAAGAGATTCCAAAAGGAAAACTTCCAGGAATATTATAGCCAAATTCCAGAGATCCAAGGTAAGGAGGAAATATTGCAAGCAACTAGAAAAAGGAAATTCAAATACTGTGGAGCTATAGTCAAGATAACACAAGATCTAGCAGCTTCTACATTAAAGGACCAGAGGGCATGGAATATAATATTCTGGAGGAAAAAGGAACATGAATTACAACCAAAAATCACCTACCTAGCAAAACTGAGTATAATCTTTTTTTAGGGAAAATGGGACTTCAAGGAAAAAGAGGACTGTCAGGCATTCTTGATGAAAATACCTGAACTGAATAGAAAATTTGACTTTCAAATACAGGACCCTAGAGAATCACAAAAAGGTAAACAGGAAAAGAAACAACAAGGGATATTAAAAGGTTAAACTATTTATATTCCTACATGGGAAGATAATACTTCTAACTCATAAGAACTTTTTCAGTATTAGGGCAGCTGAAAGAAATATACTTAGAACACACAGGTGTAAATTGAATATCTGTAAAGCATTTATTTTTTATCTTTTTTTTTTTTTCTGTGAGGCAAGCTGGGTGAGGTGGCTTATGTCTGGGGCTGGATTTGAGCTCTAGGCCTCTTGGGTCCAGGACTGGTGCACTGTCCACTGTGTTACCTAATGGAACCATGATGACAGCTTTATTTATTTTACAATTTTTTAATCATTTTTATTCCTCCTTATTGGACCAGGGTTTGTGCTGATGTTTTGTTAAGTGTTGGAAGCCTCACTTATATTCATTCTCTCCCTCATTGTATAACTTTTTTTTAATCATAAAAGTATTTTATTATTTTCTAGTTACATGTAGAGATAGTCTTTGACATTTGTTTTTATCAGATTTCTAGTTTCAAAATTTTCTACCTCCCTCCCCTCCCTAATCCCTCCCCTCCGATATAGGCTATATATGTACAATGCCATTAAACATATTTCTGCATTAGTCATTCTGTGAAAGAAGAATGAGAACAAAAGGTAAAAACCACACAGAAAAAAGTAGAAATAATATGGTTCAATCTGCATCTAGATTACACAGTTCTTTTTTCTGTATTTGGAGGGCATTTTCCATCATGAGTCCTTTGGAACTACCTTGGACCATTGTTTTGCCGGGAAGAGTCACGTCTATTACAGTTGATCAAAACACAAATCAAAACACAATGTTATTGATACTGTGTACAATGTTCTCATGGTTCTGCTCATCTCACTCAACACATCATGACATCTTTAAAATAAAGTTAAGGGGTAAGGAAGGGAAAGGGAGAGGTGGAAGGGGGTAAAGTAGATCACATAAAAGAAACAATAAAAAGCTTATGGAGTGGAGGGGAAGATGGGGAAGGAGCAGGAGAATGAGTGAGCCTTACTCCCATCAGAATTGGCTCTAAGAGATTATACCATACACACTCAAGTGGGTATAGTAATATCTTTTGCCCTGAGGGAAAGTGGGAGGGAAAGAGAATAAGAGGGGGAGGCAAAGGAAGAGAATAAGGGGGGGGAGGCAAATTGGGGGAGGGAGCAGTAAAAAGCAAAACACTTTTGAGGAGGGATATGGGGAAAGGAGATAGAAAATAGAGTAAATAATGTGAAGATGTTTTGCCTGACTGCACATGCATGACATATTGAATTGTTTGATTTCTTATGGAGAGTTAAGGAGGGAGGAAGAAAATTTGGAACACAAAGTTTTAAAAAATCAATGTGGGGAGTGGGGCAGCTAGGTGGTGCAGTGGATAAAGTACTGACCCCAGATTCAGGAGGACCTGAGTTAAAATCCAGCCTCGGACACCAGACACTAGCTGTGTGACCCTGGGCAAGTCACTTAACCCTCATTGCCCTGCAAAAAAAAATCAATGTGAATTTTTTTTCTTTTTATATGTAACTTACAGAAAATTTGCAATAAAAAATAAATTTAAGAAGTTAAAACAGAAAAAAAAGGAATTTGGATGCTATACCACTTCATGTATATATGTTTGGTATTGATATTGCTTCATCATCTATGGTAGCTTTTAACACGATGTAGTTTCCTTATCTCTTTTAATTAGGTATATTTTTGCTTTCACTTTTAGATCAGGATTGCTATCCCTGCTCTTTTTACTTCGACTGAAGCATAATGGATTCTGCTCTAGCCCATTGCCTTTACTCTGTGTATGTCTCTGCTTCAAGTGTTGTAAACAACATGTTATAAAATTCTGGTTTTTGATTCACTCTGCCATCTGCTTCCATTTTATGGGAGAGTTAAACCCATTCATACTGACAGTTCTGATTACTGTGTCTTTCCTTCCATCCTATTTTGCCTTTGTTTGCTCTCTCTTTCTCCTTTAACTTTTTCCCTTCTCACCAGTGCTTTGCTTCTGTCTGCCACCTCCCTAGATCTTCCTTCCATTTTGTTAGCCCCCCCCTCCCTTTATTTAATCTCCACTCCTCCTATTTCCCTGCTGGGTAAGATAAATTTCCATATTCAACTGATTGTGTGGATCATTCCATCTTTGAGACAATACTGATCAAAGGTTCAAGGGATGCCCACTATCTCACCTTCTCCTTCATTATAACAAATACTTCACACCTCTTTGTGTGAAATAATTTATACCATTCTACCTCACCTGTCTTTCTGCACCCACAGTATTCCTCTTTCTCATCTGTTATTTTTAGGTCTTTCCCTCAAATTTTCCTTATACCCATATGTTATAGATAGATGGATAGATAGATAGGTAGATAGATGACCAATAGATACATAGATAGGATATTTCTTCTAGATGTACTATTATAGATACACTTTTTAAAGAATTACAAGTATCTTCCCATTTAAGAATGGAGACAGTATACTTCTATTGAATCCCTTATATTTTCTTTTTTCCTTTTTCCTTATTTATGTTTCTTTTAGGCCTTATTGCAGATCAAATTTTTCATTTAATTCTGTTTAACTCCTTTTGAAGGTTTGAAATCCTTCTATTTCATTAAAAGAGCATTTTCCCCTTATATATCATGCTTAATTTTGCTGGGTAAGTGATTCTTGATTATAATCCTGTCTCCTTTGCTTTCTGGAATATCTTACATGACTTCTGGTCATTTAATGTAGCTACTAAGTACTGAGTAATTCTTATCATGGTTCCCTGATATTTGAATTCTTTCTGGTCACTTGCAGTATTTTTTTCTTGGCCTTATAGTTCTGAATTTTGGCTATAATGTTCCTTGGAAGTTTTACTGTAGGATCTCTTTCCGGAGATGATCAGTGATCATTCTTTAAATGCCTATTTTGCCCTTTCGATGCCTATGGTTCCAGTATGTCAAGGCAGTTTTCCTGGATATTTTCTTGGAAGATGTCCAGGTCCTCCTTTTCATTAGGGATTTCATGTAGTCAAATAATTCTGGCATTGTCTCTCCTGGATCGATTTTCCAGGTCAATTGTTTTTCCAATGAGGTATTTTATATTTTCTTTCTTTTCTATTTGTTTTATTGTTTCTTGATGTCTCAAAGTCATGGACTTCCACTTGCCCAATTCTAATTCTTTAGTTTTTTTGTTCAATTGGCTTTTGTACTTTCTTTTATATTTGGCCAATTGTACTTTTTTTTTAACATATAAGGTATTTTATTTTTTCCGTTACATGTAAAGATAGTTCTCAACTTTTGGTTATATAAGCTTTACAATTTCAGATTTTTCTCCCTCCCTCCCCTCCCTCCCCTCCCTCCCCCCTCCCCTAGATAGCAGGTAATCTGATATAGGTTATATCTATATATCTATATACATATACATATATATGTACACACACACACACACACACACACATATATATATATATATACACATAATAACATTAATCCTATTTCTGCATTAATCCTGTTACAAGAGAAAAAATCAGAGCAGTGATGCAAAACCTCAAAATAGAAAAAAAAACAACAACACCCAAAACAAAAGAAATAGTATGGTTCAATCAGCATCTATACTCCACAGTTCTTTTTTTTTTTTCTTGGATTTGGAGATCCTCTTCTATCATGAGTTCCCTGGAACTCTTCTGTACCATTGCATTGGTGAGAAGAATATAGTCCATCACAGTAGGTCAACACACAATGTTGATGGTACTGTGTACAATGTTCTTCTGGTTCTACTCATCTCACTCAGCATCAACTCATGTAAGACCCTCCAGGTTTCTCTGAACTCCTCCTGCTCATCATTTCTTACAGCACAATAGTATTCCATTGTATTCATATACCACAACTTGTCCAGCCATTCCCCAATTGATGGGCACCCCCTCAACTTCCAATTCCTTGCTACCACGTAAAGAGCAGCTATAAATATTTTTGTACATGTGGGTCCCTTTCCCCCTTCCATGATTTCTTTGGGAAAAAGACCTAAAAGTGGAATTGCTGGGTCAAAGGGTATGCACAGCTTTATCACCCTTTGGGCATAATTCCAAATTGCTCTCCAGAATGGTTGGATCAGTTCACAGCTCCACCAACAATGCATTAGTGTTCCAATTTTCCCACAGCTTCTCCAACATTTATTATCTTCCTTTTTTGTCATTTTAGCCAATCTGATAGGTGTCAGGTGGTACCTCAGAGTTGTTTTAATTTGCATCTCTCTAATCATTAGAGATTTAGAGCATTTTTTCATATGAGAATAGATAGCTTTGGTTTCTTCATAAGAAAACTGCCTGTTCATATCCTTTGACCCTTTCTCAATTGGGGAATGACTTGGATTCTTATAAATTTGATTTAATTCTCTATATATTTTAGAGATGAGGCCTTGATCAGAAGTACTGGCCTCAAAAATTGGCCAATTGTACTTTTTAAGGAATTGTTTTCTTCAGCAGATTTTTGTTTCCCCTTTTTCATTTGACCAATTCTACTTTTTAAGCCGTTGTTTTCTTTTTCCAAACTGTTGATTCTTTTCCCACAGTTCTCTTGCACCTCTCTTCTTTCTTTTCCCATTTTTCTTCTCCCTCTCTTACACAATTTTTAAGCTTTTTTGAGCTCTTCCATGAGTTCTTTCTGGGATTTCTGACACCCCTTCCCATTTTTCTTTGGGTTTTTGCCCTTTGATATTATTGTCCTCTTCTCAGTTTGTCTTTGTCTTTTCTATCACCATAATAATTTTCTATGGTCAGATTCTTTTTTTGTTGTTTTTGCTAATCTTTTCTTGGACTTTTTCCTTTCTTTTAAATTCAAGCTCTGCTCTTGGGGTGGAAGAAGCACTGTCTCAGGTCTCTTGTGCTAGAAGCTACAAGCCATGGATGTTTACCTGATGCTACACTGATGTTACTGTCATGAAAATTTCTAAGTCAGATGAAGAAAAGAAATAGCAAAGTCTCCAAGCTATAGAAATAGTTTTATTGATAGAAGGCCTATCTCACAATAAAACTGGTCACAGGAAGGTTTAGGACCTCAAAGACCCAGAGCATCACCAGGAGATGGTATTTATATACAACCAGGGCTTAAATGTATTTATACACTACTATTTTTATACAAACTCCTCCCACAAACACCATTTACATCACACAATTCAAATGGTTCATTTACATTAAGTATAAAATAGAGTGAAGGAAACCTCAGTCTCATACACTTAACCTGTAGATTCACTATAGTGTATTTTGAACGGAGTGCTAGAAACCACTATGGTTTATTTCTTTGATGTCAGACAGCAGTGGAATCCATCAACTTCCATTAGATGGCTTATTCTCAATTTCTGATTTGTCCACTTCGGCTCAGGAGTTATTTTTATTATTTGACCTTTAAGCCAATTGGTGAATGCTTAACCACAGTAGATTAAACTAATGGTTTCAATTATGTGGTTTACATAAGTTCTTCTAATATCTATCTTACTTACTCCATTATTGTTTGATTAAGCTACTGAAGAATACCTAAACATGTTAAATCAGAATCCTTTATATACTGATTATTATAATAGTTAAATCACTTATATCTAAAGGGTGGGGAAAATCTCACTCACATTACTCTGAGGCCCACAGTGACCCTCATATCTGGTGCTATGCTTAGGGGTTTGTGTGGGATGTGAATGGTGCTGTTGGAGGCCATGGGTTGGCAGCTTACCTGGTGTTGAGCCAGGGTCCTAATGCTGGTGTCTGGTGTATGCTGAGGCTGGTGGGTTTTTTCTGCATTTCCTTGGGAATACAGTGATGCACATGGTGGTCTGGCCACTGGAGGTTTCCAGTTTGCCTTGGATTAAGCTAAAACATGCAGACACTGGTTGCCTATTTGCTTAGGTACCTGGAGGGTTGGTGTCTACCTGTTTGCCTAGGGCTATACTGAAGCATGTGTTGGTTCTCAGAGCTCCCATCTGCCCTTTCCCTTTGTATGCTGAGGGAAGTTTGAGGTCCTGGGATTGGTGTTTTCCTGGTCTATCACATTAGGGCTCAAAGTCTACCATTGGTTTGCTGAGGTGGTACTTGCAGCTGGCTTGCTGGGAAGCTTCTTGTCCTGGACAGCACTCTACTCTTACCCTAGTGAGACAGACCTTTCTTGCCAATATTCCAAATTTCTTGGGCTAAAAGATTGTTTCATCCTGTCTTTTTGCTGGTTGTCCTGTTACAATATTTGTTTTGGGGTGCTATTTTTATGGTTGTTTGGAGATGGGTATAGGACAGTTATGGTGATTGACTGCTTATTCCACTATCTTGGCTTTTACTTCCTGGTTTTCTGAAGATGTCTCTAGTTTGGGGATGGAATAGGATACAGTGTAACTGGTTCCCCATCATCTTCAAGCAAAACATAGAAAATAACTTGCTAAAAGTGTTATAGAAGTGATTTTTCATCTGGTGTTGGTTGGACTCAAAGGTCTCTGAGGTCCCTTTCAAAAATGAGATTCTGTAATTCTCAATTTTAGCCACTTATTACATTAGCATAAAAGAGGAAAGAATGAGGATAGAAGATAAAGAATTCTAGTCCTATGCTCTGACTTGTTAGAAATTCATTGATTGAACCTGGATGAGTCATTTATCTTTCTTAGATTTTGTTTGTTTGCATTTATTTATTGCTATGTTTTAATTCAGAGACTCTGATTTCTTTGACATAAGGACCTTTCACTGTGGAAATTCTCTCTCTGCAATGTAGTATTGCAATCTGAAATTAGGACATGTTGTGTGTGTGTGTGTGTGTGTGTGTGTGTGTATGTGCATGTTTGTGTATATATATATATATATATATATATATATATGGAGGGGGGTAGTGTGTATAGTTTATAAGATTTTCCCGTGCAAGACCTGATTGCAAATTCCGGTTTTAATTTTTGCTATCTCTCTGACTTTTTTCAAGGCTCTTTTCATTTACTCTTAGAGTCTTCATTTTAAAAATTAAGACATTGGACTAAATGGCTTCTAACATTTGTTTCATCTCCAAATCTGTGATCTATGAACATATATGCAACCCATTTCAATAGCTAAATGCTTTATACTATGAGATACTATTTAATGTTTTTTTATATGAAAGACACTGGAAACAGAAATTTATTTTAAAGCTTGTGTAGTTTCCAGCCAAAATATAAGAAAGAACATGCATTGTTTATCTATATTCTATTTGTATGTTTCTCAAACCATCTAATTGCCAAATGATCCTGGTGGGGTTTTCATTATGAAGCTGGTAGTATCTGGAGCAAAATCAAGATTAAAAATTTCCAGGACATAATGGGGGTATTCATAACCAGTGTTTTGTTTATTTTATTTCCTACTAAAAGCATCAAGAAACTGGCTATGTAGTCTGCCTTTAGGGGCTTTAAAATTTTTATCTACAGTCTTGGGTTTCTTTTCTAAAGATGAAGTTCTGCAGTTAGGATGACAAGATCTCCATAGTAGATAAAGCATTAAGTGATTTGTCATATTGAGGATATGAAAAAGTGAACTCTTGTGAATTTTTGAAACAGCTTATTATCTACAACTGTCTTAGCTTTTGAAAAAAAGCTAATGGTTATTGGAATTGTTGGTCTCCTTTAAAATTTCCTCTATATTTTGTTGTCTTCCATTTTCCTCGGTTCCTGAAGTATTCTGCAGACACTCAGGCAATGTGGACTTTTCAAATTGTAAATTCATTTGACTTAATGGATAAGAGGCTTCTCTTTTGACAAAATGAAATTTTCATGGGAACATAGAAATGTTCTGCTGCTTGAAACAGGACAATGGAGCTAATTGGCTTTTGAGCTGAAAGCATCCAAATGAGAGCACTAACTCATCATTTTTTCATTAGTCTCTGCATGAATAACTCAAAACCAAGGTATTTATCTTGATATGTAACATCATGTAATGTTATTTCCTATTTTAAAGGTCAAGATCATAGATAAAAATTATAAATTATAGATTAAAAACTTAACCAAGAGGAGAGAGATTGTAGAAAAAACAAACTAAGTAAAGCTGCATTAGCATTCATTATGTGTATCCTTAATTGGAAGCATGCTTGACAGGTAGATACATCATTGGGACCAATTTTTTTGTTGTTTAAGCCCCACTTCTTTGTAGTATATACATGGAAGAATGATGAGCAATGCTGCCTTCCCCAGGTGTTTCTCCTTGATAATAGCACAAAGATGCTGATGGAGGAAAAAGGAGTAGGTTCAGTCTAACTGTTAGGTAGAAACCTAATTAACTTGGACTAGGGTCAGTTATCATTGCTTAATTCCTAACCTCTTACAACCAACTGAGATCCATGCTACACCTCCTTCATATAGGCATAGACTAGTGAGATATCCAGGGCTCTATGTCCTTGGAATCTAAGGACAAGATTTAGTAATAATAATAATGAGCTCATTTGTATGTAGCCTTTTAAGGTTTAGAAAATATTTCCCAAAGCAACCCTATAAAGATTGCTAGATATGGTCTCAGAGTATCTGGATTCAAATTCTGACTTTGACATGTATTACTTGTAAACTTTACCCAAATGGAGAAATGGAGGAGGGTTGAACACTACCCCCTAAACAAAACTAGTGCAAGAAATTTCATATGCTTGTACTACCAGGTCCAGAATGGGGGAATGGAGGCCCAGCTACATCCTTTCAGAGTAGTGACTCCTTCTGAAGTGCCATCCATTCCCCAAAAAGTGAAAGTGGAAGATACTCTGTCCAAGCCATGGTTGCAAAAGGAAATGTTATTAAAGTAGGACGTGGTTCAGATCACAAGAGCTACAGGAATGACCTAAAGAATGTCTCCAGGAGATTCTATGTCTGAAGGAAAAATAATTTAAAAACTAGCTGGGATCAGTCATCTCCCTATGAAATTTACTCCCAGAAGGAAATCAACCTGACTGAATATAAAACAAGAGGAAGAAATTGAGTAAAGCTAGCTAGGAGTTAAGGGTGAAATAGGCAAAGAATCTATATAGTAATTGAAGGAGAAAGAGCCAATGTGAAAAAAGTCACAGAAAATCTAGTAGGAAGGTAAAGCAAAAGGCTGAAAAATAATAAGCTAAGATAAATAGCCCTTAAACTAAGTGAGTGACTTATTATAAAAAAGTTAAATGAGTAAAATCAAGAGAAGGAACAATAATTTGAAATATATATAATATACACACCTAAATATATGTATATATACATATATGTTTGTGTGTGTGTGTGTGTGTATGAGGTAGAGAGAGAGAGAGAGAGAGAGAGAGAGAGAGAGAGAGATTAAATAATAAGTGAAACAAAAATACATAAAAAGTAGATTCTGGCAACTCCCAAGAAGTAATTGAGGATCAAAAAACTACACCAAGGTGGTTCAAAAGCAAAACAAAATGTTTAAATGAAGATATTAGGATAGAAATAAGATCAAAGTTCTTGAATTATTGGGACACAAGATGATGGAGAGAAGCCAGGAAGTTGCCTGACCTCTACCCAGTTTCCTTCAGATACATTAAATCAAACCTCTCAATGGATCCAGGAGTGACAGAACCCACAAAAAGATGGGGTGAAACAATTTTCCAACTTAAAATAACTTAGAAGGATTTCAGGAAAAGACAGTCTCACTTTGGTAAGAGAGGAGTGCAAGTCAGCATAGATGATGTCTGGGCAAGCCAGCCACAGACTCTTAGCCATAGCACAAATCAGCAAGCAAGGCCCCTTAGGAATTGCTCAACAGCCTAGTGGCAAAGTAGGCCAGCTGTGAGGTCATCAACCAAAGCAAATAATGCAAATTGCCAACCTGGGAAGCCCCCACACACACACACACACACATTGTCCCAGAAACCAGCATGCCTAGGCTGGGCCACCCCAACAAATTGAGTAAACTGTGAGTCCCTGAGCCCCTGGTACAGAAAGCCAAGGAAGAGACCCCTGGATCCCATCATAACTAGCTTGGGACAGAGATCCCTGTGTCCCAGGAGAAGAACTCAACTTAAAAGATAATTAAATAGGCTGAAAAGATGAGTAGGAAACAGAAAAGAGCCCTGATCATACAAAGCTACTATGGTGACAGGACTCAGAAGAGGACAACACAGTTAAAATGCCTACATGTGAAGCCTCAAAGGAGAAGATGAATTGGCCTCAAGACCAAAAAAAAAAAAGTTTCTTGAAAGAACTCGAATTTTCAAGGCAATGTTTTCTTCAGTGAGATTATGCACCTCCTTTTCCATTTGGCCAAATGAATTTTTTAAGGAATTGTTTCCTTCAGCCAATCTTTGTGCTTCCTTTTCCAAGCTGCTGATTTTTTTCCTAATTTTCTTGTGCTGCTCTCATTTCTCTCCCTATTTTTCCTTCTACCTCTCTCAATTGATTTTGAAAATCCTTTTTGAGGGCTTTTTGGTCTTGAGACCAATTCATCTTCCCTCTTGAAGCTTCACATGTAGGCAACTTAAGAGTATTGTCCTCATCTGAGTTTGTGTTTAGGTCTTCCTTGTTGACACAGAAGCTCTCAGTGGTAAAAGCTCTTTTTTGTTTCTTACTCATATTGCAGCTTTTTTTAAAAGTTGAGGTCTGCTCCTGGGGCACCAGGGTCCCTGTTTCAAGCGTCTTTTGCTGGGGTATAGGTGCTGTGTCACTGGCTTTCTACACTGAAGCCTCTATGGCTTGTGGATTTTTCACCACCCTACACTTGCTGGTGGTACACTGGGATTGGTAGGCCTGGTTGTGCCTGTCCTGTGGGTTGCCCTCTAATTGATAACCTGCCCTCTCAGCTTGTGCAAGTGGGTTTTGCCACTGTCCTGCTGTGCCACTAGCTTGTTGAGCCAGGATCCAGGAGCCTCAGTTGCTCAGCTGTGGCCCACAGCTTCCTGCTGACTTGCCCCAACTGCCTCCACACTGTGCTGTGGTGTACTGCACCTCCCTTTTGCCAGAGTGGGGACTGACCTTTCCTGAAGTCTTCTCAATTATCTCTGGTTGGAAGACTGTGTCTCTCTGTCTCTTTGCAAGTTCTGTAGTTTCAGAATCTGTCCAGAGGCTTGATTTAATGTTCTTTTTGAGGGAACAGAAGGAGAGCTCAGGCAACTCAATGTCTTCTCTCCACCATCTTGACTCTGCCTCCTTCCACCATCTACTCTTGGAAGAGCTCAAAAAGGATTTTAAAAAGCAAATAAGAATCATTGGGAAAATACATGAGTTATATGAGAGTCAACAGCCTCAAAAGGGAAGCACAAAAATTATCTAAGGAAAACAATTCCTTAAAAAATACATTGGGGGGGCGGAGCCAAGATGGCGGAGAGGAAGCAGCAAGCTGCCTGAGCTCTCCTTCTGTTCCCTCAAAACGAACATTAAATCAAGCCTCTGGACGGATTCTGAAACTACAGAACCTGCAAAGAGACAGAGAGACACAGTCCTCCAACCAGAGATAATTTAGAAGACTTCAGGAAAAGGTCGGTCTGACTCGGGCAAAAGGGAGGCCCAGCGCAGGGCAGCAACCCAGCGCCGAGGGGGTCGGGGCAAATCAGCAGGAGCTGCGGGTCACAGCCGAACAACTGAGGCTCCCGGAACCTGGTTCAAAAATCTGGTGGCCAAGAAGGACAGTGGAAAAACTTACCTGCACCGGCCGAGAGGGCCACGAACGGCGGGATCAGACGCCGGGGTCTGGCGCCTGGCTGGCCGAGCACAATCAGACAGGAAGTGCAGGACAGGGGATCTCCACACACCATAAAGGCCTCAGAGTAAAAGCCCGGTCACACAGCACCTATACACCTGCACAAGAAGCCCAAAACAGGGACCCTGGTGCCCCCAGAGCAGACCTCAACTTAAAGAATAAATAAATAAGCTGCAATAATGAGTAAGAAGCAAAAAAGAGCCCTCTCCATTGAGAGCTTCTGTATCAATAGGGAAGAAGCCAACACAAACTCAGATGAGGACAATAGCCTCAAATTGTCTACATCTGAAGCCTCACAAGGGAAGGTGAATTGGTCGCAAGAACAAAAAGCCTTCCTGGAAGAGCTCAAAAAGGATTTTAAAAATCAATTGCAAGAGGTAGAAGAAAAAATGGGGAGAGAAATGAAAGCAACACAAAAAAACTATGAAAAAAGAATCAGCAGCTTAGAAAAGGAAGCTGAAGAAAACAAAGCCTTAAAAAATTCACTTGGCCAAATGGAAAAAAAGCTGCATAATCTCACTGAAGAAAACAATACCTTAAAAAATTCACTTAGCCAAACGGAAAAAAAGGTACATAATCTCACTGAAGAAAACAATGCCTTAAAAATTAAAGTGGGACAGTTGGAAGAAAAGGAATCCATGAGACACCAAGAATCGGTCAAGCAGAATAAAAAAAATGAAAAAATAGAAGAAAATGTGAAATACCTCATTGGAAAGACAACTGATCTGGAAAACAGATCGAGGAGAGACAATTTGAGAATCATTGGATTGCCTGAAAGCCATGACCAGAAAAAGAATCTAGATACCATATTCCAGGAAATTATTAAGGAGAACTGCCCTGATATCATAGAATCAGAGGATAAAATCATCATTGAAAGAATCCATCGATCACCTCCTGAAAGAGACCCCAAAAGGAAAACTCCAAGGAATATTGTACCAAATTCCAGAATTATCAGGTGAAGGAGAAAATATTCCAAGCAGCCAGAAAGAAGCAATTTAAATATCATGGAGCCACAGTCAGGATTGCTCAGGACCTGGCAGCTTCAACATTAAAGGACCGCAAGGCTTGGAATATGATATTCCGGAAGGCAAAGGAGATTGGATTGCAGCCGAGAATCTATTACCCAGCAAAAATGTGCATTTTCTTTCAGGGGAAAAGATGGACATTTAATGACATTGGGGACTTTCAATCTTTCCTGGTGAAAAGACCAGAACTGAATAGAAAATTTGATCTCAACATACAAGACTCAAGAGAAGTTTAAAAAGGTAAACAGAGGGGGAAAAAAAAAGTTACCCTATTAGGTTAAACTGTTTATATCCCTACACAGGAAGATAATACTCATAACTCTTAAGAACTGTAAATGTATTTGGGCAGAGAGAAGGACTTTATATAGAGGGTATAAATATAAATTGTCTTTGATGTGATGATACAAAAGAATTAAGGAGATAAAAAGGGAGTCTATGGGGAGGAGAGGAAAGGGGAGGTGGAATGGGATGAATTATATCATATGAAGAGGTGGAAAAAAACCTATTATAATAGAGGGAAAGAAAGGAGGGGGGAACATGGTTTCAACCCTATTCTCATTAGATTTGACTCAAAGAGGGAATAACATATATGTTCATTGGGATAAAGAAACTTAACTCACTCTTTAGGGAGACAAAAGGGGAAGGGAAAGGGGGGGACTGAGAAGGGAGGACAAAAGCAAGGGAGAAAAGGGTAAAGAAAAGAGAGGGGGGTGATAAAAAGGGAGGGCAGATTGGGGGAGGCAGGGGTAAGAAGTAAAACGTCGGTGAGGAGGAATAGGGTGAAAGAAGGGGGGAAAAGTACAAAGGGGGTAAATAGAATGGAGGGGAATAGACACTCCGTAATAATAACTGTGAATGTGAATGGGATGAACTCTGCTATAAAACGGAAGCGAATTGCAGAGTGGATTAAAAACCAGAACCCTACAATATGCTGTTTACAAGAAACACATTTGAAGCACAGAGATACACACAGAGTAAAGGTAAAAGGCTGGAGCAGAATATATTATGCCTCAGCTAAAGTAAAAAAGGCAGGGGTAGCAATCCTTATCTCAGACAAAGTGCAGGCAAAAATAGATCTCATTAAAAGAGATAAGGAAGGAAATTACATCTTACTTTAAGGTACTATAGATAATGAAGTAATATCAATATTGAATATGTATGCGCCAAGTGGTATAGCATCCAAGTTCTTAGAGGAGAAGTTAAATGAGTTACAAGAGGAATTAGATAGTAATACTATACTAGTGGGGGATCTGAATCTCCCCCTCTCAGAATTAGATAAATCTAGCCAAAAAATAAATAAGAAAGAAGTGAAAGAGGTGAAAGAGGTGAATAGATTACTAGAAAAGTTAGACATGATAGATGTCTGGAGAAAATTGAATGGGGATAGAAAGGAATATACCTTTTTCTCAGCAGTACATGGCACATTTTCAAAAATTGACCATGTATTAGGGCACAAAAACATCATAGTCAAATGTAGAAAGGCAGAAATAGTAAATGCATCCTTCTCAGATCATGATGCAATAAAAATTACATGTAAGAAAGAGCCAGGGAAAAGTAGAATGAAAATCAATTGGAAACTAAATAATTTCATTCTAAAGAATGAATGGGCCAAACAAGAAATCATAGAAACAATCAATAACTTTATCCAAGAGAATGACAATAATGAGACAACATACCAAAATCTATGGGATGCAGCCAAAGCAGTGCTTAGGGGAAAATTTATAGCTCTAAATGCCTACATGAATAAAAAAGAGAAAGAGGAGATTAATGAATTGGGCATGCAACTTAAAAAGCTAGAAAAAGAACAAATTAGAAATCCCCAATTAGACACTAAATTAGAGATCCTGAAAATTAAAGGAGAAATCAATAAGATTGAAAGCAAAAAAACTATAGAACTAATCAATAAAACTAAGAGCTGGTTTTATGAAAAAACCAATAAAATAGATAAAATACTGGTTAATTTGATTAAAAAAAAGAAAGAAGAAAACCAAATTACCAGTATCAAAAATGAAAAGGGTGATGTTACCACCAATGAAGTGGAAATTAAAACAATAATTAGGAAATATTTTGCCCAACTGTATGCCAATAAATTTGACAATCTAAATGAAATGGATGAATATTTACAAAAATACAAACTGCCCAGGTTAACTGAAGAGGAAATAAAATCCTTAAATAAACCCATATTAGAAAAAGAAATTGAACAAGCTATTAATGAACTCCCTAAGAAAAAAATCCCCAGGGCCAGATGGGTTTACGGGTGAATTTTACCAAACATTTAAAGAACAATTAATTCCAATATTATACAAATTATTTGGAAAAATAGGTGAAGAAGGAGTTCTACCAAATTCGTTTTATGACACAAATATGGTGGTGATACCAAAACCAGGCAAAGCAAAAACAGAGAAAGAAAATTATAGACCAATCTCCCTAATGAATATTGATGCTAAAATCTTAAATAAGATATTAGCAAGGAGATTACAGCAAGTGATCACCAGGATAATACACTATGACCAGGTGGGATTTATACCAGGAATGCAGGGCTGGTTCAACATTAGGAAAACTATTAACATAATCAACCACATCAATAAGAAAACCAACCAAAATCATATGATTATCTCAATAGATGCAGAGAAAGCTTTTGACAAAGTACAGCACCCATTCCTAATAAAAACACTAGAGAGTTTAGGAATAGGGGGAGCTTTCCTTAGAATAATAAACAGTATCTACCTAAAGCCATCAGCAAGTATTATATGCAATGGAGATAAATTAGAGGCCTTCCCAATAAGATCAGGGGTGAAACAGGGATGTCCATTATCACCCCTATTATTTAATATTGTCCTAGAAATGTTAGCTTTAGCAATCAGAGAAGAGAAAGGAATTAAAGGAATTAGAATAGGCAAGGAGGAAACAAAACTATCACTCTTTGCAGATGATATGATGGTATACTTAAGGAATCCTCGAGAATCAAGTCAAAAATTACTTGAAACAATTAACAACTTTAGCAAAGTAGCAGGATATAAAATAAATCCACATAAATCATCAGCATTTCTATACATGACCAACAAAGTCCAGCAGCAAGAGATAGAAAGAGAAATTCCATTTAAAGTAACGGTAGGTAATATAAAATACTTGGGAGTCTACTTGCCAAGACAAACCCAGGAACTCTATGAACACAACTACCAAACACTCTTCACACAAATCAAATCAGATCTAAATAATTGGAAAGATATCAATTGCTCATGGATAGGCAGAGCTAATATAGTAAAAATGACAATACTGCCTAAATTAATTTACTTATTCAGTGCCATACCAATCAGGCTACCTAAAAATTATTTTATACAGCTAGAAAAAATAATAACAAAATTCATCTGGAAAAACAAAAAATCAAGAATATCCAGGGAAATAATGAAAAAAAATTCACAGGAAGGTGGGTTAGCGGTACCAAACCTGGAGCTTTACTATAAAGCGGCAGTCATCAAAACTATCTGTTACTGGCTAAAAAATAGAGTGGTAGATCAATGGAATAGGCTAGGCTCAGGAAATGCAGTAGTAAATGACACTAGTAATGTAGTGTTTGATAAACCCAAAGACTCCAGCTTCTGGGATAGGAACTCAGTATTTGACAAAAACTGCTGGGAAAACTGGAAGATAGTATGGCAGAAATTAGGCTTAGACCAACATCTTACACCTTATACTAAAATAAGGTCAAAATGGATACATGATTTAGACATAAGAGGTGATACCATAGGTAAATTAGGAGAGAAAGGAATAGTGTACCTATCAGATCTTTGGAAAGGAGAACAGTTTTTGACCAAACATGAGATAGAGTATATTATAAAATGCAAAGTGGATGATTTTGATTATATTAAATTAAAAAATTTTTGTACAAACAGAAGCAATGCATCCAAGATTGGAAGGGAGGCAGAAAGCTGGGAAACAATTTTTGAGGCCAGTGCTTCTGATAAAGGCCTCATCTCTAAAATATATAGGGAATTAAATCAAATTTATAAGAATCCAAGTCATTCCCCAATTGAGAAATGGTCAAAGGATATGAACAGGCAGTTTTCTGATGAAGAAACCAAAGCTATCTATTCCCATATGAAAAAATGCTCTAAATCTCTAATGATTAGAGAGATGCAAATTAAAACAACTCTGAGGTACCACCTGACACCTATCAGATTGGCTAAAATGACAAAAAAGGAAGATAATAAATGTTGGAGAGGCTGTGGGAAAATTGGAACACTAATGCATTGTTGGTGGAGCTGTGAGCTGATCCAACCATTCTGGAGAGCAATTTGGAATTATGCCCAAAGGGCGATAAAGCTGTGCATACCCTTTGACCCAGCAATCCCACTTTTAGGTCTTTTGCCCAAAGAAATCATGGAAGGGGGAAAGGGACCCACGTGTACAAAAATATTTATAGCTGCTCTTTACGTGGTAGCAAGGAATTGGAAGTTGAGGGGGTGCCCATCAATTGGGGAATGGCTGGACAAGTTGTGGTATATGAATACAATGGAATACTATTGTGCTGTAAGAAATGATGAGCAGGAGGAGTTCAGAGAAACCTGGAGGGTCTTACGTGAGCTGATGATGAGTGAGATGAGCAGAACCAGAAGAACATTGTACACAGTATCATCAACATTGAGTGTTGACCTACTGTGATGGACTATATTCTTCTCACCAATGCAATGGTACAGAAGAGTTCCAGGGAACTCATGATAGAAGAGGATCTCCAAATCCAAGAAAAAAAAAGAAAGAAAGAACTGTGGAGTATAGATGCTGATTGAACCATATTATTTCTTTTGTTTTGGGTGCTGTTGTTTTTTTTTCTATTTTGAGGTTTTGCATCACTGCTCTGATTCTTTCTCTTGTAACAGGATTAATGCAGAAATAGGATTAATGTTATTATGTGTATATATATGTGTGTGTATATATATATCTATATGTATATGTATAGATATATATAGATATAACCTATATCAGATTACCTGCTGTCTAGGGGAGGGGGGAGGGAGGGGAGGGAGGGAGGGAGAAAAATCTGAAATTGTAAAGCATGTATAAACAAACGTTGAGAACTATCTTTACATGTAACGGAAAAAATAAAATATCTCAAAAAAAAATAATAAAAAAAAATAAAATAAAATAAATTATGTGCTTTAAAAAAAAAGAACAAACTATTGATTTTTCAGTGTAAACAATTACACTTGAAAAATTGCAAATGCTATGATTTGTTTAATGTTTGCTAATCATCTAGATGTTAAAATGGTGGGGGAGATATTAATAAAGCAGATTCAACTTAAAAAAAAAATACATTGGGCAGCTAGGTGGTGCAGTGCATAGAGCACTGGCCCTGGAGTCAGGAGTACCAGAGTTCAAATCAGGCCACAGACACTTAACACTTACTAGCTGTGTGACCCTGGGCAAGTCACTTAACCCCAATTGCCTCACTAAAAAAAAATACATTGGTCTTCACTGAAGAAAACAACTCCTTAATAAGTAGAATTGACAAAATAGAAAAGGAGATACAAAAGCTAAAAAGATTAGATTGACTATGAGACATCAAGAATCAGTCAAAGAAAATAAAAAAAATGAAAAAATAGAAAAGGTAAAGTACCCCATTGGAAAAACAACTCATCTGAAAAGTAGATGCAGGAGAGATAATTTAAGAATTATTGGACTACCTAAAATCCATGATCAAAAGAAAGAGCCTGGAAAACTCTTTCTGAGCTTTCAAGAAATTATCAAGGAAAACTACCCTGATATCCTAGAACCAGAGTATAAAAGAGTCATTGAACCTCATGAAAGAGATCCCCAAATGAAAACTCCAAGGAATATTACAACCAAATTCCAGAATTATCAGGTAAAAAAGAAAATATTGTAAGCAGCCAGAAAGAAACAATTCCGGTATCAAGGAACCATTGTCAGGATTACAGAGGATTTAGCTGTTTCTACATAAAAGGATCACAGGGCTTGGAATATGATATTCTGGGAGGCAAAGGAGCTTGGATTGCAATCAAGAATCAACTACCAGGCAAAATTAACCATAATCTTTAAGGGAAAAATGGGCATTCAATGAAATAAGAGACTTTCAAACTTTCATGATGAAAAGAACAGCACAGAACAGAAAATACAAACTTCATTTATGACTCAAGAGAAGCATAAAAAGGGAAATAGGGACAAAAATTGTTATTCTATAAGATTAAACTTTTAAAATTCCTACATGGGAAGATAATGCCAGTAATTCTTGAGATCTCTGACTTTATTAGGGTAGTTAAAAGAAGTATATGTAGAGTGGCAGCTAGGTGGCACAGTGGATAATGCACCCGTCCTGGATTCAAGACTTGAGTTCAAATCCTGTCTCAAACACTTGAAACTTACTAGCTGTGTCCCCTTGGGCAAGTAACTTAACCCTCATTGCCCCACCAAAAAAAAAAAAAGAAGTATATGTAGACAGAAGGTATAAATATATGTTGACTTTGATGTACTTATATGAAAAATTAGAGGGTGAAAAAAAGGATTGTACCCCATGGGAGAGAAGGTAAGGGGGAGGTAGAATAGAGTAAATTACATGGCATGAAGAGACACAAAAGACCTATTATAGTAGAGAGAAAGAAGGGAGGGGATGAGCATTGTTTAGACCTTACTCTCATTGAATTTAGCTTAAAAAGGGAATAACATACATATTCAGTTGATATAGAAATGCTTTTTGTCTTATAGGGGAGGAGGAGAGGAACAGAGAAAGAAAATGTAAGGATGTGCTGATAGAAGAGAGGGTAGAAGTAGAAAGGGAAGGGGGAAATAAAAGGAAGGAGGTGATAGAAAGGAGGTGAGATTGAGGGAGGTGGTGGTCAGATGAAAAACACTGTTGAGGTACAACAAGGTGAAGGGTGAGAGAAAAGTATTAACAAGGGGGGAAATAAGATGGATGGAAATACATAGTTGCTACTCCTAACTGTGAATGTGAAAGGGATGAACTCTCCCATAAAATGGAAGCAGATAGCAGAGTGAATTAAAAAACAGAATCCTACAATATGTTCTTTTCAAGAAACACACTTGAGGCAGAGATGCACACAGAGTAAAGGTAAAAGACTGAAGCAGAATATATTATGCTTTAGGTGAAGGAAAAAAAAAGCAGGGGTAGCAATCCTGATCATAGAGACATCAAAAGCAAAAATAGACATGTTTAAAAGAGATAAGGAATGAAACTACATCTTGTTAGAAGGTACCATAGAGAATAAAGTCATATCAATACTAAACATATATACACCAAGTGGTATAGCTTCTACATTCTTAGAGGAGAAATTGAGTGAGTTACAGGTAGAAATAGACAATAAAACTATATTAGTGAGGTATCTCAACCGCCCTGTTCCAGAACGAGACAAATCTAACCACAAAAAAAAATAATAATAATAAAGTTAATGAGGTAAATAAAATTTTAGAAAAATAAAATCTGATAGATCTCTGGGGAAAAAAATGAATGAGGATAGAAAGGGATATGGTTTTTTTCTGTGGTACATGGCACCTACTCAAAAAGTGACCATGTATTAGGGCAGAAAAATCTCACGATCAAAGGCAGAAAGTCATAAATATTAAATGCATCATTTTAAGATAATGATGCAATAAAAATACATGTATTAAATGGTCATGGAAAAATAGATTAAAATTAATTGGTAACTATATAATCTCACCCTAAAGAATGAGTGGCTCAAACAATAAATCATAGAAACAATAAATAATTTCAACAAAGTCAAGAAAAATAATGAGATAACATACCAAAACTTATGGGATGCAACCAAATAAGTTCTTAGGGGAAATTTTATTTCTCTAAATGGTTACATTTAGAATAAAATAGAGAAAAGGGGCTGCCAATGAATTAGGCATACAACTAAAATAGCTAGAAAAAGAACATATTTAAAATCCCTAATTAAATGACAAATTAGAAATTCTGAAAATCAAAGTAGAGATTAATAAAATTACAATTAAGAAAACTATCATATGAAAAAATAAATCTAAACTGTCTTTATGAAAAAATCAATAAAATAAAATAAATTCTTAATTATTTGATTTAAAAAACAAGAAAAAAGGAAATGAATGAAAGTACCATTATCAAAAATAAAAAGGTTGAATTCACCACCTATGAAGAGGAAATTAATGCAATAATTAGGAGTTAGTTTGCCCAACTGAATACTAATAATTCTGACAATCTAAGTGAAATGGATAAATATTTACAAAAATATTTGTTTTCCAGATTAACAGAAGAGGAAATAAAATATTTAAATATCCTCATGTTAGAATCAATGAACTCCCTAAGAAAAAATCTCGAGAGCCAGATGGATTTAAAGTGTATCCTGGGGGCAGCTAGGTGGTGCAGTGGGTAAAGCAACAGCCCTGGATTCAGGAGGACCTGAGTTCAAATCTGACCTCAGACACTTGACACGTACTAGCTGTGTGACCCCGGGCATGTCACTTAACCCTCATTGTCCTGCCCCTCCCCCCCAAAAAAGAATTAATCATTATTTAACAATTTGGCAGTATTCACTTTATTTTTGTTTTTGCAGGGCAATGAGGATTAAGTGTCCTCCTGAGTCCAGGGCCAGTGCTTTATCCACTGTGCCACCTAGCTGCCACCTAAATAAGGATTAATTCTAATACTATATAAACTATTGGGAAAAATAGATGAAGGGGTCATACCAAATTCCTTTTATGATACAAATATGGTACTGATAACTAAACCAGGAAGAGCCAAAACAGAGAAAGAAAATTATAGACCAATTTCCCTAATGAATGTTAATGCAAAAAATTTAAATACAATATTAGCAAAGAAATTATAGCAAGTGTAATACAGTATGAGATGGGATTTATGCCATGAATACAGGGATGCTTCAATATTAGGAAAACTATCAGCATAATTGACCATATCAATAACAAAACTAACAAATCATATAATTAAATAGATGGAGAAAAAGCCTTTTAAAAATATAGCACTGATTTATATTAAAAACACTAGAGAGGGGGTAGCTATGTGGCACAGTAAATAAAGCACTGGCCCTGGATTCAGGAGGACCTGGGTTCAAATCCAGCCTCAGACACTTGACAATTACTCGCTGTGTGACTCTGGACAAGTCATTGCCCCACAGAGAGAGAGAGAGAGAGAGAGAGAGAGAGAGAGAGAGAGAGAGAGAGAGAGAGAAAGCACAAAGGGAAAAAAAAGAACACTAGAGAGCATAGGAATAAATGGAGTTTCTCTTTTCAATAACAAGCAGTATCTAAAACCATCAGTTAGCATTATATGGGGATAGGATAGAAGCATTTACAGCAAAATCAGGAGTGAAACAAGGATGCCCATTACCACCATAATTACTCAATATTATACTAGAAAGGTAAGCTTTAGCAATAAAAGAACAAAAAGAAACTGAAGAAATTAAAGTAGGCAATGAAGAAAGCTCTTAGTCTTTACAGATGATATAATACTTAGGGAAATCCTAAAGAATCATCTAAAACTACTTGAAATAATTAACTCCTTTAGGAAAATTGCAGGATATAAAATAAACTCACATAAATAATCAGCATTTCTATGTATTGCCAACAAAGTCCAGCAGCAAGAGATAGAGGAAATAACATTTAAAATAAATATTGATAATATAAAATAGTTGGGATGCTATATAATAAGACAAACCCAGGAATTATGTGAACACAATTACAAAACACTTTTCACACAAATTAAGTTATATCTAGACAACTGGGAAAATATCAGTTGCTCATGAGGAGGCTAAGCTAATAAAATAAAAATGACAATTCTACCCAAATTAATTTACTTATTCAATGCCATACCAATAAAATTACAAAAATATTTTATAGATATAGAAGAAGTATAGCAAAATTCATCTGGAAGAACAAAAGGTCAAGACTATCAATAGAATTAATAAAAAAAAAGATACAAAAGAAGGTGGTCTACCCTTACCAGATACAAAACTATATTATAAAGTGGCAATCTACAAAATTATTTTGTACTGGGTAAGAAATAGAGTGGTGCAAAAGTGAAATAGGTTAGGTACACAAGACAACTATTTGATAAACCCGAAGAATCAAGCTTGTGGGATGAGAACTCACTGTTTGACAAAAACTGCTGGGAAAACTGGAAAACAATATGAGAGAAGGCAGGCATAGATCAATATATCACAAAGTATACCAATATAAGGTCAAAATGGGTGCATATCATAGATATAAAGGGTGATACCATCAGCAAATTAGGAGAGCAAGGATTAGTTTATGAATCAGATCTGTGGACAAGAGAATAATTTATGACCAAAACAGAGATAAAGGACATTATGAAATGTTGAATGGATAATTTTCATTACATTAAATTAAAAACATTTTTCACAAACAAAACCAATGCAACCAATATTAGAAGGAAAGCAGAAATCTGGGGAAAAAATTTTAAAGGCAGTGCTTCTGATAAAGGCTTCATTTCTCAAATATGTAGAGAACTGAGTCAAATTTGTGAGAAATAAAATCATTCCCCAATTGATAACTGGTCAAAGGATATGAATAGGCAGTTTTCAGATTAAGAAATTAAAGCTATTTATAGTCATATGAAAAAATGCTCTAAATAACTATTGATTAGAAAAATGCAAATCAAAACAACTTTGAAGTACCACCTCACATCTATCAGATTGGTTAATATGACAAAAAGGAAAATGATACATTTAGAGAAGTGGAAAAATTGAAACACCAATGCATTCTGGAGAGTAATTTATAACAATGCTCAAAGTGCTATAAAATTATGCATACCCTTTCATCCAGCAATACCACTACTAGATCTGTCTCCCAAAGAGATCATAAAAAAGGACAAAGGAGCCACATGTACAAAAATATTTATAGGTGCTCTCTTTGTGGTGGCAAAAATTTGGAAAATTGGGGAATGCCCATCAGTTGGGAAATGGCTTAATAAATTGTCAAATATGAATATAAGGAAATGCAATTTTGCTATAAGAAATGATAAGCAGGTCGATTTCAGGAGAAACCTGGAAAGACTTACATGAGCTTATGTTGATACAACTGAGCAGAAACAGGAGAACCTTAAACACAGTAAAAAACAACATTGTGCAATTATTATGCAATAAGACACTTAGCTCTTCCCAGCAATAAAATGGCCCAAGACAATTCCAAAAGACTCATTATGGAAAAAGCTATCCATATGCAGAGAAAAAACTATGGAGTATGAATGCAGATGAAAGCATACTATTTCACTTTCTTTGTTTTTTTCTTTCTTGTGGTCTTTCCCTTTTGTTTTAATATCTTTATTTAGTATTTTGTTTTCCCCCAATTACATATAAAACAATTTTTAACATTCTTTTTTTTTTTTTTTTTTGCGGGGCAATGGAGGTTAAGTGACTTGCCGAGGTTCACACAGCTAGTAAGTGTCAAGTGTCTGAGGCCGGATTTGAACTCAGGTACTCCTGAATCAAGGGCCGGTGCTTTATCCACTGCGCCACCTAGCCGCCCCCTAACATTCATTTTTAAAACTTTGCATTCCCAATTCTTTTCTTTTCTTTCTGCCCTCCCCATTGAGAAGGCAAGCAATTCAATATCAGTTCTATATGTGTTGTCATGCCAAATACTTCCATATTAGTCACATCATGAAAGAAAAGAGAAAAAAAAGAAAAACAAAGTAAAAAAAAATATGCTTAAATATGTGTTGAGACAACATCAGTTCTATTTCTCGGAATGGATAGCATTTTTCAAAATAAGTCCTTAATAATTCTCTTGAATCATTATATTGATGAGAACAGCTAATTCATTAGCAGCTGATCATCTTACAGTATTGCTGTTACTTTGTACAGAATACATTTCACTTGGTTTCAGCTCAAGTAAGTCTCTCCAGGTTTTTCTGAGAGCATCCTCCTCATAATTTCTTATAGCACAATAGTATTTCATCATATTCATACGCCACAATTTGTTCAGCCATTCACCAATTGATGGGCGTCTCCTCAATTTCTAATTCTTCGACATCAGAAAAAGCTGCTATAGATATTTATGTATATTTAAGCCCCTTTCCTTTTTGTTTTTTAATCTCTTTTTTGATATACACCTAATAGTGGTGGTGGTAGGTCAAAGAGTATGCATGGTTTTATACTCCTTTGGACGTAATTCCAAATTGCTCTAGAGAATAGTTCAATCAGTCAACAAATCCACCGGCAGTGCATTAATGTCTCATTTTTCCTATATCCTCTCCAAGATTTGTCATTTTCCTCTTCTGTTGTAATAGCCAATCTAATAGGTATGAGGTATTATCCCAGAATTGTTTTATTTGCATCTCTCCAATTAAGTTAGAGCATTGTTTTCATGTGGATATAGACAGCTTTGATTACTTCATCTGAAAACTGTTCAAATCTTTCGTTCATTTATCAATTGGGGAATGACTTTTATTTGTATTAATTTGACTCAGTTCTCTATATGTTTGAGAAATGAAGCCTTTGTCAGAAAAAAAAAAAGTTTGCTTCAAAATTTTTTCAGGTACTATTGCTAATTATTTCTCTACATTCTATTGCCTAACCTCCAATTTATTCTACTCTCTCCCCTTTCACCCTGTCCCTCATCACAAGTGTTTTGATTCTGACTTCTCCCTGTCCCAATCTGCCCTCCCTCCTATCACCCCCCTTCTCTCATCTTCTCTCTACTTTCTTGCAGGGTAAGATAGATTTCTATGCCTAAGTGAGTGTCTATATTATTCCCTCTTTGAACCAATTCTGATGAAGGTAAGGTTCAATCACTTCCCCTCACCTCCCCCATTTCCCCCTCTTTTTCTTGCTTCTTTTATGTGAGATAATTTACCTCAAGCCATCTCTTCTTTTCCCCTTCCCCAGTACATTCCTCTCTCACATTTTGATTTTATTTTTTAGATATCATCCCTCCATATTAAACTCACACTTGTCCCCTTTGTCAATATATATTCCTCCAACTTCCCTAATAATGAGAAAGTTCCTATGAATTAAAAGTATTCTCTTTCCATGTAAGAATGTAAACAGTTTAACCTTTTAATAAGCCTTATGATTTCCTTTTCATACTTACCTTTTTATGATATTCCTGAGTCTTGTATTTGAAAGTCAAATTTTCTTTTTGGCTCTGGTCTTTTCATGAAGAGTATCTCAAAATATTCTCTTTCATTGAATACCCATTTTCCCCCATGAAGAATTATACTTATTCTCTTGAGAAGGTGATTCATAGTTGTAATCCCAGTTCTTTTGCCCTTTGTAATATCATATTCCATGTCATCTGATCCTTTTCTAAAATTATAAACATTTTTATTTAAAGTTTTGCGTTCCAAATTCTATCCCTCCTTACCCTCTCTCCTTCCTGAGCAGGTAAGAAATCAGTAGAGATTTATACATATGCAATTTTGTAAAACATTACCATATTAGTCATTTTGTATAAGAAAACTTGAATGAAATAAAATCAAAAAATCATGCTTCAGTCTGTGTTCAATCAATACCAATTTGTTTCTTTGGAAGTGGATAGTGTGCTTTATCATTAGTCCTTTGGGATTGTCTCAGACCATTATATTGCTGAGAATAGTTAAGGGATTCAAAGTTCATCATCAAAAAATATTGCTGTCACTGTGTACAACAGTCCCTGGTTCTACTAACTTTGATATACCTGAGTTCATATCAGTCTTGCCAGGGTTTTCTGAAATCATCCTGTTTGCCATTCCCTGTAGCACAATAATATTCCATTACAATCATAAACCACAACTTGTTTAGCTATTAAATGATGTGCCTTCCTTTGATTCCCAGTTCTTAGACACCACAAAAAGAGATGCTATAAATATTTTTGTACAAATGGGTCTTTTTCTCTTTTGGGGTTGTCTTTGGGATGTAAACCTAGCATAGGTATTGCTGGATCAAAAGTCGCCTTATCCTTTAATGTAGAAACTACAAATTTTGTGTTATTCTGACCGTCACTCCATGATACTTGAATTGTTCTTTCTGGTTGCTTGCAGTATTTTCTCTTTCAACTAGTTACTCTAGAATTTGGCTATAATATTCATTAGAGTTTTCAACTTCGGATTTCTTTCAGGAAGTGATCTGTGGGTTTGTTCAATGCCTATTTTACCCTCTGGTTCTAGAATATCAGGACAGTTTTCCTTAATAATGACTTGAAATATTTTGTCCATGCCTGACTTGCTTATCTTCTTCTGAATGTTTGTTTTGGTCTTCCTTATCACCATAGTAATTTTCTATGGTCAGATTTTTTTCTGTTGTTTGCTCATTTCCCCACCCTATTTCTTCCTTCCTTCCTTCCTTCCTTCCTTCCTTCCTTCCTTCCTTCCTTCCTTCCTTCCTTCCTTCCTTCCTTCCTTCCTTCCTTCCTTCCTTCCTTCCTTCCTTCCTTTCTTTCTTTCTTTCTTTCTTTCTTTCTTTCTTTCTTTCTTTCTTTCTTTCTTTCTTTCTTTTTATTTTTAATTCTTTGTTAAAGTAGGTCTCTGCTTCCATGGTGTAGGGGGCACACTGTGCTAAGCTTCAGGGATTTTGTTCAGATATCTCCAGAGAAGAAGCTAAAGCCTCACTGGAGATGGTGGAGCTTGGATGAGCTGCATCCCACTATCTCACCAATAGAAAATGTAGGCTTGTTTCTTACACAAATTAAATATCCACTTCAATCTTCTTCACTCTACCCTTTTTCACAATTGACTGGGAGGCATGGGATTCTCAGGTTAGATATGACCTAATCAGAAGTAGACACTGGAAAAACAGATGGAGATGAAGTATTTAACATACATTTTTATCCACGGTCCTTATCCATGCTCATACTAAAAAGTAGCAAGTCAGACTCTCAGTGGGAAGCTATATGTCAGGAGTTTAGAATTAACCCTGATGGATTGACATGATTCTTTTAACATAATGAGCTCAAGCCCTCATTCTAGTCTGTATTCCCCAATATGAAGTAGTAGATAATACTGACCTAATATCACCTAACCTGTGAATATCATTAAGCTTTGGCAAATATACATTTACTTAAAAGATATGTTGAGAACAGAAACATCTCCCTAAATTGGAAGCACATTCTTCCCTCTATCACCTCAGTCCCTGGAGAGGATGGGCTCAAACTTAAAGAAATTTTTACAAACCATTCACTTAACCAAATTAACTTCCAAATGCAGCACAGACACTGGAATAGTTACTCTCTTGAAGAAAGACACTGTATCTTGGCTCCTGTATTGATTCATGACTAGGCTAGGTCAAACAAGTCATTTCTCAGGGCTGCATTGGTATTTTAGGTTTGGCTACCACCCATCTACCATATATATGTTGCACATATGTGTACACAGAAACACACACATATGTGTGTGTATACACATGTATGTATGCATGTATATTTTCCATTATTTGAACTATATATGCATATTTAAATACAATATATGCATATTTCAATATATACATATTTACATTCCTATCTATCTCTCTTTATCTCTGTTTCTATCATTGAATCTTTTGAAATAACAGAAGCTCCTGTACCAAAGGAAAGAATATATAAGATGTAGCCCTATCACATAAACAGTCTTGCCAAGGAGGCTATGTTCTTATGGACCAGTCTCTAGTAGAGTACATCATGCTATCCGTTGCCCCTCCAGAGTTCAGAGAGGCATTCTGGCATCTGGTCACCACTAAGAAGGAAATAGAACAAATTTCTCTAATGGAACTTTTTGTATGCATTCTTGTATCTGCCTCAGCCACCAATCCAAATTCCCAATTAGTTCACCATTTAGTAAATAGATAAGAAAAAGTCAACAGATAGCAGAGTATGACTCCTCTATTCATGTCATCACAAATTTCCAGAAGTTTGTGATAGCATTTCTAGATGACAAGTCTGGAAACTCACCAAACATCCATGTAGGACCCTTGTATATTCTTAGTACTAGATCATGATTGGCCTCTTCCCCATTACAATGTATTCATTGAGAAAAGAGAAGAGCTTCCAAAAATTAGTCGAATTACATATTTACATGCTGTACTTTATACAACACATTTATAGCCTGTGTTTCTTAAACAAACTATAAATACTTATGAGAAAACAACATGGTTTAAAAATATTTTTAAATTTGACAAAAAGGGCAGCTAGGTGGTACAGTAGATAAAGCACCGGCCCTGGATTCAGGAGGACCTGAATTTTAATCTGATTTTAGATACTTGACACTTACTATCAGTATGACTCTGGGCAAGTCACTTAACTGTCATTGTCCTGCAAAAAAAAAAGAAGGAAAGAAAAAAGAAATCTTGAATAAAAGGGGAAAAAAGTGAAAAACAGCATGCTTGACCTGGTTCAATCAATGTCAGTTCTTTCTTTGGAAGTGGATAATATATTTAATTATTAGTACTTTGGGATTATCTTGGATCATTGGGTTGCTGAGAATAGCCAAGTCATTCAGTTCTTCAAGAAACAATATTTCTGTCTCTGTGCACAATGTTCTAACAGTTCTGCTCACTTCATTATACATCAGTTCATTTAAGTCTTTCCAGGCTTTTCTGGAATATAGATGAAGTTTCTACACACACACACATGCACACACTAAATACAGATCCCAAAATATCCTTGAGGATTTAAAAAGTAAACTGCCCAGAAATCAGAGCATTATCATAGACAAAATAGCTACCCATTGTTGTGAAAACATAGTATTGATCTATTATAGATGTTAAGAACCATGTTTAGTATACAGAACATTCATAGTTCAAAATGTTATGGAATGAAAAGCTTTCATAATATAAAGGTCTAGCAGAAGACATCAAAACCATGAGGTACATTTTGTACTACTAGTCATTCTTTCTGCGACTGGAGTTGTTCCAAAGATTTTTTTTCAATGAGCCTAAATACAATGAGTTTACATACTCATATTTTTATTATGTTACAAAATTATAAAAATAGTCACATCTTATGCTATAATAGTTCACAGCACATTAAATAGAAAAGAGTAATAGCAAGATAGTGACTTGTCCCATGACCACTGCATCTGATTGCTATCAAAAAGATAAGAATGGCAGCATTTAATAATTATATATCATTTTAAGACTTAGAAAATTATTTTCTTCCCACAGTCAATAAATAATATCCAAAATGAATTCAGAGTGCCTGTTTCTGGAAATATCTAACATACTAACATCTAATATGTTTCTTTGAACATCTAACAAACTGTAGCAAGGATTTCCATAACTGGACCATTCAAAGGCCATAAAAGCCCCTATGCTTATATGCTCTTACTATAAACAAGTAATTTACCCTTCCTGGACCTCTGTTTCTTAATCTGTCGAATGAGAAGATAGGTTAGATGACATCTGTGAGAAAATGGGTAATTGTCCCCTCTCAATGAGGATATAACAGTCAATCATACTCCTCCTGACCTGTTTTTAGGACAAAGGCCTCAGATCTCCTCCTCCCCTTCTGGCTAACAAAATCACATGGTTCAAGGAGCTATGGTCTCAATAAGGTCTGTTCCTGAGTTATGTCCATATAAAGAAGAATAAGGTCCGCTCCTGAGTTAGGCCCATATAAGTTAGAATTGTTAAGGAATAGGAATACTGAGTTCTGATTAGCTAGATTTGTGCATAGATTGTAACCCTTGAATAATCAGACCAATGATGAAAAGGGGAGGGCCCATTTGTGTTAGGGACTAGGGTTTAAAACAGGGCCTGCAAGCCCCCATTTTTGGGCACCCACTAGCTTCACACTAGGGTGCCCCCTTCTCATGAGAAGGAAACAAATGAGCCTTTGTCACATTGCTTTGAGTTCCTGAGAATTACTGAGAAGAGGATTGTTTTCCCTCACAACATCTATTCTCCTTTCCAGATCCAACTCTCTGACCCTATCATACTACTTAGGCAGGGTAAATATTGCGATCATCATTTATAGAAGAGTTTCCAGACACTAGAGTGGCCATTCTTAGGTACCAAGTTCCTCCATATGTATCTTAGCCACAGAACATCATTCTCTATTCTATCAGCTTCCTCAGTGCAGGAAATTAGGATGAGTGGGAGCTGGTATAGTAGAAGTCAATATTCCTAGCTTAAGACTTATTTCATTCTTGTTGAAAGGGACATAGCCTTCTAGAGAAACAGTTATAGTCTAAATACTTCTGGACAAAGGTGGTAGCTCATGAACAACTGTCATCCAGCTATGTCTTATGTAAGGCAATTTCACTAGCTGTCATGCATGTGCTCTTGCTCCCGAAAACATCTCAATGGCTGGCATTACTGATGGAGCATAAGCAAATAAGGATTCAGATTCTTTTGTGCCCCATGGTATCTCTACATGCACACATGTATATATGTATGTGTGCATGTATTATATTATATATACTTTATTATAGTGTGTGTATATATATATATATATATATATATATATACACATATAAAAATATCAAAAACACAAAGCCGCTCTCATGGAAATGTATAGTTATGTTTGATTTTGATTTCAGGCTTTGTCTTTGTCTATAGTACACTGAGATTATTATTGCTACATTTTACAAATGTTCCTAGAGAACTAATAACCCACATGATTTGTCAGGAGTTATTAATAGAGTTGAATCTACAAATTTGGATGGCAAAAAAATCTTTATTTTTACTCTTTTTAATCCTATGTGTTTTATTTTATGCATTTTTACATATTCTGAGAAGGGGTTCAGAGGCTTCACCAGATTGATAAATTAGTCAATGACACAAAAAGAAGATAAACAACTCTTGGCCAATGTGAAATAGGACTGGAACAAAGTAATGTCCTATAAGTGTGTTTGCCTTAATGCCCAAAATCTGATTCTTGCATTTTAAGATATTTATGTTTGTTTCTTAATTCATCTCTGGACTTTATTTTATTTTATTTTTTGAGAGGCAATGGGGGTTAAGTGACTTGTCCAGCGTCACACAGCTAGTAAGTATTAAGTGTCTGAGGCCTGAACTAAGGTCCTTCTGAATCCAGGGCCAGTGCTTTATCTGCTGCGCCACCTAGCTGCCCCCATCTCTGGACTTTATTCTCCAACATGGTCTAGCAGTCTTCTCACACCAAATTACTTCTTCCAAGTAGCCTTCCCACCCCTAGAAAATCATTATACCCTAGTGAACCCTTCTTCTGAATGAGATTCCTCCCAGAAATTCCATTTTGAGAGAAGTGTCCAAGTCAGCAATCTTTTGTCCATCATTCCTCTCTGTCTCAGTTGCTGATTGTCTGGACTTGAATGGTTGGTTGCCTGTAAATTCTAGCTAGTCTGTCTAAAAAATCTAATGAGTAGTTGCCAATAAATTAGAAGCTTTAGCAAGAGTTTAGACTTTTAGGTATTTATTAAAGAGCATTAGGATCTAATGATCAGAGAGAAAGGTAAAAATCTAACTATTTCTAAGAGACCCCATCATTTGACCTGCCATAGCAAGGTCAGGAACAAAAAAGGACCAACGCTTCTTTCTTCCTCCCAGAAGCCTCTCCTCGAAAACTGAAGCAGCCCATCCTGCCCCCCAACACACACACACACACACACACACACACACACACCTCCAAGCTAATTGGCTGGTAGCTTTGATAGATAGTACCCATGAGCAAACATCACTTCCTGATGCCAAGGAACTGACCTTCCAAGCCACATGGCTTGCCCTCATACACCTTCTCCTAATGGCGGAGCTATCCTACAGTAACTCTCCAGCAGATGGCATCACTCCAATTGTCACAGACTTCTTTCTCCACCCTGACTTTTCACCTTTTTATTTGTTGTTTCCCCCCGCCCCATTAAAATTAAGCTCTTTGAAGGCAGGGACTGTCTCCAGTGCTTAGCTCAGTTCCTCTACATAGTCCTAAATGGATGCTTTTTGACTTCTTGACTGAATATATTTGAATACCATAAATACACAATAAATCTGTGGGGTTTTTTTTTCCCTCCACCAAACATATCACAATAACATAATGGGAAAATCCTAGGGGCTTTCACACAGAGGTTAAGTTGCCTTGTGTCACATAAATAATGTCAAAGTAGAATATGAGCCCACGTTTCTTGTCCACAAGCCCAGTATGCTATCCAGGACACAATGCTGAACTCTTTAAGTAATCAGGCTTTTATAAATGGAAGGCAAAATAGTGAGAAGAAGGAGGATACAGGAGGTAACAGAATTATTTTCATTTATAGAGACTAAGCCAGAAAATAAAATTTTATTTACATTGATTAAATTTTTCCTCTCTTTATTATCTTTGTTTCAGTGTTTGCATTGACTACATGAGCAAAAGTGAAGCATATTCTCTAGAAACATTCCCTTACTGAAGAATAGAGTGGTTGAAATACTATCTTTTTTCCAAAGTATCCTGGACAAACTGTGATTTAGAAGCAATAACCCACATTCAAATAGACTAATCGATGCTTCCTTAAAGTATACAGAAGCAACATTGCATAGTATTGTCTCTCGAGTCAGGAAGACTTGAATCCTGCTTCAGCCTAAATTTTCCTTATCTGTAAAATGGACATAATAAGAACTGTAACACTTAGCTCATGGGATTATTATGAGGATCCAATGAAATAAGTATAAAGTGTTTTGTAAAACTTAATTGCCATGTTTCAATTATCATTTGAGTTATTACTATAACTATTTTAACATGGAGTGCTACCTTGATATACATCTTGATTAATCTTACTTATATGAAATTTGCTAAGAGAAAATATCTGTAGTGGAAAAAATAATGAACTTTCCAAAGCTATCAATCAAAACAGTGACCTTTTCTTAGGTCTCATTGTCCATGACTTCTCTGTATCAGGTGACACATTTTTCAGCTGTTTCAACCATGTCCAATTCTTTTTTACTTCATTTGGGTTTTCTTGGCAAAGACACTAGAGTACTTTGCCATTTCCTTCTCTAACTCATTTTACAGATGAGGAAACTGAACCAAACAGGGTTAAGTGACTTGCCCACATCACAAAGCTAGTGTTTGAGCCTGGATTTTGAGCTCAGGTCTTTTTGACTCTAGCCCCAGCACTTGTGCCACCAGTTTCCCTGAAATTGTTGACAAACCATCTTTTTTTCATAAAACTCTCTACTCCCTTGAATTCTGTGGCATCAGACTCTCTTGATTTTTCTCTCACATGTCTAACAACTCCATCTCCATCTTCTTTCCTGTTTCTTTTGGCCCTCTTAATGTAATTGTTACACAAAGATATGTCCTTAGTCTCCTTTCTCTTTAGTTTCTTCCTTAATTACCTCATCTGCTTCTAGGGATTCAACTATCTTTGTGATACAGATAAATCCTAAATCACAATTTCTAGACAGACTTTCTCTCTTAAATTCTACACTGGTATTGTCAACTTTACATTTATACCTGCATGTAGCACTGGAACATCAAGTGCATTATAACACTGGCAGCTTTCAACATGAGAAAAACTGAACTCATAATTTTTCCCCATTCTTCTACCCTCTTCCTGGCTGTTCCATACTACACAGAGTTCTTTCATTTCTTTTCCATTTCTCTATCTCTGCCAATGGCAAAATCATTTTCTACCTATTCTTATAACCTTGACATTATCCTTCACTTCTTTTTAATTCTGCATATCTAGTTAATCACCAAGTCCTTCTACTTTCAGAGTATCTTGGTCATTTACTGTTTCCTTACCATTCCCACTGCTATTATCATACAACAATTGCTGCTTAGCTTTTTTCTAGACTATTATAATTGTCTCCAAACAGGTCTCCCTACCTTCCATGCCTTTTCTTTTCTTTTCTTTTTCTTTTTTTTTTTTTGGCAAGGCAATGCGGGTTAAGTGACTTGCCCAGAGTCACACAGCTAGTAAGAGTTAAGTGTCTGAGGCCAAGTTTGAACTCAGGTCCTCTTGAATCCACAGCTGGTGCTTTATCCACTACACAACCTAGCTGCCCCACCTCCTATACCTTATCCTTAGAAATCATATTGTTTCCTCTAACAGAGTTAAAGAATCATTCCCCCAAACTTGAACTTAAACCCATCATATAATAAATAAAGATCAAATTCCTTAATCTGGCACAGACAATACCACACCATCTAACTCCACCTTACATTTCTAGACTTATTTCATAAAACTCCTTTTTCACAAATGCTAAGCTTCAGTTAAATGGATTGCCAATATCCCTCAAATGTACCCCATACTTTATGGCTCCTTTGCCTTTGCTTATACTATTGCCTCTGCTTGAGTCATCTCCTCCATTTCCACCTTTCCAGATACTGCTCAATTTTTCAAGGCTCAAAAGCAAACCCTTCAATGAAGCCTCCTCTGATTCCCCAGATGCAAGTTATTTTTTCATCTTATTTCATATATACCCCTTATGTATCTGTCATACTCTTGTGTATACTATATTTTTCTAGGTGAGTTTATTCTTTTCCCACTGGGTTATAAATTCCTGGTATGTAGGAAGAAATTATGTCTAATTTATCTTTATATTCCCCCAGTGTCTAAATAATACATCCAACATAAGGGGTGCTTATGATATACTAGATGAATGATGGGGTGGTTTGGACATATTAAGTTTGAACTTATGGTGATCAAAGAAAAAATATCCTATTTACCATGGGATATTTGGGACTAGAATTCAAGAAAAGTAAAGTTCATGGATTGAGTATAAAGTTCATTCATTTATTGATCTTAGCTGAAACCATGAGAACAGGAAAGAGTACAGGAAGAGAATGGAAGATTGGATATTGGTCGTTGAAGAATATCTAAGTTAGAGTGGAGAATGATTAAGAGCTAGCAAAAGAAATAGAAGAAAGAACATAGAGGTATGGGGAGGGGTGAGAGTAGTATAGTATAATTTTATGGATACTAATCACAGAGTTGTTTTTTTTAGTAGCTTGGTAAACAGTATCCTTTATGAATGACACTGCACAGCATTAAAAAAAGATCCCTGTTATATTTGTTACATGTGATATGTTATCTTTGCTTAGCATATGTTAGTTTTTACTGTAAAATAGTCTGTCTCCTTTGAAAAAAAGTTAGGTAAATGAATCATTTTGAGTCACACTTAGCAACTGATTTAGAATCACAGTGACATTTTATGCCTCCATAATAAAAGAGAAAAGTGAAATGGATAGTGGAGTTACCTCTAAAATCCAATTCAAATTAATAAATGTTTATTAAGGATTGACTATATCCTCAAAGCTATGTTAGGAACCTACCAGGCAAGGATGAAAAACAATTTAGCTCTCTGGGGACCTGGGGACCTGGGGACCTGTGATTAGGAGTTGAGGGAACAGAATTAAAACAAAGAACAATCAACCAAATGTGTGTGACATAAAATCTTGCACTCAATTCATAGAAATAACCAAAGATGGGAAAACCAGCTGAGTCTAGTATGATTTTGTCAAGGTCAGTTATTCTGAGTTAGTTTAGTATCATTACCTGAAACACCATATACTAAACCTAACAATAACCTGCCTACAGATGAATCAATGTTTTTGCATGAGACTAAACTTAATTGGGGGAAGTAGAAAAGGGAAGTTATAAGGAAGAAAATAGATAAGGATGTGATGAACCTTATCAATGGCAAAATGGAGGGAATAGAAAAAAGACATGGGCATGTGACCATTGTTGTCACAAAAAGAAACCATATTAAAATTATTATATAAGCCATGTAATTCCCATACTACAATAAATGGAAAGAAAAAATGGCATTGAATAATATATGAATAAAACGAATAAGCCTGTTGCTAAAGTGATTGCTTCTCACCACAGAGCCTTGATAAGTATGTGAAGTGTAAAGAATTGTTATTTGAGGTTTTTATGCCTCGGCACACACTGGCCTGGGGCTCCGCAAACCGCACAATGCTCCACCCACTGGTTGTAGCTGTTGCCAGGGCTCTGGCACCTCATGTCATCACCACTCACCTACACCTACATGGGCCTGGCAAAATTATAACGATTGGAAGCCTAGTGAGGGCAGTCATGTGACTGTCAGAGCAGCCATCCCATTGGCTGGGGCTGTGTGGGGTATTTCTAGGTTTGGGGGAGGAGGATTGGGCATTCGAGGTGGAAGCTAGAAAGTGACAGGAGTTCTGTTGAGTATTTTCAGCTGATTCCTGGGCGGTGGTATTTTTTCAGGTATTATAATTTCCCTTTACCCATTTTATTTCCTTTCCCTTGATCCTACTGATCCTGTGTGTGTGTGTGTGTGTGTGTGTGTGTGTGTGTGTGTGTGTTTTTAAGTTCATTCTTCTTAAAATAAATCTTATTCTGTTTTGAGGGAGGCTGCCGGTCTCCTTCCTTGCCCCAATATTGCGGCGAGCTGCTTAGCTAGCACTCCCCAATTAAAAATTGGTCCCTACAGAGGTCCATCTGTCAGGTAGCCTAGCTCACTTCTGTGCTTGATGGGACCCAACATCTCTCTTACAACAGGCCACAAAAGCCATGCAGGCTCAGAGGAAAGACCTTCAATGACGTGGCTTTTTATCCTGAGAAGTCAAACCTAACCTCATCCCTGCAGAACATTACTTCCTGCTTTAGTGGCCAGCATCCTACACTGACTCTGGGAACCAATATTGGCCCCCTAGATTGGCATTTTGGGGAACCCCAACCAAAATGACAATCATAAGGATCCCCTGAGGAGAACTGGCTAAGCCATTGACGCTTCAGTTATGCATAAACAGCTTGAAACAGGAAAATCCAGGGTTGCCTACTGAGTCAGCCCATGAAACAAAGGTCCCTGGAGGTCCCTTAACAAAACTGTCCAGTGAAGAGGGCAAGGTTTGAGAGAAAGGAACTCAGTTCTCCATATTAAATGCTGCCCTGGAGTATTCCAGCATTCCCCACCAGGATAGGATACCCTGGTCTGTGAATTTAAATCTCCTATTCATTTATGAACTGTGATCCTACAAATAAAGTCTTCTGCAAATGGCAAAAAAACATAAAATCCAACAAAAACATGCTAAAATACATTTCTCCTTTAACAGAGAGGTGGAAGTCTATTGGTATAGAACATTGAATGTACTATTACAGTTGATTTGTTAATTACTTATATTAAGTAACCTTTTTTTCTTTTTTTTAATCTTTTTTGTTATGGGGAATGGATTTCTGGATGGGGATACAGACAAAGGATTTATTTTGAGACAAAGGAAACATAAAAACAGATGATGTCAATTAGATGATAAAGATTGAGGAGATATAACTTGTAGCTTTTGTCTCATTTTTGTATTTTTATTCACATGGCTTAGAACAGTGATTGTCACATAGTAATAGCTTAACTTGTAAGCTTTTATATTCATTCAGGAAGGGCTTCCTGGATGCTGAGGTGCCTAAGCTGGATCTCAAAAAAAGAGAAGCATTTTAACCATTCATTTAAATTTCACAAGCATTTTATTAAGGCCTACTCTGCACCAGGGACCATGGAGCCTTCAAGATACAATGTCAACATGATTTTGTCCTCAAGAAGTTTGTAATTACTTTGTATAAACATGTGTAGGTATATAGATGGATGTCTATACATACAAAGTAATGTGACAAATAAGATTCTAACCACTGGGACAATAAGGCAAGCCCTTGTACAGGTAGAAACTAGGAATTCTAAAATGTATAATAAATAAGGAAGGAGTCCATTCCAGGCTTCTGGAATAGCATGAACAAAGGCAGAGAGATGGGAAATGATAGGCTATGTTTTCTGGAACACAGGGCTCCTGTGTTCACAGAAAGAGGGGTAATGTGCGATAAACCTAGAAATATAGGGACAGAGCCAGGTTGTGAAGGGCATTAAATGCCAAAGAGATAAGTATGTATTAGATCCTAAATGTATTTGAAATCACTGGGGATTCTTTAATAAAGAACTGATTCCTTTTTGTTGTCATTATTGTTAACATTAATATATTATTTACTAATGTGCCATGAAGTTTTCTAAGTGCTTTAAAGTTATTATCTTTTGATACTCACAACCAGCCAGGGAGGTAGGCATTATTATTATCCTCATTTTACAGATGAGGAAACTGAGGCAAACATATTAAGTCACTTGCTCACAATCACATTGCTAGTAACTGTCACACTTTATTTCATTATTAGATATGTGCTTTAGGAATAACAGTTTGGCAGCTTTGTGAAGGTTGGATTGGAGAGGGGAAAAAATCAAGCCGGAAAGACCATTTAGAAGGGTTTTGATTTTGTTTGCTTTTTTTGCAAAAATGAATTGAGAAGGGGCAGCTAGGTCGTGCAGTGAATAAAGCACTGGCCCTGGATTCAGGAGGACCTGAGTTCAAATCCGGTCTTGGACACTTGACACTTACTATCTGTGTGACCCTGGGCAAATCATTTAACCCTCACTGCTCTGCAAAAAAAAAAAAAAAAATGAATGTGAGAAGGTATGAGGGACCTGAACTAAGGTGATGGTGATATGACTGGACAGAAGTAAATGGATGTATAAGATAGTGTAGAGGTAGAAGTGCAAGACTTAGGAGCTAATTGGACATGTCAGATGGAATAAAGTGAACAATTGTATAAGACAGATTATAAAGCTGAAGACTTAGAAGAATATTAGTAGAATTGAAAGAAATAGGTGAGAAAATAAATGAAGATTTAGAAAAAGCAACTTCTGTGTATGGGGAGGTAGGGATCCAGAGGTGGGAAAGGACAATACAAGAAGGGCAAAGCTGTACAGAGGGTGACTATTCTGAAAAACAAAGTCTTTACCTGGTGAATGCAAAATGGATAGTTGAGAAATAATAAGTCCTTGTAACTAAAAGTATTCTGTGAATGTGACATTTCAGTACCAAAATTTGGCCTGCTTCTCAGTCAATAACAGACAAAGAGAAATAAGAGATAAAGATGGAGAGAGATAATGATCACAATTTTAAAGTATAATAATAACACTACCTTACAAAAACTCTCATTTGATTTTAATAGCCCTGTCACATAGAGTCAGAGGCATTTATTAATAATCTTATATGGCATTTGAAAAAATGAATTTTCAGTAAGTTTTATGACTTGTCCAAGGTCAAAAAAAACTGGGTGACATGAGACATTAAGGTGTACTAGGTAGAGTGTCAGACTTGAATTAAGAAAATATTGTTTAAAGATCACTTCAGACTGTTATTGGGAATCTAGGAAAGGTCACTTAATCTCTCTGGGTCTCAGTTTCCTCATCTGTGAAATGTGGAGGTTGGGTTTGAAGGACTCCAAGGTCTAGTTCAACTCTAAATTTATGATTGTATCTTTCTTGACTCTAAACTGAGTGCTTATTCCATTATACCATGTGGAATTTCCAGAATAAGTCTAAGTACATCCATTATATTTTAAAAGGCTATATTTTTGTCCTTTTTTATCCTTTTTCCTAATTCTAAAATTACATTTAAAAAGCTTGTTATCTCATTTCAATTTAGCAATCAATTTTGTTATATAAGTAAGCAAGTATCTTTTTTTACATGATCTCAATGACTGTGGAATAGGATGTCTTTGTATTAATTAGTTTTGCAGTTTAATTATCTGACATAAATAAAAAGGTACTACTAGTCAAAAACGTCAGTTACCACAGGCAAATGCTAGATTTTGAATCAGAGGATTCATATTCTAGCTATGTCAACTTACTACCTTATTTATATGACTTTTGGGAAACCATATAACTGCTCATTTTCAGTTTTCTAATCTATAAAATAGGGAATTAGACTAGACAATTGCTAAGATTCCTACTAGTTATGAATATATGATTCTGTGACCCTTTAATATCAACTTTTAATGTGCCTATCTACCTATCATAATAATTTTATGGAAGCCAAAGGAAAAGAAGCTCTCAATAAATAAGGAGCAGTTATTAGTGCTAAATGCTTTAGATGTCACAACGAATGAAAAGAGAAAAAGCTGTTGGTAAAAAAAAAAATCTTATTTCCAGGTGCAGGAGTACTAAATATGTAAACTATGTCAGAAGGTAACATTAAAGTAGTGAATGAATTGAAGAACATGTAGAAGCATCTGGAATAATCCAGTTTGATAAGAAGTTTGACAGAAGAGAGTGCAATAAGGTTGTAACTTTACAGTTGAGTAAAATATTTGTTCAAGGTAATGTAAAGATAGACATAGCTGACATCGTTATAGGCATGGGCATGTAGATATAGATGTAATAGAAATAGATTGGAATGTAGGTATGAATATAGATGCAAAATATATGGAAACTATCATGTTCATGTGCTATGGATGAAATTCATATCATGTGACTAATATATATAAACTCACTATAAGTTGAGATGTTATGAGGACATCTACTATTATCAAGAGAAATTCTAAGGTGAGTGGAAATTTTCATGCTTATAAAAATGACTTCTAGATAATGAAAATAAATTTTATCTTCATCTTTAAAATCACATGTAATGATTTCTAGAAAATTTATAATGGTGTATTCCATTCCTGAAAAGATTATGTCAACTAATACATTACTGTATTACATCCAATGGATACTGCTATGTAGTCATCCCAGGAGAACAGAAAATTCAAGAAAAGGTACTTAGTCTATCAGTTGGAGTGGAGAAGCACAGCAGAAAGATACCTCTGTTACATTGGCTCACTGTAGATTTAGACAGAAGATAGACAATAAAGTGCAAACATACACACACACACACACACACACACACACACACACACTTCTGCTTTACTGGTAAGAAGAAAAAAGGAAATGTCCTTGTTGTATGTCTCATTTTATAGTGTAAATTGAACACTAAATATCAGGGGGCACAGCCAAAATGGCAGAGGAAAGGCAGTGACTTGCCTGAGCTCTCTGCAAGACCCCTACAAATACCTTCAAATAAAGCCATAAGACAATTCCTGGACCAGCAGAACCCACAAAAGGACAGGATGAAATCTTTTTCCATTCAAAGACAATTTAGAAGGTGGGCAGGAAAGGTCTGTTGCACCAAGGGGAGAGTGGAGTGCAGCCCATCATAGACCATGCCAGCACAGATCCAACACCAGTGCAGCCCTAGCCCCAGCAAATTAGGCTTCAGGAACCTTTGCATTAGCTGAGGCAGCAGCTGCTTCTGGAACTCAGCTCACTGACAGTGAGGGGGTTGAGTGGTTGGTCAGGGGGAGATTACAGTAATCTCTTTGCTGGTGCTGAAGTGGGACTCTTGTTTTGCCCATACTCACATCCAGGTTGTAGTCATGAGTGGCTGTCCTAGGTGGGGGAGGAGCTCAAGCACACCAGAGCTTGCAGCCCCAGTGGAGCAGGGCACTGTTCAGGGTTCCAGGACAGAGAATAAGGCCTCTGGTTGCTTGCAGATCAGAGCACAAGCCTGGTGAGTGGTGAGCATACCTCTACTTAAATCATGTCACCTTGGAAGAACTAAGGACTTAAAAATTCCTAGAAATATCTCAAAGAACAACTGACCAAACCCCCTGAGGCTTGGGACAGTGTGCCCACCTCCCTGGAAGCAGTGCCTTACTTTAACAATGAGGTAAAAGTTAATAAATAGGCTGGGAAATGAGCAAACAGAAAAAAAAATGCTGGCCCTAGAAAGTTTCTATAGTGACAAGGAAGATCAAAATACACCCTCAGAAAAAAGAAAAAAAAAGTTGAAGCTCCTATATCCAAAGCTTCCAAGAAAGATATAAATTGGTCTCAGGCCATTGAAGGACTCAAAAAGGGTTTTTTTTAATAAAGTAAGAGAAGTAGAGGAAAAAATGGAAAGAAAAATGAGAGTGATGCAAGAAAATCATGAAAAATAATCAACAGCTTGAAAAGCTGAATTGACCAAATGTGAACAGAGGTACAAAAGCTCTCTGAAGAAAGTAATTCCTTATGACTTTATAAGAAATCAAGAAACAATATAGCAAACCCAAAGAATGAAAAAAAGAGAGAGAGAAAGAAATGTGAAATATCTCATTTGAAAAAAACGACTTGGAAAATAGATCCAGGAGAGGTAATTTGAAAATTATTGGACAACCTGAAATCCATGATCCAAAAAAGAGCCTAGATATCATCTTCCAAGTAATTTTCTGGGAAAATTACCTGGATACTCTCGAAGCAGAAGGTAAAATAGAAATTGAAAGAAGCCACCGATCACCTCCTGAAAGACATCCCAAAATGAAATATTCCAGGAATACTATAGCCAAATTCCAGAACTGCCAGATCAAGGAGAAAATATTGCAAGCAGCCAGAAAGAAACAATTCAATTATTATGGAGCCACAGTCAGGATTACACAAGAAGGGAGGACAGATTGGAGGGGATAGTTTTTAAAGAGATTTTACATTAAAAAATCCTGGTTGTGCTAACAAAAAAGTCTAATTATCAAAAATTGGAAGGTGGCTCTCCCTCCCATCACTTTTATTCCATGAGATATAAACAATTTACAAAGGTAAATGTTCTGCTATTGTTAGTTTGTATGAACAGGAGATCCATCCTCAATGGGATTTCAGTACAAGAAAGGAACTGAAGCACACAATTCTACTTAGTTTTCCCTCAATGCTATTCTTCATGGAATTTAGAAGGACCATTTTAAAATAGTAATCCAATGAGCTTGTCTAATATTTTTTTTAATTTAATTCTATTTACACCAAAAAAAAATTTCTGGAGGTTTATTTTCTTACTTTTTAAGGTTTTTTGGATTAGTGTTTTTAACATTAAGAATTCACAATGTATTGGAAATCCAATAAAAATTCCAGTGGGTTTTTGTTTTTGCAAAATAGATACTCTTACCACTACTGCCATACAGTTTTCATGGTCTTAAAATATTAGTCCCTTTTAAAAAAATATTTGCTAATAGCATTTCTTGTGGGCTATTTATCACATACGTACACTGACATTGACCAGTTAGGTTACCGGAAGATGGTTACTATTCCCAGATTCTATGGTAACTATGGGTCTAACCTAATACCACATGACTCCCACCAGTGAATTTTCCCTTAACAATTAGTCAACAAAAAATCAGCTGAAATAAAAAACATTTATTAAAATAGATATGAAATGTTTCTCCCTATAAACTTGGGGCTTACTCTCCCAAAGATGCACACAGTTTTTATGGAGATAGTGAGCACAAATTTAGCGTCCAACTGCATTGCAACATACATACAAAGATTATATTTGGTCAAGGCAATTCATATCTCTGGTTGTGTAGGGATTTCTTGTCCATTGATTCCTTTAGGGACCCTTACTCAGTTACAAATAGGTAGACTGTACCTGTGGGATAAGTTGTTTTTCTTGTATATTTTCTCATGCTTGATTTCCAAGGCTAGTTCTCTCATATCTTATAGTAAGGACTCATTACAAATATGGCTTGGGAGTAGAGTTGAACAGGAGAAAGAAAGAAGACTGGATTATTTAAGAGAACTGTAAAGTTGCTCTAATAATCTCATGCTTCCCATGGGAGTTAAGGTCCACTCCTTAAAAATGAATATTCTACTGGTCTTGCTATATGGCAGAAACATATAGAACATGACAGTCTCAAATACATTACAACAGGGAAAAGTGAAAATGTGGGTGAAATTCACAGGTTGCCGCCCCCAAAATCCCACTCTAAATTGCAAACATCCAAAAAATGTCTTAACTAATTCTTAATTTCCAAGTCAAAGAAAACATATTTTAATCAACCAGAAAGAAATTCAAGTATGAAAGAGATATAGTCCAGATTATATAATGTAAGTATGGGGATAAATAGCCCACAAGAAATGCTATTAGCAAATATTTTTTAAAGGAACTAATGTTTTAAGACCATGAAAATTGTATGGCAGTAGTGGTAACAGTACCTATTTTGCAAAAACAAAAACCCACTGAAATTTTTATTGGATTTCCAATACATTGTGAATTCTTAATGTTAAAAACACTAATCCAAAAAACCTCAAAAACTAAGAGAATAAACTTCCAGAAATTTTTTTGGGATGTAAATTGAATTAAATTTAAAAAAAATATATTAGACAAGCTCATTGGATTACTATTTTAAAATGGTACTTCTAAATTCCATGAAGAATAGCATTGAGGGAAAAGTAAGTAGAATTATGTGCTTCAGTTCCTTTATTGTACTAAAGGAACATTGTGATGTCACTGAAATGGTTGCCAGGCACCCAGCACATCCCATTGAGGATGGATCTCCTTGTTCATACAAACTAACAATAGCAGAACATTTACTTTTGTAAATTGTTTATATCTCATGGAATAAAAGTGATGGGAGGGAGAGCCACCTTCCAATTTTTGATAATTAGATTTTTTTGTTAGCACAACCAGGATTTTTAAATTTAAAATCTCTTCAAAAACTATGGGATTATATGATGTATTATTAAAGAAAAGCACTTTTTCAAATATGTTTAGCTTACATTCTTGTGGTCATTTAGGCAGAATTGTATAGAGAGTGATTCAGTTTTTACACCATTGTTTCCTTGATAAATAGGGGTCTGTTCATATTTCATTTTCAGTATTACATATATGACTGGACCACCTCATGTTACTGGAGGTGATGGTGGGCAATAAAAGGAAAGGTCCATTAGAGTGAGAGAAAGGTTGCCAGAGTAAAATAATTATCTTGTTTGCCCTATGGAAGCAGACACTTCCTTTAATTTAACCTCATTTGTTTTGTCAAAGATCAAGTGTTTTAGACTGATGGCAACCCTTAATGTCCTTATGAGCTTATCTGATGGAAACCAGGATTGTTATTTGAAGGGAGAACACAAGGAGTATATATGCTATAAGAAAATGACATAAAGAGAAAATACCATACTTGACTTTCTTCTCAAAATAGGATGGGACATAAAGTGGAATAATATATGCAGGTATATAATAAGATATTAAATTACTTTGTAATTATTTTCAAGGAATAAGGAAAAGCTTAAACATTCGCAAAGAAGAAAAATACTTAGAAATATCAATATGATATAGTAAAGGACCAGGCTGACAGACTGACATGATCTAGGAAAGGAAGTACAGCAGGTGATTTTTTTTTCAAAAAGACAGAGAACGAAAAAAGACATCTTGGAAATATGAATGAGTTTCAGAGAAAAAAAAACATGAACAAGGAGGACTTCCCTTCAGATCAAGTCTGTCAGGGAGCTCTCCACATTCTCCAGGTGCCTGCCATATCTTAGCATTTTATTCTTTCCTTGCGACATATACAGTATAGAAGAGTAATGTCATCTCTCACCCCCTTATGTTTTAATATAAAGCTTTATATAAAAGCTTTCATAGCTTTAAATAGCTATTTAAAGGCTATTGCAAGTCCGAGGATTTTGAGCTGCCATGTATGTATATTGCTCCCACCAAGGATCTACCCTGGTCCCTCATATTTTTCCTTCATTGTCTCATTTGGTGATTCCATAGTTTTGGATGGTTGTAGGTGATTTCAAAATCTATATATTCAGCCCCAGTTTCTCTCCTGAACCATATCTAGTCATTACTAAATGCCTTTTGGACATCACAAACTAAGGGTCAAGTAGACATCTCAAATCAATAAGTCAAAACTGAACTTATCTTTTTCCCCAACATGCAAGAAAAGAGAATTGAGCCTGAAGTCAAGAATACCTGAGTTCAAATCTGGCCTCATACACTTGCTAACTATATGACCCAGGCAATTCATTTATGGTTCATTCATTCATTGAGGATTATAGCAGCCCCTACCTCATAGGATTTTTATGAGGATCACACAAAAGAATATTTGTAAAGTTATTCCCGTGGTAGCTGGCACATATAATTTTCAAGGATATCACCCTCCTCCCAGCCAACTAGGCTAACAATTTTTTGTCATCCTAAATTCCTCATAGTTAATCAACCCACATATTAAATCCAAATTTCATTATTTCTACCTTCATGTCTTTTGAATATGTCACTGATTCTCCACTCATAAAAACCTTCTCTCTATTTCAGGCCTTTTTACCTCTTCCCCGAACTATTATGGTAACCTTTTAACAGGTTTTCCTCTCCTAAGTGTTTTTTCACTTAAATCTATCCTCCACACAGGTACCAAAGTGATTTTCATAAATCTAAGGTTTGATAATGTTATACCCATGCTAAATAAAATCATGTAACTCGCTATTACTTCTAGTATCAAATATAAATTTCTTTGCACTTAAAAGCTATCCATAGCTTACATCCTTCTTACCTTTCTATGTTTCTTGCTTCCTATTTTGCGCCATTCTATTCCTTTGCACTGGCTGTTTTCCATGCAATTTCCACACAATTTTTTCCCTTCCAACTACCAATTCTTATGATCTTTGGATTCTTTGATTCTTTGGCTCAAGGATCACCACATCTAGGAGGCTTTTATTTATCCCCAAAATTGCTAATGCCATCTACTCTAACATTACCTCCTCTCCATACACACAAGCACACATGCATATACACGAACATATATGTATATGTCTATACATATATAATGTGTGCATATACACATGTTTATATATGTGTGTGTGTATATATATATATATATATATGTATATATATATATGTATGTATACTGTCTCTCTTTTTAGAATGTATGATTCCTGGTTTTATATGCAAATGTTTGCAAAGCCTATTTTTGCTATTTTTCTTTCCTTACTATGAAACACAGGGCTTGTCTCTAATAAATACCTGTGGATTAACTGATCAGTTCATCTGAAGGAAATGGTGATGTGTAGCCTGGAGAAGGGTTGATTTAGGAGAGAAATGTTAGTTGTCTTAAAGCATTTGAAGGGTTGTCATATGATGAATTAGACTTTTTCTTCATGGTCTAAGAGTGTAGAGCTAAGAACTGTGAGATTTAAAATTGGATATTAGATCATAAATCTTCCCTACTTAACCTTTCCCTTAATTTATCTCTCAGACTAGTAAATGGAAGAAGCTTTTGGTTTTCTAGATAGACCTTTTATTGTTATGGTAGTCACAAGGTGATGTTGATTAGAAGGATAGGAAAGTAGAAACACAATACAAATCGTCTTAAGTCTAAGCTTAGTCTATATTCCTTATAAAAACTCACCAAAACCGAAGGCCACCTTTGGAGAGAGAGAGACCGTCTGTACAGCGCAGTCAGGAGACCAGCAGAGCAGGGAAAAGCCCCACTTCCGTTCTCTCCTAGTCTTTTAACCTCGCACCCCGGAAGTCGAGTGTGTAGCAGGCAGTCTGACGTGCACTGCAGGCGGACTGTTGGTCTCCTCCCCAAAAGGGTGGTCCTTCAAAAACTGGTGTCTTTCAGTTATCCTAACCAACTGTTAAAAAACTTTCATATTTTTTTACCACAGAACAAAGGATGGAAATTAAAGACAGGTCAATTTCAACTCAATGTTGGGAAAAAACTAAAACTTCCTAATAAATAAATATGTAAACAACTGAAAATGGCTGTTTGGGGAGCCAGTAGCCTTCTTGTTCCCAACTGGAGAAGTTTAAATTTCTGTATGACCATTTGTTAGGAAATTTGTGGCAGGTGTTCTTGGTCATATTTCATTTGGTCTCTATATTCTGAAAAATTTTAATCATGTGAAGTTTTCATGGATTTGAGGCTCTATGAGAAGGGAAATTGGGCAAAGATAAGGAAGATAAAGCACCATCTAGTTGGTGGGTCACCACAATGAGAACAGGGAAATAAGAAAGCCTAATTAAGGCAGAGGAAGACAAAAGAAGGTATGAAGAGGCATCAAGAAAAAATGTGTTATTTTCACAATCTTGTAATGAGTTGTTTTAAGGAACCCCAGAGTCCAGAGGGAACACATATACTAAAATTGAACAGTGTCTTCCTTCTCATTTTATGGATCAAGCTTACTCATTCTGGTGCTAATTTTCTTGTCTTTTTTGTACTTTTTGTTTTATCTTCAAAATTTGAAACTGAATTTTTCATGTTTAACCAAAATAATGAAATGGTTCTCTCTGTAGTTACATTTGCCGAAAAAATGACTATTTAATGTAAAATAATATTAAGAGCAATATTTAGCATAAAGATACCTCTTAAAATGAAATTCAATTCACATTTTCTCATTTTTTAAATCTATAGACCCATTGCTATTTTTGTTTGCTTCCACTTATAAATGAATTATATTGAGTCTCAATAGATTTTATTTTACTAGTTCCTCAGAGTCTCACTCTCCCATGATTCTGGGTTGGTTGTTGTCAAAGTATTTAAAAGAACATTTAAGAATTCAAAATTTGAAATCCAAGGTAAAAAGGACCCATCCTTTTTCTACAACATGACATGAAATGTTGAACTAAATGGACTAAATAATAATCTCATCATGAACTGACACCAAGTTTTTATCTTAATTTTTTTTCTAAATGGACCTTTTTTAGGGACAAATAACTCCTATCCACCTACCCTACAGATGGTCATAAACATCACTTGATAACATAAATTGGAAAATACTTTGAAAATAATATTCTTAAATTCATATAATTCCTTTCTTGGAGCCAGGCACTGACAGAGAGTTTATGAGTATCTTATTAATTTTCTCTTTGTTCTTGTGGGGGTACACCACCACCACTTCAAATCACCCATGTAAAAATTACCTGTCCTAAATAAAATTTCATTAAAACCAAATTTTGGGGTACCTACTAATACCAACATTTCCTACTTTTACAAAATTGCCCATGCTGCTGTCCTCATGGGATAAGACAAGACGGCCTTCCTCTCTTCCTATGTAACATACATTTCAACATTTGATTGCTGCAGACAATGCCTCTACCTTTGATTAGACTATAAGTTACATAACAGTTTTAGTGGTTTTTTAGTTGTCTCACCAGTATTTAACATATCATCTTGTACTTAAAACAAAAACAAAAACAAAAAATAACAAAAAACTTGAAAATATGGTTTCATCTATTTTAGGAGATCTCAATGAGAAGCTACTTCTATTGACACAGATTGGCACCTCCTCTGTAACTTAGAGTTTTATGAATTGCCTGTGGGCAATAAGAGGTTAAGTGATTTGCTCGGGGTCACTAAGTCAGTATTTGTCAGAGATAGGGCTTGAACCCTAATCTTCTTGACTCAAACACCAGCTCTTTATGCACTAGACTATGTTGTCTCTCACCTTACATATAGTGCCTTCTTCTTCTTTTCTTTTTCTTTTTCTTTTTTTTGGTGAGGCAATTGAGGTTAAGTGACTTGCCCAGGGTCACACAGCTAGTAAGTGTTAAGTGTCTGAGGCCGGATTTGAACTCAGGTACTCCTGACTCCAGGGCCAGTGCTCTATCCACTGTGCCACCTAGCTGCACCTTTATAGTGCCTTCTTAATAACTATTAGAATGTTAAATTTGTTAATGAAACCAAGCAGAGAAAATGGTAGGCTATAAAGGTGAAAGGGGAGTTTTATATTATAATGTAACCGGTAAGGAAATATTTGAGGCAGGAAAAGGATCTTGAAGTATTCCTCAAATACTACCCTGTAGATGGAAGCTGGGCAGGTCTAAGTTGCTCACTGATACAGCTACCTGCCTAGTTCATTTTGCCATAGGCCTTCATTTTCAAGGTCCTCACTACTTCTCTCTTGAACTATTGCAATAGCTTCCTAAAATATATCTCTAATCTCTCGGCTCTTTAGCCATTCCCCCCTTAAACAGCTTCTAAATTCTCTTTCTCACATATACATCTAACCAGATCACTCACAATTTGTTGTGGATTTCTCTACACTTCTGAATAAAAATGCAAACTTCTTGCTTTAACATGTAAGGCCTTTCACAATCTGTCTCCATACTGTGTGAAAGCCTTATTTCATTCTGTTTCCCATCACACATTCTATGTTCCAGAAAAACTGGATTGCCAACTATCCCCCAGGATAAAAGATTCACAATAGAAAAGCATCAAAGAGGTCATATGGTCCAACATCCACATTTTCAGATCAGGAAACTGAAACCAAGGAAAGTTAAGCAAACTACCTACACAGATAGTAAGTGGCAGAGGTGCAATTTAAACCCAGAACCTTCTCCTTCAGTGCATTTGCATAGATCACTCCCCAACCCCAACACACACAGACACACCTGCCTGAAATGTGCTCCCTCTACATCTCTGCCTCTTGAAATCTTTTTATTCCTTTCAGTTTCTTTATGTTTAACACTATGAAGTGTGATTTTTCTCCCCTTGTATTTCTAATAGGACTTTTTCTACACCCATTCTCTGCTCCTATGAGATTTTCTTTTGTATCACACTTATATATGTACATTTTATTCTCCCTTCCATGAGACCCCCAAATTCCTTGAGGGCAGGCAATATTGTATTTTCCATAATTCGTGCTCTCATATGCACAGTATCTTGCATATACTAGGCATTTAATGCATATTTGTTGAATTGAAAAAATGAAATGTTATAATTAATAATGATTTCATATACCTATGACACGCAATCATGAATTCCATAAATTAAAAAAAACCATTAAGCTGCCAATCAGCTATTGACCTTCTATTGATGTCTCATCTAGTTTGTGAATTTTCTCTGATATGTTTTTAATCCTACTGATGAACAAACTTCCAGGCTGCAGCTCTTTGCCCTTGCCTAGTCAGTGTGTGCTCAGGCAGTACAGACTAATTTTAATATTTTCCTAAGCGAAGCAGAGTGAGAAAGGTAAATCTGCTTCCCAAAAAAATAATTACATACATTCTAAAGCCAAGTGCAAATGATCTTTGGATTCTTTGTGCTGCTGTTCCTCTCTATTAGTGCAGATAATCAAGAGGTAGCTATTTGGAACATATTCTGATTTTAAAGATCTAATTCTGAGTACACAAATTTTCAGGATAGTGTTATGTTCAATGCAAGATGAAGATGCCTTCAATTTCAGGTCTGTCAGCATCTGAAGTGCTGCATAATTTCCTTAGAACATTTAATTTTGAAAAAAAATCACACACTGCAGGTGTAAGCAGTAGGCACATGCATTCAATCAAGGCTCTTCATTTTGGCTCAATTGTATAATTGAGATTTGAGAATTAACAAGCTTCTGAAATTTGATATTCCTCAGGGATTGAGTACTTCTCTATGGAGATTTGTTTTTGTTGTCACTTAAAAGGTCCTCTTGAGATCATAAGCAGAAAAAGTGTTGGTCTCCTAAAATGCCTGTAACAATCATCTCTTCAAAAGCAGAAGTCCATTTGTTCTATGGCTTAGAGTCAGTTTGGGGATGTAAAAGTATCATTGCAGACCCAATAGTAAAGTTATAATGAGAAGGTTCCCTTACCTAAAAAGAGAAAAGAACTCATTCTCCAGGAAGTTTAAACACTCAATTTGTTCATTAAAAAAAAAAAGTTGTGGGGGTTTTTTGCTATGTATGTATTACATCAGTGAGTACATACTAATTTTTATATTTCAAATCCCTATATAAAAGCTGAATTATGAAAAATAATATTCCTCTACTGAAGTCTTATTGCAATTCTGCACTGTTGGATGGAAGGGATCCTGTATGCTTAAAAGCTATATGCCAGGGGAATATGAAATATGACAACTTCTACCAATAAGGGACAATAGTGCCCATCATCACTGGGCCAGTGGTCCTCTAGACCAGTGTGGCTATTTGGAGACATTCTACATGATAAAGTTCTCAGTCACAGGAAGTTTCAAATACCACCAAGCAAGTCACAGAAATATTCAGATATGAATTGAGTAGAAAAGAATATACTGACAAAATGATGGAAATGACATATTTAAAATGAAAGAAGGTTCAGAAGAGTTGATGTAACAGAGGAAGTATAAAAGGATGGCTATTGAAGGACAATGAGGGAAGAATAAAAAGATTGTCATACTGAAGTAAGGGCCATGTTGAGGTTATATGGCATGAATTTAGATTGTAATAGATTCTTTTGTTTGTTTTTTCTTCATGAACACTGAAAACAAAAGGAAGAATGGAGAAGGTAGATGGCAACACTAGGAGAGTTAAACTATTTAGATGTTAGTGGTATTGTTAGGGATAGGGTAATTTGTGGGAGGGATGGGTTGCAAGCAAATAAATGAGTTCTGTTTTGCCTATATTAAGTTTGAATACCTGTAAAGAATCTAAGTGTTGGAGTTTGGTATTTATTACTATTGATAGCACAATGTAGTCAAGTGACTAAAACTACTCAAATCTAAGGTTAACACTTCAAAGGGAGGGGAGATATATGGACAGAACAGGATAGAGTGTAGAGATTAGAGGAAATTATAAGGATAAATAATAGATTTAGAAGTGATGAACCCAAAAGAGCAATTAGAGTACTAGAGGTTGTGGTCAGAAAGAATTCTTCATTATGGAAGTAGATCATTCATGAGTGATGGGCATATGAAAGTAATGATCATCCCTAAGTATAGTTGAAGAGATAATGATAGAGGACATGGGAAATTTAGAGGGTAAGACACTGGGGTATTTGAGAAACCACCAGCACATACCAAATATTGAAGTTCACAAGTATTAGGGTAGGGCATATGGAAAAGGGAAGCTTATGAATCAGGTCCTGAATTCCTTAAGTAAAGAAGGGAAATGACCAAAAGGGAAGTAAATGTCTGCATCAAGGAGTTGGACTGGGTGCTGTATGGAGTGATGTTCAAAGGGAGGAAGTTTGCTGAGTGATGGTACCCAAAGGACAATCTTCTTTATTATTTTTTATTTTTTTTACATATAAGGTATTTTATTTTTTCCATTACATGTAAAGATAGTTCTCAACTTTTGTTTATACAAGCTTTACAATTTCAGATTTTTCTCCCTCCCTCCCCTCCCTCCCCCCTCCCCTAGACAGCAGGTAATCTGATATAGGTTATATCTATATATCTATATACATATACATATATATATATATACATACACACACATATATATATATATCCATAATAACATTAATCCTATTTCTGCATTAATCCTGTTATAAGAGAAAAAATCAGAGCAGTGATGCAAAACCTCAAAATAGAAAAAAAAAAAAAACAACAACAGCACCCAAAACAAAAGAAATAGTATGGTTCAGGGCAACTAGGTGGCGCAGTGGATAAAGCACCGGCCCTGGATTCAAGAGTACCTGAGTTCAAATGCGGCCTCAGACACTTGACACTTACTAGCTGTGTGACCCTGGGCAAGTCACTTAACCCCCATTGCCCCGCAAAAAAAAAAAGAAATAGTATGGTTCAATCAGCATCTATACTCCACAGTTCTTTTTTTTTTTTTCTTGGATTTGGAGATCCTCTTCTATCATGAGTTCCCTGGAACTCTTCTGTACCATTGCATTGGTGAGAAGAATATAGTCCATCACAGTAGGTCAACACTCAATGTTGATGATACTGTGTACAATGTTCTTCTGGTTCTACTCATCTCACTCATCATCAGCTCATGTAAGACCCTCCAGGTTTCTCTGAACTCCTCCTGCTCATCATTTCTTACAGCACAATAGTATTCCATTGTATTCATATACCACAACTTGTCCAGCCATTCCCCAATTGATGGGCACCCCCTCAACTTCCAATTCCTTGCTACCACATAAAGAGCAGCTATAAATATTTTTGTACATGTGGGTCCCTTTCCCCTTTCCATGATTTCTTTGGGAAAAAGACCTAAAAGTGGAATTGCTGGGTCAAAGGGTATGCACAGCTTTATCACACCCAAAGGACAATATTAAAATAGATGTTAAAAGCTTAGAATATATCTACTTCTGCTTTTGGCCCAATGTCATAGGAGATATGAAAGAAGGAGCACCTAATATTAGAGAAGATGGCCAGGGTTGCAGTATTTTCTGAGGAGGTACAGATTAATAATATTAAAGAGAGAATGAGTGGTAAATGATGATTTATAGGATAATAGAGAGAAATAAACAATACATCAAGAATTAGTAAGAATTGTAGGGGGAAACAGACATTGTACCTACTTTTTTTCCACTGGGAGCCTACAATCTCAACGTGAAAACAGGAAAATATACATGAAATTGGAAAGCAACAATCTAAGATGAGACAGTTAATTGTCCAAATTGATTAATAGCACCATTAAAGGAATTCAGAAAAGCTGATGGTGATTATAGAATAAAGTTTTATTGGAAGATCTTATAGATAATAAGGGATTTGAATTGAACCCTGAAGGATAGGTAGAATCCTGAAATTGGTTCCTTGCTAATATGTAGCACAAAGTTGTGCTTTCTGGTTCATTCATAGATTGTTCAGTTGATTTCACAGGTGAAAGGGAATTAGGAAGAACTTTACATGAACAGTAAAATAATCATAAAATAGGATGAGCTCTGCTGGGAAACTGCTGGGAAAAAATGGAATTTAGTATGGCAGAAACAAGGCATAAACCAACATCTTACACCACATATCAAAATAAGGTCAAAATGGGTACAAGATTAAGACATAAAGGGTGATACCATAGATAAATTAGGAAAAGAATTAGTAGTTTACCTTTCATATCTATGGAGAGTAAAACATTTATGTCTAAACATGAGATAGAAAATATTATGAAATACAAGATGGATGACTTTGATTACATTAAATTAAAAAGCTTTTTACAAATAGAAGCAATGCATCCAAAATTAGAAGGGAGGCAGAAAGCTGGGCAACAATTTTTACAGCCAGTATTTTTGATAAAGGCCTTATTTCTAAAATATATAGAGAGGGGGCGGCTAGGTGGCACAGTGGATAAAGCACGGGCCCTGGATTCAGGAGTTCCTGAGTTCAAATCCGGCCTCAGACACTTGACACTTAACTAGCTGTGTGACCCTGGGCTAGTCATTTAAGCCTCATTGCCCTGCAAAAAAATAAAAATAAAATAAAATATATAGAGAACTAAATCATGATTTATAAGAATCAAAGTCATTCCCCCAATGAGAAATAGTCAAAGGATATGAACAAGCAATTTTCAGATGAAGAAATCAAAGCTATCTATTGCCATATGAAAAATGCTCTAAATCACTATCGATTAGAGAAATGCAAATTAAAACAACTCTGAGGTACCACCTAACACCTACCGGGTTGGCTAATATGACAAAAAAGGAAAATAATAAATGTTGGAGAATCTGTGGAAAAATTAGAACACTAATGCATTGTTGGTGGAGCTATGAACTGATCCAACCACTCTGAAGAGCAATTTGGAACTACCCCCAAAGGGCTATGGGACTGTTCATACCCTTTGACCCAGTGGTACCATGGCTAGGTCTGTATCCCAAAGAGATGGACAAACAAATTTATGGCAGTTTTCTTTGTGGTGGCAAAGAATTGGAAATCAAGGGAATGCCCATCAATTAGGGAATGGCTAAACAAGTTGTGGTATATGAATGTAATGGAATACTATGGTGCTCTAAGAAATGATGAGCAGGGGCAGCTAGGTGGTGCAGTGGATAAAGCACTGGCCCTTGATTCAGGAGGACCTGGGTTCAAATCTGGTCTCAGACACTTTACACTTAACTAGCTGTGTGACCCTGGGCTAGTCATTTAAGCCTCATTGCCCTGCAAAAAAAAAAAAAAAAAAAAAAAAAAAAGAAACGAAAAGAAACGATGAGCAGGAGGATTTCAGAGAAACCTGGAAGGACTTACATGAACTGATGTTGACTGTGAGGAGCAGAACCAGGAGAAGATTGTACAAAATAACAGCAACACTGTGTGATGAACAACTGTGATAAACTTTCAGCACTTCAATGATCCAAAACTATTTCAAAGAACTCATGATAGAAAATGTTCTCAACATTTAGAAAAAAGAAACATGGATTATTAATTAAGATTGAACCATACCATTTCTACTTTGGGGCTGGGGTCTTTTCTTTTCATTCTTTTTTTTTTGAGGTTTTTCCCTTGTTCTCTGATTCTTCTTTCATAATGTGACTAAGGCAGAAATATATTTAATGTGATTGTACATATATAACCTATATCAGATTGCTTTCTGTCTTGGGAGGAGGGAAGGAAGGGTGGGAGAAAAATTGGGACCTAAAAATCCTATGAAGAAAAATGTTGAAAACTATCTTTAAATGTAACTGGAAATAATAAAATACTTTTATTTTTTAAAATATGATAACCTCTATTCATTTCTAAGAGGTAACTTAATACTGAGTCTATGGAGGACAGAAGGAAGAAAGCAAGCACTTATTAAGCACCTATTTTGTTCCAGTTACAGTGCTAAGCACTTTGCAGATATTTTCTCATTGGAAGTTCACAGTCCTGCAAATTGGATGTTAACATTAGCTGCATTTTGCAGATGGTAAAAGTGAAAGAGAACTGAGACTTTTGCAGGGTCACACAGCTTATAAGTGTCTAGGGTTGGATTTGAAGACATTTCTCCCTGAGCCCAGGCCTGATTATCTCCTTTAATTAGGTCCATGAGGTCATGTCTGCTATGGTATTGTCTGAGGTCATGTTTGCTACTACTGCCTTTTGTACTTCAATGTAAGCATAAAAGATTCTGCTCTAGTCTTTTCTTTTAACTCTGTGTCTTTCTGTTTCAAGTGTGTTTCTTTTTTTTTTTTTTACTCCATCTCTGTATCACATTCCTTTTCCCTGATTATCCACCATGCCTGGAATGTGCTCACTCCTTATCTCTACCTTCTATCTTCTTGAAATCTCAGCTCATTCAATACTTTCTGCAAGAGTTTTTCTGGGTCCTACTCCTTCCCCCACCACTACTCCCCACTGCTTATACCTTTCCTCTAATATTTCATATTATATCTATATCTATCTATACCAATTACATTGTATATTTTTTATTTATGCAATTATTTGCATGTTTTCTCCCACATTCGAATTTGAGCTCCTTGAGGGCAGGGATCATGTTTTTGCTTCTTTTTGTATTGTTGGGAACATGTTTTACCTGACCCATAGCAATCACCTAATAGATTGCTTGTTTACCACTATAGCATGTGTAAGAATAAGGAGAGCAGGTTCAAAATAATTAAGTACCACAGCTTTCCTGCTGTATGCTAATGAGTAATTCTTGCATAGGCTCCATCAGATAATTTTGCAGAGATATCTGCTTCCACATCCTATTCAAATTTCATTTTCTCAAAATGGAATATTGGTGATGATATGAAATGCCTATTTTACTCCTTGGTGGCACGTTTAAAGCAGAACATCTGGTATAGCTATATATTTTTCTTTCTTTTCTTGCTTCCTTTCTTTGGCTGAGTAACCAGGAAGTTAAGCACTTCATAGTTATTTACATTTTCAGCCTGTCCCGTCAGAAAACTTGATACAATCCATTGGAGTTTCTTTTTTCTCGACCTGGGCTCAGGGTATATGTACGTTCAAGGCAATTGGCTTTATCCTTGTTAAATGCTGTTTTTTCCCCTTCTTTCCTTTGCCTCTCTACTTAAGCATTTTCATGTGTGAACCAATTTGACAGGGTCAGATCTACATTTTTTGATCACTCACAAGAAATATGTATAATTGACTATATTAAAACAAAGGATTTTCTCTAGAGACATCATCAAACAATCTTAAGAGCTGAGTCTAAGACTTTGACATCCTTATTCTTAAAGACCCTGAACTGATAGAAACAATTTGACAGTTAAGTAAACAATCTGTAAGATAGATAAAGACATGATTTTTAAAAATAGATATCCTACCATCCTTAAAACATTCTAATCAGTAATAGGAAGATTTGAATAAAAAATTTGTCTACTCTGTATTTTGCATATCATTAATTTGATCCTATATGTATTTACATGATCACCCATTACACACATATATACATACAGACATATACATAGAGAGACAGACATAGATTTTTTTAAAGTATTACTTGTTGTACCAGAGTAAATCATCATTATTATGTGCTTTCCCAAATGTGAGCTTCAAGAAAAGGAACATTCTAGTTCCTGCTCATAGAAAACAATTAATATCCTCAAATGGAGGAATTAGGAAAATTATTAAAGACAGCAGCAGAAAAATTATTAGTGACAATAAGAGAATAACTGGGAAAGAGAACTGGCCTTGAACTAGTAATCCTATTGAAGTCTCACTCCTGATGCATGAAGCTGTATGAGGCTGTACAAGTCACAAATTTTCTATGTTCCAAGCAACTCTGTAAGCCCATAAGATGCAGGAAAATGCTCATTTGTTTTATAAAAAAAATTTTATTATCTGGGAGTTTCCTGTGAAATCACAAAGGATATCACAAGGCTAATTCCTGGCTCTCCACTCTATTAATAATGATAATTTTATTCTTAGGTGTTCCTTTGTGTCATTTGTTCTCACATGGCATATCCTTGAATGACAAACTTAATTGCCTTTTCTTCGTCAAATGGAAGAATAGTAAAATGTTAAATTAGAAAATATTTAGGATTTCTTAGGTCTAAGAAAATTATGATTTAGTAGAAAAATAAGGTCAGATGTTCTTTAGTTCCATATAGAAAAATGAGCTCTAAAAAACTAATGGAAGGGGCAGCTAGATGGCGCAGTGGTAAAGCACCGGCCCTGGATTCAGGAGTACCTGAGTTCAAATCCAGGCTCAGACACTTGACACTAGCTGTGTGACCCTGGGCAAGTCACTTAAAACAAAAAAAAAAACTAACTGAATAAAGAGCTCTTAGTAATTGTAATAAAATACCAATAAATATTTTAAATGCTGGAAATGGTCAGGATATATATTTCTCTGAGTCCATTACAGATATATAATACTATGGCATATTTTATTTTATAAATCAATTGGAATTCAATAATTTATAATTTCAGAATTGTAGTAGGTGTCAAAAATCAACTAACCCAACCCATTCCTAAATCAACATCACAACAGCATCCCTGACAGGTAATAATTCATCTTCCACTAGAAGACCTCCAGTGAACAGTAATCCATTTTCTCCTGAAGATACCAAATCTATTTTTATTCATTAGTGATTGTTAAGAAAGTTTTTGGGGCAGCTAGGTGGTGCAGTCGATAAAGCACTGGCCCTTGATTCAGGAATACCTGAGTTCAATTCCAGTCTCAGACACTTGACACTTACTAGCTGTGTGACCCTGGGCAAGTCACTTAACCCCCATTGCCCTGCAAAACAACAACAACAACAACAACAACAAAAACAACTTTTCTTTTTTAAAGTAATCAAAGCATCTGTGATATCATGGACATGGATATTTCCTCCAACAACCCAAATCACAATCTATCCAGAACAAGCCTCATTGTGTAACTCTTACCCATATCCTCATATAAATTCATGATGGGAGCTCCACCTAACATATTGAAGACCTTCCTTACTTTCTCTGAACTTTATGGGGATACTATTCATGTTCCTACTGTCCACCTGACATCCCTTCGCCTTGACACTCGATCAACTCATCTTCTTTTTCTATCATATATTTTCCCAATTATACCTTTTGTTTCCATTCTCCTTTAAAGTTCTTCCTTTGTTGCATTTTACAGCCTACTTAAAACTATCATGTGTGTCTCCACTGCCCTCTTCTATGATATTAATTTCTCAGTTATTCAGTCTTTTATTGAATTACAGTTATGTAATAACATTGTCATCTCATAAGCATAAAACAACAGTGGAATAAAGTTAGTATTAAAAAGATGGGCCTTTGTGTCTGGGAAATTTAGGTTTTTAAAGGAACTTTACAATTTTCAGAAGTCAATCCAGTACATTCTCCTATTTTATTTTGTGAATAACTCATTGGCTGTTTGTTCAGTATGAGCATGAACATATAATGTTCCTACTGAAAGACAAGTTCTAAGCTGTAGAATATTGTGTATCTGTTGTATGTCATAATGGGACAATAGGTATTCTTTATCTACTTCAGTTTTCCTTTGTGAATAATCAGATCAAATTATTTTGAAGGGCTATGGCTATTTTCTAGGGAGCTATGCAGTTTCAGGGCTTGTTTTAACCAATGTGATATTATCTTCAGGCACCTTCCCATCATTTTACTTCCCTGACATTAAAATCCTCCCATTTTCCTACCTCCTTTTACTGTTCCTTCTCTGTCTCACTTATTGATTCCTCCTGTTCCTCCAGTGATGGCTTTAATGTAAACCACAATGCTTTGTCTCAGGCCTTCATGCCTTCTCTCATTGTATTTTCTCTCAATGATTTTATCTATCCTCAAAGCATCAATTATCACCTCTTCTCTTTTGACTAAAATATCTATTTTCAGCTTTTGCCCCTTTTCCAGGACCCCATGCTACATTTCTGAGTGCCTACTGTGGACTTCCCCATGATAATCCTTTTAAAATATTAGTCCACATATCTCAAGTCAAACACATTCTCTTCCCATAAAACTCTGTCCCTTCCCTGAACCAAGTATTTATGGTTTGAAATTAATTTTATTGGCATATTTTGGTTTTACATTGTCTATTTCTCTTAGGGGTGATCTTAAAGCCATCTCCGACTGGATCTCCAAGGTCCAAATTTTCAGTGTGAGCATCTACACCTCAGAAATCAGCAAATGTTATTAATTAGATCTGGATTTGTTGGTTTATTGACTATCTAGATTTAAGAAAATGTGAATGCAGATTAAAGTTACATGTAGGTTAGCACAATGCTTTCCCTTTAGAAGTTGTTAAGAATTTACCAGGACACCCCAGAATATACCCTTCTCTCCTTGACTCTCCGGAGAACTATCCTTTCTAACAAATAAAATATAAAAGAGGAACAGCCTACTCTCACATCTTGGCCAGCTGAAATGCTTTCCATCCTTCAAAGTCTAGCACCAGGGAGCTGTCCTTCATGAAATGTTACTAAATGTTCCCAGCCAGAAATAAACTCTTCTTTCTTATAATTATCCTCATACCTTGCTTAGTTGTATTGTGTATTGCTCATTTGTTTACATATTGTCTTCACCTTTAATATGTAAGCTTTTTAAGGGCATGGAGTGAGGTGTTTTGCTTTATTTTTTTTACCTTCTTTGTATCCCCAAAACATGGCATAGTACTTGCCACTTAGTAAACACTTGATAAGGACAGTTAGATGTCTTAATGGATAAAGTACCAAGCCTTGAGATAAAATCTGACCTCAGACACTTACTAGCTGTGTGATTTGGGGCAAGTTACATAACTCCTGTTTACCTGGGAGATGGCTAGGTGCTTTAGTGGATAGAGCTCAAGGCTTGGATTCAGAAAGTCCTGAGTTCAAATATGGCTTTGACACTTACAAGTTGTGTGGCCCTGGGTAAGTCATTTAACCTCTGTTTGTCCTAACCCATGAAAAAGGAAATGGAAAACCACTGCAGTATCTTTGCCAGAAAAACCCATGGGCAGTATGGTTCATAAGGTCATGAAGAGTCAGCCATTACTAAATGACTGAACAACAACAACAACAAGCACTTCATAAATGCTTATTGATTGATTTTACAGATCATTATTCTTTGCTTCATATTATAGTTATTTGGGAAGATGTACCTTCTCCCTATTAAATTATAAGCATCTTGAAGGTAATGACTTTTTCTTCTTTATCTTTTAGTATGAATAATTATAACATTATTAATATTATGATTACTGATATTTATATATATGCCTATTAAACTGATATTTTATATTTATGTGCTTAAATTTCTAAAGTTTGTAAAGTGCCTGGCATATATTAATTCATTTCATCTTTATCTTGATCAATAGGTGATTTAAAAAACCAGAACTTTTACTTTAATGGTATAGAAATCTTTCATGAAGGACCTTCCCTTACTAATGAGGAACTGCTTCTGCATTTATAATTTTAAAGCATTGCTTGGGGCAACATACCCATGTTCATCAAATAAGCATGTGTCAAGTGGCAGCTAGGTGGTGCAATGGATAAAGCATCAGCCCTGGAGTCAGGAGGACATAAATTCAAATCTGGCCTCAGACATTTGACACTTATTAGCTGTATGACCCTGGGCAAGTCACATAACCCCAATTGCCTAAAAAAATGCAAGCATGTATCAAGTTCAGGACTTGAACTCAGGTTTTCTGACTCTGAGTCTAGTTGTCTACCTACAGAGCCAATCTGTCTATCACCCTGAGGTACGTTCTAAATGAGTTATCCTCATTTTACAGATGAGAAAACTGAAACATGTAAATCAGGGATACCCAACCTTGAGTATATATATATATATATCCTCAGAGGTTATAAGAAACTGTTTAAGGAGAAAGAGAATTATCTAGTAAGTTTCTGAATTATCATATTAAAAATAATTCAACTCAATTTTATTTGTTGTGTGTATTTTCGTGGAAAGCCCTATATAATTAATTTCCTTTTGTGTTAAATTGTGGCTATGAAAGTTTGCCTTGGGACCCAGAAAGGTCTGGAAGCCTTGACAGAGAATTTAAATGACTTAGTCCCCATCACATAGTCAGTAAGTGTCACCAGCAGAATTAGAACCCAGATTCTTCTAATTATAGCTAAAGCACTGTATCCATTATCATACACTAGATTTAATTAGCATTGTGTCTGACATTAATAGGTGGTTAATGAATGTTAGACTGAATGAATGACTTAATGGACTAATGGTTCAAATAGGCAAAGCTTTGAAAGCATGAAATACTCCTGTTCCTCTCAATGCTGACTAATCTATACACTTTTGTTGCTGTTGAATGATAGTCATTTAAGGGTTGGCAGAATAAGTTTGAGAAGTATGTTATTTGCTATCTCTAGCCAAAGGCCATCATTTTGTTTTGGCTTGTCAGATCTGCAAATAACTCAGAGTAGTTTCCCTTCATCTCCACCTCCTCCTCATTCCCAGAATTGCTTTCCATGCACGGTATTGGAAAACTAATTCAGCATTCATTGTAAAAACCAAGGATTTGCACATCTTATTTTGACAGTCAGTTGCTTGTAAACAGGTTGGAACACTTGAGCTGGCCCTGAACATCAGTAGCTGCACCACTGAGCTAGTAGGAAATGCATATTGCTTCAAGGGAGGAAGTCATCTAAAGAGATAAAATGAAAAGCAGTATTCAGACTGAGAACATTGACTCATGATTGTATTCAAAGCACTTCCCTTAAAACATGGTGGGAGGAAAGGGGTAGTGCGTGTATGCAGCAAACCCAAGGCAAAATTGGCTTGTGTCAGAAAGAGATAGTAGGGAAAAATAGAAAGGAAATGACTTCCATTGAATGCCATACAAATAGATGGCCCCTCTGAAGTGAATTTTGTCCTCAAAAGTGTCAAAAAGCTAATAGAAGAGGGAAAAGAATTCTCAATGAACTCTGAAATAGCAACTTTTCTTTCAATAGGAAACTATGACTATTAGAGAGAAAAAGAGCAAGCAGAAAAGCTCTGAATGAATGATAAACTTCATAGCATGAGTGACAGAATGTTTTATTATTTGTGAATATTTCAGGTTTAGAATAATAAATTTCTCAGGCAATATGTGTGTATGTCTGTATGTACATATGTATGTATGTATGCATGTGTGCATGTACTAAGGCACATATGCATGTTTTTAATACACCAATGATTTATTTGCTTTAAAATATGATAATATGGCATCTAGGTGGTAGAGTGCTTAGAATATCAGGCCTGGAGTCAAGAAAATTTATCTTACTGAGTTCAAATATGGCCTTAGACACTTGCTAGCTGTGTGTCCCTGGGCAAGACAATTAGTCCTATTTGCCTCAATTTCCTCATCTGTAAAATGAGCTGGAGAAGGAAATGGCAAACCACTCCAGTATCTTTGCCAAGAATATCCTAACTGGGGTCACAGAGAGTTGGACAGAACTGAAAAATTATTGAACAATATGATTACAATATTTGTGAAAAATAATAGGGTTTGGAGACTCCCAAAAGCCCCACTGAGAGAGTCTGGCCTGACCTTTCTTAAGGCTAGCCCAAAGTCAGGAAGTTACTTCATTCAGAACCACACCCACCTGAAAGCCTTGTTCCTACCAGAGGAACTGTTCTCTGGGTTCTGACATCAGCACGACTGTACTACTGCACCAAACTACCCTCAAATCCAGTGAACCAATAGATTTGAAGCTTTAAGCAGTGTGTAAGTGTGGGCTCTGCCCCTTTCCTCAGAGAGCTTATGCTCGCCGATCTCTCTTTTCGTCCTGGGAACTTGGTGAAAGCAGATGCAGTCCACTAGGGATTACCATTTTCTCTTTTCTCTCTCCTATGCTTTTCTCTTTCCTAGCTGTGCTTTCCTATCTTTCAGATCCATGTGCGCTCTCTTTACTAATATTTAATATGTTTTCATAAATGATTAGTGCCACAAACTGGTGCAGTAGTCTCTAATTTCTAAGTAACGAATATATTATACATCCCAGCTAAATTCCCTAACACTTGGGACAATTATAGGGAGACCACATATAGTTTTACTCACCACATATTGAATAATCATAATAAAAATCATTAGTTTCCTTTTCCCTTTGAAGCAGATGGCACGCATTTAGTCACTTTCTGGAAGCCTCCTTTCCAAATTCACTATATCTTGAACCCTCTCTGTCATATAATAAAATCAGCTTCTCATCTTTTAGTCCATCTGAAAAAGCACAAATAAAATGAATGAATGATTGAAAAATAGTAATGCTTTGAAGTGAAAAAAAATTAAAAGGAGGAAAGGAAAGGTAGGAAATTGCTTCAAAAGAACTGAAAAAAAAATTATGCAATTTAACCATGATACAGATACAATGAAAAATCAAAGTTGAAGGAAATTTCTTCAAGAGCTTTAGAAACAAAGATATTTTAAGACAAAGTTCTGGTCTCTTACACCTTTGAAAGGGGAGATCTTAAGAGTCATGATGGACAGCTCCTCCACTTAATATATGGGAAACTGAGGTTTGGAAAGTTCATGCAGCTTTTTCAAGGTAACATCACCAGTTAGAAGCAGACCCAGGATTAAAGTGTAGGATTTTTTTTCTTTCCATAAATCTACTTTGTATCCTTGCTAAAAATAAGTATTCTATTCAAAGATGATGCCAACAATTAAAATGAGATTATAAGGACAACTAATCTAACTTCTCAGCAAGTCTTGTTGAATTACTCAGTCACATGCATTTCAGCATAGCACAAAAAAAATATGCCAGGATTTCTGAAATAAGCTATTACCTACTTTTAACATCTTCTTCATTTATTTTCATCTTATACTGCTTTTCTAATGTGATCCATGGCCTAGCAAACCCCTTCCACAGAAGCTCTGGTTAGAGACTCATACAGAGTGTATTCAACATGATAAAAGCTTCAATGTATAAAATATGTGGATCAGGCTCCCCTGCCTTCCTCATTTCTGGATTGTTTCCCTAATCTTAGAATTCTGGAGAAAATATCTTAAATTAAACATATATGTGGTTCATGGCTTATACCTAGGTTCTCTTTAAAAAGAATCGTCATTCTCAAAAAAAAAAATACTCCAAATAAAATAGGTTTCATTTATAGGGCAGCTATTTATTTTGTCCATCACAAATGAAATGCTTAAAATGCAAAAGACTCGGGGCAGCTAGGTGGCGCAGTGAATAGAGCACCAGCCCTGGAGTCAGGAGGACCTGAGTTCAAATCTGGCCTCAGACACTTGACACTTACTAGCTGTGTGACCTTGGGCAAGTCATTTAACCCCAATTGCCTCACAAAAAAAAATGCAAAAGACTCAGAAGTATACATTCAGACATACTAAAAGCACAGAAAAAAATTCATCCCCATAATTACACTCTTCCCAAAAAGAGAAGGAACTAATCAGTCATTTCACTTTCACCTCAGTCCTCAATGTCCAAGCAACTCAGGCAGATCCAATCATCTGGTCAACCAGACAGAATTCTTTAGTTCTTTCTATTAAGGTTGATTCTGTCAGTAAAATAGTTGCAGGAATAATCTACTCTGTGGCTTTTCACTGACTGTCCCAATTCCTGGAATATTCTTCCTCCTGTAATGATTGGAATGACGCCACCTGCTTGAGACTTACTGTAGAAAAGCTCCCCATGAAGTGAAGGTCTTTGAGGACAAGACCAGGAGTCTTTTCTTTGGCATCTGTAAGTGACGTCTGCTTGTGGAAGGAAGAAGGGAGGAGCCTGGCGCTCTGAGTGGAGCATTTTCTTGAGGATGCCGGTGGAGAAGGGAGTGAGAAATGTGTTCCCCTTTAATAGATAGATGAATGTAAGCCTTTCTCTCTCTCTCTACCAAATTCTTATTCTCCTTAATAAATGCTTAAAAGCCTAACTCTTGCTAAAGCTTATAATTTATTGGTGACCACTCATTAGATATTTTAGACAGACTAGCTAGAATTTTAGCCCTTAACACTCCCCACATCTACTTCATGGTTTCCAATGCCTTTGACTTCATAATTCCACTGAAATCTGATGTTCTACAAGAGACCTTTCCTATTGTCCTTCCCCACTTTCCACTTGTCTTCACTTTAAGATTACATTCCATTTAATACATGTAGATATAGATATTAGGTGATACATATGTAATATACTATATATTATAAAATTAGAGGGGAAAAGAAATAACACATGATCAATGTATTTTAGGCACTGAGGTTTCCATCATGCTGAATTCAGTTCAAGTCTTGAACTAAAGATCTTGCTGAGAAGTATCAGTAGGCTATCAATCACAGTAGAAAAAATATATTATATACCATAACATTTTTATAATTAGCCCTTTCTCACAAAGGAAGAAAATATTGGTTGTGATATAATAATTATAATAATAAAATATATAACATTATAATATAATATATAATAACATGTGATATAATAATAATAGTATAATTATAACCTTCCCTATTTCTGCTTTCCTAGCATTCTTACACCTTATTTCATTCCAGGTAATCTATGATCAAATGAGGTTGGCCTCCTTGTCTCACACACACACACACAAACACATTTATCTTATACATATGTTTGCATGTAAATATATATGTGTATACACAATACATACATATAGCATGGCATCATGCATCATATAATATTATATGCATAATATTATATAGATTATGGCATAATATCTTACATAATACTACAAAGCAAAACCAAAAGAATGAAAAAATAGATGGCAATGTGAAATATCTCCTTGAAAAAACAGCTGACCTGGAAAATAGATCCAGGAGAGATACTTTGAAAATTATTGCGCTCCCTGAAAGCGATGATCCAAAAAAGAGCTTAGACATCATCTTCCAAGAAATTGTCTGGAAAAATTGCCCTGATATTTTAGAAACAGGAGGTAAAATAGAAATTGAAAGAATTCACCAATCACCTCTTGAAAGACATCCCAAAATGAAAATTTCCAGGAATAATATAGCCAAATTCCAGAACTCCCAGATCCAGGAAAAATGTGGCTAGTAACCAAAAAGAAACAGTTCAAGTATAGTGGAGCTACAGTCAAAATAACCTAAGATCTAGCAGCTTCTACATTAAAACATTGGAGGGATTGGGGTATGATATTCTAGAGGTCAAAGGAACTGGTATTGCAAAAAAGAATCACCTACCCAGCAAAACTGAGTATAATCTTTCAGGGGGAAATGTGAATTCAATGAAAGAGAGGACTTTTAGACATTCTTGATGAAAAAACCTGAGCTGAATAGAAAATTTGACTTTCAAATACAAGATTCTAGAGAAGCATGAAAAGGTAAATAGGAAAAAGAAATCATAAAGGATATTAAAAGGTTAAACTGTTTACATTCCTTCATGAGAATATGGTACTTGCAACTCGTAAAAACTTTCTCATTTTTAGGGCAGCTGAATGGAATATAGTTAGAGAGCAAAGGTGTGAGTTCAATAAGAAGGGATGATATCTTTAAAAATAATATTAAGGGGTGAGAGGAATGCATTGGGAGAAAAGTAAAGGAGAGGTGGAATGGGGTAAATTGCCTCACATAAAAGAAGCAAGAAAAATCTTATAGATTTGAGGGGAAGATGGGGGAGGTGTGGGGCAGAGTGAATCTTACTCTCATCAGAATTGGCACAAAGAGGGGGCAGCTAGGTGGCACAGTGGATAGAACACCGGCCCTGGATTTAGGAGGACCTGAGTTCAAATCCGGCCTCAGACACTTGACACTAGCGGTGTCACCCTGGGCAAGTCACTTAAGCCTCATTGCCCCACCAAAAAAAAAAAAAAAAAGAATTGGCTCAAAGAGGGAATAATATAAACACTCAATTGGGCATAGTAATCTATATTAACCTTCAGGAAAGTAGGAGTGAAAGGGTGGGGTTGAAAGAAGGGAGAGCAGATTGGGAGAGGGGACAGTCAGAAGCAAAACACTTTTGAGGAAGGATAAACTGAAAGAAAATTGAAAATAGAGTAAATTTGGGGAGGGAATAGGATTGAGCAGTAGTAATTGAAAAAAAATTTGAAAAAAAGCAAGAGCAATATAAGATGATGAGGAGGAGGAGAATTTTGTTGTTGTTGATGATGATGATAAAATGTATGGTTCTTATTTTGCTGAGCTATTGTGAAGAAAATTCTTTGTCAGGTATAAGGTACTACATAAATGTTATCTAATATTATTGTTGCAATAATCAACATCATGGGTTTATTATAAGGAAATTCCTCTTTAAAGTACTAAATAAATGTAGTTTACTATAAAAAATGACGAGCAGGATGCTATCAGCAAAACTTGGAAAGACTTATGTAAGCTGATGCAAAGTGAAATATATTGTATACAAAATAACAACAATATTGTGAGATGATCTGCTATGAATGAGTTAGTTATTTTCAGCAATGATCCAAGAAAAGTCAGAAAGACTTATGGAAAATGCAGTCCATAAGAAAGAACTAATGATATATGAATACATATTGAAGCATACATTTTTGTTAGTTACTTTTTATAAAGTTTTTTTTGTCTGCTTAGTTTTACAACCTGACTAATGTGGAAATGTTTTGCATGACTACACATGTATAACTTATATTGAATTCCTTGAGTTCTTAAGGGGGGGGTGGGGAGGGAGGGAAGAAGAGTATTCAGAACACTAAGTTTTAAAAATTGATGTTAAAATTTGCTTTTACATGTAATTTTGGAAAAATAAAATTCTAGAAAATAAAAATAAAAGAAGAAACTTAATAGCCCCAGAGCATTATGGTTTCAAATATAAATGTAGCTTCCTAGGGGACTAAATATAAAAAATTGAGCATATAAGGATCCAGGTGCTCCTCTTTCAGATTTCTCATCTATGGGCAAATACAGCCAACTCAAAGGCAGGGATGTTGTATTAAAATAAACCTATTCTGTGTCTTTGTTGAATATCTGTTTCCTATTATGACTGAGTAAGCCATCTTTTATTAACTTTTAGATGGTTTAATATTGTCTAATTTCATCCAATCTGAACCTGACATATTGGATTAGGCCTAGCTCACTTCTGACTTAAAAACAAAACAAACAAAACAAAACATGGGAGTTCTCCTGTGGAATCATGTAAAATAAAATAAGCAGAACCAATAAAACAACATACACAATGACTATAATCATAAAATGTAAATAACAGCAATTAAGAAATAAATAGTTCTAAATGCCATAGAATTATGACTAAATTTGCCCAGAAAGAAGATTTCAGAAAATGCATTTTACTTCTGTTTACAAAAATTAAGATATGTATTCCAGTCTTCACATAATGTCAGATTTGGTTGATATATTTGTTAGTTTTCTTCTCCCCCCTTCACGTTTGTTGAAAGGGATGACTCTGGGAAGGGAGAAGGGCAAAGAGGGGGCTATATTAGGAAATGCAGGTGAAAGACAAACAAAAGATTGGGAGAGGAAGTAATGAGCTAGAAATTACAGATGATATGAAAACAAAATATTAAAAAAATTGAAGTTGCTACAATGATGTCTAGCAAAGACTGATTGACAAGGGGAGATATTGAGATATACTATTTCATTTGTATACCATGATTTGTTTAACTCTTCTCTTTTTGATGGTATCTAATCTTTTTTCCAGTTCTTAGCTTTGACAAAAAGAAGAATTAATAGGAAGCTAATGCAGTAGCTCAAATACATTTGCTAGGTGGTTTAAAGAGAAGGAGAAAGATGATGGCAAGAGACTGAATATTTGGATGAGAAGTGGATTTGAGGGTGAATATCAATATACCAGTTTTATGCATATTGAGTTGTAGGTGGCAATGAAATATCATGGTTGAGATGCCCAGTAAGCAATTAAAAATGTGGAACAAGGATACACAATTATGATCTTTGAATGTTAGAATGTAAACTCCTTGAGGGCAGGCACCTGTCACATAGCAAGCACTTACTAAATGTTTTATGATTGAATGATTTACATCAGATGACTTGATTAAGTTGCCAAGGAGCAGGGTTCATACAGAAAACAATATAGCATCGACTCTCATGCTAACAAAGAGGAAAAAGAGAAAACAAAGAAAACAAATTATATAGAAGAGAAGTTAGGCAAATAGGAAGAGCATAACCATAATAATACAATATCAGGGAGTCAACAGAAAAGAATACCCCCCAAAAAAGTGATTACTTAGCAATGCTCAGTGTTTTAGAGAAATGGAGAGAAAGAAGGACTGGCAATAGTCACAATTTCAGCTTTGATTTGAAAGGACATGAGCATTTTCCTCCTTACAAGATCAAAGATCCTTTCTATCCTCTTTTTCTAACTGAGCAACTGTTTTCCTTTCTGAGGTCAATATGAAGTCATGCCACTATATTCCCTGACTCTGAACTGTGGCTCTACATATCCCTTCTCAGCATATGTCCATCCAGACTGACTTTTCTTTCATGATTCAAAACTGTTTTCACTAGTGACCCTTATTCTTTCTAGGTTTCACATCATTTACAGTGTTCACAAGCATACCCTAGTGTCAGGGATCAATGGATATAATTCCTTGTCTCAGTGATTTATTCTATCTTCCACCCCATAATCAATGGACTATTTTTGGTCAAATCTCACCACTTTAATGTGTTAGTTTATTAGAATTCAATTCATGTTATAAAAATACATTGACATACCAAAAATGATGACAGAATAATGCCTGAACTCACTACTACAAATCCTGAACATGGAGCCTTGGCAAGCCTCATTGTGGCACTGAGTACTAGGGATTTGGATATCCCAAAAGAGCTATGTCTGGAAATAGATAAAAAGGGATTCAAGGGAATGGAAGACTGGAAGCAAGAAAGGAAGGATGATTGCTTAAACAGACTTTGCCTACTTCATAAATTATCCTGAGACCACTCCTGGACAAAGAAACAGATTGTAATATGATTTGAAAAAGGATTTGAGAGGATGTATTTCCTCTTCTTTTCTTTTCATTAACAATTTTGAGTTTGGTGCTAAGGCATTCCCAGCATCATGAAAAAAGGTTAAAAGGAGAAATTGTCTCCTGAAAATGGGGAATTATTTTCTGAAAATGGGCCATGAAAGAAGTACCTAACAGACTAAACAGATGGGCGTAGAAGACTGGTAATATTGGAAACTTACTCTCATCTGGGTTGATGAGGAAAGAACATATACATCTGAAGAGGTTTAGAAGCCTTCTGAACTTCTAGAGAGATGAGAAAACTGGGGAAAAGGTGGGAGAAGGACTGCTAGAAGCCTGTTATAGATTAAGATCCAGAGGGTGGGGTGAATAGAAATGATAATAGTAGCTAAGCGAGAGACTTTTAGAGGGTGGGCAAAATGAAGAATAAGAGGGTGAGGGAAAAAGGTAAAGTAACAGGGATGGGCTAAAAAAGGGAGGCTATAGTGAGTAAAAATAACTTGGCACATATGGTTATCTTACAACATTTACCAAGATAATATCAAAATGGATACATGACCAAGGTAGAGAGATTTTGCAAGAAAATTATTAGAACATGGAACATATTACTTTTCTGACTTACAGATAGGTGTACAATTTATGAATAAGCAAGAGCTAGAGGGAAAAGTTGTGTAGAAAATGGATAATTTTGATCACATGAAATTAAAAAGATTTTGCACAAATAAAACAAATGTAGCCAAGATCAGGAGAGCAGAAGATGGGAGAGTGGGGGGGAGATTTTATAGACAGTTTATCAGATAAAGGTTTCATATCTAAATATATATAAAAATCTTTGTCAAATTTATAAGAGTACTAAGTCATTCCCCAACTGATAAATGATCAAAGTTTATGAATAAGCTGTTTTCCAATAAAAAATAAAAACAATTTATAGTATATGAAAAAAAATCTTTAAATCATTATTGATTATAGAAATGCATAGTAAAATAAACTTGAGATATAATTTCACTTCTACCAGATTTTCTAAAATGATAGAAGAGGAAAGTAACAAATATTGGAGGGGCTGTGAAGAAAAATAGGACACTAATTCATTGTTGCTGGGCTTTTGAACTGATCCTAACATTTTGAAGAGCAATAAAATTATGCCCAAAAGGTCATTAAACTACCTATACTCTTTGACCCAGCAATAACACTAATTGATCCATTTCCAAAGATAATTTGGGAAAAAGGAAAAGAACCTAAGTGTTCTAAAATATTTATATCAGTTTTCTTTATGGTGGCATAGAACTGGAAATTGAACGGATGCCCATTAATTGGGAATGGCTGAATGAGTTGGGGGTATAGCATTGTGATGGAATACTTATGTGGTAAAAGAAATTATGAAGTCAATAGTTTTAGAAAAACATGGAAGGACTTGCATGAAATAATGAAGAGTAAAATGAGCAGAACTAAGAGAGCATTGTATACAGTAACATCAATATTGCTTTAAGAGCAACTTTGAGTGAATAAGTTCTTTTTGAATATTATAAATACCCAAAATAGCAATAAAGGACATATGAAGATACTATCTGCATCCAGAGAAATAATTGATGATTAGATGTATAGAATATAAAAAAATGAACAGTCTCTACCTTCAACAAACCTATATTCTAAAAGGAGACAACACATTTAAGGGAATATTCTCAGTGTAGGAGTATTTTCATGTGGGAAGTGACAGTAAAGTTGAGTATGATTTTAGCAGAGCAGATTGTCACACCCTTTTTAGTAGCAACAACAGTATTAAATTGATTGTGGTTCCAGAATTGGAAAGTGGGGCAGAGAGGTGTGTATGCATAGAATAAAGCAAAGAAACTGGTGGGGAATAAATTGAAATATTGGAGGTATCCTAGAGGGAATGGGCCACACAAGGCCCTCACCAGGGTCCCTTGGTGGGAGTTCCCGAAATGAAAGGATTAAGTCTACCAAAACATAATCTCTGGTTCACAAGACAAGGTGGCTAGTGAAGAAGATGGCTAGAAAGTTTCCGGTTTCAGTTTCTTGCTTTGGAGTTAAAGATACATGATACTATACAAGCATGTCAGTTTAATCTACAGTTCTCTACCTGGGAGGGACATATAGGTTCATGCAAGTAGCAATAAAAGGAACCTTAAAGAACATTTAATTCATCTTCCTGATTATACAGATTAGGAAAGAGAATTGACTGGCTAAGAACCTCCAGACTCACAAAGGCAGTAAGGAAAGGCGACACATCTGGTATGAATGAAATCAAAGGGAGTTGCTCAATCCTCCTCCCCTCACTCCCACCCCCCTCCACATCCCCACTCCTTTCCAGCTAATAGTAAACTGCTAGGTGCTGCTTGTTGAACCTTTAATTATTTTTGCTTCTCCATTGAGGATGAAGTACATTCAGCTTTCTGTGAAAAATAGTCCCTAAGGGATGATTCTACTTCTCAGTGTACTAAAGATTGATGGTCTTAAAGTTCCCTGTCCTAAACTCCACCCCTCAGGAATCCCCTGCTGTCAATGTTGGTTATATATTAAAACAAACAAACAAAAAGACAAAAAATGAGGGAAGGAGACAAAAGATGTGAATAAGAATATTAATTTGTTAAAAATACAACCCATAGTGTTATGTAAATTTCAAATCAACCAAATCTAATGACAAGAGTAATAACCATGGCAATAACATTATTTTACATTTATTTTTAATCATTTACCATTTTTTTCCCTCATAACCCTGTGAGGTCAGTACCCTTCTATGAGTAATCCATATTCCACCTGCTTCCCTTGTTCTTGAAATTCCAAACTTTCTTAGAGTCTCTAGCAAATCAGATTAAAGTGCACCTTCTGACCAGACAAATCAAATTCCCAAACTGTCAGATATAAGGGCATATTTCCACTAGCTATTCCACTGGCAAAATAAGAGCACAGCAATGGCAATGTGTTTTTCCAGAAGGATGTGCTTTGCAAAGGACTTTCTTTCTTTTTTCTTCTTCTGTGGCATTATTTATGTCCATTCAAATTCACATATTTACAGGCTGCTAAATTTCACTGTGTACCCTCCCATATCCTCCTACTTGTCTAAGAAATAGTATTTATAAGGAATAGAATAAAGGACTAATGTTCAGCTCAGTGGATTCATTGCTAACATGTCCTATGGAGAGACACAGGAAGATGAGAACAAACTGGACAGCTTACTGTTATTATATGAAATGAAGCACCATAAACACCTCCAACTTCCACAAGAATATGGATATTACGTGTAATATGATCACCTGAACAAAGATAAACTACCCTCTCCTGTCCCCCTTCTCTGGATGCTTGCCTGTCTGTGCACTTCTGATCCTTTTTCTAAATTTCTATGCCAAAAAAATATATAGCTGCAAATAAGAAGTTACACACACAATGATCTTTTCTAAGAATCCCTCCTACTGTACTTAATCATCCCATGTCTATGGGAGATCTGTGGAGCTAATAATCAGCATGGTCTATGATAGCTGTCTAAGAGTGCAGTGATCTCAACTTTTTATTTATCTGAGATAACAAAATCTAATGGTGACAGAACAAGGAGTCCAAAGTCTATCTCTGCCTGTTGCACATGTGAAAAATCTGATCAAGATGCTGCCCTTTCTTATGGAAGTGTCTGTATGTAGCAGTTTGGGAATAAATTGAAACTTTCAGCAGGCCATGGCTAGCATGCACTAACACTTACACAGGGTGCTGAACACTTCAGCTCTGAGTACAACGGCCTCAAACAGAGAACTGAAACTCTGGAGTTAAATCTGATCTAGTTACCAGTAAAGAAGTGATATGGTGACTTCATTATTTGTTTTCCAATAATCTTCAGTCAATTAGTTTAATTCCTCACTTTCCCCCTCACCACTCCCCCTCTGGAATTTTGTGTTCAACTCTGGGCACCATTTTTAGAGAAAACATCAGCAATTAGTTAGCTACTACTGCTATCTCTGGTTACCTTCTTCTGCCATTGTATTTCTTCCCTAAGAACAAATTCCAGGTCCCTAAGCCCCGAGATGTACAGAAAGAAACCACTTAATCAAGAAACATTTAAGTGCTTCCTTCAGGCCAGAAGACACCATGCCAAACACTGGGAATACAAAGAAAGGCATGGCTGTTGCCTTCATGGAGTTTACATTTTTTAGAGGGAGCCCATACAAGAACAGCATATATTATATATAAAATATATATTTTTCATAAAGTCATTAGCTTCCATTTGTTCAATTCTAATTTTTTAAAATAAAAGTATTTTATTATTTTCTAGTTGCATGTAGAGATAGTTTTCAACATCAATCCTAATTTTTAAGGAATTCTTTTCTTCAGAGAGCCTTGGGATCTCCTTTTCCATTTGGCTTTTCAAGCTGTTGACTTTTTTCATGATTTTCCTGCATCACTCTCATTTCTCTTTCCATCTTTTCCTCTTCCTCTCTTACCTTATCTTCAAAGTCCTTTTTGATTACTTCTATGGCCTAAGTCCAAATCATATTTTTCTTGGAACCTTTGGATGTAGGAGCTTTGACTTTGCTATCTTCTTCTGAGGGTGTATTTTGATCTTCCTTGTCACCAAAGAAACTTTCTAAGATCGACATCTTTTTCTGTCTGTTCATTTTGGCAGCCTATTTCTTGACTTTTATCTCCTTATTAAGGTGGGACACTGCTTCTCAGCCTCACTGCCCCATGCTTCAGGGGGTCCCAAGTTATACAATGTAAGGAGAGGCACATTCACTATTTCCCTGTCCTGTGCTCTGGTATACAATCAATCCCAGGCCTGCTTGCCCTTTCGCCCAGAAGAGAATCCTGTTCCACTGTGTCTGCAAGCTCTGATCTCCTCCCCCAACTGGGCCACCACACAAGACTGTGACCTGGATCTTAGTTTGGGCAATACAATAGAATCCCACCTCAGCACCAGCAGAGACCCCTGTAATCTCCCCTTGTCCAACTGCTCAACCCCCTCACCATCCGTGGACTGATTTCCAGAAGCAGCTGTAGCTGATAAGCTCCGCTGGAGTGGCCTGGCAGGGATTGGATCTATGTGGCCTAATGCTGGATCTGCTCTGTGCTCTACTCCCACCCTGGCACAACAGATCTACCATGCTGACCTTCTAAGCCTTCTTTGGTTCACCCCATCCTTTTTTTGGGTTCTGCTTATTCTAGAATTGTCTTATGGCATTATTTGAAGGAATTTGGAGGGGTTTGGGGGGAGAGCTCCAAGAAGTCACTGACTTTCCTCTGCCATCCTGGCTCTGCCCCCAGTTGAATCAAATTTTGACAGTATGGCATTGGCTATTGTTTCAGAGATCTTTTCAATAACTTATTAGGAAAAACTAGCTTAACCTGTGTAAGGCTTGGTTATATTGCTCCTTTTTAAAGCATACTTCTCATAGTCATTGTTTATATAATACAGGAAAATTTTATTAATTTCATGTGCTACAATTTGTTTAGCTCTTTTTATTTGATGGATATTTATTCTGTTTTTGCTTATTAACTATGAGGAAAAAGTGTTCCTGTTAATATTTTGGTGCATATGTGACTTTTTATTGTGATTATCATTCAATCATTAACTTGCTTGGGCTGTATAAATGTAGCAAAGAAAACTCTGGGTCACAGGATATTTGTCACTTTCTTAGCATAATTTCAAGTTATTTTCCAGAATTTTTAAACCAATTCACAGCTCCAACAACAGTATACAAATGTTCTGGTCTTTCTACCACCCAGATAGCATCAACTATACCCAGCTTTTGTCATCATTCTGGTCATAAGGTAAAAAAAATGGTTTGACTATCTCTTATTATTAGTCATTTGAAACACTTTTATATGGTTGTTAATAGATTGTAATCCTTTTGAGAATTTATAGCAACTTGTATGACATATTTTCTAAAATCATGCTAAGTGAAATATTGATATCAACTGATGGCAGTAGAAGTGTTGATCATCTTAGCAGAAATGGAAAAATATCTGCCCTCCTAGAAAGGTGGATTATAAAGTTCATTTCAGATTGCTTTTAGGAAATCTCTCTCCATTTGTTCAGATGCTGTATAGGGAGAAGTTAGACACCATGGAATTCTCATTGAATAATACTTGTTAATTTCTTGCACTTTTCCTGTTATGTTTGATATAAACTGGGTGTCAGTATTCCTGTGACATTTTATGGAGGGTTCCACATACTCCTTTGTAAATCAACAGAAGTGTTTTATATTCAGTGTCCTCGTTTTTTCTCTTTTCCTCCCCTGACAGTAATTACAATGCATTTTTTTCTCCTTCAAAATGAAAAGAATGAAGGATTACACATGGGAATTCACACTAATGATTTCAATTCACTAATTTGACAGAAATATTTCCATTGGCTTTTGAAAATTCTATCAAATTGGACATGGACATTGTTGCCTTTTTATTCTTTTAATACAAGTGGGATATATTAAGACAGGATTTTGACCTCTTTATAGTATTAGTATTTAGTTTCTCCTAAATTGTTCTTCTTTTTGGGAGTTTTATGACACTGCTCCTTGGAAGTTGTCCATTTTATCAGTTATTATGGTGAAATGATATTTTATTATAATCCCATATATTAATGTGTTTAGGCATTCCAAAATATATGTGTGCGCGCTTAGTTTTGATAAATATTTTGCTACTATGAAAATAGCCTTTATAAATGTTTTGTAATAGGTCCTTTCCCTCTTTCTTTGACCCTTTGGGAGTATAGGCACAGTAAGCAGCTAAGTAGCATACAGTGGATAGAGTACTAGATTTGGAATCAGAAAGACCTACCTAAGTTCAAGTCCTACATACTTAGTAGCTGGATAAATTACTGAATCTCTTATTTAATAGTATTTTATTTAATTTTTCTAATGACATGTAGAGATAGTTTTCAACATTAATTTTTGTATGATATTGAGTTCCAAATTTTTCTAACTGATGCATAGTGAAGTGAGAAAAACCAGGAGAACTTCTTCAATAACAACAATGTTTAAAAGTCAAACAACTTTGAAAGACTCAAGAACTCTGATCTATGCAATCACCAACCATGATTCCAGAAAGTCAATGAAGCTACCTACTTCCTGACAGAGAAGAGGGAATGGACTCAAGATGAGAATAAGGCAGACACTTTTGGACTTGGCTAATGAGGAATCTGCTCTCCTTGACTACACATATTGGTTATAAAGGATTTTTTTTCTTTTCTTTTAGTTCAAGGTAGGTGTGTGTGTGTGGGGGGGGGTGAAAATGGGAGGAAGAGACAATAAATTCTTGTTTACTTAACAAAAGAACAATATGGTTTATGTGACCTTAAATAATCTCTATTTATGTGAAAGAACCCCAAATTTCACCATAAATTATCAAGGATGGCCAAAAAGTATGAAACAATTTTCAGGGAGCGTTTATTCTTTTATTCCTAAATTTTGCCTCTTTTTAAAAAAAAATTAGAGCTGGGCATTTGTATAGGACTTTGTGGTTTACAAAACATTTCTCTTGTATAATCCCATAATATTAGATTATTCACATAATCCTATGATTTAGATGATGTTATTATTGTTATGTTCATCTTACAGATGTGTAAACTAAGGCCCTGAGATTACTGGCCATATGTTTTATTCTCATATGATTATCGTTATGTGTCTTTCACTCTTCTGTTTCTACCATTTTTGTCTATTTTGCTTTTGTTTGTTGCTTAAAGGTCATCCAGCATGCATTTTTATCAAAAGAAAAAAAACCCAGCAGCAACAATGCAAAGAAACAAGAGAGCTGCTCAAGCTTTTTCACAGCAACATGAAGTGTATTTTTTTTAAAGGAAGCAACCTAAATCATCTCCACCATTTGGTAAATGGTTGCTACATTAATATCATAAAGTAATTAAGCCTGATAAGTATGAAGAATTTAAAAAGGTAGAAAAGCCTTTCTGAAATGTTGTTTGTTTTTTTTTTGCAGGGCAATGAGGGTTAAGTGACTTGCCCAAGGTCACACGTCTAGTAAGTGTCAAGTGTCTGAGGTGAGATTTGAACTCAGATCCTCCTGAATCTAGGGCCGGTGCTTTATCCACTGCTCCACCTAGCTCCCCTGAAATGTTTTTTTTAAAAGGAAAAATAAAAGTACCAGAAGAATAGAATATTCACTAATTATAATCACATGAAGAAAAATATGCAGAATGAATGGATAAAAAATCTGGGTGGCAATATAGGCAGTTATTGAAAAAGTGCTATGAGAGTTTATGCCTTTAAATTAATTTAAACATAATCACTAAGCAAGTTTTGCCATTTGTTTGAGATTCAATGTTGTTTATGATGAAACAATCAATAAACCAAACAAAGCCTTATCATAACATATCATTTTTTATTTGATAAACATTTATTAAGTGACTAATAGGTACAAAGCATTATGCTAACTGTGAGAGATACCACAATAAGACATTAGATGAATATCCTCCTCAAAACATGAGTTTATTCTCCTCTAAAAGAAATTCAGCATGTACTGAAGTAATTGTCCCCAAATGCAGGGAATAATAAGGACAAAGATATTTCAGGACAAAATATCTTTAAAATAATCTACAAACCTAATCCTTATTTCTTAATCACAAATCATATTTCTTTTAAAAAATACTATTGTTCTATGTGTCTAGCTTTATTATAGATATTATCCAGGTATGACAATGGAAAATGTTTCTTATCATGTCTATGTATATACTGGCACATAATATGTGTTTAATGAATGCTTATTTAATTGAATTGTGCCTTGCTTTGTTTTTACTGAAGTTCTCTTCTTTGATCTTTCATTTCATGATGTTAGTGATAAGGAATAGACCTGTGATTTCATTAGACCAGAATTACACAGCATGAAGACTGTATGTGTTTGTATGTGTTCCAGTTTATACAGCTAGAGGAAATTCACATGTTGATGAGAAAATTGATCTCACAATGAAATTGTAATGACTATATTAATTTTATAATCTCACAGATATGATATGAAACTTATCAGTCAATAAATTAGCATTATTAAGGACTTCCTAAATGCTAGGCACTGTACTTAGCACCAGGGATACAAAGAAAGGCATAAAACAAACCCTGTCCTCAAAAAGCTAATACACTGTGAGAGAATGTGCAAAACTATGTACTATATTTGGATATGTATGCACTATTTGTAGTGCTGTTTAACTAGTCTAACCATTTTGGATAACAATTTAGAACTACATTTCAAGGGCTATAAAATTGTGCATACCCTTTGATCCAGCAATACCAGTACTAGGTCTGTATCTCAAAGATATCAAAGAAGAGAGAAAAGCACCTATTTGTACACAAATATTTATAACGGCTTTCTTGTAGTGTTAATCAATTAGAAAATGAGGGGATATGCATCATTTGGGAACAGGTGAATGAGTTGTGGTACGTGACTGTGATGGCATACTATTGTGCTATAAGAAAAAATGAGTAGTATGATTTTAGAAAAACTTGGGAAGACATATGAACTGATGCAAAGTAAAGTGAGTAGAATCAGGAAAGTATTGTACACAGTAACAGCATTATTGCAATAGCTGAAAAATGCTATTCACTCAAAGAGAGAAAACTAATAAACTCTGAATGCAGATTGAAGCATATTTTGTTAAAGTTTATTTTTGTTAAAATTATTTTTATCGTTTAATTTTGTTTGTGCTTTCTTTTGCCACATGGCTAATATGGAAATATGTTTTGCATAACTTCACATGTATAATTGATATCAAATTGCTTGCCCCTCAAAAAGGGAAGGAGAGAGAAAGAGAATTTGGGACATAATATTTTTTAAATATTATTTTTTAAAGTTTACATTTAATTGGAAAATATTTAGTGAAATAAAAATAATTTTTAAAAAGGAAATACAATTGAAATCTAATATAACCATTTCTGAATATGTAGTGTAGACTTTGGGTAGTCATGCTCAATAATGAACAATGCTGCCTAATTTTTATAAGAAATGAAAGCTCTTTGTCTTTTATAGCCATTACAAACTTTTTTCAATCACCCTACTTCAGCATTTAGACCACACTGACCACAGGATGTCAGAGTGCATTTGTAATTAATAGAATGAGTTCATTCAATATGAGCAAAACACAAATTATGAATAATATTAATTAAAGAGTAACATCAACAAATTTTTAAACCAAGGAATTAAATAACCCTGATGCAAGAAAAAGGAAGTCAAAATGACAAGATAACACCAGAACTGACTTAAATATATAAATCACCCCATGATCAGGATCTATAATGTAGATAACAATACCTAACATTTATATGCTCATTTACATATGCCTTCTCATGTAGAAACTCTAAGGAAGCACAAAATGGGCAATCTCTTCAAAAGGCTTATACAATCATGACTTGTAACATTGGTATTCTAAGATCACAAATTCATGGGTAGTGTCAAAATTGGTGTAATTGAAATTACATGAGAACACTAAATTAGGACAGTAGCCACAATGCCAAATTCACTTATATAATCAGTCAATTCCGTTTGTTGGGGGAAGGGAGAGAAGTTGACACTGTCCCCAAGATAATTGCTTCAATTGTTAATATCAAACTAATTAGAAATAAACAAGATCAACGTGCATGAATTACAGGATACTGAGTAACTTCAGAGATGAAGCAAAGGAGAATATGAGAACTATATATCAATACAAATCACAGTGCATTTTTCTAAGAACATGATTAGTTAAAATATGCAATTTAATAGACAAGATGGGACTCAGTGATCAATGCCAAATTGAATATATTTGGACACCCAGATCAAGCAGAAAGAAAGGAATTACTTCTCCTTGATATGAACTTTAAAACAGTTATAAAATAAGAGAATTTCAAGAAGAGACATCAGGGATCAATCTAGTAGAATCTTTACATAACAGGAATCCACTCTATTAGTAGGTCAATAAATAGTAATCCTGTTTAGTGTTATAAAAGATTTCAAAAAACAAAGAATTCCTCATCTCATTCAGCAACTCATTTCATTTTAAGACAAATCTATTTTTTAGGAATTAAATATATGTATATATATATATATATGTGTGTGTGTGTGTGTGTGTGTGTGTGTTTAAAATTTTAATCTCCTTTACTTATTATTATTTACTTTTCATATGTTTTCTGGGGCCATAAAGAAAAAAAAAACTATTTTATGGAAAGGATTCATCCATTTTAAAGAATGTGATAATGCATCTCCCTTTATGCTCCATCCACAAGTTTTCTCCAAGCCAAACATATTCATTTCCTTGATTGTTTTCCCAGTGTATGGGTTCTAGTCATTTCAATAGTTGGTTAATAAAGATATACTACATGTCCTTCCTTAAATGAAAAAAATATTAATCAACCTTTGATATCTCTCTATTTGCTTTATCTCTATATAGATATGAATGAGGCATGGGTATGGCATAGTGGTGAGCATGGGAGCTCACATCAGATGATACCTCTAGCTATGTGATCTTCGAACTAATCACTTATCCCTCGTTGCCATTCATGTTTTTCTCATCTACAAAAAAAAGAGTATAATAATACCTGTGCTACCTACCTAATATAATTGTTTAAAAAAAGAGCACATAAAATATTATGTACAAATGCTATACTAAAGTTAATAATTATTGGGTCTGCCAATAGCTGGTATAATGCTTTAACATATTCTTTACAAAGAATTCTAAATCACAGATTTCAATTTTATGGTCATAATTTATTAATCCATAATTTAGAGATAATATTTTAAAAGTTTTATACTGCCTGTAAGGTTTTAGTTCATTAAATTGTTATTATTACTCTAATAAAGCAGTAGGACTTGGCTATTACTGAATCTATTAAGTGGACTTCCATAAAATATGAGAATCTCTTTCTATGACCTTGGAATTATTTTAACCTTCTTTATAGGACCACAGATCTAATGCTGGAAATGGACCTGAGAATTTATTTGATCTCACTCCATATTATAATGAAGAAACTGAGACCTAGAGAGGTTAAGCAACTTGGCCAAGGTCACAAAGACAATAAATGGCAGAGCTAGGATTCAGGCTCTGGTCTTGTTAGTCTAATCTCAGTTCTTTTTCACTTAAACTTAACTGACATCACTGTGGTCACTGTGATTTAAAACCATATAGTACTATTTGGTTAATTTTTCTGTTAAAATCTTTATGTCAATGAGCAGTTTATGATCACTAAGCATTGTGTAAATTATAAAATTTGATGCAGCCTTCTTTTTTCTGAGACCACATCATTATCTATCTAGAATACCTTCCCATGACACCTGTAATGATAATTGACTTGTTGATTATCAAATTACATGCTTGGTCATTTTGTGTGTGCATGTATGTGGTAGGCCTAAGTAGTCTACAGTATATAACTATGAAGTTGAGAAATTATTGAGAGTGTGTGTGACTAGAAGAAAAGGCAAGATGATCATGTAGCAGGAATACAAAAAAATGACAAACCTATTAACATATTGGTTCATCCAAGGTATTTGAAGAAAAAAGGAAGACTTTGGGGAAGTGGATGGTTTCTTGTCTTTTAACTAGTTGCCTACCAAAGGGCATGAATGGTTACTCTATGGAGGTTTCATGAATATATATATGAATTACACAATCTACCAATCAATAAATATTAATTACATACTCTGTACCAAGTACTGTGCTAAATACTGAAGTTACAAAAAGAAGCAAATACAATCCCTGCACTGAATAAAAATTTGTAGCCTACAGGAGTGGTTACTATATACTGAGGAGATCATATCTGGAAAAGAATTTGTTTTGAATCTATGTTCAAATTCCTGTTTGTCTTTTGTGTTTATGGTATCTCAGAAATCTTCCATGACCTGGGAGTCTTTCTCTACATGTAGTGAGATTTTGTAGATATTAAGGGGGCTTGCAGGGGCATGTTTACTCTTGCCTTAGATTAGGAGCTCTTTAGGGTAAGGATCACATTGCCTTTCTTTGTATCTTCAGCAACTGAATCATTGCCAGGGACATAGTAGGTGCTTAACAAATGGACATTGACACAACTTGAGAAAGGACCAACATGGCTCTTTTTCTGATTATGCTTCTCTATGCTACTTCTCTTGAACAATTCCTTATTGTTTAGTAACATGTGGTGTACGCATATACCATATACTTGTTTTTTTCATTTTTTCTGGATGATTACAACTTAGGTCTCTGAAGACCAAAGTAGTCTATCACTTAATAGCCATCCAGAATCACTGAATTCATGTTAAAAATGGTCCTATATTTTAAGGCAAAATTTGAGGTCACTATTCTGTTCTGTTGTTATTCAATTTTGTACCTTTTTTCTGTACATTTTCAGTTCCTAGCCATTTTATATATATATATATATATATATATATATATATATATGTATATATATATATATGTATATGTATATGTATATGTATATATATACACATAGACATACATGTATGCATGTATTCATATGTGTATGTGGATATATATGTATGTGCATATGTCTATGTGAGTTAAATAGCATTTATTAAATACCTATTATGTTCCAGGCACTATTCAAATAGATACAAAGGCAAAAAACAGCCCTTGCTCCTGAGGATCTTACATTCCAAAGGGAGACACACTAACTATAATACAGTCAAACAAGATACTTAAAGGATAAGTTGGAGATAACTAACAGTGAGAGGCAAATTGGGAAAAGCTTTATTCAGAAGGTGGTTGTTAGCTGAGATTTGAGGGAATCTAGAGAATTTAAGAGGCTAACATGAAAAGGGAGGGAATTCTAGGCATGGGGGACTGTGTGTGTGTGTGTGTGTGTGTGTGTATGTATGCATGTGTGCATGCACACAAGTGGACCAACTCTATGGGCTGTTCATTGAACTGTATATCATAATTTGGGTAACATGTTCTTCATTTCCAGATAGTCTGGTCGATTTTTTTAAGTAATCATGAATTTCATTCAGGAGTCTCTCCAACATCTCAGGCCTTGATGTAAACAGCACAAGGTCATATACAACTAAAAATATCTAGAGGACCTTATCATTTCAGGAGAATCCCACTTCTATTTTTACTCTGCCCTGACATCCTTGATTTCAGTGTCAAACACTTCCCATGAACATGTGACTCCTTTTATATAATTTTCATAATAATAACAAAAGGATCAAGCAAAGCTATTTATGTCCTTACAAAACCTAGGTTGAGTTGAATGTATTCATGTGAGATACTTTTTCAAGAGACTTTAATGCAATGCAGTGCTCTGCTCTACTGAATCAAATGTTTTTCACAATTAATAAATAATAGGTATAATAAAATCATGTCTTTTCTATATCCTTTATGCAATAATTTGAAACCCTGCCTCTACCCTTCTTATACTTACTTCTAGAATGCTTTCAACATGTCTGTACATTATTCTCATATTTTGTTGAAAAGGGAAAATCAGAATATGGCTCAGTAGTTGCAAACATATTCCAAACATTATACATGCACACACATGCATGTATGTGCATATATTACACATAGATGTGTATTATATGATTATGGATTTGAGTCAGATTAAACTCTGAGGATGGGGTCTGGAAGGTACCCAGCCCTGCCCCAGTATAGTTTGTTTAGAAGTTTATTGCTTGTCAAATTCTCACTGTCTCCTTTAAGTTTTATTGCCAATTAACAGTATTTTTACTTCTGCTCAGTCTCCCCACTTGTCAGCTACATATTAATTTTGTCTGCAATCCATCATGTGTCAGAACCCCAGTCAGTGGGTCAGGGAGTTAGCCCACCAATTCAATACTCGGGACTCAAGAAGAAAGGACGGGGCTCGGCACGGGATGCAGCAATTGAGTTGAGACCAGATGTTAAGTGACATTGACTCTTTTTCTCAGAGCAGAATCCCCTTGGCCCTGGGGTCCCAACAATGGATTATTCTTTTCTTCCCAACATAGCTGAAGATAAATTTTAACCCTGTCATCCTTAACAATGCTGAAGCACCTGAGTGACTCTTCCTGTTATTCAGGTTGAATATCTTTAGAGACAGGGTCCGGGAGAGGGGAGTCAGTGGGAACTGTGAGATCTGAAACATCTGACTGTCACTCTCCTGTTTCCTCTTCCTTTGGTTTGACCTTGTTCCCCCTCCCCTTTTCCCCCTTGTTCCTGGAACACGTATGCATGTCTCCATACATTGATCACGAGCTGAACATGCACCCTGGGTGAGACAGGATTGGATGTTAGATTGTGAGCTCATCCACCCTAGGTGTACGTGGGGACAGTCCTTTTCAAGATTACTATAAAAACCTAGAGGATTGGGCATATCTTTGCAAGACTTCAATGTGTAATTGGGTTTTGCCCGTCCTCATGAGGATGTAATAAATCTGTCTCTGCTCGACTTGGTGGTCTCCTCGAGTTATTTGGGTAAACTGAGGCAGTTTGCTCCATACAGATGTATATTATACACACACACACACACACACACACACACACACACACACATATATATATATATATATATACACATACTGTGGCAAGTGAAAGATAAAATTTCTGGGAAAACAAAGGTTCAAGCTTCAAACATTTCAGTTTATGAAGCAATGCTTGTCAATTGACAAACTGGGGCCAGTTGCCTCCCTCAACTTTGGCACTGGATCCCAAACACAGGGGGAGATATATTTTTATACATTAAAAGCTATTAATCACGTAAGTCCAGTTAAGTAAAAGAAACAATACAGAATTAGGTAATCTGATTTGTAATTAGAAGAAAAATATTGGATATTTTTGGTTTGGGATGGGGAGAGGGAACAGGCAAAATTCCCTGAATTCAGAAAAAGAGGTATCTTATTCCCCTCAGGTGTCTGTAGTCAATCAAAGAAAAAATGAAACAATAATAACTTGATCAGTAAGGGGCCAGTATGCAGATAAGACATATAGGTTCTTTGAGATGTATAATTTTGAGAAAACATCTTGCATCAATCTTTGGATCTGACCAGGTTTTCGGTCAGCATAACCTTGGTCTTTGGTTAAGGTGTCTAAACAGCAGGTAGAGGTGGTTCGATTTCCCAGCCACACAAGGCTAGGTCTAAACAATGCAATAAGGTTTTCTCTCAATTCCTACAATTGAATGAAGTTTTCTCACTAGACAGAATTTTGACTAGAGCTATGATTGAATAGAAAGGAAACTGAGCTAGCTCCAAAATTGAGTCACAAGACAAGAGTCAGTGTGATGCACTATATTCCCACAATTAACCACTTGCTCTCCCAATCCCCTCAATTACTTAAGTATACCTATATATTGATATATGATCTGTGACTTCTTTCCAAATATTTTATCGATGCGCCAGTCATCTTCAAGACTGATCAATCAATGCCTTCAAAACTATGTGTCCTCCATTGTGACTACTTAGTCTAGTCCAATTCATCTTTTTTATTTCCACTGGTGCCATTTCTAATTCCTCACAAAATATACCAGGGACTGTGAATGGTTAGCGTCTGATGGTATGGCTCCAAAATCAATGATGAAGAAAAAAGTTTGTTAATTAAAATCAATCTTGACAAATTTCCCCCATTTTATCCATCATTTTATTTTCTTCCTTCCTTTTTTTTCCTCCTGATTTTTTCTTGGGATAATCTGGCTCTTTTACCAACGTTGTTGTAAACTCATTTTTCCTTCTACTACTTTCCACATCAAAGACCACAGATCCACTGAAATATTATATTAAGTTGATCTTTTTTTTTTCCTTGAATTTCATCAGAGAAAATTTTATCACTGTAGGAATTAGGAAGACTTTGTTATAATGAAATCTAAACTCCAATATAGTCTCATAACATGAATCCTGAGGGTGGTGATGTTATAGTAAAGTACAATTGTCCTTTCATTTTTGAACTATGGTTGATTAGTTTTAAGCCATCTGGTCTATGTCAGTGAATTATGATTCAGAAAACAAGCAGGACTTTGGTTTTAGAGGTTAACAGGTGATAATAAATTACATTTCATACTTTTAAGAATGAAAGTGTTTTGGCAAAATAAAATTCCATGTTAAGGTATCTTAACTCTCTGTTAAATTGTTTATTCAATATCTTTAAAATCTTATCACTCAGCAAATGTTTACTGAGCAAGCAGAAGATAAGACCCCTACCTCTAAGGGGAAAATAATCTATTTGAGAATACTAGATAGAGTGACCATAATGACAGCGTGGTCAAGTTTGTCTTTCCCTTAGCGTTTCTCTGTGTTATTTCCATCCAGAGACACAAGTGACAGGAAAAATCTAGTCTCAGAGGATTGATAAAGGGAGTTGGCAAACAGGTCATCATGCTATGATAGCAGGACATTTAACACAAAAAGAGCCAATTTCTTTACATCAAGAATGACAGCAGAGGCCTAGATGTGCAATGAGATTTCCATGTGAATTCTTTTTGGACCATGGGTGTGTTGAAACTATATCTTTTTTTGTTCCCCCTGAATATTCCACCCATTAATATACTAACTGGATATATAATTATCTAGGGTAAGGTAACAATAAATAAGAAATAGATAAGAAATAGGAATTAAAAGTGGAAAGGCAAACATAGAAGCCACTTTGCCCAAAGTTGTCTTCTAAATTAATTAAAGTATGATTCTAGAGCAAACTCTTTCCACTATTTCAAAGTCAATAGGGATGAATAAGTTTATCCAAAGTTACATAGGTGGTAACAGGTAGAAGAGTACAGATCTGAACCCAAAGTCTCTGAATCCAAATCCAATGTTATTTCCACTAAGATGTTTTGAATAACATCATAAAAATCCTCCCAGAATGAAAGGTCTTTCAGATGAGTTTGCCTTAGCATAGATTGCCCTAAATGTATGCTATATTAATGCCTTTGTAATGAGTAGGCATCCTCAACAAAAGGCATGAAGATGGATTTCATTTTTTAAAGATAGGTTTAATGGATTTAGAATTCTCTATTGAGCTCATGAATTCTAGGAGATCATACGTTACAGAAAAAGGTAACAGTCTCATGGTCAGAATTTCTGTCTTACTCCTGGCTCTGCCATGTGCTCACAGTAGAATCTTGTCTAGCAGTTTTCTTAAAATCCATGAGGCTGCTTTTAATTACTGTTGTTTGTTTTGCTTTGTAACTTTTATAAAATATCAAATTTGAATTAAATTATGTCAGCCATAAAAAGTCTGACAGTCTATGAAGCCTTTACTTAGGCAAAGTGATTGAATTTAACTTAGAGTTTGTGGAATCATGTTCTCAGAGTTGGAAGACCTTCTAATGTAATCTCCATCAGAAGGATAAATCCCATTCATAATTTCCCTTATGAGTAAATAGATTTACTCTTTCTGTGGAGGCACTCTAATTATAGGACTGTTTTTCTTTAAATTGATTCCACTCAAATCAAAACTTTTATTCAAATCTTTTCAAGGATTCTTCTTTCCTTGGTGACATTTTTTTTCCAGGAGAGCTTAAAGAAGCTTCTAAAATATTACTTTATGACTTAAATATTATGGCATCACATGTGTGTATGTGCATGTGTATGTGTATTTTTAATCCAAAGATTGAGGCAATGAAAGAAAAAAGTCTTTATCCCATTGTCTTAAGAACATTTAGAGTTCCAGTGTATTTATTTTCCAGGATTCCCAAAGATTTCCTATACATAAAGTCTTCTGGTGTCAATGATCTATTTTTCAGATCTTGAGGTTTCATCCTCATGTATAACCTAAAGAGGGTTGATGACTAAAGTTTGGTACCAGTTACTAACTCTTCTTTCAACTTTTAGCCTATCAGAGGGTATAATCTTTGGATTCTTTTTTAGTGGTTAAGTTTCCTGAATACACAAAAGATCTTTAGAGAAAGATTGCTGTCATATCAAATGTAGCCATAAGGATAATGTCAGACTGATGGAGTCCCAGAAATGCAGTTGCTTCATAAGTCCTTGACACATTCATTTTGCTTTGTGTTTTATGAGTTTGACTGAAAGGAACAGATTCTCTGTTTCATTAGAGTCCAGTTTTATTTCTCTTTCTGGAAGCTTTGATAAGACCAGGATATTAATACATTTCATGAAGAGATCAAAGAAATGGAAGGAATTGGGCTTTTTGGTAAGCAGAAATAGTTTCTGTGAGCTTAAAATAAGTGTATGCTTTGAATCCTGGGAGACCATAGAAGGGGTTACTTTTTCCACCAGTACTTTATTACTTCCAATCTGAGGTTAACAGCAAAATGAATACAAGAAAAGCTTTGTTTTGTTTTATGACTTGAGTTAGCCTGGCTTAGTGTAAAGTGCAGAACATGTAGGTTCAATATCAAAAAGAAATCTCTGGTTTTCCTTCCAAAGCTACTGTAATATTTTTTCCTAAAACTGCCCATTGTTGTAGTATGGAGCTTTCACTTTTTTCTCTACATTTTTAAACTCCAGTTCTGAAGTCACATAGATTACACTCTGTGTGATAATATTGCTCCTTATTACATTGATTAAGATAAGCCACCCTTTAAACTTTTCTCCTAAAACATAACTATCAGAAAAAGGCTGATATAAAATGGCTAGTCTATGATAAGGTTTCTTCTAAACAGACAAAATAGGGTAAGGCAACTGAGACTTTGTCCCAAGGTGATAGAATTTAATAGGCAATTACAGTACTTGTATGCCTAGCAACAACTTCACTCATGACATGGTAAGCAAGAACAAATGGTTAAAATATGAAGCAAACAAATGGTGTGCCATTGTCCCTGACTCTTCTGTGAAGGTCTCTCCCTTAGCCTTTGAGGGAGTAGTCACTTGGGAACAATGATCCCATAATTAAAAACATAGAATAAAGACAACTTTGGACCCATTTCATGCCAGTCAACCTGAGTATATATTGTGCTATTTGCTTTGGGCACAAAATTTCCTCGTGGCAATTTGGGTTCAATTCAACAAAGCCTGGATTATAATAGGGTCTTGCAATGACTTGAAAGGTTGTATGACTTTTTCATTGCCCCTCTTCCTTCTCTATTTTTTATGTTTTTAGCAGGAGTAGAAGTTTCTAATTTAACATCATTTCCTAAAATTACTGGCTCTTACAGTTTTCGCATCCATTCCCATTAGAATGAATCTGAATATAAAGAAAAAAAGTAACCTGTTTCTTTTTTTTCACCCTTTCAGTTTTATTGACATTTTGTTTTTACATTACAAATCTTTACAGTTGAGTCTGCTTCCTGAAAGATCCCTTATATAAAAGTAAAATAGTAAAGTAAAACTAATAATACAATGTCCTCATCTGAAATGTCAAAGAAGAATAATTTAATGTGAACTCTCTGTTGAGCAAGCCATGAAAGTTGTCATGGAAGGAAGTAGGTGGTGGGGGTCCTTAGGTATTTCTCTGTAAAGAATTACACTCTCACACAAAGAGTCCAATTAGAATAAAATGGTCATTTATTGGGGTTCAGGAGAAAGCAACCAAGAGGGAAATCAAAGACTTCTCCTCAAGGGTAGGCGATGGCTTACAGACATCTTTCTCCTCCAATGGAAGAAAGGTCAGAACTATTATAAAGAATAGATGGGGTGGCCATCTGGCAATGGAAAGTTCCTTTTGGTGGTGGGGTGGGAAAAGCTTGAATGAGGGGTGGAATAGGAAAGGCTTTTGGAGTTATTTCTATCCCCTGGAGCTATCCCAGGTCCATAGAATTTTATATCCCCTTACTTCTTAGGTGGTTCCATCCTGCTATCTAATTGGCCAAGCTAAATTTTAATTGTCCTTTAATTCCTTGATATTTCCTAACCCCCATGTCAAAAGTCATCCAGCTAAATTATTCCAAGGTTTCATCAAAATATATGAATTATGGGTCTGTTCTGGTTAGGACTCATTTGTCAAGATTTGTTAGCAAACTACTAAGGTTGTGTTTTTTAATTAGATCCTTAATAAAAAAGGTGCTCTCAGACAAGAAATAAATAAAAGAAACCATTTACCATAATAAAATTGCTTTAGTCATATTTCACCTGCATTCTAACCCCATCTGCTCATGTCAAGTACTTCTATTTGTATGGTATGCCTTGAATTTATCCGCATACAAGTCCTAAGAATATCAATTGAAAAAAAATGCTGATTGATGAGCTTTGGTCTTAATTCCCTAGCTTCCTTGTATGGTCATGGCTGATATTTGAAAATTATGATATCCATCCAATTCTCTTTAAAAATATTGACCTTCGGGCACCTAGGTGTTGCAATGGATAAAGCATTGGCCCTGGATTCAGGAGGACATGAATTCAAATTCGGCCTCAGATATTTGACACTTACTGGCTGTGTGACCCTGGGCAAGTCACTCAGCCCTCATTACCCAACAAAACAAAAAGAAAAAAACAATAAAAATATTGACCTTCATCCAAATTTAGAGATTCCTCAGAGAAGTCTCTAGAGTAATAAGTACATGTGGGCCCTGTCTACTGAAAGAAATTCACCAATGAAAGAAGCAGGGCTGCTTGATGGAGGGATAATCCAGGGTGAAAAGTTTCCAGATATTCAGAAGAGTTAAAAGGTAAGAAGGTGGCTGAGTCATGATAGCAAAATGTAAGAAAGTCAGAGACATAGCCAGTAGAGAAATAGATAGGTAGAGTGGATAGAAAGGGATAGATAGGTAGAGTAGGAACAGTTTATAACTCATGTAGCTTAGAAAAATAGACTTAAAGTTAGGAAAACCTAGGTTCAAATCCCAACCAAGAGATATATTAAATATGTGACCCTGGAAAGTCATTAAACTTATCCATCCTACTCAGTAAACTGGTCAGTTTTCTTATCTGTAAAATGGAGATAATTAAGTAGTACCTATGTCTCACAAGTTACAGATGGGGCAGGAGTGGGGGAAGAGGAACAAATGAAAAAATAGATGAAGGATTTTTTAAATCTTTAAGTGCTCCCTAAATGTGAACTATTATTAAAATGGTTTCATATTAGTCAGTAGAGAACCATTTACATAATAATTATTGCCCAAATTTAAAAGGTAAGTTAAATGAATGTCACCTGGGTGAGTTAGGTTAAATCGACAGACCATTATCAGATTTTAAAATAAGGGGAAAACAAAAATACATAATGGTCATTTAGTTTTAAAATGACTTAGTCTAGGGGCAGGTAAGCAGTGCACTGGATAAAGCACTAGCCCTGAAGTCAGTAGGACCTCAGTTCAAATCTGGCTTCTAACACTTAATATCTGTGTGACTTTTGGCAAGTCATATAACTCTAATTGTCTCTAAAAAGAAATAAAATAAAATGACAGTCTAAAACATAAGAAGTAAACAGCCAAAAGTTGGTTGGTAAATGGCAATTTCCCATTATAACTGTTGCAGAAGGAGATATTTAGCAGGTTGAGTATAAATGATATGGAAAAGCAGCCCTGCAAAGAATTTTTAGTTGAGCAAATAACTGTTTAAAAATTATTAAGCTGGTAAAAATGCCAAGCTCCCACCAAATGTGCATTGGTATCCATTCTCTCCTACTTTCCTTTTAAATGATATTTGCTTCTTGTTGTTCTCACTACTGGTTGAGGTGAAGAGAACCCAAACCTCAGTCTACATTAAATACACTGAATTCCCATAAAAGTAAAACACAAAGGAAGCCAAGAGGCAGTGGATATAAATCTTCCTGTATCCTGATCCCTGAAAGTTTCTTGGAGGCCAGCTGGAAAGCAGATGTGGCTCAAAATTAATAAAACAGCTACTCTGTGGGAATCAACAGGAAAAATCAAACTCCCACGATTTGTGAGTTTTAAGTTGCCCCATCTCTCTGAACCAATCCCAGTTTCCTTACTTGAAAAGTGACTGAGTTGGTATCAGTGAACCTCAAGATTCTTTCATGATCTAAAATGTCATGATATCTCATGAAATAACGAGGGTAGGGCAATAGGAGTTTTGCTTCAGGAATAAAGATGTACAGAATGCCCACATTAAAGGGTATTGAAGCACTCAAGATCCTTGATCAACAGAAAAAGAACAGAATAGTTAGCTAGTAATAATAATTAATCAAAACAGGAAACTTCCTGACAGGCCCAGGACGAATTCACCATCATGATAGACTTCCTCCCGTTCCCTCCTTCTCCCCATCAGTGGCCTAGCTGAAAATATCTTGGAGGTCCTAGGATTCTCACAGGATGGTATTCTGACCTCTCACTGAATGAAGGGTATATTTTGTTCTGTTGATTAAGTAACTAAAGTTTCTAGAGTCCATCATATCCATGTAGAAGAGTGAAAAGAATGATAAATTTGAAGTAGGAAAATCAAGCTTCAAAACCCACCTCTGTCACCTACTGTGTGATTCTAGGCAAGCTCCCTAAACTCTCTGGGCCTCAGTCTTCTCTGTAAAGGGCAGGGGTTGGGCTAGATGGTGTCCTAGTTCTAATTTTATGAGCCTCTGATGCTAAGAAAATGTGCAAACCCTTATCAATGTAAGATCACTCAAACATTATTTTTTAGAATCATCTAATGTGATGGAGATAGTAGCATTCAAGTTCAAGAAGGACATAGTTTGAGGCTAGATGCTTCAGGCAGAGCTATATTGATTTTTAAGAAATAGTATAGGGGCAGCTAGGTGGCTCAGTGAATAAAGCACCAGCCCTGGATTCAGGAGGACCTGTGTTCAAATCCAGCCTAGGATCATTGACACTTACTAGCTGTGTGACCTTGGACAAGTCACTTAACCCCAATTGCCACACACACACAAACAAATCTGTAACAAAATCTGTACCTGCCCCTCAACCTCATTCTTAATGCACAAGAGAAAAGGGAACAAGAGATAGAGGAGCTGGATTCAGTTATGACTGCATTTGAGTATAGGGGACAAATGTCCATCTACACACCACTCCCAGAAGCAAAGCCTTGGGAAAGCTTAACTCTTTTTGAGAAAGTAAAGAGATAAAACAACTGGCAGAGCTAAAGATAACAAACTGGGAGGAGGCTATAGAGTAGGGAAATGAGAGTCAGTTAGTCAATAAACATTTATTGCATTCCTACTATATGCCAGGTGTTATGTGAAGTTCTGAGAATGTAATGAAAAGTAAAGGAAAAAAAGTCCCTGTTCTCAAGAAGCTCACAGTTTAATGGGGAAGGCAACATGCAAATACCTGTGTAAAAATGAGATATGGACAAAGTAAATTGACAGTAATCAACATAGAGAAGGCACTAGAATTAGCCAGATTGGGAAAGTTTTCCTAAGGATATGGGATTTTCCTTAGACTAAAAGGAAATGAGGAAAGCTAAGAGACAGAGATTAAGGAGATGGGTCAGTGGACAGAGTGCTGGATCCAGCTGAGTTTCAATCTGGTCTCAAATATTTATTGGTTGTGTGACCCTGCACAAGTCATTTAAACCCTATTTGCCTCAGTTTCCTCATCTGTGAAAGGAGCTGGGAAAGGAAATGGCCAACCACTCCAAATGAAGTGAGACATGACTGAAAATGACTGAATAACAATAGAGCATTCAAGGCATGAGAAGACAGGTAGCAAATGCCCCAAATGAGATGTCTCTTGCTACCAGGGATTTAGCCTAACCCTCCCAGTCATTTCTTTTGCTGTAGTAGTTCCCCCTGACCTCACTGACTTTCTCCATTTCTAATGCAGAAGGGGATATATAAGATGCTCAGAGAAGACTAGCAACTCTTGTGTGAAACATTGTGGAGCCTTTTTTTTTTTACAGGTATGCTCATCCACATTTGGTGTTCACCTCTAAGCCAACTCTCAACTGTGACTCCGAGAAGCTGTAGTATGCACAGAAGCCACACCCTGGTAAAACTCTTCTCAGCAGAGGGGCTAAAGAGGTAACTGACAGGCCTCAAACCTGTCCATGAGTTAGAGAGATGTCTACCCCAAGCACATGAAGACTTCACCTGGAGGAATGGGTGGATGAGAACAATTTATTCCCAGAGCCATGAAAGGAGCTAAAGCAAGTGAGGTACTTAGGCCTGTGACAGACATCAAAAATGCCACCACATCCGAGAAAATCACCAGTCACCTTTGACTTTTTTCTTGCCACTAGACTTTGATGACTCTGTAAGAGAGGGTTAGATTGAAGACTTTGTGCAACTCTACCTCACTCAAATCCTATTCCTGTGCAAGTCCATATACCACCAGTGATGTCATTGGTCTTCTTTCCAAAGGAAGTATGAAAAACAATGTAGAAGTGGATCATGCATTGTACTTGCAGGCAATTAGCAGGCTGTCCTAAATGATAAGAAAGGGGGTTCCATTGGGGTGAGAAATTAAAAACGAAATAATAGGGGCAACCAGGTGGTGCAGTGGATAGAGCACTGGCCTTGGATTCAGTTCAAATCCGGTCTCAGACACTTAACACTTACTAGCTGTGTGACCCTGGGCAAGTCACTTAACCCCAATTGCCTCACTAAAAAAAAACAAAAAAACAAAAAAACGAAATAATATCATTTGTTAAAAATTCACAAGCCGAAAAAATAGTTTTAATGAAAAGTCAATAAGCCAATGTTACATCTCAAAAGGTACAACCTATACAAAGGAATGCTGTAAGCAGCCAGGTCCTATTCCATTAAAGGAACAAAAATTAGCCCCTTAATCCCACATCAGTGAATAAAGAAACAGAATAAAGAATGTTATATAGAACATTTATATTTATACTTTGAACTGTTAACATTAAACTAGGTTTACTTTATTTAGAGGCAGTGAGAAAGAAAGGCCAACAGGGCCTTTGTTTAGCATCAATGACAAACTAGGGGTCTACAAAAACCCAGAATGTAATTTGAACTTGAATGCAACAGTACCCAAGAGGTTGGGGAGCAAACTTGCAAATAGAACCAGTAACTGCCATAATTACCCTAATGCTAGACTGACTTGGCCCCCTGGGACTCCTGGCAGGGCATTTTCAGGCAGGTACAATGTCAAAGGAAGTCCCAAGTGTATGGACTCTGCTTCTAATACTTTCAAATATTTGAAGAATTAAAATTAATATGAACATGAAGGAAAATCACAAATGGGAAAGAAATCACTAAAAGGCTATTTGGGAGGAGTCTGTGGAAGAAGAGAGAAAGGTGACTGCTGCAGATTGCCTTTGGAATTTGGAGAGAGTGGTGAATGGTTTTAAGCTGACTATATGTATGTAGGAGGCTGCTAGGTAGGTAGTGCAGTGAATAGAGGTTCAGGCCTGGAGTCACAAAGACTCCTTTTCCTAAGTTCAAACCCAGCCTCAGATACTTACTAGCTGTGTAACCCTGCTAAGGTCACTTAAGCCAGTTTGCTTCAGTTCCTCACTTCAGTTCCAACTGAGCTGGAGAAGGTATCTTTGCCGCCCCCTCCCCCCCCCCAAAAAAAAAAAAAAAAAACAAATGAGATCATGAAGAGTCAGACTACTGAAAATGAACATTGATAACAACAAAATGTATGTAGAGGTGCTCTGCTTTAGCACCGATTGGCTGAGCAGCCTCCTTCCCCCTCCTAGCACCAGCCTATAACATCCCCGAGACTATAATCAATCACAGATTATTACTGATGCCAGTAGGGTAGAACAAGAGCAATCCCTAGATTGGTCTCATAATATCTCATATTTCCCCCAGAACTTTATGATTTATAATTCTTTTCCCTTTTGCAAACCCTATGAGATAAGTAGTAAATAGAAATATTATTCCCAGTTTACAGATGATGATTCTGTGGCATCAGTAGATGTGATTTGCCAATGTTCACAAGTTTACCAAATGTCAAAGACTTAATTTGAACTCAGATCTCTTGACTTCAAAGCCAATTGATATCATGCTGCCACCCAGACACCCTGCACACACACTGATGTTGCTTTGTTATTCATACCTTTTTAATAAGGTAATTATTCAAAGGTTTGATAAGCAATAAATAAGAATAATTTAACTGTCAAAGGAATTCATTTTACTCACAGATTTTCTTCCACAGTTCTCTTTGTAACACTTTTGAAAGAAGCTTTAGATTACTTAGTAAAATAATAATGATTTTTAAATCTCATAGGAAAATCTAATTTCTATAGAAAGCTAGAAAACTTTTTTTTTTCTTTCTTTTGAAATATATTCTCAAAGCACTTGGTCATCATGTTTTTGGAATGGCCTTCTAGGATTCGCTGAGGCAGATGATGATTTTTCTAATTTGTAGAGTCAGGACTTTGCTTTGGGCTTCTAGTCAGTGATTACCCATCAAGAACTACAGTGGGTTTCTCCAAATATAAAATAGTTCTTCTGACATGTCTTTCTGCATCTGTGTTTCCCCCAGACATGGGCAAGGCCAGAATTTCCTCTGTTTAACTCAGGGTAATAAAGCAGCTGCCAAATAGACTTGCCAAATGTGTCTTGGTTGCCACATGCCTCAGGTCTTCCTTGTCTGATTATGCTACCTTATTTAAAAAGAAAAATAAATAAATAAAAAGGAGTGTGGCTGAATAAATGCCAAATATCATCTCAAGATTTTGCTAAAGAGGGATATAAAAATTGCAGTGCATTGCCAGGCTTCAGATCATCTAGCAACCAACCAGATCATGAGAATTTAGAAATGTTTTACTTAATTAAAATCTTATTGTTTTTCTTATACCAGATGTCTCATTGTTGGTTTGTGGAAAAGGAAATACATTTGCTCTGAGTTGCTAGATGAGGCAGCTAGGGGGAGCAGTGGATAGAACAGCTGGGCCTGGAGTCAGAAAGACTCATTTTCCTGAGTTCAAATCTGTCCTCAGACACTTACTAGCTGTGTGACCCTGGGCAAGTCACTTAACCTTGTTTGCCTCCTTTTCCTCATCTACAAAATTAGCTAGAGGAGGAAATGGCAAACCATTCCCCTATCTTTGCCAAGAAAGTATCTTTGTTTCAGGGAGAAGAAGGAGAACACATAGGTAGCAGTTATAAGGAGGCAAATTGCAGGTCTATATGAGGAAAAGCTTTCTAGAATTCAAACCTTGCCAAAAATAGATTGGCCAACCTGTAAAGTCATGGATTCCCATTATAGAAAGATAGAATCTGAAGAATTGGGTACTAACACAAGTGGTTGTCCAGCCTCTGTTTGAAGAATTACAAGGTTGGGAGAATTCACCGTCTCTCATATGATCTGTCTGAAGCAGGCAGCTTTCCAGTTTATAAATAGAAACACAATTGGGTTCCTATGTGCATTCAAATCATTCCCTGGACTGGTAAAAACATGGGCACTGGATATCTCAAGTAATGTACTACCACCTAGCAATGACATCAGTTCTACAAGTATTACTGAGAGGTATTTATCCATCTTGTAATTAAATAGCTCCACTGATTGGATCATATGTCTTGAGTTTAAAAGCTTCTTAGAAGCCATCTGATTCAATCCCTTCATTTGACAAATGAGAAAACAGTTGCTCTGTGAAGTCAAATAATTTGCCTAAAATTACATATGCCTAAGGTGTTAAGTGGCAGGTGTGGAATATGAACTCAGATCCTCTGACTCAAGAGCCAGTGATGTCTCTATAGAACCAGATGCCACTTTAATTGTTATGACACCTATGTTTCTTCTTTTCTGGGGTTAAGGTGGGCTATACAGTTCTTAGTAGTTCAGCCATTTTCAGTCATGTCTGACTCTGTGTGACCCTATTTGAGGGTTTTCTTGGCAAAGATACTGTAGTGGTTTGCCAAGTCCAGAGTCATGCAGCTACTAAGTATCTGAGGTCATATTTGAAATCAGGAAAATTAATCTTCCTGAATCCAGGTCCAGCACTCTATACACTGTGCCACCTAACTGCCCAGGTTATACAATAGGGTACTATATTTATGAAAGATTTTATTTTTTATGAGGTGGTTTCTTTCCAATAGTATGAGGTCAGTAGTACAGGGGGAGTGTGGCTTCGACTTTGTCATGGTAACAAACTTAAATGGAAATGGATTTCTGGGGGTCTGTGCATTGACTTAGAAAACAACAAATTTACATTATCTATATTATGTTGTGTTTTTATTTTGTTAAACATTTCCAATTACATTTGAACCTGGTTCTAGCTAAACATAGAGTTCTTTCGGCCCCCATGAGGGACCTAGAGAAGACAAAGCTGGGGTCAAGAGACCTAGATTTGAATATTGCCTCAGGCACTTATTAATTTTGTGCAGCAAGTCATTTAACATTCATGAGCCCTAAGTTTCCCATATATTAAATGAGAGGAATGATATAGCCTATATCTCGGGGTTATTATAAAGATCAAAGTAGATAATTCTTATAGAACACTTTACAAACCTTAGAATGTCATATAAATGTGAGCAGTTATTACTCTATAATGTCATCCTACTGATGCCTAAAGGTGGCAGTGGAGCACAAGCTCTGGCAGGTTTTACCATGCTGGGAAGGCTTCAGGTACAGTTTTGTCAATTAATAAGTTATCTATTTTGTGAAGACCAATCTAAGTACAGAAAGGCTTGTCACTCGTAAGCCAATTGGTGATTAATTATTTGGCCATAGAAAAGCATGAAAAAAAAATTCAAAATACCCCTTGGATCTGGCCAGTTGCTCTCTGTTTCTGTAGTGGTAGTGGCAAAGTAGTGCGTAAAGGGACAGTAGGTGCTAAAAATTACACAAGTATTAAGATAGCCTATAAATTTTAACTTTGCTACTTTTATTCTTAATATGCAATCTTTATCCAAAGACTAACACAACACTGGAAGAATTGAACCATATCAGTATTAATATTATTATAAAGTTCACACACACACACACACACACACACACACACACGTGCGCGTGCGCGCACACACACACACGCACAAGTTGGCTCACATGTTTTCCCAAGAGAAACAAAGAAATTAATTGGTGAAGTTGGTTGTATCATGCAGTCTAAAAGGTGGCATGGTCTCTTCCTCCCACATCTACTTTACCAACCAGTTCTTCTTTTATGATCAGAATCAGGTATATTTCTTGCTTTCTTCTACCTTCTGAAAGATAAAATCATGGGCATTTTTTTCTCCTTTTATTATAGAAAGGCATTCAGAAGATATAAGGATTGTTGTTATCTCCATCAGACTCATTAGGGATTCCTGGAAAATACACAGATAAAATACTATTCCTTAAGACCCAAGCCTAAATGGGTTGCTGGAAGGGTTTTCAGTGACCATCTGATCACATATTGCCTTTGGGTGCATGATAAAAATAGATGATATGGGACAGCTAGGTAGAACAGCAGAGAAAGCACCAGCCCTGGATTCAGGAGGACCTCAGTTCAAATCCTGCCTCAGACACTTGACACTTAACTAGCTGTGTGAACCTGGGAAAGTCACTTAACCCTCATTGCCCCACACAAAAAAAAAAAATCCTGTTTTAAAGAGATGTTACAAAAAAATGTGGAAAGAAGAGATCATGCCAGATCACAGAATCACAAGGTTGTTGGGTTAGAAGGAAATTCAGTGGGCCATGTAATCTTATCACAACCAAATCTGGAAAAAAAAAAAATATATATATATATATATATATACACACACAATTTTTATGTATCTATTACACACTTTTAAGTTTAATCTGCATTTTTCTATCACTTAAGTATAACCAATCAACAAAACAATAGATCAAGCCTTGATTTGTAGTATTTGATGATTTCTGATGTACAAATGTTCACGCAGAAAATTTATCAACCAGCTCTTGTAAAAGCTGGTCAAAATGGCTCCAGTACAACCTTATATTTAATACACATCTAAAAGGAAAGCTGTACTATAATATGACTGATGAGAGATCATTTGGTCTCTTCTTTACTACCTATACCCTAGCTCATTTGACTTGCAGATAGCTCTATTTGTTAGAAAGTACTGTTTTGAGGCAGCTAGGTGGCACAGTGGATAGAGCACTGGCCCTGGAGTCAGGAGGACCTGAGTTCAAATTCAGCCTCAGACACTTGACACTTACTAGCTGTGTGATCTTGGGCAAGTCACTTAACCCAAATTGCCTCACCAAAAAACAAACAAACAAAAAACAAACTAAAAAGAAAGTACTGTTTCTGTTTTATTTAATGAAATCAAACTTAAATTTATCTATTTGAAACTTCCACCCCATGCTTTTGGTTCTTCCCTGAGAGACAGTATAAAACAAGTCTAATCGCTGTTCCTCATTAAAGTGCCTCACATGCTTGAAGATGGAAAATGTCTTCCATGAGATTTTTTTCTTTTTTTCCCGGGCTAATCATTCCCAGTTCTTTCAACCATTTCTTATATAACATGGACTCAAAGTGCATCATCAATTATGTTCAGCAGCCTTTGGATGCCTTCCAGATTATCAATGACTGTCCTCAATGCTGCTATCTAAAATTGAACATAATGTTCAAGATTTGGTCTGGACAGGGAAGAGTCAGAAGAAAAACAAACAAACAAACAAAACAAAAACCTTCTTATTCCTGAAGGATATACATCTCTTGATACAGTCCAAAATTACATTAGCTTTGGAAGCTACCATTTCAATTTAATGACTCATATTGAACTTGCAGTCCACCCGTATCCCAAGACATTTTTCAGAAAATATAGACTAATCATGCTTCCCAGGACTATATTTTTGAATTTAAAACTTATAACCAATGACATCATAGTATAGTGGAAAGAGTATGGTATTTAGAGTTAGAAAACATGGATTCAAATCTAGACTCTGCTTCTTACTACTAATGATTTTTTATATGTCACAATTTCTCTGGCCCTTCATTTCTTCATCTGTAATATGAAAGGATTAGGTTTATATGATTCTTTTTTTTGAGGGCCAATGAGGGTTAAGTGACTTGCCCAGGGTCACAGAGCTCTTAAGTATCAAGTGTCTGAAGCAGGGTGTGAACTCAGGTCCTCCTGAATCCAGGACTGGTGCTTTATCTACTGCACCACCTAGCTGCCCCCATTTTATATGATTCTTGAAGGTCCTTCTACTTCCCATGATTCAGTATATACTAGACATTAGGAAAATGGGCATTTAAATGACATGGTGGATAGAATGCAAGGCCTGGAGTCAAAAAGGTTAGATTTCAATTCCAGCCTTATCACTTACTAGCCATGTGATCCTGTACTAAACTCTTTTTGCCTCTGTTTCTTCATCTGTAAAATGGGGATAATTAACATTCACCTTCTACTGTTGTTGTGAGACTCAAATTATTTTAATAACTGTAAAGTGTTTAGCACACTGCTTGGCACATTGTAATTGCTATGTAAATGTTAGCTATTGTCTGTATTATTATTATGTATTGTTATTATTAGAATGGATTTAAAGAGATATAGATAAGAAGGTCCCCCTCTTCTCCATGCTTTGCTTCTGACTCTTGGGACTTTGCCACCATGCCTCAGCTGTCTCAGTTTCATCACACTGGAACTTCCTTCAGTGCCCATGGCTTTCTTAACCTGAAACATCCTTCTTCCCCTGTATCCACCTTCTTCCATTGGTGACTTTCTCCAGGAACCTCCATTTTAAGGAAGGTCCCAGACCAGCCATCTTTTATACCCCTGTGGGCTCTAGTTCAGTTTCCTTAGACTTTCTCACCATGCCACATAAAAGATTCCCATCCCACCCTATCCTCTATTTTCAGGGGTTTTTTATGTATTGTTTTCCTCTATTTGAATGCATCATTTTTTCAAGTTTTAAAATAAATTAGGATGTAATTCTTTCATGGCAGAGTATCTACATTTCCCAATGTATTTTTCCTCTTCTTTTCCTCCCACAGAGCAAATCCTAATAACAAAAAATAAAAATGAAAAAAAAAATTCAACAAATCTAGCCAGCAAATTAAAATAAATCCGGTTTCATATAGTGGTTCATACTCATACTTCACCATCTCTGGAAAGATATTTGGGAACTGCCTTCTCCTACCATGTATTTACAGTCAAGCTTGGTCTTTACTATTTCATGGTATTCTGAATTTGTATTTTCAAAGGATTAATTTTTTAAAAGTGAAGCAAAGGACAAATAGAAAGATAAAGATGCATATAGCCAAATATGTACTTGCTGAATTTTTAAATTTAATATTTTATTTTCCCCAATTACATATATAAAAACAGCTTTTAATATATTTTTTTTAATTTTTGAGTTTCAGATTCTTTCTCTCACCCTCTCTCACCATCCTCATTGAAAAGCCAAGCAATTCGATATAGGTTACACATATGCAGTCAGGAAAACTTTTTCATATTAGTCATGTTGTAAATGAAAATAAACACAGAAAAGAAGAAAAACTAAGAAAGTGAAGAAAAAATCTGCTTTGCTCTACATGCAGACTCCATCAGCTCTTTCTTTTCAGACAAATAGCATATTTTATCATAACTCCTTCAGAATTGTCTTGGATCATTGTATTGCTAAGAATAGCTAAGTCATTTACAGTTGATCATCATACAATACTGTTGTTACTGTGTACAATGTTCTCCTGGTTCTATTCATTAGACTTAGCATCAGTTCGTGTTAGCTTTTTCAGGTTTCTTTGAGAGCATCCTCATCATTTATTGTAGCACAACAGTATTCCATCAAAATCATATATAACAATTTATTTAGTCATTCCTCAATTAATAGATTTACCCTCAATTTCCAATTATTTGACACTACTAAAAGAATTCTATAAATATTTTTGTATATATAAGTCCTTTTTCTTTTTTTGTTTTTCATCTCTTTGGGATATAGACCTGGTAGTGATATTGCTTGGTTAAAGGATTTGCATGGCTTTATAGAACTTTGGATATAGGTCCAAATTGTTCTCCAGATCCAACCAGAATGGTTCGATAAATTCCCAACTCCACCAACAGTGCATTAGTGTTTCAATTTTTCCACATCCCCACCAAATTTTCATTTTCTTTTTCTGTCATATTAAATAATCTGATACCTGTGGGATGGTAACTCAGAATTGTTTTAATTGCATTTCTCTCTCAATAGTGATTTAGAACATTTTTTTCATATGAGTTTAGATAACTTTGATTAGTTCTTCTGAAAACTTGCTATTCATATTTTCCAGTCATTTATCAATGAATGGCTGCTATTTCTTTAAATTTGACTTAGTTCTCTATATATTTGAGAAATGAAGTCTTTATGACAGGAACTTGCTGTAACTTTTTCACACTACTGATTACTGTGTGTTTCACTCCATTCTATTCCACCACCACCACCCCACCCCCCCACCCCCGTTTATCCTACTGTATCTCTCCTTTTACTCAGTCCATCCTCAAGTGTTTTGCTTCTGACTTTTACCTCCTCTATTCAAACCTTCCTTCTATCAGTCCCCTCTCCTCTCTTATCTCCTTCCCTGCCTACTTTCCTATAGGGTAAAACATCTCTATGCCCAACTGAATGTATATGTTTTTTCCCTTTTTGAGCCAATTCTGATTAAAGTGAGATTTCTGGGGGGCAGCTAGTTGCCACAGTGGACAAAGCACTGGCCCTGGATCCAGGAGGACTTGAGTTCAAATCTGGTCTCAGACACTTGACACTTACTAGCTGTGTGACTCTGGGCAAGTCACTTAACCCTTAACCCTCATTTCCCTGCAAAGAGAGACTCTGGGCAAGTCACTTAATCCTTAACCCTCATTTCCCTGCAGAGAGAGAGAGAGAGAGATTTTCTCACTTCCCTTCCACTGTAAAAACTCTTTTATGCCTCTTTTATGTCAGATCATTTGCCCCATTATACCTCACTCTTTCCTTTTCTCCCAGTGCATTATGCTCCTTGTTATAGAACCATCCCATCATATCCAACTCACACCCATGCCTTCTATGTATGCTCCTTGAAACTACCCTAATAGTAAGAAAGATTTTAGGAGTTCTAAGTATCATTTTCCCAGTTAGGAATGTAAATGGTTTAAACCCATTGAATACCTTAATTTTTCTTTCCTGTTTTCCTTTTTATGCTTCTTTTGTGTCTTGTGTTTGAAAGGAAAAATTTTTCTTCAGCTCTGGTCTTTTTATCAGGAATGCTTGCAAGTCCGCTATCTCATTGAATGTCCCCCCCAAGCACCCCCAAGCCCACCCCCTATCCTTGTGAAGTTTTATGCACAGTTTTGTTGGGGAGATTATTTTTTTGGTTTTGGGGGGTTTTTTTGTTTGTTTGTTTTTTGCATGGCAATGGAGGTTAAGTGACTTGCTCTGGGTCACACAGCTAGTAAGTGACAAGTGTCTGAGGTCATATTTGAACTCAGGTCCTCCTGGATCCAAGGCCAGTGCTTTATCCATTGCACCACCTAGCTGCCCCCTCAGTAGATTATTTTTGTTTGCAATCTAGCCCTTTTGCCCTTTGGATATCATATTCCAAGTCATCTGATCCTTAAAGAAGAAACTGCTAAATTTTGTGTTATCCTGACTGTGAGTTCACAATAATTGGATTGTAATTTTCCCCTTGATTTAGGATCTTTGGGATTTAGATATGATATTTCTGTGAGTTTTTATTTCAGAATCTCTTTCAGGAGGTGATGAGTTGGATTCTTCGAATTTCTATTTTACTCTCTGGTTCTAAAATATCAGGGCAGTTTTCCATGATAATTTCTTGAAAAATTACATTTAAGGTCTTTTTCTGTTCATGGTTTTCAGGTAGTCCAATAATTCTTAAATTATCTTTCCTGGATCTATTTTCGAGATTAGTTCTTTTTCCAAGGAGTTATTTCAGTTTTTCTTCCAGTTTTCCATTCTTTTGATTTTGTTTTGTTTCTTGATATCTCATAAAGTCATTGGCTTGCACTTGCCCCATTCTAATTTTTAATAAATTATTTTCTTCAGTGAGTTTATATCTCCTTTTTTATTTGGACAATTCTATATTTTGAGGAGTTTTTCTCCTCAGTGAATCTTTATATATCTTTTTTCCCCCAAATGGCCAATTCTGCTTTTGAAGGCCTTCTCCTCTTCATTGATTTTTGAGACTCTTTTACCATTTGGTCTGTTCTGTTAAGGTATTATTTTCTTCAGTATTTTTGTGACTCCTTTCCTAAACTGTTGACTCTTTTTGCTGTTGTTGTTGTTTTGTATTTTGTGTTTTTGTTGTTGTTGTTGATTTTTGCAGGGCAATGAGAGTTATGTGACTTTCCCAGGGTCACACAGATAGTAAGTGTCAAGTGTCTGAGGCCACATTTGAACTCAGGTCCTCCTGAATCCAGTGTGCCACCTAGCCGCCCCAGCTATTGACTCTTTTGAATTATTTTCTTGCATAACTCATTTCTCTTCCCAATTTTTCTTCTACCTCTTTTACTTGATTTTAATAATCCTTTTTGAGCTTTTCCATGCTCTGAGGCCAATCTGTGTTTTTCTTTTAGACTTTGACTCAGTTTTGACTTTGTTGTCTTCTTCTCTGTTTGTGTTTTGATCTTCCCTGTCACCAAAGTAAGTTTTTATAGTCAGGATCTTTTTCTGTTCTTTGATTATTTTCCAGCATATTTTTTTTTAATTTTAACTCCGTGCTAAAGTGTGGCTTTTTTTGTGTAGTGTCCCCAAACCTCAGGTTTTGTTTTTTTATAGCTGTTTTCAGAGATAATTCTAGGTACCTGTAAGTTTTCACTGTTTCTAAGGTGGTATGAGAGGTGTGTTTACTACTCTCCTGGTCTGTGCTCTTGTCTATGAACAACCATAATCAATCTTTTTTTTTCATTTTTTTCATTTTTATTTTTTTTTTTGCCATGGAAGTGTGAGCAGGGTTCTGTGTATGTGTCTTGGAAAGCAATGGAAAGCTTTATGAGAAGTTAGCACACCAAGTATACTAAAGATAACAGAGCTCAATGGAACATAAATTTGGGGGAGGGGGGATTATCTATTCTTATACCATTAAAGTTAAATTTTTATATGTTGTTATATGTAATTTTCAGATTTTTCACTCTCTGTCAAATATAAATAGGCCCTTCATTAAATTCCCACACTATTTGTTGTCAGGTCTTAATATTGAATAAGAGAACAATTTTAAAGATTTAAGACTCTCAGAAAGTAGTAATCCTCTGGAAAATAAAATGGATTTGCATACTATTTATATAATGCAGCTAATTTGCTTCACTGACTTGAAACCAGAATTCTATAAATTTGGCTAAAGGTTAAGCTTTTAGAAAAATGAGTTTTATTATAAGTAGCACAGAGCTCATGTTTTTCTAAAATAACATTGGGTAGCATTTTGACTTCATGATCTATAATGTAAAGGGTTGCCCAATGGCATGTTCTATTATTAAGTACATCTCAATTAACTAAAAGGAGTTGCCGAAACTCCGGGAAGTTTAATAGTTTTCCAAGGTCACACAAGTAGTGTCAGAGGAGGGATTTGAACCCATGTTCTAAAATTCCATAGACAGTGTCCTCTCTCTATGTCTTCCTATGATTACGAATGATGGATACAAAATAGAGGTAAATTCCTATTTTTAAAACTTAATTTTTTTCCTTAAAAAAGTGAATAAACCTTAGGTTGAGAATCACTAGAAAAAAAATTTTTTTTTCATAGAAGTGAAACCTAGGTACTCAATCACATAACCTATATCCTAGAGTGCTAGGGGAAAAAAAAAACAAAAAACCATGGATGACTTTATTTAACTATTATAAGTTATCTTTGAGTAATTGAGGAGATCAGAACCAAAGTTGGACAAATACATTTTTCTAATTTTTTTGGAAGGCAGTTGGGACAAGGCAGAAGTGACTTGTCCAGGGTCACACAGCTAGTAATTGTCTAAGTACAGTTTTGAACTTATGTCCTCCTGACTTCAGGGCTGGTGCTCTATCCATTTTGACACCTAGCTGTTCCTCTATTTTTTTTCAATTTTAATAGTATCTTTTCTAGTTACATGTAAAGATAATTTCAACATTTGTTTTTATAAGAATTTGAGTTCCAAATTTTTCTCCCTTCCTCCCTTTCCTCCCCGCTCCCCAAGACAGCAAGTAATCTGATATCCCTTCTATTTTTTAAAGGAAATAATATAGATATTTAAAGCTGTAGGCTGGTGAACTTGATGTCAATTCTTGTTTTTAAAATAATAAGAATTTATATATTATATATACACATATATACACACAAATGCATACATATTATATATTATTAAAGAAGAATTTTCTAAACATTTATTTAAAAAAAATAAAAGATTGGAAAGGAATTGGACATTGAAGGGATGTCCATCAATTAGGGAATAGCTGAACAAGTTGTTGTATATGAATGTAATGGAATACTATTGTGCTGTAAGAAACGATGAGCAGGCAGATTTCAGAGAAACCTGGAAGGACTTACATGAACTGATGCTGAGTGAAGTGAACAGAACCAGGAGAACATTTTATACAGTATCAACAACATTGTATGCTGATCACCTGTGATGGACTTGACTCTTCTCAGCAATACAATGGTCCAAGATAGTTCCAAAAGACTCATGATGGAAAATGTTCTCCAAATCCAGAAGAAAAAGAATTATGGAATCTAGATACAGATTGAACCATACTATATCTATTTATTTTTATTTTATTTTTTGATGTTTTTCCTTTTTGCTCTGATTCTTCTTGCATAGCATGTCTAATGCAGAAATATGTTTAATGTGATTGTACATATATAACCTATATCAGATTGCTTACTATCTTGAGGAAAGGGGAGGGAGGGGAAGGAGGGAGAAAAAATTGAAACCAGAAATCTCATAAAAATAAACTTAAAAAAATAGATCACCAAGAGACAATATGGATTCTTCATTTGCTAGAATAATTTGTTATTTTTCCCCATAGCATTAAAATGAGGGATATAGAAAAGATGGCCTTTAAGTTCCCTTATAGCTTTAATTCTATGATCCTGTGATCCTTTTATTGATAGATTAATGGTTGTAGTATATCTTACTTTCAGCAAAATATTTGACAGAATGTCACAAAATACCTGTAGACAAGATGGAGAAGGGGAAGCATCATGGTGGTATAATTAAATATATTGAGGACTTGTTAAATAATCAGATCTAAACAGTCTTGATAAATATATTAATGTGAATCTAGAAGGAGGTTTTGGTGAAAGAACCCATAATTTTGTGGGAGGAATAGTATCACTTCTGGTCCCAAAGGAACAGGGTCCTTGAGAATCATGATCAATTACATGAAATCAGTGACTCTTACTGTGTCATGATCAGAGCACAGACCAGGAGAGCAGTTAGCACATATCTCCCTTTAGAAGCACTGACAACTTCCCAAACTACAGAACTAGCTCTGAAAGCCGCAGGATAAAAAAGCTTCAAATTTAGAACCCTCCTCCTCTGTGCCAGGAACAGAGCCTAATTTAACATAAAGTTCAGAATCAAGAAAGAGGCTGAAAAAAAAAAGAGCAAACAAAACCAACAAATATAAAACAAAAATAAAAACAAAACAAGCTGGCCATAAAAAAGCTATGATGATGACAGGGAAGATCATGACAAAAACTCAGAAGACAATGAAGTCAAAAAATTATAACAAAAGTTTGAAACCAAGGTCAATTGGACCCAAACCCAAAGAGCATCCCAAAAAGGACTAAAAAAAAACCCCATTATTTTCAAAATCAAATAAATATGGTAGATAAAAAAAAATAGGTACAGAAATGAGGGTAAAGGAAGAAAATTATGAAAAGACAATTAATAGCTTGGAGAAAGAGGCACAAAAAACACTGAAGAAATAATATCTTTAAAATGTAATTGGCCAAATGTAAAAAAGGTAAGAAAACTAACTGAAGAAAATAATTCCTTAAAAATTATAATTGGGCAAGTGGAAGCTAATGATTTGATGAGACATCAAGAAACAATAAACACAATCAAAAGAATGAAAACAACAGTTGTGAAGTAATTTATTAGGAAAAAATACCTGACCTTGACAATAGGTCAAGAAGAGATCATTTTAAATTATTGGACTACCAGAAAGCCATGATTTAAAAAAAAATAGCTAAAATATCATATTTCAAGGAATTTTCAAGGAAAATTGCCCATATGTCCTATAACTAGAAGGTAAAATAGAAATTGAAAGAATGTACAGTTCCTCCCCTGAAAGAGAAAGAAAACAAGGGTGTGAGGCAATAAAGAGAGGGCAGACAAAGGAAGGCAGTGGTCAGAAGTAAAACACACTTTAGAGAAGGGACAGGATAAAAAGAGAAAGAGAGAAGGATAAACAGAAAATGTACAGTTAGTAGTCATAACTATGAATGAGAATGGGATAAATTCACCCATGAAAGAGAACCAAATAGTAGAATGGATTAGAAAACATAATCCAACAATACATTGTTTTCAAGAAACAAACTTGAAACAGAGCAATACACAAAGAGTTAAAATAAGTGTCTGGCACAGAATTCATTATGTTTCAACTGAAGTAAAAAAGGCAGGTGTAGCAATCTTGATCTCAGATAGAGCAAAAGCAAAAAGACCTAATTAAAAGATAATGAAAACCACATTTTGCTAAAAGGTACAATAAACAATAAATAATATCAAAAATTTTATTGAAGGTTTCTTTGATATAGGCCTCTTTTCTCAATAGATAGGAAATAGAGTCTAATTACTAAAAATAAGTGCAATTCCACAATTGATAAATTGTCATGGATATGAAGATAGTTTTCAGAAGAAATCAAAGTTACCCATACTCATATGAAAAAAGCTGTCACTATTGATTAGAGAAATCAAAACTAAAACACCTCTAAGGTACTACCTGATACCTATCAGAAATGACAAATGGAGGGGATGTGGGAAAATACATACACTAATGAATTATTGTTGGAGCCATTCTGGAGAATACTTTGGAATAATAAACAAAGAGCTATAAAATGGTGTATGTCTTTTGACCTAGTCTGTAACCCAAAGGAATCCAAGCAAAGGAAAAGGGCCAATATGAACAAAAATATTTAGAGCAACTTTTTGCGGGAGCAAAGAATTGGAATTTGAAGAAATTCCTATCAATTAGGGAATGGCTGAAAATACTGTGGTATATGATTTTAATGGAGTATTATTGTAGTATAAGAAATGATGAGGATTGTTTCTGTAAAACATGGGAAAACTATATGAAACTGATGCAAAATGAAGTGAGCAGAAGTATATCATTATACACAGTAATGGCAATATTATAATGATGATCAATTGTGAAAGACTTAGCTACTCTGATCAATACAATGATCCAAGACAGTTCCAAAGGACTCATGAGGAAAAATGCTATTCACTTACAGAAAGAAAACTGATGAACTCTGAGTGCAAACTCAAGTATATTTTATTACTTTATTTTTCTTGGTTTTTTTTGTCATTTGGCTAACATAGAAATGTTTTGCATGATTTCACACGTATAACTAATATATTGCTTGCCTTCTTAGTGGGTTGGGGAGGGGTGAAGGAGGAAGAGAATTTAGAATTCATTTTTTAATGCTAAAAATAAATAAGGGGGAGGCTAGGTGGTACAGTGGAAAAAGCACCGGCCCTGGACTCAGGAGTTCCTGAGTTCAAATCCAGCCTCAGACACTTGACACTTACTAGCTGTGTGACCTTGGGCAAGTCACTTAACCCCAATTGCCCTGCAAAAATAAATAAATAAACAAATAAACAAATAAATAAATAAACAGATAAACAAATGAATGAATGAATGAATGAATGAATTGAATAAATAAATAAATATTTTTAAATTTAAAAGAAATATAAAAATCATAGATTTGGAGATGAAAGGGACCATCAAAGTCACCTCCTTGTTTAACTGATGAAAAACCAAGATCACCCTAAGTCACACAAGGAATAGTTCTAGTATTTGAACAGGGGATTGGACTAGGTAACTTCTGGTATCTCTTCCAACTCAATAGTCCAGATTAAACTACCCATAAAATCTGATCTCAGACCAGATTTCTTTAGCTCTATATGCAATCAGTCTTAGATTAGAAGTACCCTCATAGCTGTAGTAAGATGAGAAAGATACAGGCCAGTGTAGATAAAGGCAGCTGAGAATGAGTAGAACAATGAGTACCATCTTTCTCCTTTCTCCACCCCATTTGCTCAATATTTTAACTTAATCCAGAGTCCACTAGAGAAAGATCCATATATACTTTATGAGCAGAGTTTTATTCAGCCTAAGGAGCTCTTTCTGACTCCTAGAGTTACGTTTGCAAAGCAGAAAACAATTTAGTTCAATTTAAACGTCTTTATTAAGTAGCTACTATAAGTCAGACTGTGCTTGGCCTGAATATATAAAAACAAATATGAGATAACTCTTGCTCTCAAGAAGTTTACATTCTACTGGAGGAAGGAGTCTCATGTACATAGAAAATTAAATACAAAATATATACCAAATAATTTGGGGATAATGTGGAGAATACATGTTTAATATGAAGAACAATCTATTAATAGAATTAGCAGGGTTCTAGACAGCATAAGATAAGGGTTGGGTGATGAATATGGGGTAAAGCGTGGCATGAATGAGTACATAAGGGAGTAGGGAATGGTCATCGGGGATGGGATTTACTAAAGTCTTTATGGATTCTAAGTGGACACACTGAATCTTGTATTATCATGCCCTTCACAATTTTGATTTGATTATTAATCCCTAAACAAAAGGTAGAAAAAGGAAAGGGTATTGATTCATGGCAGCAGGGCAAATATTAATTTTGGGTCCTGCCTAATGGTCAAAGCAGGAATAGGTGGATTCCTGGGGCTTGGCAATAATTATATAGGGGAAATATTATATCTAAAAATTGTAACTAAATGATCAATGAATCAGAAAGCAATGTACTTAAATTTAAAACTAAATATGTGTATTACATATGTATAACTATACATTATATATATATGTGTGTGTGTGTGTGTGCACATACACAAACACATGCACACACACACTAACACAAACAAACATAATCTGTGATTTTATCAGCATTGAAACTTCTAGAGGACCCAAAACTAGGTAAAGAATTAACTACGTTTCCAAGGGATTAAATAACATGCCCCTTGTTACCAATCTAGTAGGAATCTCTGAAGTTAACTAGTTCCACCTCCCTGCCTCCTTCATTTTACAGTACAACCGAGTAAGCCCCAATGAAGCTGGGTCCTTTTTTCAATGTGTATAAGTAGTAAGCAGCAGAGGAAATCTTTGAAGCCAAGTACTACTACCTTGTAGCCAGGGCTTTTGCCATTCTATCACATTGTTCTCTTTCTGAGCTCAGACCCTTGTCTTCTAGACTCCATATCAGGAAGTACAGCCAGTATTCCAAACAGCATGCTATACTACCTCTCTAAGGAACTCATATTTTTTTCTCAAGAAAATGCCCATACTTATTAACAAGCTCTGGAGAAGGAAAAGCAAATGAGACCCAGGAAGTGATGGGTAACAGAGAGTGCAGTTTTCTGATGTCCTAGTTGTGGCAGGAGCTGCGACTCCCATATCAGACTGCACAGCCATACTGTGGCCTGTGGCTCTTCAAGGCGCTGATCTATGGTCATCCGCGACTGGCGGAAGCCTTGTACTACACAACATTGTGCCAGGTGCTGGTGTGGCAGAAGGCCTGCGTAGGTGTAAGATATAGTTCCTGCCCATAAAGTTCTTGAAATCTAAGAAAAGAGATAAAACATGCATTCAAAACAATTATATAGGACATTGTATGATACCCATCTGAAAAGTTAGAGAAATTCAGAAGAAGGAAAGGTCACTTCTGATTGGGGTGATCATAGAAGGCTCCATGGAAGAAGGGGCATTTGAACTGGGCCACAACAGATTATAAAATTTATATACGTAGAAGTCAGAGAGGTGGCATCTTATGCAGAATTAGGTACAAAAAAACTTGTTTTTGGAAAATCCTTAGGAAATTGTAAGAAGATCAGTTGCAATTCATTTTTAAAAAAGAAAAGAAGACAAAAAGGAAGGGAAGAAAAAGGAAGGAAGGAAGGAAGGAAGGAAGGAAGGAAGGAAGGAAGGAAGGAAGGAAGGAAGGAAGGAAGGAAGGAAGGAAGGAAGGAAGGAAATAGATGATAGGTTTATGTGCATGCATTTTTTTATGTTTAATCTAAATTATTAACATTTTCTCATCACTTCCTTCGGTCTAGAAAATTAACAATAAATCAAGCCTTACTTTGTAGGATATGTGGATTTCTGAAGCTTAAATGCTCACACTTAAAATTTAATAATCTGCTTTTGCTAGCTGGTTCAAACTGGCTTCCACATACTCCTAGTTGGGAGATGAAGTAGAGAGAAATGAGGCTAAAAAGACAAGTTATGGTCAGATTTGTGAAAAGGTGTGAATGTTACCTAACATTTACATGGCATTTTATGATTTGCAAGTGTTATCTCCTTATATCCTCATAACATTCTTTGGATGCTATTTTTATCCATATTTTACAGCTAAGAAAAGTGAAAAGAAGAGAGATTAAATAATTCTTCCAAGGCCATTTAGATAATTAGTGTCTGAGACAGGATTCAAATCCAGGCTTCCTGATTTCAAAGTCCTGGCTTCTATCCTTTACTCCAAAAGTGTCAAACGTGTTTCCCCACTCCCAGCACCCTCCCCCCCCCCCCACCACCACCAGTGTGGTTTGAATCAGATTAAAAGGTAATAGGGAAATATTTTAAAAAGTAAATTCAATTTCAAATTCAAATTTTAAAAAATTCAATACAACATAGATCCTGTTAATATGTGGTTTTCTATGTCAATATAATAACAGTTTAGTGACCCTGTTTCTCTTTGATTTTGATATCACTGTTCAATACCACCTAGTTACTTCAGTAGTAAGGGTGAGAAAAGGTTGAAAGTTGAGAGTGAGGAGGTAACATGATCAGAACAGTAATCATTTGCTTTAAGGAATTCTCTTAATCATCCTGAGTCAGTGTAATATCAGGCCTATTATTAGTGTTTCAAATGAGAATGCAAATGAATAGTAATGATATAATGGAAACGTACTCTAACAACAATTCAGGTACTAGAACCATTCATGAAAAAGAAAAAAAAATACCTTATTAGAATGGTGAATACATGAAAAACTGACCTTTAAAAATCTTAGTTCCAGCTGAAAATAATGGCAAGGAATATATTTGTAATCATTTGATTTTGATGGTGTGCCCAGAAAATTATTCGTTTTTGCAATAATTGAATGTAGTCAGATGAAGATGATAATAGACAAGTGCCCTTTACATAGTTGCAATCTATTTAATAATACAGCCCGCATTTGGCCTATACCTTATTTTATAGATTATAGAGCTGGAATGCTGCCCAAAGAATTTAAAGGGTAATGTGAGCTTTGTGCTAGATATTATGAAAAACATTACTCTAAAAACTTAACCTTTGGTTAAAATTATATGAACATGGTTTCAAGCCAGTGAAGCAAATTAGCTCTATTATATAAATATTACATAAATACAGCCTCTTTTCCAGAGGATTACTACTTACTAGAGTCTTAAGTCTTTAAACTTGTTCTCTTCATTATTAAGACAAAAAATATAATGTGGGACCTTGTTAGGGACCGATTCATATTTGACATAAAGTTAATGCTCAAAAGTTAAGTATAGGGAAATTTTTATATTTAACTTCAACCACCCTACAATAGACATCCTCAAATTTACCTTTCAATAAGCTCTATTCTCCTTGTTCTTTGAGGACTACATACTTCTCCTGAAGCTACCTGTCTTCTCTAACAAGAATACACACAACATGTAAAAGTATATGAATATATTTATAAATGCTTATATTAACACTTTCAAGCACTTATTTTTAGAAGGCATCGCATATAGCATTATATGATTCTTTAATTTATATTTCTTATTTTCCTTCCTAGATTGTAAAATCTATCAGGGCAAGATCTTTGCTTAACTTACATTTGAATAGTCCCCCATCCTAGTGAATGTCTTTGGTAATTAATATAGTTGGGGTATTTTTACTGAAATATATATATATGTGCATGTGTTTGTACACTTACACGTATATATGTATGTTTATACATATAATGGGCATATGGGGTATTCAGGGAGGACAGGCATCTCTGGTGTGAGCACTAGCTAAGCCCTTTTGAGGACTCCTCATACATACAGCTTTGATGTCCCCCTTCACCCAGCTCTCATTAGCTCAAAGCTGTAGCACACATAACACACATACCCCAGTAAAACCATCTCAACAAATGGACTGAGCCTGGTTAAGCATAATTGACATGCCTCAAACCTGTAGAGGAGTTAGGGCCTAGCTCCTTAAACTGTGGTTTGTGACCCCATATGGGGTCATGTAATCAAATGTGTGAAATCAAAGGTGTGAAAAATTTAGCAACAGTAAAAGATTATATATACCTATTTTATATACCTATATACTTGGGTTGCATAAAAAATTTCCATGAGTGAAAAATGTTTAAGAAGCCCTGAGTTAGAGGAATGTTTATCCCAAGCATGTGAAAAATTCTTCCCCAGAAGAATGGAAAAATGAAAACAATTTGTTCCAATGGCCATGAAGGTGGCTGTATCAGGCATTGTGGAGCACTTAAAGCTTGGTCAGATTTCAAAGATGTCAAGGTCATAAAATGCATCGTGGTCCATTGCCAATCAGCCTGACTTTTCTTTTGCCATTGGATTTCAAGGACCCTAGAAGAGAGAATGAGGCCAATGACTTTGTGCAACTCTGCCTCAGAAAAACAACTCACATGCAAGTCAAGACATCATTCTTTGATGTCATTGGTTCTTTCTGAAATCTACAAATAACATACATATATATAAACTCATTCAAATATAAATACATGCATAGATATATACATACACATGAATGTATGTATGTATGTATACAATAATATACCAAGTGGGTAGAATAAGAAGCTGTCTAATTTAATTTGAATGGAAGTACATTAGGTAAATAAATAGGCCCCCACATCTTTCCCCAATACCCTTATCATGTTGCCTGAAATTCCATGATTAAATATATCCTCTTTTGAGCATTGAAAATACTTTGGTTCACATTGATGTACAGAGATTAAATAAAATCCACAGTAAAGACAATTATAACCTGGTCCCTTCCTTACTTTCCAGTCCTCATTCCTTCTTTCCTTCAAGAATTTGTGACATTCAATGGTCCTTGCTGTTTTTATACATGACACTATCTCCAGACTGAGTGTTTTTGCTGACTGGCTCCATATGCCTGGATTTCACTTCATCTACATCACTGCTTCCTAACTTTCCTCACATCTCATCTTAAATCCTACCCTCAAGAAACTTTTCCTAATCCTCCTTAATCTTTTTTTTCTTTTTTTCTTTTCTTTTTTTTTTTTTTTTGCAGGGCAATGCGGGTTAAGTGACTTGCCCGGGGTCACACAACTAGTAAGTGTCAAGTATCTGGGGCTGGATTTGAACTCAGGTCCTCCTGAATCCAGGGCTGGTATTTTATCCACTTTATCCACCTAGCTTCCCAATCCTCCTTAATCTTAATGGCTTCCTTCTGGGACTACCACTAATTAATCTTGTACAATACATACTTTACATGTACATAGTTTTTTTGCCCCCATTAGCCGATGGGCAGCTTAAGAACAGAGACTGAGTTTGGGCCTTTCTTTGCATCCTCAGCACTTAAAACAGTAACTGGGACATAGTAGAGGCTTAATAAATGCTATTTGGTTGAATGATCATAGGAGAGACAAGGCCTTTATCTAGTCATGAATTAATCCTTTAGCTGGAATTAATTCCCAGATCATAGTATCATAGATCTGGAGCTATGAGAACACAGGAGCTATCTAGCCCAATCCCCTTATTTTACAGATAAGGAAACTGAGGCCCAAAGAATGTAAGTGATTTGCCCAGTATCGCACAGAGAAGAGGAATTTGAACCTAGACTCTATAACTCCAGAGCTAGTGTTCCTTCCATTGTGTCATACTGATTACTAATCAACTGAGAACAAGGTAAACATAGGAAAGGATAGCATTTAAAAGGGAAAGAGTGGAGCTGAAACAGGAAGTAGGAAGTCACAAAAGAAAATTTATCACTTTACAATTTTGCTCAGGGTTAGCCCTGAACACTTAATATTGAAAGTGGGTAGAAATTGGTTTATGTCCTATTGCTAGAGGTCTTCAAGCAGAAGCTAAATGATGACTTGTTAGTCAATCAATATTTATTAAATGCCTACTATGTGCCAGTTTGCAAATGGGATTCTTGTTCAGTCTAGGTTGAACTAAATTGCCTTTAAGGTTCTTTCCAGATCTAAGTTTCTGTAACGAAAAGAAAGAAAAGAGAATAAAATTCAATGACCCACTTAGTCCCCTTCCTTAGAAATGAGAGGAAACTGTAATTGATGAAAATCATAGTCATATTTGGAATAGCATCCGAAATATTACACATAACAGGACATGTAAAACTGTCCTTCCTGATTCTATTCAACCACTTGTGTGTGACTCAGTAGTGAGGGGGCCTGATGCTTTAGATTCTTAGACAAGCCCTTTATTACCCACTGAGCAGAAAGATCTGCTGACTAAATGTACCATTAAAAATGAAGTGACTTTTACCCCTAGCTCTCTTTCTTCAGTACACTGGAAGGCATCATATGACCTCTGGGACTTCCTATGGGGATTGTGAAGGAAGGATAACCTGATATTGTCATTAATCTGGATGCCATGAAGTCATGAGCACAAGGCAGCCAGAGAACATGTCCTGCCTAGATGAGTTTGGTGCTGGATTTCAGGTTACCTCTTCTGTGTTTGTCTCTTACTGATCTTAGGTGAAAGAGCATCAGTCCCAAAAAGGACATGCTCAGGCTTTGAGGCCTTTTAGTGCATTCAAAAGGTTCAGAAATCCTGAGTCCCTTAATCAAAACTAAGTGGCAGCAGGGCCAGGAATTTCTGACAACTACTACCAGGCTTCTTGGAGAACATAACCATCATTAAGAAGATGAACCTAATCCCCGGCATGATCAAGGTCAAATGGGAAATGACTATTTAGTAGTCCCTTAACTTGCTTTATGTTCTGAAGATATTTAAGCATCTACCTCCTGGGAGAGATTATAACAATAAGTAGAAATTAAGTTGCTGAATGTTGTTTTAAGTCAATTTGTGAGTATTTTGTGTTTGATGTTTTTCAGGTAGGGATTTTAGGGTCAAGGATTGTGAGAAAAAAGGCTGACTCTTTTCTAGAGCCCTTTTCAATACTTCTTCTAGGACTGAAACCGTTCTTGATGACATGTGTGGGCATAGAGTAGAGAAACTATTAATGGAAAAAGGAAAGGGACAAGGACCACACACCCTTGGGCCCAACAATGATTTTCAATATTAGATAATTAAATATCTTTATGGAAGGCATACTGGTACAACTCATGGACTATCTTATTTGTCAGCGGTACAGAGGCCCACACCCGACCCCCTGTCCATGAGAGAGGACTCATTCACAATTTGACAATTTTGAGATAGCATGGAATAGTATAGGTAGAAAAGGTATTGGGATTACAAGATTGAGATTTCTAATTCTATCTCTGTTACAAACTAGAGGGGGCAGCTAGCTGATAAAATGGATAAAGCACTGGCTCTGGATTCAGGAGGACCTGAGTTCAAATCCAGCCTCAGACACTTGACAATTACTAGCTGCATGATCCTGGGCAAGTCACTTAACCCTCATTGCCGTGTGACTTTAGCTAATTCACTTCAACTCTCTGGGATTAAGTTTCCTTATCCATAAAGATGAGTAGTTTGGATTTGGCAACTCTTATAATCTAGGGCCTTGTTACTCTATGTACCAATGTAGCCCATGCAGCAACAACTTGAAAAAGGAGCTTTCTTTGACTTGACCTCCCCATTCCTAGAGTCAGTGACAGATAAGAACAAATGTCAAAGATAGGTCTGATTCAGATTAATTAGTTAAATTTCAACATGGGAAGGGATGGAATTGGTTCATTCAACAGTTTGCCCTAGGATGAGAGAACTGGCATAGATTGCAAATGGAGAAGGGAGAAGGTCACAGCTTTAGATTGGAATTGGGACCATGAATAGCTTCTGTATTTCCTGCCTGGGTGAGATGGGAATAGATATTCTTGAAGTGGAAGGGAAGGGAAGAGGAGGGGAGGCTTCAAGCTAGAAGGCAACAGGACACTGCTGTGTGTTCTCAGATGATTCCTGGGTGGTGGTGTTATTCAGGTTGTATAATTTCCCTTTTCCCCATTTTATTTCCTTTCCCTTGATCCTACTGATCCTGTTTGTGGTTTTTTTTTTTTTTAAGTTTGTTCTTGTTAAATAAATCCTGCTCTGTTTTGAGGGAGGCTGCCGGTCTCCTTCCTTGCCCCAATATTGAGGCGAGCCACTTAGCTAACACTCCCCAATTAAAAATTGGTCCCCACATATGTATGTACATATATGCATACATATATATATATACACATATATATTAATATACATTTTTTAACAGGTTGACAGGTCCTTGGTTAAGAATTCTTGCTTTAAATAAAGAGGAAAAGCATATCATCTTTTTCTTTTTTTTTTTTTAGTGAGGCAATGGGGGTTAAGTGACTTGCCCAGGGTCACACAGCTAGTAAGTGTTAAGTGTCTGAGGCCAGATTTGAACTCAGGTCAGGCCGGTGCTCCTATCCCCTGCACCACCTTGCTGCCCCAAAGGATATCATCTTACTTGGACCTCACAACAATCCTATGAGGCTACGAAATAGGTACCATTATTATCATTTTATAGGTAAGACACTTAGGCTCAGGGAGGTTAAGTTTGTTACACAGTAACCTAGCTAGAGAAGTACAGGTCTTGAACTAAAATCTAAAGCCCAGGTCTTTAGATTCATTATTCCATACTAATTTCTTTTCTTGAGCTGTGAGTAAGTCTTATCACCTTAACATTTCATGATTCTCTTTAGAAAGATAATAAAAATATGAATAAGAATTTATGTGAAAAATAGTTTTAAATTAAAAAAAAAGAATTTATGTGGCACTTTAAGGTTTATAAAGGGCATTACTAATATTATTTCATTGTATCCTTACAACCCTGTAAGTTATGGGTTATTATTATCCCGATTGCAGAAATGAGGAAACTGAGGAAGACAAAGCTTAAGTCATTGGCCTAAAGTCACACCTTTGTTTCACTCAGGTCAATCCTGACTCCAGCTCCAGTGTTCTATCTACTTTGCCAACTAGCTGCCTCCAGGCATGAACTCTGGTGAAGATAACACTTCTCTCTCCCCATTCTCTCTGCCCCAATCCCACATAAATGTGATTCTGATGTTTCACCCAGTTGCAGGCATTTCTATTTCCCATAGAACCCCCAAAACAGCACCAATATCTAAGCAACCTCAGATGTACTACTGCCCTTTATAGACTTGGCAAGCCCATTCTCTAATCAGTCGTCCAGGTCTCTAGCCTTTCATCCATCGATCAGACTGAAATGTGAAACAACACTGAACCAGAAGAATTGCCTGTTCTGTGCTTATCCTTTGAAGTTGATTCATTAACAATTCTTTGGTGACTTCATCCCTCCATTAAGCTGCTATACACCTCAGCAAATAATTGTACAACCTTACCTGGGACTTAACACGTGATGGAGACCAAGGCACCACTGTTAATGATTGTGATTCCAGGCCTGTGACTTAATTCCATTTTTTTTCCTGAACAGGGGGAAACTATTTTGACCAACCTCTAGAACAGAGTCCTACCCTCTTTTGGTTTTCTTTCTCTCTCTTATCACCTTTTGTAACCTTACTTCCCTTTCTTAGTTTTCCTCCTCTTTGAAGATACTTGAATTATTTCTTTACTCTTATGGTTTCTAAGATGCCTGAATTCCTACCTTCTCTAAAATGACACAACTAAGCACATGGAATCTGATATAAAATCATTGATTTGGAGCCAGAAGGGATCTTTGATACCATCAAATATGGACTCCTCCTTTTATAATGAGGGACCCAGGGCCCAGAAAAGTTAAATGAATTGCCCAATTACTATAAGTAAATGCTTGCAAAGGGATTTGAATGCAGGTCATCTTCCCTGGGGCTTTGGATATTGGTGCTTTTGCTCAGTTTCCCCTGGGAATAGTAGAAGAAATATCTTTTAATAGGATTGAACAACAGAATTAGGTTTATGGGAGAGGTTAGGAGGAGGGAAGAAGATGGGATAAGGAGAACCATGATATCTTCAATGGAGATCTTTATTGGAAGCAGCTCGATTCTTTCCTGGTTCTTGTTTTGTTTTGTTTTGTTTGTTTTGTTTTCTAGACTCCAAGTGTAGTGTACTATCCCATATGCCAGACTGTCTCTCAGACAGTTAACCTGAATTTAAATCTTGCCTCTGACATTCATTAGCTGTGTGCCCCTGGGCAAGACTCTTAACCTCTCTGAGCCTCTGTTCCTAATTTGCAAAATGGGGATAATTATGCTTGCACTACCTCTTTCACAGGGTTATTATGAGGAAAGAGCTTCAGAAATCTTAAAAAGCTATGAAAACATTGATTGGGAGTCTGTGAACACTGGAAGGTAGAAATTAGAAGACCTAAAAGTGAATCCTGTCTCAGGAACTTAGATGCTATGGGGATGTGGGCAAGATCCTTATGCTCTTTCATCCTCAGTTTCCAACTTTGGACAACTTATTGAACTTACCTAATCCTCAACCTACAAAATAAGGTGGTTGGGATTGATGGCCTCTGTGCGTCCTTCCAGCTCTTATATCCAAGATCCTATGTATAAAATGAATATGACAAGAACACTTACCTCGTAGAGTTATTGTGAGAATTAAATTTCTAAATAAATGTCACATATTACTAATTTTATTGATAATTGTTACCACTCTCACCTGTACTGCCTATCCCAGAATTTTGAAGAAAATTCTTTTGTGTAAAATTTAAAGGTTATAAAACTCAATATCTTGTTACCTTCCTTATCTTCTTTGTTAACTTGTCTTCCTTCTGTCTGTGTTTACCCAAATACCAACCATTCATCAAGACCTAGCTCAAGTCCCAACAACTCCATGAAATCTTCTCAGATCAGTACAAGCCAACTATGATCTCTATCTTTGATTAATTTTTCTTATATTTGAGCCAGTCTCATAGAGATCAGTGTGCAACTATTCTATTGTTCTGTGCTAGCTTTCACTATCTAACTATGGCTGCACACATCCCCTGAAGAAAGGCCACAGGAGACTAGGAGGCCTTCCATTTGTCCCATGGCTACTTCCCCTTAGACCTGGAGATTTCTACATCCCGATGCCCGTGCTTGATCTCCAGCTTCAGGTGAAAGGAAAAACAAAAAACTTCTGTCTACAAAGCTTTTCTCTCCTGCTGTAGGTGTCCCCTTGAAAGAAGACTGCTACAGGCCAAGAGCAGAGTGACTTCCATCTGTGCTAGTACAAGGCAACTTCTTCCTTCTTCTGGACTGATCTCCCAACTTTGATGAGGAGACCCTCTGGTGTAAAGAAGAGCAGCTTTCCATTTACCTCAGGCCTTTCATCTACAACTCGACCTATGCTTGGGGCAGGTAGGTAGCACAGTGGATAGAGCACTGGCACTGAAGTTGGGTGGACCTGCTTTCAAATCTGAACTCAGAAACTTACTAGCTGTGTGATCCTGAGCAAGTCATTTAACCCCAATTGCCTTAAAAACATCTAGGACCATCTCCAACCATACTGATATCTTGTCCCTAGACCCAGGTGGCTCTGGAGGAAAGAGAAAGGCTGGTGACTTTGCACAGTCCTCCCTCACTTAAATCCAATTCATTGCAAGTCATGATATGACTTCCTGATGTCACGGTCCTCTTCAAGAATGAAGGACAAGTTGAAAACTATCTCTACATGCAACTGGAAAATAATAAAATACTTTTGAAAACTAAAAAAAAAAAAACAAAAACAACAACAATAAAAAAACAAAAACAAAAAAAAGAATGAAGGACAAACGTGGCAGTTAGGTGGCACAGTAGATAGAGCACCGGCCCTGGAGTCAGGAGTACCTGAGTTCAAATCCGGCCTCAGACACTTAACACTTACTAGCTGTGTGACCCTGGGCAAGTCACTGAACCCCAATTGCCTCACTAAAAAAAAAAAAAAGAATGAAGGACAAACAACAACAACACCCACCCTTGGAGGGAGGGGGAAGAGGAAAGTCAGGGGAAGTGGAACTTCCATCAGTCATTGTTCCTGTTTCTTGCCTAATCATTGTTGTTGTTGTTCTTGTTTGTCCATTTCTCAAAGAGGAACAATGACATCAGGAAGTTGTCTCATGAATTGCAATGAATTAGATTTAAGTGAGGGAGGGCTGTGCAAAGTCATCAGCCTCAGTCTTCCCTCCAGAAAAATCTGGATCCCGAGTCATCTGGGTCCAGTGGAAAAGACATAAATCAGGATGACTAAGGATGGCCCTGGATGTAGTGGGATACCGTGGCCTTTTTAAGCTAAGGTCTTTCCCAGGTTTCAGTTTGCCTGAGGCAATGCCCATTCTGTTATTAAGGCTAGGTAAGATATAAGGCAAAAAATGGCCTCTTTCATCTAGTCAAAAAAAATCAATCTGGGAGGTGAAGACATTCTGGGTTTCTGGCCAAAACAGAAACAATTCCTATTTACACTCACTTTGAACAAGCAAACTTAAATAATGATCAATTGAGCCTTGGAATGAACTCTTATCATCAGCCTTTGGAAGTAAGAAGAGTAGTGAAATAGGACTTCCCATCTTATCATCTAACCATGTCCCTTCTGTCTTTTGCTTAACTTGTGTCCAACCCAATTTCCAGCCTCTTCTGGGAAGAAGACTACCTTCTACCCAATGATGAACATTCTCACACTTAGTTATACCCTAACCTCTATAAGTCACCCTCCAAACCCCATTCCCCATTCTCCACTACTCAATTCTTTATTCTCATCCCCCTCAACTCTCCTACCCCAATGTTCCAACCAAATGTCATCACCAACCTCTTCCCCTGTGACCTCTGAAATTCACAGTGGTTAGAGTTCTGGACCTAATGTCAGGAAGACCTGAATTCAAATTCACCCTAAGATGCTTACTAGCTGTGTGATGCTGGGCAAATCACTTTAACTTCACCTCAGTTTCCCCAACTGTAAAATGAGGATCATAATGATACCTACTTTACAGGATTGTTATGGGGGTCAACTGAAATAATATCTGTATAGTACTCAGCACAGTTCCTGCCCCATAGTAGGCAGTTAATTAATGCTTATTCCCTTCATCCTAAATGTGTTCCTCTCCCACTCCTTTCATTTTCTAGCTATCAATTAAATCTGGAACCCCTCAATAATACAGATTCCCTGGTCACCCTTTCCAGTACTGGCTTCACTTTCATGGGTTGCCCTTATCTCATTCCTTGAGGCAGGGGAGTAACTTAAATAGTTGAATTAAATAATAATAATAACAACAATTGAACAGCAAAAAGAAACAAATAAATAAACATTACACTCCATCTCTTAGCTCCAAGCATATTCAATAGATGCCCCCCATGCCTGGAATGATCACCCTCCTTACCTCCACCTACTGACTTCTCTGATTAAGTCTCAATTAAAATCCCATTTTATCTAGGAGGCTATTCCCAATCCCTCTTCATTCTAGTACTTTCCCTCTTTTAGTTATTTTCTATTTATCATGTATATACCTTGTTTGTATAAATGTGTTTGTTTACTGTCTCTCCCATTACATGGCGAGCTCCTTACAGTCAAGGATTGTCATTTGCTACCATATAGTAGGAGCTTAATAAATGTTTATTCAGTATTTACTAACTATATTGTAAGTTCCTTTTTACACAGATACTATTTTTTTTTAGTGAGGCAATTGGGGTTAAGTGACTTGCCCAGGGTCACACAGCTAGTAAGTGTTAAGTGTCTGGGGATGCATTTGAACTCAGGTACTCCTGACTCCAGGGCCAGTGCTCTATCTACTGCGCCACCTAGCTGCCCCTACACAGATACTATTTGTTAGCCACCATTTGTATTTCTGACAACATATACTAGACTGAACACATAATGAATATGAAGGATGATTTTTTTTGTCTCCACAAAGTGTAGGAGCACAGCACATGCCAAACAGTCTATCAAGTCAAATCAACAAAGTTTTGTTAAGTACCTACTAAGTGTCAGGCACTATGAGATATCTCCTGGTATATAAAAAAAGGTTTAAAAAAATCCCCTTTTTAAGGGGAAGCTAGGTGGCACAGTGGATAAAGCACTGGCCCTGGATTGAGGAGTACCTGAGTTCAAATCCAACCTCAGACACTTGACATTTACTACCTGTGTGACCCGGGCAAGTCACTTAACCTTCATTGCCTCCCCCAAAAAATCCCCTTTTTAAAGTAGTTCACATACAAATTTTATATATATATATATATATATATATATATATATATATATATATAGAGAGAGAGAGAGAGAGAGAGAGAGAGAGAGAGAGAGAGAGAGAGAAGGAGGGAGAGAGATGCAAGTAATCTAAGAGAGAAAGAATTAACATTAAAGAGGATTAGGAAAATCTTCCTGAAAAGGGTGAGGATTTGACACTGACCTAAAGGGAACCAGGAGACAGAGATGAGGAGGAAGAAAATTTTAGGTATACTTTAGTGAAAATGTCCAGAGTAGAGAGTTGGGGTTCTACTTGCAAGAAATATCAAGGAAGTCTATATGGCTTGATTATAAAGAATGTAGCAGTGAATAAGGTCTAAGAAGACTAGAAAGATAGGAAAGAAGCAAACAAGAATTTGTTATATATTAACTATGTGCCAGGCTCTGTGTTAAGCACTTTACAAATATTACCTCATTTGTTTCTTGTACTAACTCTAAGAGGTAGGTATCATTACTATCATCCCCATTTAACAGTTGAGGAAATTGAGGCAAACAGTTCAAGTGACTCACTCAGGATTATGCAGTTAAGAAGAATCTGAAAGAATATATGACCTTAGGTCTTCCCAACACTAGGTCTAGTGCCTTTTGGATTTTGTTATCTAGCTGCTTCAGCTAGCTGCTGGGAAAGGTCTAGGTAATAAAGGGACTTAAAAGACAAAAAGATAACTTTATATTTGATCCTGGTAATAGGGAGCCACTGGAGTTTATTGTATGGGGTGTGATAATCAGGGTGAGACCTGAATTTTAAGAAGATTACTTTCCTAGAGTGGAGAATGGCTTGGATTGGGGAAAGACTTGAGGCATAAAGGCTAATCAGGTTATCACAATATTCAGACAAGTTGTTTTAAGGCTGTGCAGCAGAGTGGCAGTAGTGTCAGAAGAGAGAAGGGTGTATGTGGAGAAGATGTCCTGAAGGTAGAGTCATAACGACTTAGAAACTGATTGGATAAGAGAGGTGAGAGAGTGTGAGGGGTATAAATGTAATTAATAAGTACTAGGGAATTGTCTGAAGCACATGGAAACTAAGTGATTTGCTCATGATGATATACCTAATAACTGTGTGTGTGTGTGTGTGTGTGTGTATGTGTGTGCACACACATGTGCGTGCTGAAGGGGAGAGAGAGAGAGGGTGAGAGAGAAGGAGGGAGGCAGGGAGCGAGGGAAAGGAAAGGAAGCTAGGGGAGGGAAGGGAGGGGAGGTGGGGATTTGTAGCATTGTGGAAAAGCCTTGACTCTGGGGTTGAGTACTTAAATCCAAATTCCACTTCTGACTCCTCCTACCTATATAAACTTTAGCAAATCACAAGATTAGGGGCCTCTACAAGATAAGCATTGGACTAGATGGTCTATGAGATGCCTCTCATTTTTATGGTCTATGGGGCAGCTAGGTGGCACAGTGGATAGAGCACCAGCCCTGGAGTCAGGAGGACCTGAGTTCAAATCCAGCCTCTGACACTTGGCACTTACTAGCTGTGTGACCCTGGGCAAGTCACTTAACCCCAATTGCCTCAACAACAACAAAAAAATAAATAAAAAAAAACATTTTTATGGTCTATGAGCTTACGAAGTTAGGTCTTCTTGACTCCAAATGTAACATTCTATCTATACTTTTCAAGTAACACATTTTTAGGTTTTGTTCAGGAGCTCTGATTTTGGTTGTATAGTAAATTCTTAGTAGAGGAATGCACTTTTACAAATGTTTTACAGAAGTTTTACAAACTTCTCTGCAATTTAGAGTCTTAGAGAATTTCTCTGAGAAAGAAAAGATTAAAAGAATTGCCAGGATCACAGTCAGCAGGTATCACAGGCAGGACTTGAACCCATATCTTCCTGATTCTAAAGTCAATGAAACAAATAGTCAATTTCTGTAGTATGTACATTTTAGGGAATTGGGGCACATATAAATGAAATGACTTGCTCATAGATACACTACAAGTGACTATGACAGAGACAGAGAGAGACAGAGAGAGAGAGAGAGAGAAAGAGAGAGAGAGAGAGAGAGAGAGAGAGAGAGAGAGAGAGGGAGAGAGAGAGAGAGAGAGAATGAGAGTTTGTGGTCTCATGGCTCATGGAAGATCTCTAATTCTAGAATTCTGGAATCAGAGGACTTTGGTCCAAATCGATTCTCTACACTTTGTTGCCTTTCAGAAAATGCAAAATAAATACCTGCAATGGTCAGTTCTTTTGCTCTTTTCTTCAAAGATATGAAGTTGAAAAGAGGGACTGTGTCCAAGAAAGGAGAGAGCCTTTTAGCCTTTTTCTTTCCCCTTTCCACCACCCCTACCAAGCCTTTGTCTAGCCCATATTTTCCTGGTTTATTGAGGACCATGTCACCTACAACAGCCTCAAAAGTCTAACTAAAGACTGTTATTAAGACACCTTCTCTGACTTGTCCTGTTAGCTAGCACTCAAACAGCTAAATTCAAGCTCTGACACCTTGTCAAAAATGAAAGCGTTAGACATAGCTGTAAAGCCAATATAAATTAAAGTGGCAAGGCCCAATGACAGGCCAATAACTCACAGAGATGACAATACATGAATCACTGCTTGGGAGGTGAATGGTTGGAACACTAGAGGCACAAACTGGCCCTCCTCCCAGACTGGGATTTCAAAGCCTAGTTGAACACAAGTAAGTTCATTAAGCAACTTGCTTCAGTCTTGGGGGAGTTATGCTTCAAGGTATTCTTTGAAGGGTGTGACCTGGAAAATGAAGGATAATTGTTCAGTGGGTTTTATGAAATTGAAGCAGTGTGATGAATGGAAATCAGATTCTCTTCCCCCCACATTAAATATGAAGGGATATTACCTGGGAAAATCATATCCAAGATTAATGAGGCTCTCATTTAAACTATTGGCATTTATTCCCCCAACAACACCTAGCCTAGTTTATAACCATAATCATATTAGTATACATCATAAAATGCTAATGTAATAAGGCAATTTAGGACTTGATCTCAACACCATTATAGAATGGAAGGTCCTGGTGCATTTAAGGGCAGAAGACAGGTGCTCTGATTGCTTTCAGGCACCTGTCTCTAATATTCTTTTTGCAGATGTTCATTAAATAAGATTTCCCAAAGAACATCAGATTGAACACCTATAATACATATGTTTAATCTTTTATATTAAAGGAAAAGTTTTCTGATATAACTAATATACATAGGTAGGACTGAAAAGACTTTTGTTATGTGTCTGTTCCTATATTACAATTGGGCTAATAGTCTAGTACTCAAATAAAACTCAGTATATCCTAGGAAACCAGGTAAGAGTGAAGGATTGAAGACCATGCTATGTAACCATTCATTGACAGAGTTGGGAATATATATCCTGGAAAAAGAAGACATAGAGATGCATGATCTCTTCCAAATATTTTATAGCCTGCCTAGGGAAAGATAGGATAAACTTGTTCTCCTTGGACCTGGAGAACAGAATGAAGAACAATGATGGACATTGAAAAGCAGTGGCTGTAAGCTTGAGATAATAATTTTTAAAAAACACTGACACAGGGGGTGGCTAGGTGGCGCAGTGGATAAAGCACCAGCCCTGGATTCAAGAGTACCTGAGTTCAAATTCAGCCTCAGACACTTGACACTTACTAGCTGTGTGACCCTGGGCAAGTCACTTAACCCTAATCGCCTCACTTAAAAAAAAAAGTACAAAAAAACACTAACACAATTAGTATCATCACAAAATGGGATTGGTTCCCTGGAAAGTGAGAGTATTCACCTTTACTGGAGAAGGATAAAATGAAGTTAGATAAGCCCTTAGTGAGGATTTAAGAAAAGGAATCTTGTTCAAGTAGAAGATGGACCACAGTAGATAACATCTGAAATCCATTTCAATACAGAGATTCCATGGTTCCAACAGTCTTCAAGGCAACTAGGTGACACAGTAAATAGAGTATGGGTCCTGGAGTTAGGAAGAACTGAATTCAAATCTGCCCTTAATATCCTACTACCTGTGTGACCTTGGGCAAGTCACTTAACTTCATTCTCCCTTAGTTTACTCAACTGTAAAATTGAGGTAATAATAGAACACCTTACTCACAGGATTGTTGTAAGGATCTAAAGTTATATTCCTAAAGCACTTATCATAGTGCTTGACACACATGATAGTTTAATAAATTATTCTTGTGTTCCTTCCTTCTTTCCTTCCTCCTTCTTTCCTTCATCCCTTCTTCCTTCCTTCCTTCTTTCTTTCCTTCCTTCTTTCCTTTCTTCCCATTACCCAGAAGATCATTGGAAGAGAGAGAGAAGTAATCTTAGAAGCCTTTAATCTAATCCCTCCATATTACAAATAAGGAAGTTCAGACTTAAAAAAAAAAAAGTTGTTTATGATCACACATACTGTCTGGGGCAGTATTTAGACACAGATCTCTTTGAACTTAAGTCCAGCTCTCTCATTGTGTCATTGTTTATGACATTCCATACTCAGACATGTCATCTAAAACAATAAAAACCGGGAAGAAAATAAAACAATTTATCTTAACAAGTGGTTTAAAAATAAAATATAAACAAACAAAAAATAAACCTTGGAGGTTTTGTTATTTTTTTGGAAAGCATTATTTTAAAGTAGGCTCTACTACAGTTTCAGTTGTTCTCCAGGTAAATTGTGATTTATTTTGAAAATGGCTTATCTTTAGTAGTTTTTTGTGGGTAAAGCCCAAATGGTGGGGTAGAGCCCAGATAATGTAGCAGAGGAAACACTCAGCCAAACTTTCACCTCTGGCCAAATTACTCCACTTTGGTAACACCAACAAAACCCTTCCAAATCCCAGAGCCAACTCTGAAAACAGCAGTGCCAAAAAGCCTGAAGCTTAGAAAAGTAACCTCCTAAACCTCTGTACCACAACCATCCAATCAATAAATACACCAGGCTGGGAACACAGCTCAATTTTAATATAAAATTTTAAGTCAGGTGCAGCTAGGTGGTGCAGTGGATAGAGCACCAGCCCTGGAGTCAGGAGTACCTGAGTTCAAATCCGGCTTCAGACACTTAACACTTACTAGCTGTGTGACCCTGGGCAAGTCACTTAACCCCAATTGCATCACTTAAAAAAAAAAAAAAAGAGTGCAATCCAGCACAGGGTGCACCAGCTTATACCAGGCCCCAACAAACCAGGAACAGGCTTTAGGAGCCACTGAATCATTAATGGTGGCAGCTGCTTCTGAAGCTCTCAGCCCACAGACATTAAGGGGCTCTGATCCAGGTTGCAGTCCTGGGTGGCAGTCCCAGGGTAAGAAGGAACAATAGGACACTAGATCTTGTGGCTGTAGTAGAACAGAGATCCTCATCACAATTCTGGGACAGAAAAAAAGGTGCTTGTGGTCACTCACAGCCAGACCAGAGCATGGACCAGGAGAATAGTAAACATACCTCTCCTTAGATCATACCACCTTGGAAGAACTTCAAATTTACAGGTCCCTAGAAGTATCTCTGAAAAAAGCTTACACAAAATCCTTGAAACCTGGGACAATGTTCCCTCCAACCTGGAAACAGAGCCCTACTTTAACAAATAAATAAAAGTCAAAAATAGCTTTGAAAAATGAGAAAACAGCAGAAAAAAATTCTGAACATAGAAAGTTGCTCTGGTGACAAGGAAGATTGAAACATACACTCAGAAGAAGATAGCAAAGTCAAAGTTCCTAAATCAAAAGCGTTCAAGAAAAATATGAATTGGTCTCAGGCCATGGGCAAGCTCAAAAAGAATATTGAAAAGTAAGACAGAGGACAGCTATGTAGCACAGTGGATAAAGCACCAGCCCTGGATTCAGGAGGCCCATTCAAATCGGGCTTCAGACACTTGACACTTACTAGCTGTGTGACCCTGGGCAAGTCACTTAACCCCCATTGCCGTGCCAAAAAAAAAAATTGAATTGAGCAAATGGAACCTAATGACTTTATGAGAAATCAAGGAAAAATAAAAATAGAAAAAATATGAAATACTTCATTGGTAAAAACTGATGTATAAAATAAATCAGGGAGAGATCATTTAAGAATTATAGGATTATCTGGAAGTCATGATCAAGGAAGAAGCCTAGGCATATATTAACAATTATAAAGGAAAACCGACCCAATATTCTAGAACCAGAAGATAAAATAGAAATTGAAAGAATCTACATATCATAAGCTGAAAAAGATCAGAAAATTAAAATTTCCCAGAATATTAGAGTCAAATTTTAAAGCTCCCAGGTCAAGGAGGAAATACTCCAAGCCACCAGAAAGAAACCATTCATATATAATGGAGCCACAGTAAGAATCACACAAGATATAGCAGATACTGTAAAAAAGGAGTAGAGGGCTTAGGATATAATATTCTGGAAGACAAAAGAGTTGGGAATATACCCAAAAAATACCTACCATGAAAAACTGATTATAATCCTTAAAAGGGAAAAAATGATATTTAGTGAAATAGAGGGCTTTCAAGCCTTTTTTACCCCGACAGGGCAATGAGGGTAAAGTGACTTGCCCAGGGTCACACAGCTAGTAAGTGTCAAGTGTCTGAGGCCAGTTTTGAACTCAGGTCCTCCTGAATCCAGGGCTAGTGCTTTATCCACTGTGCCACCTAGCTGCCCCCATTTTCTTTCTTTCTTTCTTTTTTTTGATTTTTACAAATCTTTTATTATTAAATGAATAGGAATCAACAAAAGCAAATGTTAAAATGCACATACAAAATAAGAATCAAAATCTTACATAAAACTATTAGCATTTAATTGAATGGAACTAAATGAACAAACAAGCAAAAAATACAAGAGACCAGCATGGGCTGTGTTTTGTTTGTTTTCCCTTCTCTGTGTATTCCCAACACTTCTTGAAGGGCCTAGCACATAGTAGACACTTAATAAATGCTTGCTGGATCAATGTATTCTGGATCCCTTTTTAGGTATCTCTAAAATTCCACTATCTTTGCCTTTTTTTCTTTTTAAAAATAGAGTTGTAGTTAATGTGTTTGAATCACTTTGAATAAATCTTTTTTTTTCTTGTATACTTCATTTGTACCTTTTTTGTGACTCTATAATATTCCAAACAACAATGTGCTACAATTTATTCAGCCATTTTTTAGTTTGGGGAGGAAGGAAGGAAGGAAGGAAGGAAGGAAGGAAGGAAGGAAGGAAGGAAGACAGGAAGGAAAGAAAGAAGGGACCTATTATTGCCAGCTATGAAAATTTGTGTACAAAAAGATCTAAAAGTGATATTTGAGGTCTTTATGCAATTGTTATTAAATTCCTCTAAGAAAACCCTTACTTTGCCATTGATTTGTTTCTATTTCAAGAAATCTTTTCTATGCAAGGCAATATGGCTGATAAAACAAAGGGAGGGAAACAGTAAGGAAAAAGCTAACATTCTATTTTATTGTTTCTCTGATCTTTGTAAATTGCTAAATCTGTAATCTTTTTCTCCCTGAGACTATTTACTTTTTGATTAGCATATTTAAGCTCTAAAAAATACAGCATTTGAAGAGTTTAGGTATTCCTTAGAATTAAAATAAATCTTTTTATTTGGATTTTTAGAACCATGGGAAGCAAAAAAAAAAATGTCATTCCTCTTTCAAGTTCTATATCATTGCTTTGGAAATAGAATTAAAATGTAGATGATGACAAAGCACACAGAAGACAATCATCTGTTAAAGCTAAAATTCTAGCTAAACTGTCTAAAATATCTAATGAGTGGTCGCCGATAAATTATAAGCTTTAGCAAGAGTTAGGCTTTTAAGCATTTATTAAGAAGAATAAGAATTTGGTAAAGAGAGAAGAAAAGGCCTAGATTCCTATCTATTAAAGGGAGAGCGCATTTCTAGCTCCCTTCTCCACCAGCTCCTCAGGAAAAAAGAGTGAGACAGAGTGCCCAGCTCCCCTTTCCTCCTCCCACCAGCAAACATCACTTCCTGACGCCAAAGAAAAGCGGCATGGCCTTGCCCTCAAAGACCTTCCTTTCATGGTGGAGCTTTTCTACAGTAAGTCTCCAGCAGGTGGCATCATTCCAATCATTACACATCTTAGAAAACTTCCTAATGTTGACTATGCCCCCTTGCTAAAAGTATACTATGCCCCCTTGCTAAAAGTATACTACTTCTTTTCCTAACACCACTTTGTTACTTTGTAAAGTTTCAGCCAAACCACATTGTTTATAGGTTTTCTTCTATTAAAAACAATATTTTCAGGACAAGTTATCTTTGGATTCTGTGAGGGAAAAATCCATCCTTTTCTCAATAATTCTCTGGAAATCAGCAGCTAAGTGACAAAGACTTGCCCAGAAAGGGGACTTGCAGGCCCTGTTTTATACCCTAGTCCCTAATGCAAATGGACCCTCCCCTTTTTCATCACTGGTCCGATTACTCAAGGGTAACAATCTACACACAAAAACTAGCTAATCGGAATGCAGTATTCCCACCCCTCTTCCTTGTATGGGCATAACTCAGGAGTGGACCTTATACTTCCTTATATGGACACAACTCTGGATCAGACCTTATTGAGACAAGGGCTCCTTAAACCATGTGACCTTGCTAACCTGAGGGGGAGGAGGGGATCTGAGACCTTTGTCCTACAAACAGGTCAGGAGGAGTATGAATGACTGTTATATCCACATTGAGAGGAGACAATTACCCATTTTATCACAGTCCCTCCTCTTTATTTTTGACTATTTGGCTCCTCTCATTCCATTTATTGAATATTTCCTCTGCCTTTTAGTCTAAATCTGTGAATCCTATGCTATCTAGGCAGATTAGAGCATCAGATGACCCTTTTTGCCCCTCTGGGCTGTGTTTCTTTCTTGATTTAGGCTCAGATTTGGAGAAATGCTCAGATGCCATGGTAAAGGGGGTGGCCAGCCACACCAACCCACAAGTCCCAGTCCATTTAGGTGGTAAGGTTGGTCTTCCACCACAATACCACCATGGCTCGGCTCAGGAGAGGATCAGGGATGAAAAATCTACCGAGTTGTTCTTGGTTATTTCCCATGTTTGGACACAACTCATATTATCCAAGACCAGAAAACCTCTCACCCATCTGGGGAGATAGGTGGGATGGTTTCCTGGGACTCCAACAAAAGTGGGTATGATCTTTTCTGCTGTCCTTTTTATCACAGGGAAGAGTAGCTCCAAATCCCTGCAACTCCCACTCTTTTCCAACCTATTCTTGTATTATTGAAGGAGACACCGGAACCCCTCTAGGCTAAAATGTGGACTTAGAGTATGGGCATCTGGTCTTCCCAAAGCACTGACCCATTCCATCCAAGCATTTGAATCTCCAAACCCAGTCTCTGTCTCCACTGTCTGTCTCACATCCTTAATATCAATGGCCTGTAACTCAGGAGAGAGAGAGAGAGAGAGAGAGAGAGAGAGAGAGAGAGAGAGAGAGAGAGAGAGAAGGATAAATAAAAGAAAATGGAATGGAGGAAAATTTGCAATAATCATAATTGTCAATTTGAATGGGATAAAGTTCCATAAAATAGAAGCAGATGGAACAATGGATTAGAATCCAGAATTTAATAACATGTTGTTAACCAGAAATATTTTAAATGGAGAGACATGCCTGGTTGCAAGCTCAAGTGTGCCTGCACCCCTCCCCAACCTGGGCTGCCACTCAAGACTGCTTTCTTGTTCCTAGCATGGGCAAAATAACAGAGTCCTGCCTCAGTATCAGCAGAGACCCCTGCAATCTCCCCCTGGCCAACTACTCGACATTGTCACTGTCTATGGGCTGAGTTCCAGAAGCAGCCACAGCCCCAACTGAGAGGCTCCTCTGGAGCATCCTGCCTGGGGCTGGATCTGCATGGCATGGCCACAGAGCTATGCTCCACTCTCACCCCAACACAACAGATCTTTCCTGCTGACCTTCTAAGGTGTCTTTGCCTAGAAAATGATTTCACCCTGTCCTTTTGTGGGTTCTGCTGCTCCTGGAATTTTCTTATGGCATTATTTGAAAGAATTTGGAGGGGTTTGCAGGGACAGCTCCAGGAAGTCACTGCCTTTCCTCCACCATCTTGGCTCCACCCTGAAAGTCTCAATGGAAATCTTTTAAATAGAAAATTATCAAGGAGATTAAACCAATGCATCCCAAATATCATATACAATAACCAGGTGTGATTTATACCCAAAATGCAAGGCTAGTTCAATATTATGAAAACGATCAGCATAATAATGTCAAAAATAAAAATAACCAAAATCATATGATTATATCAATAGATACAGAAAAAGGCTTTTGAGGAAATACTACACTCACTGGAAAAAAAAAGAAAACACTAGAAATCATAGGGATAAATCGATCTTTTCTTCAAATAATAAGCATTATCTTTAACCAAGATCTAATAATATCTAGAATGATGGTATCCTTGAATACTTCCCAATAAGGTTAGGCATGAAGCAAGGATGTCCAATATCACCATTATCATACAACATAATATTGGAAATACTAGCTATAGCAAGAACATAAAAGAAATTGTAGGAATAAAAATAGGCAATAAAGAAAACTATCATTCTTTGCAGATAATGTGATGATATACTTAGAATATCAACCAAAATACTAATTGAAACAATGAACAACTTCAGTAAAGTTGCAAAACATAAATAAATCCACATAATTTATCAGTATTTAAATATACTACCAAGAAAATCCAACAGGAAGAAATAGAAAGAAAAAAATCCATTTAAAATAATGATTGACAATATAAACACTTTGCAGTCTCCCTGCTAAGAAAAACCTAGGAACTACATGAACAAAATTACAAAATACTTTTCACTTCAAATCTGGCCTAAACACTTTATAAGCTGTGTGACCCTGGATAAATCGCTTAACCCTAAATGCCCCCATGAAAACAAACAATCCCCAACAGCATACTTTTCAAACAAATAAAGAGATATCCTAATAAATATAAAAATATTAATTTCTAGTGGGTAGGATGAAACAATATAATAAGAATTACATTTTTATCTAAAGTAATTTCCTTGTTCATTCCCATACCAATCATCTCTGTGGTATAGTGCATAGAGCACCAGAAGTGGAGTCAGAAAGACCTGAAATTGAATATGACCTAAGATATTTAGTAGTGCTGTAAGCCTGTGCAAGTCATTTAACCTTGTTTGCCTCAGTTTCCTTATCTGTAAAATGAGTTGGAGATGTTAATAGCAAAGAACTCCAGTATCTTTGCCAAGAAAACTACTAATTGGGTCACAAGTTTGATATGACTGAAGCTACTGGACAAAAGAAAAATGCTAAACTATCAAAGAAATATTTTATATGGCTAGAAAGAAATAGTAACAAAAATTTTCAGGAAGAACAAAAGGTCAAGACTATCAAGGGAATTAGTCTTGAAATTCAATGAAAAAATGTTAATGAATTCAATATAGTGGTTCCAGATTTTAAACTATATAACAGAAGTAATTGTGAAAATAATCTGGTACTGGCTAAGAAAAAGTGGTGGATCAATGGAATAGATTAGGTGCATGCTATCCAGAAGCAAAAGACCATGGTAATCTAGTGTTTGATAAACCCCAAAATCCAACCTTTTAGGGTAAGAGTTCAACATTTGAGTTTCTGGGAACACTGGAAAACACTTTTTCAGAAATGAAGTATAAACCAATAGCTCATACCCTGTAACATGATATGGTCAAAATGGATAAATATTTTACACATAAAGAATGATATCATAAACTAATTAGAAGAAGATGGGAAAATGTACCTGTCAGATTTATGGATAAGGGAAGAGTTTAAGACCAAAAAAGAATATAGAGGATCATAGGAAGCAAAATGAATAATTATGAATGCATGAAATCAAAACTTTTGCACATGTGAAACTAATGCTTCCAAAATTAGAAGGAAAGTAGGAAAATGGGGGGGGGCAGAAGGGTTTTCAGCATTTTTTTAAAAAACATTGATAAAATATGAGCCATTTTCTGATTGATAAATGGTCAAAAGATATGAACAGTTTTCAGATAAAGAAATCAAAGCTATCTATAGTAATACAAAACAATTCCTTAAATAACTATTGAATAGAAAAATGCAAATTAAAACAACTCTGAAATATCACTTCACACTTATGCAAATACACTAATATTACAAAAAGGGAAAATGATAAATGCTGGAGGGTATATGGAACAACTGGGACACTAATACACTATTGGTGCTGTTGTGCATTAGTCCACCATTCTGGAGAACAATTTTGAATTGTGCCCAAAGTGCAATCAAGCTGTGCATACTTTTTGACCTAGCAATAATGCCACTAGTTTTGTATACCAAAAAGACCAAATAAAAGGGAAAAGGACTTATTTGTTGCAAAAATATTTATAGCAGCTTTTTTTTTTTTGGTAGTGGCAAAGAATTTGAAAATGAAGGGATGCACATCAATTGGAGAATGGCTAAACAAGTTGTGGTATATGATTGTGACTATTTTGCTCCAAGAAATTAATAGAAAAATGGTTTCAGAAAAAATACCTATTAAGACTTAAATTAATATAAATTGAAATGATTGAACAATGAGAACATTGTACATAGTAACATCAGTATCACAATGATCAACTGTAAAATAATTAGCTACTTTGTTCAAGACAAAGGATTTATGATGAAAAATGCTGTCCACCTCCAGAGAAAGCATTAATAAGCCCTGAGTGCATACTGAAGCATGCTTTCTTTATATTCTTTCTTTTTCTTTTTTTTCCTGCATGTATTTTCTTTTGAAACATGGTTAATATGGAAATGTTTTGCATTACTTCAAATGTATAGTAGAGATCATATTACCTGCCTTCCCAAAGGGTGGGATAGGAGTAGGAAAAAGCAACAGAATTTGGAATTCAAAATTTACAAAGAAAAAAAAGTTAAATTGTAATTGGGAAATATTTTATTAAATAAATGAAAAAAATTTTTAAGAAAGGAAAATGGCTTATCTACCCCTCCAAAGTCTAAGCCTCATTAACCATCAGGTGAATCCTTTAACCCTCAAAAATTCCTATCCAAATAGGGCCCCTCAAAAAGTTTCTCACAACTGAGATTTTGCCCTGATTCCTAGAATTCAGCATGAAAATTGTATTGTTTCTAGTCTCTCAGCATTCCATTCATAATAAATAATTTTTCTGTGTCTACTGTCTGTGACAACACTAAGGATAGTTAATCAATGTTGCTGATAGACTGACTTCCTCTCTGGAGACTAATATTCAATGGCATGACAAAGATGAGAGCTTAATTTTTGCATAATCATTGCTTTGAGATAATTGATCATGAAGAGAGACTACCTAGCTGCTCCATAAAGCAAAATGTTAAGCAGTTACTTTGGTTAGGGTTTCAGCCTTCCATGTGTCAACACTAAAATGCCTTAGAAGCCTAACTCAATTGATTTAGGAAATGGATGTGAAGGAAGCATTGATCCATGTACATTTACAGGTTAAAAATTCAAATGCAAGAAGTCTATTTTTAAATAAATGATTAATGTAAATTTGACAAAACAAATTATATGTCAGCTGCATAATATAATTATAATAATTATTTATAATAATACCTAACATTTATATGAAAACCAATGAAAAATAATAAACAGAAGCCTGAACCTGGAGTCAGGATGATTTGAAGGCAAAATTCTGCCTTTTTATCACATTGGCTTTGTGACCATGGGAAACCTCTGAATGTCTCAGAAAATTCTGGATAAATAAAAGTTCAAGACCAGTAGCTCTTCTTTTTTAGTGGAGGGAGTATCTAAGCCAGCAATTCCCTAGAGGGATGAAATCACAGAACTGAACCAAAGCAAGGCAACAAAAATTATATAGCAATTTTAAGTTGTTCAGTACTTTTTATATATCTATTAGCTCAGATAAGCCATCTCTCTATTCTGAGCATTTTCACTGGAAATACCCAATACCTGGAATTCTCTCCATCCTATTCTTTATCTCCTAACTTCCCTGACTTTCTTCAACTCTCAGCTAAATTCCTACCTTCTATGAGAACTCTTTCCTAGTCCTCCTTAATCTCATTATCTTCCCTTTAGGATTATCTCCAATTTATTGCTCATATATTTTGTCCGTACACTTTTGTCTACATATTTCCTCCGCTATTATAGCATGAGCTCCTTGAAAGCGGGGGCTGTTTTATTTTATTTTGTCTTTCACGTTTAATACAAGGCCAGATACATATGTGATAAAATAATGGGATTTAGCAGATACTCAAAGACCCACCTGGAGATTAATCTATACTGATTGAATCAAGTGAGAGTGATTTACTGCTGATTAAGCCTACTTCAAGTTAATTGGATTGTAATCACACCTGGCTATCCCTTAAGAAGGTATTGTTCTCAGAAACTAGACTGTGAACTCAACTTGAGAACACCTTCAAAGCCAATGGATTTGGAGGACAGCAACCAATCACCTTGAAGCAGTGTGTAAGGACCGCCTCTGTTCCAGACCTATAAAAAGCTTCCACAAACAGCTTGCTGGGGAGTTCCTGATTAAAGCAGGATCGTGGAGGAGGACTTGAGGAAGAACCCAACCAGGCTGGAACTCTAGGCTAGGTAGGACTTCTTTTTCTTAACTTTCTGAACTCCTTATAAAAATCTGTATGCTTTAATAAATGTTTAATGCCCAAAGACTGGTACTGAAGCTTTTTAATTTAAGGCAACCACAATTTAGATTTTAAACATCACACATAGAAGGTACTTAACAAATGTTTGTTAACAAATGTTTATTGATGTATTCTTAAGCTCATTACAGGAGAGAAAGTTAGAATTTATCTTCTTCAAATTGATTTCGTTTTTTCCCTTACTACTTTTCTATTTTCTTTTTGTGGGACCATGAGGATTAAGTGACCTGCCCAGGGTCACAAGCTAGTAAGTGTCTGGGCCGCATTTGAACTCAGGTCCTCCTGAATCCAGGGCCGGTGCTTTATCCACTGTGCCACCTAACTGCCTCTCCCTTACTACTCTTCTATAATGAGAAAAAGGAGGGGGTATATCAGAGAGACTGGGGTGAGAAAAGGAGTAGGTATCAATAAATTAAACATTTATCAAATGCTACTGTGTGCCAGCCACTGTGCTTTTTATCATCAAAACATGAATTCCTCCTGGAGACAAACATCATTTTTGACTGAGAATGGGACCTGAGACTCAAACTTTTAGGATTGAAGTGTACTCACTTATAGACTGGATGACCACTTATTAAACCTACCATTGATGGAATTTCTGCTTAGATATCACTTGGATTCAGATGTTCTGAGATTTGGAGTCTGAATGGGCCTTAGAGGTCATTTAGCTTTACCAATTAATTTGTACAAAAGAGGAAACTGAGCCCAAGAAATGTTAAGTGATTGCCCAAGATCACATAGCTAGTAAGTTACAGAACTGGGGAATTGAGTTCCAACTCTAAATTCAGTTCTCTTTCCCTTGCACCACATTTCCTTCCCAGCTTCCCAGTTTTATAACCCCAAGGTTCTATAAAGTAGGGAAGGGAACAAGCATTTTTTAAGTACCTACTATGACTCGGCACTGTATAAATATATCTTATTTGAGCCTCACAAAAAGCCATGGGAGAGAGGTGAATTATTATTTTAAAGTTAAATTAACAGAGGAAGGCAGAGATCAAATGATTCTTCTAAGGCCAAATAGTGAGTGTCTAGTGCTGGATTTGGATTCAGGTCATCCTGATTCCTGGGTAAGCACTCTATCCACTGCCCAACCTAACTGGTTTTGAGTCTCAGTTTAACAAAATGTTCTTGTCAATCTGATAGATTGCTTTTGAACAGATATCCCTAGAAATTGAACATTGACTCATTAACCAAATGAATGCCATGTAAACATCAGATAATACTATGACTCACTTTCAGAGTTCCTCATTTAGGAAGTGGAGATATAATAAGAGCAACCAGTGGTGTGTCATCCTTTCTCTTTCTTCAAATTCTGTGTTGTCTAAAATTTCTCTCCCCTCCAAATTTCCCATTCCACTGCTTAACAAGTAATCCTCAGTTCATTTGGTTTCTGGCAAAATGCTTTTGAAAAAGTAAATTTTGTTTCTTAGATTTTACAGCTTCCTTTCTTTGCTTCAATTAGCCCCAAGAACCTAAAAACTGAATTGCCAACAGCAGGTGGTGCTGTTTGAAAGGACACATCTTCAATATCTAGGTAGTTTCTGCCTTCAGTGAGCCAATAAATTCTCTGCAAGTTGTAGAATTACTAGGAATATAATTAACATGTGCAGATTTCTTTTTCTCCCTAGATGGCTTCTGACATCTCTAAAGTTCTATGATGTTGCCTTCTTGATCTGGGAATTATTATATTTTATACAGGAAGTCCTCAACCATCATTCAGAAAGGGCAAAAGAAATGGGAGTTTCCTGTACCAATATATGTAATATTATATCTTGAGAATGAGCCAACCAAAAGTAAAAACATATCATATGTTATACAACTATAGACATATTTACCCTTGAAAACCTTCCAAAATAACAAAAAAGTATATAACAGGGTTATACATATACATTGAGAGAAATTCAGAAAGAAAAAGCCCCCAAAATTAGAAAATGCAAAAAAACCTTAAATATTACACACACAAACACACACACACTCACACACAGAGAAATGAGAAGTTGAAAACCTGTGGCATTTCTTCCACTGCCTCATCACTATATGACCTTATGAAAATCACCTCAAGTTAAGTTACCAAAAAGCATTTATTAATTGCCTATAGTATGCCAGACGATGTGCTAAATTTATGAATTAGAAAGAAGGCAAAAAATAGTCTTTGCTCTCAAGGAGCTCCCAGTATCACCCTCTTCCTCTATTGTACTATGATAGTAAAATTGTATTACTTATCTCATGATCTTGTATTGATACTAAAATGATGTTATGTATGAAAAGTATTTTGCAACCTAAAAGTATATTAGTAAGCTAATATAGTAATAATAATTATTAATCCTTTCAAATTAATAAAATAGTTGTTCTCTTGCCCCCAAAAGGCAGATTGTAGAATCTTAAAACTGAAAATGAAAGGAGAGATATTCCGTAAGAAATTTAATGACTATCAGGAATGAAATTTTTTTTTAATTATCTAAAAGTTGTCTCTGATAATCAAAGTGTATACGTGGCAGAGAATGTGCTGATCTGCATTGGTAAGGGGAGTTTCATCATCTGACAGTTCATGATGTCAATGAAATCATAAGATTGGTTCCTATACCTATGGGTAGGGCACAGTGAGATATGTTGATGGTGTAGAAGGGATTTATGTATTAACCAGGAAAATAGAGTGCATCATCCCTCAGGTTGCATTCAATTCTAAATTGTTATTTTTCTATCTAGCCCAATCTCCAACAAGAGGGATCAATCACATCTAATAATGGTCATCCATCCTCTGCTTGAATATCTTCTATGATGGGAAACTCATTACCTAATGAGACAGTCCATTCCATTTTACTATAAGCAGAAAAAATAACATCATTTTTAATATTCACAGCCTATCGCTCTTCCATAATTTGCAACACTAGAATTTTCCCATTTCCTGCTAGACTGTTTCATTACTGATAGTATGCTATTCTAAGCTATTTAATAAAAGAAAGTTATTGAAAATGACAATCATTTTATTGCATGAAACATTCTTTAACCTTTTAACAACTTTGTTATATTGTGTCTCTGTCATCTATAATCTATCATCTATGTATGTATGTATGTATGTATCTATCTATCTATCTATCACCTATCTACCTACCCACCTACCTACTTAACTATCCACCTATTTACGTACCTATATATTGAAAATTTCCAAATAATAGAGATATATTCCAAGTTGTCTTGCCAGGAATCTGTCTCACCTTTCCATTAATGTAGAGGGTTTATACTTCTACCTTACTAAGTATAACGTTGTTCATTAACCAGCAGCTAATTGAAAGATTTCATCTGTGTTGATACCACTGTTGTTAAATGATTTGCATATTTATTTAAATGATAGCTTCTGTTTTCATTACAGGCCCTTTGAACAAACAGATACTGTTTATTGAGCCCTAAAAAGTAATACTTTTGTTCTTTTGTGTGAAGGGAAAATTGAAGGTTCCCTTCCCAACAAACTATTGCTGTGCTAAGCCTCTCCCCTCCAGATTCATACAATTTAATGGAAACAATGTAACATAGGTTATAAGGCTAAAGTATCACTACCTTGCCTTTCAGTTTGCTGATCAGCTTTGCTAAGGTGATTATCAGAAGATATGATGTTGTTGCTGTTGTTAGCTAACATAAGGTTGGCAAAGCACTTTATACATTATTTAGTCTTCACAAGAACTCTGGCAGGGAGGCACTATTTTTATCCTAATTTTACAGATGAAGAAATTGAGTCTGAAAAAAACTGAAAGAACTTGCCCAAATCAGATAGTAAGTATCTGAGGCAGGATTTTTTCAGACTCTAAGCCTAACATTGTATTCACTGTACCAAAAGTCTATATGCATGTACATATATGTTTGAGTGTGTGTACATATGAACCTTTATATGAACAATATTTAAGTGGTTACTGTCAAACCACATCTGCTTGGGTATAGGTATGGGCATATGGTTTGCCTACAGAATGTCTAATCAGCTGATTTAAGTGAGCAGAAAATCAGAATGCTATACTTATAATAGAAGAGACTTTAAGCAGTAGCTTGGTACACCACAAATCATCTGGATATGAAGCCAGACAACCTATAGATCCTCCTAGGTAGATTTTGACAACCGAGAAAGTTTAATCCCAGAAAGGTTATGTGATTTAAGCTCACATGTTGATATAGAGATGGAAGGGGTTTCAGGTGCCACAGAGATCTACCCCCTTCATTTTACAGATGAGGAAACTGAGACCCAGAGGAGTTGTGTTCTATAGAAGTTCATACAGATAGTAAACACAGAAGGCAAGATTTGAACTCAGGTCCTCTAACTCCAGTCATTGTACCATGCTTCCTCCAATTAATGGAAGAATCACCATGAAAAGCCATGTTTCCTAAATTTCATTCCAGTTACTTTTAAATTGATACTGCACTTTTAGAAAGATAGTTATCATGTCAAATATGCAAAGGAACATTTATGAAGGTACCTAGATACACACAGGTTTCTATAATTTAACTTATGTACTTCTGGGGAAACCAACCATTTAATCAATCTGATGAGCAGGAGATATAAATAAATTGGCTCATTTTGAATACTAATAAGTATTCCTGAGTTTCTATTGTTATATTTGAAACTTTAGAAATAACCCACTAAATATTTGGTCTACCAAACCATTTTTTAGCCTCTAAGCCCTTTATTTTCTTAAGTAATTAAACAGTACAGTATGACAGAAAGAGTATTGGACTTGGACCCAAGACAGAAAATAGTTCAAACTCTGCCTCTGATATTGATAACAATCAATTCATCAATCAACAAGCTTTCAAGTCAGAAAGTCTGGTCAGGGATAGGGATACAAGGAAAAAAAGGAAATATTTCTAGCACCTATGGATGGGCAATTCCCTTCACCTCTTTAGCTTCTCCATTTGAAAAATGGAGGTTATAATACATTTGCCATTTCTGTAAAGATCAAATGTTTAATTCAATGATCATTAAGTGCTCATGTGTACAAAACATTGTATTAGGTACTAGAGATAAAAACACAAAAACAACTTCAAGGTTCATTTTATTGTTTTTAACTAATGTTTGTAAAGTACTTTGTAAATGTTAAATGGCCATATAAATATCGATAGCAGAAATAAACCTGTAACTCAGTTCCCTGTCTTTTTCTCTTTTTGAAATGAAAGAGTTTTGAATGAGGTGAATCTATGAAAAATGAGTGTCCTTTTTTCCAATGAAGAAAATTGTGCAGTCTATATCTTTCAATAAGTCAAGTCATTTATTTATAAATTCACTGATCTTTCAATAAGTCAAGCATTTAGTGTGTTTAATATGTAGCAAGCACTTTACTAAATACTCACAGTACACATATCAGCAAAAAGAAAGATAATCCTTGCCCTCAAGGAGCTTTCTTTCTAATGAGGGCAGCCAACACTTAAAAAGAAGCTGAAAAGCAGGAATGGAGAATGGAGAATGTGCCCATATGGAGTAATAGTAGAAAAAAGTCCAGAGTAAAGATTGGAATCCAGAGATATTGCAGAAGAAACATATCATAGGCTTATGAAAGCTAACCCCTAGCCTCTTGAGTTAACTAATTCAGATGATAATTAGGCATGTGTGTATGTGTACACATATACAAACACTCACTACACATATATACATATATGTGGCATATATGTGATATTTATTCTACATGTGAGTATGTCTACAAATATAAGTATACCCATCCATATACACCAGATCACATACAAACCCATTCATGTAAATACTAGCAAAAAGAAACCATTTCGACACCTCCTATAAGTCATAAAATCAGAGAGTTTCTTCTTTCAAATGAGATTTTCTAGATAGTCTTTAAAATCTCCTCCCATCTCTAACTTTAAACTTGAAATCAGGAAGTTTGGGGTCCAAATCCTTCTTCAGGCCCATATTCTTTGGTCCCATAAAAGTGAAAAATCCCTTTGAATCTCAGTTTTTTCATCTGCAAAATGGCAATAATAATAGTACCTACCTTATAGTGTTGTTGTGAAGAAAAGATAATAAAATATATGTAAAGAACTATGTAAAATTTAATATACTATATAAATTTCAGTTGTTATTTTTATCCTTACCAACATAAGATCCTATCATGAATTTATAGCTATATCCAGATATTATAGAAGGGAGTATGCTTCTTTCTTCACAAAATGACAATCTTCATTGAATCTGGTTTAGCAGTCCCCTGGGTAGCACTCTGAGACATTCAGAAATTGACCATTTGTTTCTTAATCAATGAATCAAGACTTTATTAATGGAACATGTAACATTATAACTACTTATCAATGTGAATCATTTCCCACTAATCATCCAGAGCAATTTATTTCATCGAAAGGGGTAGCAAAATACATTTTTTTTTAAATCACTGACTTAGAAGTTTAGAAGATGAGTTTTAGTGTTAGTTCTGCCACCCACCAGCTATGTAATCTTAAATGAGTCATATAATATTTTGGAAGCCTCAATTTGTTCATCTGTTTAATGGAGACAAAACTTGTCCTACAGAACTTAAAACATTGTAAGGATCATATTAAATCATCTATGTGAAAGTGCTTTAAAAACTATAAGATGTTATACAGCTAAGATGTGTGGTGATATTACTACTATTATTATGTCTTTAATGTTTCAAAGGCCCATAATTTCCTAGGTATGGGTACTTCCTACACTGATCATAATCCCTTTCTTTCTTGGTAGATTATAGCTGAGAATTACTGTGGCTCCAAAAGTCGCTACTTTGTGATCAAACAGGAAACAATCTGTTCCAAACTGAGCTAGGCTCATATTCAAATGACAGACATATTGGACCCATTACTGGGTCCATATTCAAAGCCTTTCCAAAATAATATGAATTTTCAGAGCTAGCATAGCCTGTGGGTTGTCAGGATCATCACCATACCAGGATTAGGTATCAAAGAAGGACTTTAATGTAAGATGATTAGCATCATATTTCTTATTTAAATCACACACATGTATATATATTTACATACATATACATATATACACATGCACACATACACATATACATATACATACACACACTAATGTTACTCCTTAGAAATCTTTTTTTTTTACCGAATAATATTAGCTTTTGATGGTCACTAACGTTATGATCAAAGAACACAGCATCATATATCTTGAGAAAGAAGAGAACTTAAAGGTTATCTAATATTCACCTTTCATTTTATAGATGAAGGAAACTGATACTCAGAGAAATTAGGTGACTTGCCGAAGCCAAGGTAATAATTAGAGGATCTGGGAGCTCCTCTAGTTTTTTCCAACTGTAAATTCAACACTTTTTCAACTTCTTCTATCAGGAATCTACATGCATCTACCAGCTAAGCACTATTTTCATATATATTTGTATATACAGAATGAAGCAAGAGGTAGTCATAGTATAATAGATAGATAACTGACCCTAGTGGATAGAGAGCTGGCATTGGAATCAGGAAAACCTGGATCATGTCTCCAGGCAACTTCCCAAGATATTTGTTGCAGAAAATGAACCAGAAAAAGAACTGATAAATAGAAGCATGTATAGAATGATTTTACATATATACATATATGTTTGTAGATTTATATGTGTGTGTGTACACATATATGTATACACACATACTTGTATCTAAAAGGTAGCCATCTCTAGGGCAGGGGGTGGAGGTGGAGGTGTAGACAGGAGGCAGAGGGAAGAAAAAAAGAAGAAAAGAAATTTACATGATAACTATTATATATTTAAAAGGAATAGCAAGTTGTACATAATTGATTTGCACTTCATGTGCAATAATTTTTATTATGCTATGTTATTGAAATGTTGTTTTATCCGATAAATTCAAAAGAAAGGAAAAAAAGAAAAGAAAATGCACTGACTTGCATTGATAGATAGTGTCGCCATCCAAGATTTTGCCAAGTCACTGAAAATCCCAGGCACAGTTCTCAGCCCCTATATTTTGTATTTACTTTTATGTTGACTAATTGTTTTCCCCAATAGAATGGAAGTTCTTTGAATACAGGAATTCTCTTATTTTTATATTTGTATCTCCAGCAGCTAACACACAGCCCTGCACATACTGGGCTTTAATAAATATGTGTTCATTAATTAATTGATAACATTACCTGAGTACTAACATATTCTGGACAAAGAGCTGGAGTTTATCAGTTAATGGCTACATAAGCTTATTGAACTATCCATAGCTCATTAACTTTCCAGAATATTAAATTCTTATTTGCCCCCTTTTTTCCTTTAGCAAACTTAATATCAATTACATTTTTATGGAAGGATCTCTGAATTCTTCATAGTAGAGAAGCTTCAGTTGAATTGTTTTAAATTTATTTTGACATTAATTTTTAAAAGTCCTCTCACACACATTGAGAAGATAAGAAATGTGATATCAACTATATATGTAAAATCGTGCTAAATATATTTCCATGCTAGCTATGTTGCAAAACAAAAGCAAGAAAATAAAGTGAAAAATTATGGATTAATCTGTAGCCATACTCCATTCTCTGGAGGGTGATAGCAATTTTCATTATAAATCCTTTGGAATTGCCTGCATCTTTGTATTAATTAGAATAACTAAGTCATTCACAGTTGATCATCCTTATAATATCATCATTATTGTAGACAATATTCTCTTGATTCTGCTCACTTCATTCTGCATCACTTCATTTAAGAATTCCCAGATTTTACTGAAACTATCCTGCTTATCATTTCTTAGAACAAATAGTATTTCATCACAATAATAGACCACAATTTGTTCAGCTATTACCCAATTGATGGGCATCCCCTAAGTTTCCAATTCCTTGCCACCACAAAAAGAGCTGTTATAAATATTTTCGTACATATAATCCTTTTCCTTTGATCTTTTTAGGTTACCGACCTAGTAGTGATATTACTGGGTTAAAAGGTAAGCATAGTTTCATAGCCTGTTGAGTATAGTCCCAATTTGTTCTCCAGAATGAAAGCAATAGTTCACAGCTTTACCAACAGTACATTACTGTCCCAAGTTTTTCACACTCCCTCTAACATTTGTCATTTTCCTTTTCTGTAATATTAGCCAATCTGATAGGTGTAAAATGATAATACAGAGTTGCTTTAATTTGAATTTCTCTAATAGTGATTTAGTCCATTTTTTATGACTATAGAAAGCTTTAATTTCTTCATTTGAAAACTGACTGTTCATATCCTTAACCATTTATCAATTGAGTAATGACTCATATTCTTATAACTTTGATTGCATTTTTTACATTTTTTTGAGAAATAAAGACCTTATTAAAAATGCTGTAAATTTCCCTCCAGGTTTCTGCTTTTCTCTTAATCTTGGCTATATTGCTTTTATTTTGTAAAACCTTTTTTAATTCAATGTAATCAAATTTATTCATTTTCCTTCCTGTCATCCTCTATATCTTTTATCTTTTTGGTGGGACCATTAATTCTTCGCTCATACATAGCCTTGAGAAGTAAAATGTTCTATACTCCTCTAATTTGCTAATGGTATCACCTTTTATGTCTAAATCATGTACCTATTTTGACTTTATCTTGTTATGCTTTGTGAGATGTTAGTCTATATCTAGTTTCTGCCAAAATGCTTTAGATATTTTCCAGCAATTTTTGTCACATACTGAGTACTTGTGCCAAAATCTTAGATCTTTGTGTTTACCAACACTGGATTCCTATGATCATTTACTACTTACTATATTTTGTATTCCTAAACAGTTCTACTGATCCATTACTGTATTTCTTAGTCAGTGATTATTTTCATGATTAACACTTTGAAATACAATTTGAGTTCTGGTATTGCTATGCTTCCCTATTTATTTTTTTCATTGATTCCCTTGATATTCTTGACCTTTTTTTCTTCCAGATGAAATTTGTTATTTTTTTTCCTAGGTCTATAAAACCTTTTTTTGGTAGTTTGAGTTCTATGTCACTGAATAATTAAATTAACATAGGTAGAATTGTTGTTCTGTGTATTTTTTAAAATATTGGCTTAGCCTACCCATGAACAATTAAAATTTCTCCAATTTTTTGGATCTGTATTTATGTGAAATATGTTTTGTCATCATGTTCAGAAAATTCCTGTCTTTGTCATGACAGGTTGACTCCCAAGTATTTTGTAATGTTACTGTAAATGGAATTTTTCTTACTGTCTCTTCTTTCTGAGATTAGTTGGTAATATTTTAAAATACTGATGATTTATATCAATTCATTTTATATCTTGCAACTTTGTAAAAGTGGTTGTTTTAACTAGTTTTTAAAAAACTTTAGTTCATTATTGTTTTCAAAATATACCATCATATCTGCAAAGAATAATAATTTTCTCCTCATTGCCTATTTGAAATGCCTCAATTTATTTTTTCTTTTATTTCTATAGCTGACATTTCTTTTTTTAATTAATTAATAAGGTATTTTTTTTCCATTACATGTAAAGATAGTTCTCAACCTTTGTTTATACAAGCTTTACAGTTTCAGATTTTTCTCCCTCCCCTCCCCTCCCTCCTCCCTCCCCTAGATATAGGTTTTACATATATATATATATATATATTTGTATATATGTATATATACACATAATAACATTAATCCTATTTCTGCATTAGTCATGTTATAAGAGAAAAAAATCAGAGCAATGATGGAAAACCTCAAAAGAGAAAAAAAACAACAGCATCAAAAACAAAAGAAATAGTATGGTTCATTTAGCATCTATACTCTGCAGTTCTTTTTTTTTTTTTTTCCTGGATTTGGAGATCGTCTTCCATCGCAAGTTCCCTGGAACTCTTCTGTGCCATTGCATTGGTGAGAAGAATATAGTCCATCACAGTAGATCAACACTCAATGTTGATGTTACTGTGTACAATGTTCTTCTAGTTCTGCTCATCTCACTCATCATCAGCCCACGCAAGACCCTCCAGGTTTCTCTGAACTCCTCCTGCTCATCATTTCTTATAGCACAATAGTATTCCATTGTATTCATATACCACAACTTGTCCAGTCATTCCCCAATTGATGGGCACCCCCTCAACTTCCAATTCTTTGCCACCACGTAAAGAGCAGCTATAAATATTTTTGTACATGTGGGTCCCTTTCCCCCTTCCATGATCTCTTTGGGAAAAAGACCCAAAAGTGGTATTGCTGGGTCAAAGGGTATGCACAGTATAGCTGACATTTCTAATACAATATTGAATAATCATCATGATAATAGGCTTCCTTGCTTCATGTCTGATCTTTTTGGGAAGAATTCTAACTTATCCCCATAATAGATAATTCTTGATGATGGTTTAAGATAAATACTACTTATTTTAAGGAAAGTTCCATTTAATCCTATGCTTTTTCTGTATCTATTGAGATAATTTTATGATTTTTGTTGTTGTTTTTGCTACTGACATGGTCAATTATGTTGATAGTTTTCCAAATACTGAAGCAGTCCTGCATTCCTGTTATAAATCCCACCTATGTATAATATCTTTTCTTCTTCCTAGTAATTAATTTGAAATTTTTGTATTGATATTCCCTAGGGAAATTGGTCTGTAGTTTTCTTGCTCTGTTTTGGCTCTTCCTGGTTTAGGTATTAGCACCATGTTTGAGTCATCAAAGGAATTTGGTAGAACTCTTTCTTTACTTGTTTTTCCAGGTTATATTCTATTATAATTAATTGTTCTTTGAAAATTTGATAGAATTCACTACTGGATCTATCTGGTTCTGGGAATTTTTTTTCTTTCAGAGCTCATTGATGGCTCATTCAGTTTCTTTTTCTAAGATAGGGTTATTTAAACATTCCATTTTCTTTTCATTAAAATGGGTAATTTTTATTTTCCTGAATATTCATCCATTTTACTTAGGTCATCACTTTTACTGGCTTATAAATGAGCAAAATATTTCCTAATAATTGCTTTAATTTTATTTTTATTGGTGGTGCATTCACCCTTTTCATTTTTGATACTGGTATTTTGGCTTTATTCCTTTTAAATTAAATTCACCAAAGGCTTATCTATTTTGTTTCCCCACAAAACAATTTTCTAATTTCATTTGTTAGCTCAATGGTTTTTTTTTTTGGTCTTAATTTTATTAATTTCTCCTTTGGTTTTCAGCACATTCAATTTGGTGTTTAATTGGGGATTTTAATTTTTTTCTTTTTCAATTTTTTGATTGCATGACTAATTGATCTATTCTTTCTCTTATTGATGTACACATTTGGAAATATATATTTTACTCTAAATATTACTTAGGCTACATCCCACAAATTTTAGCATGTCTTGTTGTTATTCTCTTTGATGAAATTATTTATTGTTTTTATGATTATTTTTCTTTGACCCACTTTATTCTTTAAGATTAGATTATTTAGTTTTCAATTAATTTTTAATCTATGCTTCCTTGGCCCTTTATTGAATGAAATTTTTATTGCATTATTATCTGAAAAACAGGCATTTAATATTTCTTCTTTTCTGCATGTATTGATGAGGTTTTTATGCTTTCAGGCATGGTCAATCTTTGTTAAGGGGCTATGTAGAGCTGAGAAAAAGATATATTCCTTTCTATTTCCATTCAACTTTCTCCTGAGGTCTATCATATGTAACTTTTCAAAAATTCAATTCATCCCCTTAACTTCTTTCTTATTTATTTTATGGTTGAATTTATCTTGCTCTGAGAAGCATACATTAAGTTCCTCCAGTAGTATAGTTTTTGTGTCTATTTCCTCCTATAAGTAATTTAAATTTTTCTTTAAGAATTTGTATGCTGTGCCATTTAGTGCATGTATGTTTAGTATTCATTTTACTTATTGTCGATGGTACCTTTCAAGAAAATGTAGTTTCCCTGTTTATCTCTTTTAATTAGATCTATTTTTGCTTTTGCTTTGTCTGAGGTAATGATTGCTACCCCTGCCTTTGTATTATAGTTGAAGGATAATAGATTCTGCTCCATCTCCCTATTTTTACATTGTGTATTTCTCTTTCCTTCAAGTGGGTTTCCTATAAACAACATATTGTTGGAATGTGTTTTCCAATCCACTCTGCTATCCACTTCTGTTTTCTGGGTTAGTTCATCCTATTCAAATTTATAGTAATGATTACTAACTGTTTATTTCCCTCTTGCAGAAAAGTAAATTGCAAACTACTCCAGAATCTTTGACAAGAAAACCCCAGTGAGGTCACAAAGAGTCAGACATTGAAACAACTGAACAACAAATTTCTTTACATACTATTTCTCCCCTTTTTGCCCTCCTCTCTCTCTCTCTGTTTGCATCTCTCTGTTTGTCTCTCTGTGTTTATCTTGTTTCTCCTTAAAGTCTGTTTTGCTTCTTACCACTATCACCCTTAATCCTCCCTCCATTCTATCAGCACCACTGCCACCCTTCTCTTGTCCCCTTCCCCTAACTGTTGTTAAAAAAAAGTAGGGAAGACATGAATAAAATAAGACTAAGTGAACAAAGAAGAAACTGAAGAACTCTACATAATTGTGTTACAACAGTGTAAATTAAAGCAACCATGAAGGACAACAAAATATATGCCAGATATAATGGACTATGTTGGTCCTCAGGTAATTAAGTTAAAGCATATGGATTATTTTTTTCTCTATTAACTATCAGTAGAGTAAAAAAAGTGGTAATTGGCATATATCAGTCATAATTACTCAGTATTCCAGATAAGTTTTGTCATTGATTTAGGATACTTCCTGTTAGGAAAATCCTTCCATCAGAGTTATTGTGAAAAGATTTGGTTGGCATTTTATAATCTTAAATAGTTGCCTCAAATGAAGTGGAAATAAATGGGTATGGAAAGGAGGTAAAGGAGGAAGGAGGATTGGTTTGGGTTTTTGTTGATATCTATTCTGTCAAAACAAAATACTGTAATTTTAAAAATCTAATCAAAATGACAGCAAGACACAAATATTCATAAATTGACCCAGACTCCCCCGCCCACCCCCACATACCTTTTAAAATCAGTTTGGTCCAGTTAACAGAAGTTATTGAGCCAAATATGACTATAAGCCTAGTAAAAGATCTGGTTTTGTGAAGGCTAAAATTAATGACCCCCTTTATAATGCAATGATGTTCTCATTTGGGAATCCTACCTTAAAGCACCCTGAGGCTGTCAGTCAATTTAGTCTGAAGAAACTTTTTGAAACCTTTCTTTTTAAACCTCTGAACATTTTTCTGCATGAACATTATTGGCTAATACAACTAGCTTTCAACATTTAAAACCTTATTAATGTTCTCTCGCAAAGGTCAAATTCTTGTGTTTATTTCTATTAGAGACCAGATAAGAAGTAGCCTAACCAAGTGGAAAGAGTGTCAGAATCTGAGTCAGGAAGACCTAACCCTGTTATGATTCCTTATTCTGACATATAGTGGCTACTTGACCTTGGGCAAGTTAGTTAACTTTTTGTCCCCAGGTAAATCTCTGAAGCATACACTAGTTGCTGATGTACCTTGGCAGGGGCAGTTTCCTCACCACTCCTTCAACAAATAAACATTACATTCATACCAGTAATTCCCTATACCAATGAAATCATGAGTTCTGACCAAAACATATTTTAAAAAGAAGTTAACAAGTTTTATAGAAAGCAGACTATCTCGCTGAGATCACAGATGCAATCAGCTACAAACTGGTCTGCCTGTCCATGTTCAGATCTAACCCCTGGCCCCATGCAAGCCTAATTTTTCCTTAGATACTATTGAGGCCTTGGTTGGCTTAGGGGACTAAAAGCTCAGGCTGTTGGCATTACTTATGAGTTGTCTAAATAAAAAGGAGCCAGGTAGGGGCACAGAAGAAACATCTCTGATGCTCATTGACTGGAAAAAAAGATAAGAAACTAAGGAAGGAAGCTTTCCTTAGCTGTATTAATTCAAGGTGTCTTCAGTGCCAGTCTTTATTAAGTATCCTTTTCCTATGATTGAGTAAATCTTTTTTTTGTTTAATCTATTGAATAATTATGAGTATCTCATTTTTTTCCAAACCTATACTACCAAGAGAATGGTCTGAATAAGTCCCAACCCAGAACACCCTCCCACCAATACATACATCTCTTTCAAATGGAGACTGGGGCAAGACAGCAAACAAAGATGGCTGAAAGTACATCCCTCTCTACTCCTGGAAATGAAGTACAAAGCACTTTCCCTCATTAAACATTCTGTATAAAAATCAATGTGTAGTATTGTTTGCTCTCAATAAAATGGCTAAACAAGGGGTCAGCACCTGAAAAGTCCATGAAGATTCAAGTAATGCATGAAGACAGGTATATACTGATTTATTCCTGCAGTATAATTTGCATGAGACCAAATGAGCCCTTCCTGAGGGAAAACTAATGTATTTCTGCAGTATATTTGAATGTAGCTATGGATTCTATTTTATTTTTGGTCTCTATTTCCACTCTTTTTCTTTTGGTCAGAAGAAAAATAACCTTAAAATATTCAATTTAAAGTGGTTTTCCCACCTTTTTAGAGCTTAATGAAAAGGAAAAAAAACCTTACAGTCTTTTTGTCTGGCACTCAGTTGTTAATTAGCCTTAAACTTAACCTGATAAGGACAAGCTGAACTTATATGGTATCCATGTCTCTACCTTGGCCTTTCATTGCTTTCATTTTAGTCTAAGAATCTTAGAGTACAGAGAGATGTGAAATCTCTGAAGGATTTTGTTTCCCTTCCTGTACCATTCTGTGTTTAACTTTGTTTTGCCTATTTATTAGAACATTATTGGTGATTCCCAAAGGAGAAAAAAAACTGCAAAATAAAATGTGCCCAACAATTGGGAAATGGCTGAAAAAATTACAGCAACTGAATTTGGTGGAATAGGATTGTACCATGAAAAATGATGTAAAGTTTTGGGGATTGGACCTTGGATATCCTAGAATCCTCTAACAATACAGATCAGAATCTGCTCTAAAACTTAGAGCTTAAGAGGAACTATTCCTTGGCTGAGCAAGTTGTGGTATATGAATGTAATGGAATTCTATTGTGCTGTGAGCAACGATGAGCAGGTGGAGTTCAGAGAAACCTGGAAGGACTTGCATGAACTGATGATGAGTGAGATGAGCAGAACCAGAAGAACATTATACACAGTATCATCAACATTATGTGTTGATCAACTGTGATAGACTGGATTCTTCTCACCAACACAATGGTACAAGAGAGTTCCAGGGGACTCATGATGGCATATGGATGCTGATTTAACCATACTATTTCTTTTGTTTTTGGTGCTGTTGTTTTTCTATTTTGAGGTTTTTCCATATTGCTCTGATCCTTCTCTTGTGGCATGATTGATGCAGCAATATGTTTAATGCTGTTTTATATATATATATATATATACTATATCAGATTGCCTGCTGTCTGGGGGAGGGGAGAGGGAGGGGAGGGAGGGAGAAAAATTTGAAATTGGAAATCTTATGTAAACACATGCTGAAAGCTATTTCTACATGTAACTGGAAAATAATAAAATACTTTTATTTTAAAAAAACAACAACTATAGGTTGTCCATAGACCATCCCCCTTTAACAAATCCTTGGACCGCTAATTGAGATTTAGAATTCATTTCAATTATGGATGTAAGCAACGAATGTTATTCTGAGGAATCCACAGGCTTTTCCAGACTTCTAGAGGGGCCTTTCACAGGCATGCACACACACACACACACACACACACACACACACACACACACATTAAAAATGTGTATTTTCAAGATATAGCTAAAGCCCCAAGAAGTTAAGAGACTTACCAAGGGTAGCTTGTAGGTTATATATCTGAGGCAAAATTTGAACTTAATTTCTTAATCCTTAATTCTTCTTCTTTTTTTTTTTTAGTGAGGCAATTAGGGTTAAGTGACTTGCCCAGGGTCACACAGCTAGTAAGTGTTAAGTGTCTGAGGCTGGATTTGAACTCAGGTCCTCCTGACTCCAGGGCCGGTGCTCTATCCACTGTGCCATCTAGCTGCCCCAATCCTTAATTCTTCTTAATGCTCTTGGCACACTGTGACTCTATTTCAAGGAATGATGTGTAAAAAGGAATCAGAGAATCAAGAAAGGCTTACATAAAATGATGCAGAATGAAAAACACAAAGTCAAAGAAACAATATACATATTCAGTGAAGCAAAATAAAGACCACATGCAAGGCAATGAAAGTTTCATCAAATCACAATAGTCAATGTTAGTACCATACGTGTATGGCTATAAATTACTGAGTAATGAAGATCCATGCAGCCTGAAATATTGAAATTATTTACAGTTGGCTTAATTGTATAACCTTCATAGGCAGAGAAGGTCACCATCTCTACATGGCCCTAAGAAACAGCTGCTCTCACACCTGTGCCTTGTCTATCTCAAAACCTTAGGATGCAAGAGCCTGGCAACAAAAGCTTGGAACAGCTTATATGAACTTCTTACATTTGTAACTTTTATGAGATGAAAACATTTCATTATACACATATACAGGGTGGGCCAAAAGTCACAAAGGGATCTGGTGTTTTAATAACTTTTTGAAAATTACTTTTTCTTTATTTTTTGCCATTTATGATATTTGATTTTTCACATGTAAATTCCTTTCCTATATATACTTTATATTATGCTAAGGTATTGAATATTAAAAACACAAAAAAGGAGTTATTAAATATTTGTGACTTTTGGCTTAATCTATATAACAGTTGTTTAATCACTCTCCAATCAGTGGCACACATTTGGAGGCATTGCTGTTTGCTATCTCAAATATATATACATATGTGAATATATGTATGCATGTATGTATGTGTATGGTCTTGGCATTTGTAGGAACATTCCCTCTGTCTTTATCCATTAACATTTTTTAAAAGTTCAAAATTGAACAGTTATAATTGTGGCTTGTCCATCTTTTGGTATGACAAATTCTATTCTTTAATTAAATATTGCTAAATAAATATAGTGCTCCCTTCATATATGCACTGAACTGCATCAGACACAATAAAGATAAAACATATAACAATCTGGTTCATGAAGAAAGATGTCTTCTTATTCCCTAACATGGGAAAAATGAAGACAGTGGAGAAATAGCCTATTCTATGGGGCAACAGAGTAGTAGTTCAATATCTTACAAGTAATATCATGATGGTGTCTGAGGCCGAATTTGAACTCAGGTCTACCTGAATCCAGGGCTGGTGCTTTATCCACTGCTCCACCTAGCTGCCCCCAGTGCAAGGTTTTTAGTAGCTCTCTTCCTCAAACTATTTGCCACCAAATCTGGATCATCAAGGATAAATAAGGAAACTACAGACTGTTAGAGATGAAAGGAACTTTGGAAATCACTTGGTCTAAATCCTTTCTTTGATGAGATAACTGAGGTTCAGATACCATAGATGACTCACTCAAGTTTGTAGAATAGATACAGGTCTCATGATGTCCAGCCTATACTTTGTTTTTCTCTCTACCATATTGCCTCTTTCTTTTCTAAAATCCTCAGTGATACATTTTGTTTTCTAGCACTTCATTATACATTTATCTTTCTCTTCCCTACTCAAATCAAGTTGCATCATTCCATTGACCACCAGGCCTTTCTCTTCCAGGGAAAAGAAGAAAGGCCACTCTATCAAGTCTCCAGCTGAGGCTCCTGCCCTAGGAGAAGGGGAGAAAAAAACATTTTCTCAACTCCAAGCACTTGTCCCCTAGCTTTAACTGCCTAAGATTCTAAGAGGACTCCACCCTGAGGCCAAATCCCTATGGACAAAAAAAATCTATCTAAACATATTCCACAATGATTAAAAATTACCCCATGCCCTCTCCTTCCTACTGTCATCATTCAAACACTGACTTCCCCCGCTCCACCCCGCATTGCCTTATTTCTTATTCCCATCAAATGAGATATTTATAAAAAGCACTTAGCACTTTGCTGGCCACATAGGACACATTATAGAAACACTCAATTCATTTTATTCCCTCACTCTGCCCACACTGTGTCATTCTAAAACTACCCATACCTTATACCATGCTCTCTGTAACCTCTATTCCATGGGCAACAAACTTGCTTTCATCTTAATTCTCTTGTTTTACTTTTTATATCTCCTGGCTGTCGAGAGACAACTTTTTTGGCTGGCCTTTCCAGTACTGGCTCCACTTTTACTTATTACCCCTGATGAGTAGAGATGATGAAATTTGAATAGTTTTTGTTTCCCATTTCCACTACCAGTTTCCTCCTTTACATCTTTTATTCATCAATCTCTTTACCTTTGCAGTTTACTTAATCCATATCTACTGCCCAATCAAAATTCTACTTACTATTGTACTTATTTCCAAGATACTCTTCTTTCTTCAATGGGTTTAGTGCCTGGATAATGGTTTTTCTTTCCTCCCCAAATTGTGTTCTCACACTAGTGGAATTCAATATGCACATTGATACTATCTCAAACACTCTAGCATCTCAGTTCTTTAACTTATTCAATTTGAATTGCCTACTTTTCCACCTCAGCTCAGCCACACACAAAGATGGTCAAACCTTTGATATTGCCATCACTCACAAATGTTCTACTTCCAAGTTCATGAATTCTGAAATTCCCTTATCTGATCAAAATCTATTGCCATTCCACCTCTTCCCCTGCATTGCAATCTCAAACTCTGTTCATTGTCTACACCATATCTTCCATTCTCTCAATACCTAAGTATTTTTCCCAGTTCATAACCCCTTTACTTTATTTCCTATATCTTGGCTGCTTGGTGAATCACTCCCCCTTTACAATCCTATTCTACTGAGTTCCTTTATGCCTTCCTGTTTTGAAAACCTTGCTTTGCCAACCCTTAATCTTGGATCATTCTTACCATGTTCAAGACACTCCTACATATATATGCTGCTTAACAAAGCTGGCAAAAATCACAAAACTGGGTTGTTGTCTATTATAAATTGATGTAACATAACCTCAACTGGGTTCTCATTGCCACAAGGCAGTCCTTTTACACCTCTCTAATCATCTCATTTTCACAATCACTACAGTGGCTCTTCCAAGTCTTTTCAACCCTCATTAAACCTTCCCTTGCAACTCTGTCCCCATAACATCGGTGGAAATTCTTGCTTATATTCTGCTAGGAAAAATGAGGCCATTTACTGAGAGCTCTCACTTCTCTCCTCCTCCTCCTCCTCCTCCTCCTCCTCCTCATGAGATGCCTTCTGTCACAATCTCCTTCTCCCCCTGTCTGACATGGAGAAGTGATTCTTCTCCTGCCCAAGGCAAACCCCTTTCTGGGCAGCAATCCCATTGCAACTCGCCTTCTCTAATAGATTGCACTCTCTATCATCCTCATCCTTTCCATTATCTATAACCTCTTCCTTACTGGTTCCATCTGTATTGCCTATAAAGGTGCTCATGTTTCCCCCATCTTTAAAATATCCTCACTTACTCCATTCATCACCATTTGTTGTTCACTCTGCATTCTCAAAGGGAACCAACCAAGTCCACTAGATGTTATAATAATCTCTTCTGTCTTTCATGTCTAAATTTTTTGAGAAGTTTTCCACAATAGGTGCTTCTGTTTTTTCCCCCTTACTCCCTTCTTAACTCCCTGCATTCTGGCTTCTGACTCCATTATTCAATCAAAGCTATTACCTCCAAAGTTACTAACAATTCCTTACTAGCCAAATTTAATGGCCTTTACTGAACCCTCATATTTCTTCACTGCTCTGCAGGTTTTATAAATGTCAAAATCCTCTTCTTGATAGTTTTCTCAGTAGGTTTTTGTAACACTACTCATGGCTAGGAGATTTTAGAAAATGTTCCTCTGTGACTAGAATTTAAGGAATACTGGAGAGTAGAAGCATGAACAGCAATGAGAAGAGAAAGAAGGCTTCTAAGGAATAGAGATTAATAGAGAGATATACTCTTATACCAAAGTCTTTATGCAGTATATGACCAAGAATCACCCAATATTTATTAAACGTAATGACTACTACCCACTTTGGATGATTCACATAGAAGTAAATGATAATGTCATAAGAGCATTTTCCTTACCATTACTAAGGATTATGAGGATTTAAGCAAGTGTCTGAAGACCTTAGAGTCATGGATAGTTTTTTCATTGTGAATTCTAATACAAGGCAAATACTTTTGAGGAAGAAGGAAGAACTAGGAGGTGACTAACTTAGAAGATAGCTAAGATGACTGAGAGACTGCCTTTGAGATCATTTTTTTGCTTTGTTTTTGTGGGGCAATGAGGGTTAAGAGACTGGCCCAGGGTCACACAGCTAGTAAATGTCAAGTGTCTGAGGCCAGATTTGAACTCAGCTCCTCCTGAATCCAGGGCCACTGCTCTATCCCTGTGCCACCTACCTGCCCCTCAAATCATTTTTAAAATTAGGTGGTTGGTACATGTGAACAATGAATATAATGTCTGGTTTTGTTTTTCAATGTATCAATAGATTTTTCTTTTTTCTTTAAAAAAGTTCCATGTCATAAAGTATGGCTCTCTGAGAGGAGAAAGGGTAGTTTTCAATGGGAATAACTAAGTGATATAAAAATAAAAGTTACCAAATAAAATTCATTATAAAAAGAGAAAATGATACAGGAATGGAATTTGAATGTCTGGACAATTTTAAAATAAAGAAATGATGGACTAGTGGCATGAAACTAACAAGCACTTGTAAAAGAAATTTTCTTTAAAATCTGACAAATCTAATAAAAGGGATTTAGAACAAAAAGGAAGAGGGGAATGCCTTTCCTATACCTATTAAATTTGATAAAAAGAAGACACCAATATAGTTTCATTTCGGAAAAGCAATTTTTTTTGAGGGGCAATGAAGGTTAAGTGACTTGCCCAGGGTCACACAGCTAGTTAGTGTCAAGTGTCTGAGGGTAGATTTGAACTCAGGTCCTCCTTAATCCAGGGCCAGTGCTTTATCCACTGAACCACCTAGCTGCCCCCAGAAAAGCAAATTTTAAGCATGCTCATACATAACTAAGGAGACAGAAATCAACTAATCAACTACAATGTGCCAGGCACTGTATTAAGCACATTACAAATATCATCTTTGATCCTCACAATAACATATAAAGATGGGCTATTATTCCCATTTTCCAGTTAAAGAAACTCAGTGTTAACTATCTCATGGTCATAAAAAAGCAAGTATCTGAGGCCAGATTTATTTTGTTTTCTTGAGTCCTGGCATAAAGCTCTATCCACTATATCACCTAGCTGCCTCTAGGCCCTGAACTTTAGCATAACACATATTTCTTTCAAATGAAGAGCTCCACTTTCTCTAAATTGAATATGACACAGTTATTAAACACCTATTGTGTATAGAGTACCATGCTATGTACTGAGAGCATGCGAAGTCCAGATAAGATCAATTTCCTTAAGGAATGTATAGTATTTTAGGAAGATAAGCTATAAATGCAAATTAAGTTCATTTACAATATTGTACAATTATTGAAGAGTGGTCTGAGGAAAAGTTCATACCAGCTGAGGAGATCAAAGAAGGTTTCCTGAAAGAGGTGTCATTTTATTGTGGATTTAAAATATCGATAGGGATTCAAAAGGAAAAAAAGATGGATGGAAGGAGGCCAATCTAGGTACAGGGGGAAACCTGAGGTAAAGGTGTGAGAGTACTATGAATGATTTTAGTAGGCAGACATTTTTCAGGTTTGGCTTAGAGAGTAGAATATGAGCATCATCCTTTGAAATAAGGATAGAAAAGTATAGGTGTTCTAGATTGTGGCTCTCTGCCATTATTAATTATAATGTTACCTAAAGGGTTTGAATTTTACTTGGTAGACAATAGGTCACTGAAGGGGGTTTTTTGTATAAAAATAAGATTAATACCAAATCTATGCATAAGAAAAATTTTTTCTATCAATAGAAAGAATGCTGAACTAGTAAAGGAGAGCAGATATTCAAACAGAGAAAAGCTATTGCAATTATCCAAGGAGGAAGTAACAAAGGGCTATACTGGGATAGTGACAATGGGAATAGAAAAGAGCAGAGAGATTTAACGAGTATTAGGCAGATGTAATCCACAGGAACTAGTGGTTGAGTGGGTAGAAGTAAAAATGGTGGAAGAAAGACAAATTCAAAGTTACAAATATATAAAGTAAACCAGAAAACAATTTAGGTAATAAGACAATGAGGTCGATTTTAGACCTTTCAGTTTTGAACTATTGGTCAGATAGTTGGTTCAATATGTCCTGTTGGAAGTCAAAGATCTAGTTCTGAAACTCAGAACAGATGTCAAGACTTGCTACACATATGGAGTTCATCTGCTTAGAGCTGGTAGTTTAAATCATGGGAGTAAATGAGATTACAAAAGAAGAAATCATAAAAAGAGGGCCAAGCAACAGACTCTTGGTTAATATTTATATTGAGGAATAGGAAAGAATGATTGGTGAAGGAGATCAACAAGGGAGGAGGGTTAGGAGGAGAACTAAGAAAGTGTTGTATTGAACCTAAGATCTGACAACTGATTGAATATGTGAGGTGAGTGCAATGGGTAGAGGATTATCCTAAACCTGCAAATATACTCAAAGGATAGTCGTGTCCTCCATAATACTTCTGTTGCATTTAGAGCCTTTCATAATTTGACTCTAATCTATATTTCCAGACTTCATTCCATCATATAATCTTTATCCTAGCCAAATTGGCCTGCTTGTTCTTTCCTAGGTATGACATTATATCCATTGCTTTCATGCTTTTACCTATGCTGTGGCCTAGGAATACCATACACTCACTTTTCACCTCTGCTCTTGACTTCCTGGTTCACACCACCTTCTCCTCCTCCTTTCCTTATTGTTCAATTTTTAACATACTCTCACAAAAATTACTACGTATGTATTTTATAATTTGCGTTAATTGCCTACATTTATCTTTCTAGTAGAATATATGTAAGTTCCTTCTTGCCAGCACTATTTCTTTTTTTGTCTTTGTATCCCTAGGGCATAGAAGAGTGCCTGACACATAATAGACTATTAATAAAATGCTTGTTGAATGAAAGGAACCAGTTGCTAAATTCATTAAAAGAATTGAGAAAATGACCTGAATTTCAATAAATGGCAGTAGCATTGATGGATGCTGAGTGGAAAAAACAGATTGCACAACCCTTGAAAAAGGAAAGGTCACTGAAGGGCAATAGTAGAGGGATGGCCAGGAAGTAGCAACGAGGATCAAGGAGTATGTACACCCTTCCTCCTTCCTTCTGAGTCAGAATGAATGACCAGAAATGTATCTTCAGGAAAAAGATAGTTTCATGGTCACAATGCAAAATTTCAAAGTTCCCAGATCTTGGTGTTAGCACAATTATAAGTTTCAATCCAAATGAAGTAGGTATTAAAAGCAAAGTGGCAGAAGAAATGTTAGTTGAAATGTTTGAGGATATAGAGAGTTAGTTGAAAATAGGCCAACACCATTGGAATATAACTGGACTAGGCCTGGGAAACTGGAAACCTCTTACATGTAAGTTACTTACTATATTCAGTGTGATATAATGATATGAAGAAAATCTTACAAATTCTGTTAGTCTAGAGTGTTTATGTGTTAAAGAAGTCATGATGAAGCCAGTGGCTTTCCTTATCCAGCAGAATAATAGGAATACTCCTTAGGTGTCTTACTCCCAAGGGAAGAGGTCAATGAATAACATTTTAACAAAGATTCCAAGATCTATAGCTTCCCCTGTCCAGAAAACGTCTTAGTGAGGTTCATCAAATTTCCCAATCACACAACTATGGCATCTAGCTCAGCTCACAGCTGGGCATCACTCCACTGTAGTAGGAAAAAAACCCACAGCTGTTTTAGAGTCAACAGGCTCAAATCCTACCTTTGACCCTACCTATATGACCTTGAATAAGTTAATTAACCTCTATGGGCCTTAGTTTTGTCATTTGTAAAGTAAGGTGGTTAGGCCAGATTATTTCTAAGTTCCCTTCCACCTCTAGATAAGAGATCTATGAACTCTGAACTAATAAGTTGCATTTTCTGTTATTACACAGACCTGTTCTTTTTGATACTGTGGTATCAGACTTCTGATTACTGCTTGAGAGAGCTCAACACAGACACTTGAGAAGAGTAGAAAATTTTCCTGGAGACCAAGATAATTGTATTATAGACACACAGGCTCTGCTTTGTGAGAAAAGAACTTGAGTTAAGAAGATTCCATGGCATAGATTGACATACTCACATCAGACAATGTGTTAGGTAGTAGGGAGAAAAAGTACAAAAGTGAGACAAACTCTACCATGTAGGTGTTAATAATATTCTATCAGGAGATTCAACATTTCACAGAGAAGTAGATTCAGTAAATGTACACATTTGTATACATTGAATCAAGGCAAGGTTTTAACAAATTGGAAAATCAAGAAAGGCTCTTAAAAGAAGTAGTACTTGAACAAAGCCTTGAAGGGAGCTAAGGGTTCAAAAAGGTAGTGATGATGGGTGGTGGAAGCCTCCCAGGTGTAAGGGATGACATCCCTTGCAAATGAATAGAAATAGGTGAATAGATTGCCCCATACCAGGAAGAGGAAGCAGGCCATTTTGACTGTAGCCTGGAAAGCATAGAAGGGAGTAAAGAATAATCAGCTTGAAAAGGCAGGCCCAATGGAGTGGAAAGAGTTGGCAGGAGTAGAATGAAGTTTGAAAATGGAAAACTAGGACTCACCTAGTAGATGAGAGGGGTGAAGCCTACAAAGATTTGGTAGCAGGAAGTCACATGCAAGCATTCATGGTAGACAGAGAATGATCTCAATATGTAACTTTGCCAAGCCCAGGGGTGTAGGCATATTTTAAGCTCAGTCATGTGCAGAAGGACTCTGCTCTCCAGCCTCACCTGAATTCCTTTCAGCTGGAGAACTTCATTCATGTCCACAGTAATCAAGGAAACAACTGAACTTGGATAACCATCACAATTGATAAATATTTATCATGTAACAATTATGTATATTCAGTCTTGGGGCTACCAAAAATGTTATATAAGATCCTTGCCTTCAAAGGAGTAAATGGAGTAAAGTTATTTAGTTAAGCGATTTGCTTGTATTCAACTAACCAGCTAGGATACTGCTACTGTTGACTTCCTATTGAGGAGGGGCATGGGCAATCAAGGGAGGATTTTGTCTCCTCCTTGACTGTATCTCAGGAAAGGACTCTCAGGCTTTGGACAACCTCTACAGAAAATCTGGAATCATTCCAGACTATGTGGTATTGTCTCTATCATTACAACAGAGACTGGTGGCATAGTATATAAAATGCTAGATTTGAAGTCAGGAAACCTGATTTCAAATCCTTTCTCATATATTTATTAGATGTGATCTGCATATATTTACATGCATCTGCATATATTTACATACATACATACATTTACTACTAGTGATCAGAGGATAGATATTTACCTTCCCAGAGCTCAAATTTCCTCACCCATAAAATGGCAGAAATGAATATATTATTATTGTTGTAAGAAGAGTATTTTTTAATTTGTAGAGTGCAATAGAAAGACGTTACCATTACATGCACCATCCATTTCACAGTCTCCCTTTTCCCTCTTTTTCCACACTCATCTTTACTCTTGACCAGATGAAATACACTCTTCCAACCTTTCTAGTGCACATTTCATCATGTCACACACTCATGAACTCTCCCAAGGTTACCCATTGCTTATCAAAGAAGAGACAAATCTCTTAACTTGGAATTCAGTACCTTCCACACCCTTGTACCAACCTGCCTTTTCCAGCTTTATCTTTTCATTTTATGTTTTTCCACAAAAACTTTTTTGAGCCTGCTGTACCAGTCACCACTACAGAAAATATGGCCTGAACCTTCCTGTTTCCCATGTTCTGTTCATGCTCTTCTCTATGACCAAACTACCTTCCCTCCATATTTTGCACAGTTGAAATCCTTCAAATTCTAGCACAAATGTAACATCCAATTTGCAGGCCTCCATTATTTTCCCAGCTAGTAGCATACAGTCCATTCTTTTAAATGCAGTTTATCTGTAATACTTTCACATTTCACATATACTTTCATAATCAACTATTTATAGGCTTTAATTATATGCCCCACTAGAGTAAAAGCTCATTGAGGGCAGGAATTAGAAGCTATTTGTCTTTATAAACCCCATTCCTTTTACTGTCATGTAAACTATAGTTCAAAGATCCATAATTTAATAAGTAAGTAAATTTCTTCTCCATAGCAACAAGGTATAAAACTCAACATTCTTCCACCCAAACAAACTGTGGAGAAAACAAAGGGTGGAGAAGACAAAGTTGTTGTTGGGGAAAAAGAACAGATCCCTGTTTGTGTGTCTTTTCTCCTCTCACTCTGGACATTGAATAGCCTTCTGTGCTACTTGTTAGGTTGAGACTTTTGATAGGCCCAAATGGCCATTCCACAACCTGTCTGCTTCTGTGTCTCTGAATTTAGCCAAGCTGGTCCTCAGAAAATAGATATACTGCCTAAAATCAGCTTGTGTTTTAAATCTTTCCAGTTTGATGAGACCAGCCAAAACTTGTCTTCTGCTGGCCCAACCTCCAAGAATTCAGTATCACTATAACTACAATCCAGCTACCCCAGACTACTTTTACTTTCTTGAGCATTATTCCAACTCCTATCTCCATATCCTGGAACATTCTATCTCCTATACCTGGCATGTTCTACCCTGTCAATTCTCCCTTTTAGCTTTCTTAAATATTTAGCTGAAATCCCACCTCTTACAGAAATTCTTCCCTACCTCAATACCCCAGTTCTTAATGCCTTCACTGCTCAGAATAATTTTGTATGCTCTAAATATATTTTATGTGTGCATATCTATTTCTCTCTCATTAGAATATGATTTCTCATTAGAATAAAGGCAGGTACTCTTTTTTTTGGGGGGTGGGGAGTTTTGTCTTTATCTCTAGTGCATAAGAGTATCTGTTATATTGTTAGGCCTTAGCCTTAATAAATGCTTGGTGAACTGACTGACTGACCTCCTTGCCATACTGAGTGCATGCATACATGAATGTGTATATATGTATGTATTGTATTGTATTTGTATATAGGTACATGCATACATATATGTGTATGTGTGTGTATAAACTTTAATGAAGCAGAGAAGGGATTTCTTTTAAAGCTACTCAAATGAAGCCACTGTGGGTCTCTTTATAAATTCCTCCCTCTTGTCTTCAGGTCAAAAGAAGGTTATTAGATGCCCAGAATGAGAGGAGAAAAGAAACACAAACAGGGATCTGTTTCTTTTCCCTAACAACAACTTTGACTTCACCATACTTAAAATCAGAAAATTGAATTTATAACTTAGTGCACTAAATGACATAATTATTAAACAGAAGTGGTTTTCCTAAGTTCAAAAGCTTTTACTTAAATAAGAAGGCAGGGAGCGGGGAGGAGAGTAACTGGGTGGAGTGAAATATTATTAGTATGCATTCCCGGGGTATGATGAATTCCCCAGGGGAGTCTTAATCTACTAATTGTTGCACCTACTTTATGGGGTTTTCTCAATGCTCCAGGGGAAAAACAGTTTGTAGCTTAGTGGGCAGTGGGGGGTGAAAGAGAACCTATCACTAAGACTATAGTTTTTGGAAAGCTATTACTCCCACTGTCTCATCTGATACTGTCACTGTCCTTTCAGGAACAAAATAGGCTACAACTGAGTGGAGGATGGACCATTCCAGAACTCAAATCCAGGCCAGTGTGTTCTTTTCCATATTCCTTTTCTCGTTTTCATGACTGAACATGTGGCCAGGGCGCGGTTCTAATGATTCTTTCTGGAGCTTGGGGCCCAGATGGAAAGAGGAGGGGCTGAGCAATCTGTCCTTCCTGTTTCTGAGAAGACACCTTGCATTCAATTCAATGCACTTTGCAAAGATGAGCACACCCCTTTCACTCTTTCATCAGCATTGGCCCAGTGACTCCAGCAAAACCACCCAGTTATGAAAGTCTGTTTTTTTGTAAAAGGGAGGAGTTCTTGACTATTTCATAATTATAGCATCAGTGAACTCCCAGGTTTGGGGAAGCTGCATCAGCTTTCCCTAATGGTTTAGTGAAAGAAAAATCTGGGAATTTTAAAAGAAGCATATTTTCAGGTCAGTTGATATAGGAAATTTTACTCTGCATGGCTTTAAGAGAAAAGAGACATCCTACTACTTTCTTTTTTATAATTAAAAACTTGACATTAAATATCAGTAAAAAAGGTATCTATTATTTCCTACATGGCTTACTCATAAAAATATATTTGGGAGTTGAGGTTCATCAAACTCACATACAGAATATTTTCTCTACATTCCTCCAATCATTCACTATCATAAAAATATGAACTAGCCTGATTCCTTTTCTGTTTAAATGGAAATATTAATCATCCCAGATGTATTTTTTCTCCCTTCTCTTTTCTCTCATCTAAAAATGGAAGCAGGAACATTAGCACTCAGAAAGCAGCCACTACATTAGCTTCCTTAAAAGCATTTTCATGTCTCTTAGATCAAAACTATCCTCTTCCAAAACTGGGGTAGAGTGATTACAAAAGGTACTGAATCTATTGATTGATGAGAAAAGCTCTTTTTTGTGTGGGTTCCTTGTAACCAATACCCAGAATGACCCATCCCAAGAGAGGCTCCATAGCTGTACCCAGCTGTCTAAAGCCCAAAATATAAGGAACTGTCCTCTATCAAGGTCTTTAGGACTTCCATGTCCCAAACAAAAATTAATCCAGTAAAATGGTATAGACATGACCTCCAGACAATGACTATTTATCTTTTTTTCCTTTCCCTGTCCTCCCTGCACAGTGTCTGGAACAAAGCTTAAGAATTGCTTGTTGACTTGAATTAAATTGAATTCAATGACCATTACAGATAATCATTGAGAGATATGGAACAGACCTTACCATATGAAAACTCTACTCAGTCATGTAACAGTTGGAATGATGCCACCTGCTGGAGACTTACTGTAGAAAAGCACCGCCATGAGGAGAAGGCCTCTGAGGGCAAGCCATGAGGTCAAGATCCTTGGTGTCAGGAAGTGATATTTGCTCCTGGGTACTGTCTATCAAGGCTACCAGCCAATCAACTTGAGAAGCCTCCCATTTCTGGGAAGAGGACATGAAGGGGGAAGCCAACACTGGTGGTATTGTGTTTCCTCTTTGGCTGTAAGACATCAGCATGGTGGCAGGGAACTTCAGAAGTGGGAGATTAGGAAGGCTAGGATTGCCAGGTTATAAGACATCTCTTCTCAATCTTTCTCTTTCTTTTACTATCTTTCAATAAACCCTTAAAAAAATTCTAAACTCATTTATCAGTGATTTTAGTCAGTTTCCCCCTAAAACTGGGGGGCACAGATTAGAAGCCACTTTTGGAGTTTTAAATTACACAGTCAAAACCAGTGGCTGCCATTAAGATAAAATACAAACTTCTCTATTAAGCTTTTAAAGTCCTTTACAACTTGGTCTCAGCCTTTTCTTTTTTCCAGACCTGTTGGTCATTATTCCTTCTTTTATTCTCTGTTATTCATATAGATTGGCTTTTTCTCTTTTCTTCACACATTCCATTCCCTCTCCTATGCACTGGCCATCTCATACTCCTAGAATGATGTCCTTCCCTACTGCTGCCTCATAGAGTCCTCATGCAATGCCTTGATGACTCCTTTTACTCCTATTCTTCTTAGCTAATTTGATTGCATAGCAGATAGTGTGGGATTTGGAGTCAGAAAGACCTGAGTTCGAATTCTGCCTTAGACATTTACTAGCAGTTTGACACTGGGAAAATCAGTTAATCGTTCTGTGTTTCAGTTTTCAATGTGCCTACCTCACAGGGTTGTTTGTGAAGACTAAATGAGATCTCATATATGATGCACTAATATCATCTTCTTAAAAATTCCTCATTGGATATATTCTTCCAGTTTGTTTGGACACAGCATATGCCTCTCCGTTGCCCTCTATGTGATATTCATTTTTTAGTTCTTCAAATGCTATTGAATTCCATGCTTCTTTACAATGCAGGAATTAAACGACCTTAATAATTAGAACTGAGCAACCAAGGACAGAATGTCTGCTGAGGTTTAAGATTCATTTTAGTTGCTTGACCAGAATCCAAGCACAGACTGGCAAGCAAGCACAATGAAGACTTACCATCTTCCTAACAATCACATTAGCTAACCCCAAACCACTCATACTAATGAATCCTAACCTCAGGAGAGAGTTATGTGCTACTGAAAAAATAATGCCTATTTGCAAAAATCTTCTAAACAAGTATTTACATGATGGGCCGCCTTAGCCCAGAGAGTTTTGACTACGTAGGCTCATTCCTTTGTGAAAGGCAAGTAATTATTTTTCAAGATGAGCATTATCAATGAGGATCTGCAAAGACATGTTCAGACTTTACCTCAAATGCTCAGGGACTAATGGGACACAGCCCTTCCTCCTAAATTTGAGCATTTTCTCAGTACTGAGTATGCTTAGGTAAATTATGCCATTCCTTCCAAATCATTATGTTCAGGTTCATGCAAAGTACACCCCTGAGACTCCCTGGAAGAAGGTTGGAAAGCCCTGGGTTCAGCCTAAAGGCTTGTTACCTGTATGACTTTGTGGAATTCACTTTTTTTCTCTGAGCTTCTGTTTTCTCAGTTGTAAAATGAGGGATTTGGACTTGGCCTCACATCCTTGTCAACTCTACTTCTAGGTGCCAATGATTCCTTTAGTGTGTGGTTAAAACCTACACTGATGTGTGTGGTCCTTTTATTAACCAGTGTCCAATACTTTAAAATATATAAAATGAAAACAACTGATGTCGTTCTATTTTGATAGGTTGGTGATAGTAGTTAGAGGACACAAGATAGTACATTGAAGTGATGTAGACCAGGAGTTCTCAACAATATTTTATGAGTTGAAGAAACCTCTAGGAGTCTGGTAAAGCCTCTGTACTTTTTAGAATAATGTTTATAAGTATAACAAAATATAAAATATATAGAAGTACAAAGGAAATCAATTATATTGAAATAGATTTATATAAACACTAAAGAATTTGACAATCAGAAGAGATTTTAGAAATCTGATCTTCCTGCCCTTTTTTAAAATAGGTGAAGAAAGTGAGGTACAGAAAGGTAAAGTGATTTACACAAAATACCATGGCTAGTTCATTGTAGTTCTTAATTTTTTTTTTCACTTTTTGTTGTTGTTCAATCATTTATTCATGTTTGTCTCTTCAATTTCCCATGGCCCATAGCACACCAGTGTGGTAAAAAATGAAAGTTTTTAACTAAAATTTAAGAGTTGGCTAACATACTACTGAAGGACCACCAGTTTTTGAAGGACCGCCCATTCAGGGAAGAGACCATGACGAACAGCCGTGCGCCTGCTGCTGTTCGGGAGAGCATGGCCAAGCATGTGAGACTCCCAGGACTCGTGCTTAAAGATGAGGAGAGAAAGGAAGTGCTCTCATTCTCAGCACACACACGCTGGCTCAGGTTTGATGGCATGTTAAGGTGATCGGCTCTGGTTCTTGGTGGCAGCACGTGCTTGACGCTGTTTCTCAGCCTGAGAGGTAGCTTTGGGATTTGGTGAGTTTTATAAAAGAATATAGACTAAGCTTAGATCTAAGACTATTTATTTGTATTTCTACTTTCCTATTTCCCTAATCAGTATCACCTGTTTGTTGGCTAATTAATTCCCAAACAATAAAAGCTAAGTAATCCATCTCTAATTAAAGCTCAGAGGTTTCTTTCTCTTACTAGTCTGGGAGATATATAAGGGAAAGGTTAAAGGGGAGTTCAATGCTCTTATATCCCATTGTAAATCTCACACCAGGTCCTTCTATACTCAACTATTTCCCAAAGTCTGTCTAAGCTCATGTTCATTGTTTCCATGATACTATCTATCCATCTCATCTTCTGCCATTGCTTTTGTCTTTTGCCTTCAATCTTTCCCAACATCAGAGTCTTTTCCAATGAGTCCCGTCTCTTCATTATGTAGCCAAAGTATGTAAGCTTCAGCTTCAGTGTTCCTTCCAATGAATAGTCTGAATTAAATGTTATTTATTTGATTTCCTTGCTGTCCAAGGGACTCTCAAATGTCCTCTCTAGGACCACAACAGGAAAGCAGCAATTCTGTGGTGCTTAGCATTCCTTATAGTCCAAGTCCCATGATCATACATTTTTTCACTTCATATAACACTAAATTACAGATATAGGTATTGGGGATTGAATGAATGGAAGTTTAAGAAAGATATTTGGTCCCACTCTAAATAATTTCTTCATATATATATGTGTGTATATATATATATATACACATATACATATTTACACATTTTATACACCTATACACATATATCTATATCAGACATATTTTGTGTGTATATATTTATATATATATACATATATATAAGATATATGCATATAAATAGTTGGATTCTTCCACTTTTTAATTTTATACTGTTTTAACTAGACCTTCCTGCTTTTATAATTGTAGAATTTTGTATTAGTTGTTTCCTTTATAAATCAGGCTTAATGGAATATTGTTATCTCAGGGTTCCGTGTCCTGTAAATTGTCGTTTTTAAATCAGTCAAAACTTTGGAATGTGTTAGAATCCTGCTTTGGCTGAGAATGGAACCTCCACAGCATGTCTGCATCTGTCTCCTTCTCTACTGATACAGACAGTACCTTAGTTCAGGCCTTCATTTTCTATTGCCCAGACTATTTTGACATCTTCTTAATTGTACTCCAGTCATCAGTCAACAAGAATTTATTAAGTGCTTGACTAGCTCTGTGCTAAATGCTGGGGATACAAAGAAAGGCAAAAAGATAGTTCCTCCAAATGCTTACAGCCTCACAAGGGAGATAGCATGCAAACAACCATATACAAATAAGCTATATGCAGGATAAATAGGAAGTAATCAACAGAGGGAAAGCCCTGGAATTGAGAAGGATTGGGCAAGGCTTTCTGTAGAAGGCAGGAATTTACCTGAGACTCAAAGGAAGCCAAGGGCCAAAGATAAAGAAGGAGGGCATTCCAGGCATCAGGGACAGCCATAGAAAATGCCCAGAGCCTAGAGATAGAATGACTTGCTCTAGGAACATAAAGGAGAAACATGTTATTGGATGGATGAGCATGTGAGGGAGACATTAAGATATAAGAAAAGTAAAAAGGTATGTATAGGGGGCAGCTAGGTGGTGCAGTGGATAAAGCACCAGACCTGGATTCAAGAGGATCTGAGTTAAAAGACAGCCTCAGACACTTACTAGCTGTGGAACCCTAGGAAAGTCATTTAACCCTCATTGCCCTACCAAAAAAAGAAAAAAAAAAAGCATGTGTAGGGGTAAGAGACCAAATTATAAGGGAATTTGAACACCAAATAAAGGATTATATATTTTATCCAGGCTTCTACGCTCTCCTCTCTGAGCTATCTTTGATACAACTACCAAAATAATCATTTAAAATATTAACAACCTTGTCACTCCCTCCAAAGAACTTTCAATTGATCACTATTTCCCTTAAGGATAAAATATCAACTCCTCAGCTTGATATCCTAATCTAGGTCCATCCTACCTTTCCAGATTGATTAGCCTTCTCTTCATATTCTCTATATACAGCCAAACTGACCTACTTTCTCCTCTACACTCATGATATTCTATTTTTACTTCTGTACCTTTAGGCGCAAGCTGTCCTCCATTTTTGGAAGGCACTCTCTATTCATCTCTCTAGCTTCCTCAAGAACTCAGCTCCAGTGCTACCTCCTATGGAAAGCCTTTAATTACAAAAGGTACTTGTACTGTTTGCACCCTCCTTGAATTATCAGGTGCATATTATTTTGTTTACATGTTGTATCTCCCAATATACTGTAAATCCCTTGAAGAAACAGGCTGTTTTGCACTTGATCTGTGGCCTCAGGGCCCACTATCATACTTTGCAGCTAGTAAACACTTAATAAATCCAACACAAACTATTGTGCATGGGATTGGAGAATGACCTTCAAAGAAATTAAAATCATCATTCAGATGCAACATTTTCTCTCACTCCTAAGTTTCCTTCCCCCTTTTGGATAAGAATGGGTCTCACATTCTTGTCATATTCATATAGAGTAGAAAGAACTGGAGATATTTAGCCTGGAAAGGAAGATTTAGTGAAATATATACATGATTTCCATTAAATATTTGATGAGCTACCATATTCAAAGAAAGACTAGACTTTTTTTTTTTTGGCTTGTCTCCAGAGGTCAGAATCATGAGGTAGGAGTAGAGGTTGCAAAGAGGTAGGCTAGGTGTTAGGATAAACTTCTTAATAATTAACACTCTAAAAGTGAAATGGTCCCTCTTGGAAGGTAGTGTGTTTTCCTTTACCAGAGGAAATCATAAAAGGATCATATTTAGAGATGGATTCTTATTGAACAAAGATACAAATTTAAGTTGAATTAGATATTCACAGATGTCTCATCTTATCCTGAGATTTTATGATACAGATTAGTAATTCTCTAAACAGGAGAGAAGTTGCCTTGGATCTGAGTCTCCACCTTAGGTTTCCAAAAAGCAAAACAAAACAAAACAACCCACTAAAGCATAGAAAAGAGAAAAATCAGCCAAGGAAGCAGAAGCCAGAGGAATCACAGATTCTCTGTGCCATTCTTCCCCATTGGTTTTTATCCCCTCTGACATGTGAGAGGATTTTAGAATCCTGAGCAACATAACTAGCCTCAAAGTGCCATAAGAAGATGAAACAAGAGGATGAAGGAAAGAAATGAGTGTTGAATATAATAAGGAAAGTTCTTGTGTGGAATATAAATAAAAACTAGGATTTTGATGATAATGGTGATGACAGTCATAATCCAATAATTCTCTTACCTAAGTGTAGTCTTGCATTTTATTTTTAAAAACTTGCAGAAATTATTTCCACACATTTTCTTTGTTTTAGGAATATCTTTTTGTTTTGACATCATAATAATTTATGGAAATACCATTCCTATCCCCAAGACTTCCTCCAAATTGAACCCAAACACAAAACAAAGGAAAACTGGTCTGTGTATTTTTCACAGGAACCCCATAAATAAAAGCACTATATGATTAAATGCAGTATTTTGTTAGACACAACCTGGTGAGCAACAAAAGCATCACTACAGTAAAGTGAAAGTTAAAAATTCATTGTCAACAAAGAGCCAACCAGAACATGTCAAATTGAAAGATGCCTTCATGAGCAGCTTCTTTGTACTAAATGCTTCTTATCTATGGGGAAAGATTTTGAAACCCATCTGTTTTCTCTAAGAATTCACTTTGTGTAAATTGACTATTCATTAGAAGAATTTATCTGGGTAAGGTAGAAGAAGGCTAACTTTTCATTATCATTTTCCCAATGTCATTACCATCATTTAAGCTGCTTTAAACTCTAAATCAGGGGTGGCTAGGTAGCGCAGTGGATGAGCACCGGCCCTGGATTGAGGAGTACCTGAGTTCAGATCCAACCTCGGACACTTGACACTTACTAGCTGTGTGACCCTGGGCAAGTCACTTAACCCCCATTGCCCTGCAAAAAAAAAAATCTAAATCATAAAAAAGTAACTAAGTGAAGATTCAAAGATATATAGTGATTAAAATATCCTATGGTAGAAACAGCACAGGTCTTGAAGTGAAAAGACTCAGATTTATATCCCATCCTTGTCATATAATAGCTGTATGATTTTAGAAAAGGTATAAAACCTCTCTGACCCTCAATTTCCTCATCTAAAAAAATGGAAAAACACCTACCCTTTTTTTCTGAGTTGTGAGAATTGTATGAGATATAACTTGTGAATTTATTTTATAAATTGAAATATACTATCAAAATATGTTATTGTTGCTGTTTTTATTAAAATTTTAAAAATGAACCTCTGCAAAAGTTATTCTCTAATATTTCTTCATGTCAAGGAAGTGATCTTATGTTTGTAAATATTAAACCAGAAAAGCTTGATGTTTAAAAGGTCTTGTCAAGATGAAAGGCATTAAAAAGCATCCTATTGGGGGCAGCTCGGTGGTACAGTAGATAAAGCACCAGCCCTGGATTCAGGAGGAGCTGAGTTCAAATCTGGTCTCAGATACTTGACACTTACCAGCTGTGTGACCCTGGGCAAGTCATTTAACCCTCACTGCCCTGAAAAACAAACAAACAAAAAACAACAACAGAAAATGATGGCATTATTGCCATCATCATCTTTATCATCCACCACCACTGTCATCATCATCATCATCTATTAATTAAGTGCCCACCCTTTGCTAGGCACTATGCTAAATGCCGGAGATACAAAGAAAGACAAACAAAAAATAAAACCACATGTCCCTGCTCCCAAGGAGCTAATAGTCTAATGTGGGAGACAACATGAAAACAACTCTGTACAAAGAAGATATATACTGAATAAATTTAGATTAATTTATGAAGAAAGGCACTAGCATTAAGGAGGAGGAGGCTCAAGAAATTTCATAAAAGATGGGATTAAAATTTAGACTTGAAAGAATCCAGGAGGGAGAGAAGAGGAAAGGAAACATTATAGGCATGGGGGACAGCCAGTGAAAATTCCCAGAGTCTACAGATGGAATATCTTGAGTGAGGAAGAGCAAGGTTAGTTTCACTGGATCACAGACTACGTGGTGTGTGGGGGGGGAGGGGGGACAGGTTGTGAAAGGTTTTGAATGGCAAACGGAGAGTTTTATATTTGATCCTGCAAGTGAGAGAGAAGCACTGGAATGTTGAATAGGGAGATGGCATGGTCAGATCTGAAATTAAGGAAGATTAATGTGACAGGTGAGTGGAGGATAGACTGGATTGGGAAGAGGCTTGAAGCAGAGAAACTAAGCAGCAGACTATTGATATATTCCAGGCCTGAGTTGATGAAGGCCTGCATCAGGGTGATGGCTTTCTTAGTTGAGAGGAGACACGCAAAAAGATGCTGTGAAGGTAGAAAAGACAGGATTCAGAAATAGACTGGATATGTGAGGTGTATATAAATGAGTTGAGGAAGTCTCTAATCCTGTGAGTCTAGGTGATAGGCTATTCTCCAAGGTCCCCTTAGTCAAGTAGAATAGAGAGGCTTATCACTAGCATACTGGTTACTAGGTGATGCATTTCTTTTTCACAGTGACTGATAAAACCATTCACTAAGCATAACATCATTGTCAGTAAATTGAACAGGGTTATATCACAGTGAATTCCTAGTTCATTTAAGTCATTTTTAATTATTTTTTAAAAGAAAAGAAAATGTGTTCAGATTAAAAATTCTAATTTAGAATTAATTTATCCAACCATATAGTTCCTTATTTTTAATGTCATGATCTTCAAATACCTTTTTTAATATAATTTGCCTTTCCCGAAAGTTTAAACCACATAGCCTCAGTTTAGAACATTTAGAATGAATCCTGGGCAAATTGCCATTCATATGCTAGAGTCTTCTGTATTTTTTGAAAAGTAAAAATGGGACATTGTTGAAATAAAGGTTCCATTTTCATCTATAATTCATAATTTTAGACAGGCATCTGAGGCTCAGTGATATGCAACAAGTAAGGGTAGAAGAACCAATCTTTCTGAATCAAAGGCCAGTTCTGGATCCTTAAAGGTATATTGTCTCATCATTTTCTTTTCTCTTCATTACTAAGTAGTAATTCAAAGACCATTTTCCACATATTTAAACTACAATTTTAAATAATTTGCAAGGTGGAGGATTTCTTTTTTTTCCTTTAGGTAGAAGGAAAGATTTATCTTTACTAAATTGATTTACAGTTATTACTACAGAATTAATTGCTCCTGTTCTCTTATTGCTTGGGCATTGAAACAAAACAATTGATCCTTGAAAAGCTGAAGATACTAAGAGGGAAATTGTAAAAGGAGATTTCTAAACTGCTGTATGGTTTATTAATTGAATTTATTTCTTCTTCTCTTTATTTCAATTCAACAAATACTAAAACACCTATTATCTGAAAAGCACTGTGAACATTAAATGCTGCTTTCAAGAAATTTTCAGTCTGTTAATAATAGCTAACATTTAAAGAGCCATTTTAGATTTATAAAACACTTCACAAGGTTAATTACAGTATTGCTTGATACAACCATCTTGTAAAATAGCAATCCCATTTTACAAATGAGGAAATGAAGGTTTTGACTTATAGAGTCACAAACCTCTTACATGTCTGAGGCAGTATTTGAACTCAGATCTTCTACATCCTAAGTACAGTGCTGTAATCTATTTCACTTAGCTGCCTGTCTGATGTAAGGACAAATTCAAGAGAGAAGAGTTAAGGATCTCATCTAGGGTGACTGAAGATGAAGTTGGAGGGAGGTGCCAGATGAGAAATACATTGCAGAGTCAGAGTTTGGCAAATGTTAGATTGTGACTCTAGGTGATTAGGAAGATAGTATATGTCATTAACAATAATAAAGACATTTGTGGATGAACAAGTTGTGGTATAAGAATATAATGGAATACTATAGTGCTGTAAGAAATGATGAGCAGGAAGATTTCAGAGAAACCTGGAAGGATTTGCATGAACTGATGATGAGTGAGATGAGCAGAACCAGGAGAACATTGTACACAGTATCAACAACATTATATGTTGATCAACTGTGATAGACTTGATTCTCCTCAGCAATACAATGGTCCAAGAATGCAGAAGAAAAAAAAACCTGTGGAATCTAGATGCAGATCGAATCATACTTTTCCTATTGTTTTTTGTTGTTTTTCTTTTTTGCTCTGATTCTTCTCTCATAACATGACTAATGAAGAAATATGTTAAATGTGATTGTACACATATAAGATATATCTGATTACTTGCTGTCTTGGGGAGTGGGGAGGGAGAGGAGGGAGGGAGAAAATTTTGAAACTAGAAATCTTTTAAAAACAAATGTTGAAAATTATCTCTAAATGTAACTGGAAAATAATAAAATATTTATATGGAAAAATAATTTAAAAATGAAAAATAAATGAATAATAAATAAAGACATTTGCAAAGAGAGGCATCATGGGGGTGGAGGAAGGAGAAAATATAAGTCTGAGATGCTATCAAGCATACAGTTTGGAGCCATACAAAAGGGAAGTTATTAGCAATACAGCCCTCACATTCCAAAATAAACACAAAAAGTTTTTTAAAATCAAATACGAGATAAGATTAAAAAACAAAAAGAGAAATTGAACAATAAGCATTTATTGATTGTCTAGCATGTTCAGGTTAGGGGCAGCTAGGTGGCACAGTGGATAAAACACTGGCCTTGGAGTCAGGAAGAGCTGAGTTCAAATTCCAACTCAGACATTTGACACTTACTAGCTGTTTGACCCTGAGCAAGTCACTTGATCCTGATTGCCTCAAACACCCAAGGCCATCTCCCATCATCCTGATGTATATCTTGCCACTTGACCCAGATGGTGCTGGAGGAAACAGTAAGGCTGGTGATTTTTATTAGCCTTCACTCACTCAAATCCAATTTACTGGAAGTCATGACATCACTTCTTGATGTCCTCAGTATAAAAAGACACACTTGAAAAATCCTGCTGCTCTCCTCCAGGAGATTACACTTTATTATATCTCTAAGACATGTCTACCACCAGAGTACTGGGATATACAGATCATGGGTCTGGGCCAAGGTGGAATTTTTTTTTATTATTGTGATCAATAACAGGGGGCCTTTCCTGATCCTTCCAGTGGCCAACACCTTTCCTTCTAATGTTGTTTTGTTTTGGTTTGGTTTTTTTAGTGAGGCAATTGGGGTTAAGTGACTTTCCCAGGGTCACACAGCTAGTAAGTGTTAAGTGTCTGAGGCCGGATTTGAACTCAGGTACTCCTGACTCCAGGGCCGGTGCTCTATCCACTGTGCCATCTAGCTGCCCCATTTTTTTTCCTTCTAATGTTAAATTCCCTCTTCACTATATTTATTTTCTATGTATCTATTTATAAAATATCCACATATATTATATACTATATATATAGGTATCTACGTATATGTATATGTATACATATACACATACATATATATGCAAAAATGGAAAACATGCATCTTCTTTCAAATATTAGAGTAACACCATTATTATTCTTATCATATATTATTCTGTTAATGGCTTTTTTGATCAGCTAATTTCTCCTCTTCCACAGGCTTGAGCTACAAACAACTCTAGCAAAATCTTCAATACTCATGTGCTTCAACCTTCAGACAAAAGTTTTTTCTTTGATTTTTTAAATTTTATAATTAAGGATTTATTTTTAATTCACTGGAGGGCAGTGCCATGAGGACTTATGAAATGTAGAAAGAGAATATAATTGACATTGATGAAAATTCATGTTTGTAGGTCTCTAGGTTTGTTAAGGAGACATGAACATCAAGGGACATTTTAAGGTTGCTTTTACTGGATTTTTTTTTTTAGTACTAATGACATCTTCCAGGTAAGCAATCTTCAAGGTGAGAAGAATATAAGCAATGGCATACATTCAAGTAATGGCTGAGTATTTCCTTCACTGATATATTGTGCCTCTCACTGGAAGGAGTCTTCTGTGAATAAGAAGTTCATTTTGTCTTTCTACTGTTTCTTGGCTCCCTGCTATAATGCCCTGGATTCACCCTGTGGAGTTTCCTTATTCTCTGAGACCCTACTGGAGAGTTCCGTCTTATTCCACATGATCTTTCTGAAACATGTTCATTATGGACCTGGGATGATTTTAACTGGAAATAGTATTTTTCTCTTTCCATTGACTGCATTTGTTAGGCATCCAACTCAATCAGCAAGCATATCAGTAACCAAAGGATCCAATACTCTGCTGGCTATTATGGAAGATGATACCTTCCAGACTTAGTTTTAATTCTCTCTCTCTCTCTCTCTCTCTCTCTCTCTCTCTCTCTTTCTCTCTCTGTGTCTGTCTCTCTCACCTACGCCCATTATATTACAGATCTTAACAATTCCTATTTTCAGCAGGGGAAAATACATTCTCTAAGTTAGTGAATTTAATAAAATATTAATTTCTAATATGAAATTATAAGTTTTGGTGATGACATTTTCTTTTAATTATCTTACATTGTTTCTCAGTTCAGTTAGATCATTATCAAAGAAAAATACAATAGCAGATTCATATTCTATGTAAAATGTTATAGAAAACCTCATAACAAATTCTTTTGTTGCAGATACTCCCTGGAAATAATGTTTATATTTTCAGTCTATCTCCCAGCATCCAACCTCTAATCAGTTCTTGATATCATTTCTACATTTTCATTAATTTCATCCAACCTTCTTAGATGGATAACTTATCATAGAATTATAGGATTTTAGACTGGGAAGGGACTTTAAAGAATTTTTTATTTTTACAAATTAGGCAACTGAATCCCCAAAAGATTAATTGAAGTGATTTTGTCATTCTTTTGTCATTCAAAAGTTCTTTTCCTTTCCTAACATGGCACATATGCCTTCTTCTCCTTTAGGCCTTTGTAAGTACTCCAAAATAAAATATGCAAATGAAATGCAGTAACTAAAAGAGTGATCTTTATGGATGATCTCCAGAGACACCCATGAAGACAGAAGATTTCCGGGATTCATTTGCATAAATTGTTAAATTTGGGAATTCACTGCTATTCCTTCACCTTGAATTTGTGCCCCACCCCCATTTCAGCCACATCCTTATGTACTCCTACACTGCCTTTCAATTATCATCTATTCGAGGCTCTTTTCAGAGTCTTTATTGTTCCTATTACAACTACTGCTACTGGTTCTTTACTTTTCTGTCACACCTTTCTTTGAGATTATTAGCCAGGGGGACAGAGCCAAGATGGCAGAGGAAAGGCAGTGACTTGCCTGAGCTTTCCCCAAGATCCCTCCAAATACCTTCAAATAATGCCATAAGACAATTCCTGGAGCAGCAGAACCCACAAGAAGACAGGGAGAAATAGTTTTCCAGCCAAAGACAACTTAGAAGGTTGGCAGGAAAGGTCTGTTGTACTGTCCCAAGAGTGGAGCACAGCCCAGCATAGGCCATGACAGTGCAGATCCAGCCCCAGTGCAGACCCAGCCACTGCCACAGGAGTGAGAGCAAACCAGGAGTGACAGCAACTGCTTCTGCAACTTGGTCCACACATGGTAAGGGGATCGAACAATTGGCCAGAAAGATATTATAGGGGTCTATTTGCTAGCACTGAGGCAGTATTCTGTTGTTTTACCCATACTAAGATCCAGGTCAAAGTCTTGGGTAGAAGTCCCAGGTGTGGAAGGAACACAAGCACAGAATAGCTTGCAGCCACAGTGGAGCAGGATTCTCTTCCAGGGTAGAAAAGCAGGTCTGTGGTTGCTTGCAGACCAGAGCACAGTCCAGGAGAGTAGTAAACATAACTTTCTTTAAATCATACTACCTAGGAAGAACTAAAAACTTACAAACTCCTAGAAGTATCTCTGATAACAGTTACACAAACCCCTTGAAGCTTGGGACAGTGAGCCCTACACCCTGGAAGCAGTGCCCCACTTTGACAAAGAGTAAAAAGTCAAGAAATAGGCTGGGATAATGAGCAAATAGAAAAAAATGCTGACCCTAAAAAATATCTATGGTGACAAGGAAGATCAAAATACACCCTCAGAAGAAGATAAGAAAGTCAAATCTCCTCCATCCAAAACTTCCAAGAAAAATATGAATTGGTCTCAGGCCATAGAAGGGCTCAAAAAGTATTTTGAAAATAAAGTAAGAGGTGGAGGAAAAAATAGAAAGAGCAATGAGTGATGCAAGAAAATGATGAAAAAAAGTCAACAGCTTGGTAAAGGAGACACAAAAAATACTGAAGAAAATAATACCTTAAAAATCAGACTAGGCCAAATGGTAAAAGAGGTACAAAAACCAATAATGAAAAGCAGGATTGTCCAAATGGAAAAGGAGATACAAAAGCTCTCTGAGGGGGCAGCTAGGTGGCACAGTGGATAAAGCACCGGCCCTGGATTCAGGAAGATCTGAATTCATATCCGGCCTCAGACACTTGACACTCACTAGCTGTGTGATCTTGGGCAAGTCACTTTACCCTCATTGCCCCACCCTGTCCCCCCAAAAAAAACAAAAAAAAAAGCCCTCTGAAGAAGTCTTTCCTGACATCAGTCTAGATTTGTCTTTTTGCAACCTTCACTTATTGCTCTTACTGCCAAGTCTAAGGCCAAGCAGAATCAGCCTAATCTCTTTTTCACATGGCCACCCTTAAAACACTTTCTTTTCCAAATACCTTTAAAGAAACTCATTATTGCCCCAAAGCTCCTCACACACATAACTGAATCTTTTCTTCTCCAGATCAAACTCAGCCAAATCTTTCAAATGCTTCTCATATAATATGGAATCAAGAACCTTTGTCACCTTGGTTGCTACCCTCTATACATTCTCCTGTTTATCAATGCTCTTCTTAACCTGAAGAGCTCAAAATTGTCCATAATGCTCTATATATGGTACCATCAAGGGAGAGCATAGTGAAATGCTCACCACCCTATTCCTGGAAGCTCTTTTTCTTCAAAAAAAATTATTATTTTTTTTTTTACTCAACATCATATACCACAAATTCATTTTGAGCTTACAATTTTTCTCCAACTTACTTTTAAATCCAAGTTGGTTGATGAAACCATATTTTATTCTTCAGACAAGTCCAATTTTCCTCCCCATTGGAATTTTTCTTTAGAATTTCATTTTTTATCATAAAAGTATTTTATTATTTTCTAGTTACATGTAGAGATAGTTTTCAACATTTGTTTTTATAACATTTTTAGTTCCAAATTTCTCTCCCTCTCTCCCTCCCCTCCCCCCCAAGACAGCAAGCAATCTGATATAGGTTATTTATGTATAATCCCATTAAATATATTTCTTAATTAGTCATGCATTGAAAGAAGAATCATAACAAAAAGGAAAAACCTCAAAAAAGAAAAACAAAAATAGTAGAAGTAGTATGGTTCAATCTGTATCCAGATTTCATAGTTCCCTTTTCTGGATTTGGAGAGCATTTTCCATCATGAGTCCCTAAGAATTATCTTTAACCATTGTATTGCTAAGAGGAGTTAAGTCTATCAGAGTTGATCAAAGCATAATGTTGTTAATACTGTGTACAATGTTCTCCTGGTTCGGCTCATCTTACTCAGCATCAGTTTATATAAGTCCTTCCAGGTTTCTCTGAAATCCACCAGCTCATTGTTTCTTTCTTTCTTTCTTTCTTTTTTTTTTTTGGCCAGGCAATGAGGGTTAAGTGCCTTGCCCAGGGTCACACAGTTTGTAAGCATCAAGTGTCTGAGGCTGGATTTGAACTCAGGTCCTCCTGAATCCAGGGCCAGTGTTTTATCCACTGTGCCACCTAGCTGCCCTTAGCTCATTATTTCTTACATCAAAATAGTTAGAATTTCATTCTTAAACATTTCCTACCCCTCCTGGTCTAACTTACCCTGCAGCATTTTAGTCCACATCATCCAACTATCTTTCTTATGAATAGTTTTGGGGGGCAGGGCAATGAGGGTTAGGTGACTTACCCAGCGTCACACAGCTAGTAAGTGTCAAATGTCTTGAGGCCGTATTTGAACTCATGTCCTCTTGAATCTAAGCTCGTGCTTTATCCACTGTCCCCTCTTCTGAATATTTTGAAATTGATTTTCCCACTTCATAAGGGGTATGTCATACTTTGCCTGGTACAGGACATCTTTTCTTCCATCACAAACTCAAAGGAAGGATCAGTCACTTCACTCATAATACACAGCACTTCTACTCCAACAATGAATTCATCCTTGTTGATCACAATCTGATTCAAAATGGGTTCCCTCTCTTTTTAAAGGATTTAACTATCACTAAGGCAAGTTTCCCTATGGTCTTCAGTTTCTTTGCCAAAATATCCAACTTGATGAGAATATTTTATATTCTTACTGACACTATCATTTGGCCGACATGAATAACCAGAAATCAGTAGCTGTCATCCATTTTGATAGTGTTAGAAGGTTCTTGGTTGTGTCTTTAATTCATATCCTACGAGTACAACAAACCTCTCTATTGGTTTTTTGGGGTCCATGAGTAACTACTTCACAGAGCCAACAGTTACTGGGATCTTTCCTTCTTCCTCTGACCATGACTGGATTGTGACTCACCTGATAGCTTCCATGGCTCTATTATATTTTTCTTTGAAGGAAAAGCACCACCCTCAACCCCATCCCCAGAATTTCCAGCTCTATCCACTACAAGAAAGACTACAAATATGTTTTAAAATTCTATATATGTTGCTGTCTTTTCCTTTCTTCTCTATATAGCATTCTTCTAATTTCTGAAATCCTTACACTCTCCTCCTAAAATGTCACATTCCCCAATATTTTCCCCACTGAAGCCTCCTTTCACTTTGCTTTAGGAACTTCATTGTCTCTGATAATCTGGAGTTTGGAAATAAATTCTTCCAGCTCTTTCACCTTCTCGTCTTGGAGGGAGATCAACCTAGATTTAGAACACAGATAAAAGTGATTCTCTTATGACAGTAATGCAAATATTAAATTCAGTGCAAGTCCCAACATGATTTCCCTACTCTTCATGCTGGTTGAGAGCTTCAATCTTGTTTTTTTAAACTACTTGTGGGTATTTGAATCTCAACCCTAAGCACCTAGCTAAAATTTTTGTAACCAATTATCAGCTCTGATAGTTTTTCAACCCCACTTAATATCAATAACTCCATAGCCATACCATAACCCTTCTACTTTGCACTAGTCTCCAGTTTCACCAATTTACGTTCCCTCAATATATTCTATTTATTTGCTTTATGCTTCAATTGTTCTGCTTATCTTTTTCTTAATTACTTTGCATTACCTAGCTAACTAACTTATTCTGTTACTTCTTGAGTCTTCCTCTATAGGTTCTGTTGCCTAATCCTGCTTGATATTCTGCAACCCTCTTTAATCCTTTTATATGCTATCTAAATTGTCCTTGATCTTTTTCTGTTTTCAAACTAGAAGATGAATCTGAGCCAGTTCGGGGAGTGGCCAATAGCGTTTCTTAATTTTTTTCTCAAAATTTCTCTTCCATAAATACAATCCCTGACTTACTTTACTAACTGAAACCCTTCCAAATCAACTATAGGCTTTCTTCTTCCTCTTATGAGGTTTACGTTTTCTTCTTTTTTTTTCTCCCACAAACTTTCCTCAGGGAAGGAAGAAATAAAACTTTCCTAATCAGATTCAGTTATCATCACTATTCAGACCACTTCCAGATCAATACAGGCTTAGTCTTTTTCCAGAGCTCCTGTCCTGCATCATCAGTTTCATCATGAACATTTCCTACGGGATGTCCTGTAGGCATTAAAATCTAACATTACTAAAAAAGAACTCAGTGTCTTTTCCCCAAAGTCCATCACTATTATAAACTCCCTGTTTCAGTTAAGAAAACACTTTCAGAAAAAAGGATGAAAAGTCACCTATATTCACAGATTGTCTTTTCTTCCATTCTTTATTTACCCTAATAAAAGCTACTGAATCAGGCGATAGTTCTATTTCCATAATACCTCTCAATTCCATTACTTCTCTCCATTCATCCAGGTACTACTTTGGTTTAGGTCCTCATCACCTATCATTAGAGGTACCTAGATGGCATAGGGCATTGGGTACCAGGTCGGGAGTTGGAAAGACCTGATTTCAAAGTGACCTCAGACATTTACTATCTGGGTGACCATAGGCACATGACTTACACTATGTCTATTTCAATTTCTTTAACTGTAAAGTGAGCATAACCGACAATATACATAATGGTATCAAAGTGAAGGAAATGGGGTAGAGGTGGAAAAGATGGCAAGGAAAAGTGAGAGAAAAAAAATTTTAATCTTAAAAAGTATTTTATTATTTTACATGTTACATGTACATAGTAAGTTATGTGTAAGATAATTTTCATAAAATTTTTAGTTCCAACTTTTTCTCCCTCCCCCCCTTCCCTTCCCTCCTCCCCAAGACATAAACCAAACTCATATAGGTTATATATGTACAATCACATAAAACATATTTCTGCATTAGTCATGTTGTTAAAGAAGAATCAGATAGCATTTTTCATCATGAGTTCGTTGGAATTGTCTTGGATCATTGTATTGATTAGAATAGCTAATTTTTCCACAGTCAATCATCATTACAATATAGCTGTTACTGGGGACAATGTTTTACTGGTTCTGTTCTCTTCACTTTGCATCAATTCATGTATCTTCCACAGTTTTTCTGAAAACAACCCTTCATCATTTCTTATAGCACAAGAATATTCCATCACCAACCATATACTATAACTTGTTCATGTGTTGTTTCTTAAATATATAAGGCACTGATTCAAATTTATAAAAATAAGAACCAGTACTCAATTGATAAATGATCAAAGGATGTGAATAGGCAGTTTTCTGGTGAAGAAGTCCAAACAAACTAGAGTCATAGGGGGAGGGGGAACACCTCTAAATCATGAATATTTTTTGGTTTTGTTTTGTTTTTAGTGAGGCAATTGGGATTAAGTGACTTGCCCAGGGTCACACAGCTAGTAATTGTTAAGTGTCTGAGGCCAGATTTGAACTCAAGTACTCCTGAATCCAGGGCTGGTGCTTTATCCACTGCGCCATCTAGCTGCCCCGAATACTTTTAAAATTATAAATTAAAACAACTCTGAAGTTCTGCCTCACACCCATCAGACTGTCAAAGTTGACAAAAAGGGAAAATGATATATGTTGGAAAAGTTGTAGAACAACAGGCACATTAATGTACTGTTGGCCACATTGTGAACCTCTCCCTGGAAACCACTTTGGAACTATGCCACAAATGTTATTAAAACATGGTATGAGAAAGGGGAAGATTAAAAGAAACCTGGGAATTGTATGAACTGATTTACAGAGTGAAGTGCGTAGAACTAGGAGAACAATTTATATAATAACAATAATTATGTCAAGACAGGCAATTTTGACAGACTTAGAACTAAGATGAATGAAATGACCAACCATGATTTCAGAGATCTCATTATGAAACATACAGATACAGAGAGGTGATGTTTTGGATATTTTCAACAAAGAATTTTTTCCCTTCTTGATTCAATATATTTTAAATAGGGTTTTCTTTTATTCTTTTTTCTTGGTGTGTATGGCAGGGGGTAGGTAAGAGGGAAATCACCACAACATCACTTTTGGTGAAGAGTAAGACAGATTCCAGAATATTGCAAGACAAATACCAGAATGGGCATAGAGGAAGTGCCACAGAGAAATTCACTAAGGATATAGGCACCAGAGTTGGCAGGGGGTGGGGGGTTGTGAGTGGAAGAAAATATATTAGACTCCCAAGGTGCTTAATAGGTAGTTTCTACTAGGTAGAAAATGAAGTTGTTTCTACTCTGCTAAAGAATTTTAAGTGAAGTCAAAGCATTCTATATATTTCTACCGTAGGGAAAATCCCTAACTGCTTTGCCTGAGTTCCACCAATTCATAGTTGTGTCTTGAAATAATTGCTGTCTTTTCAGCTAATTAATATTTATCATGTTGCATTTCTGGATTGGTTGCTGAATGTTGAGTTTTCAAAATATATCAATTAGAAGAAAGCATTCCTACTTTCACAGAATTTCCTTTCTAAGTTAATATGGCAAGCATACCTAAGAAGTCCCCTTTTCTCTTTGTTTTTCCTATATTTTTTTGTAAAGTCAAGGACTATAGAGAACTATGGATACTTCTCAGTTTTCCTTATAGAAGAAGCATGAATGGCTTAATATTTATAAAACCCCCGATCAAAAGTAGACATAGTCCTCTATTAAAAAATGAGATTATTTTAAAAAGCTATTTTTACTTGACTACTTCCATTAATAATTGGAGAAAGAGCCACATTAGTCATTAATGTTGGTATGGCAGATAATTTTCATCCAGTTTTCATAATTATATGTGGGAATTGTTTCCAACTGAACATGTCATGTTTCTTCCTTTTAACTTTTCATGAATATGAATGTCATTTAACTAAAATATTTGTCACATTTAGGCTACCAGAAAGGAAGCTTGGACAACGTCCAGAATTCCCCAAAGGAGATTAGGAGCTCTCTTTAATCTCATCATCTGCTCTCCTTTTCTCAATGCATTTTCAATGGTAGTTAGTTGATCAATTTATTTGCCTGCTGTTTAATTGTTCTCAATTCTAGTCTTTTTGACATTTCCATCTAACAAAATTAACTAGACAATTCTTAGGATATACAGACATATGGTATGATTTAAAGAATTCTGGAATGAGAAAGTAATAATAAATAAACATTTCACACCATATGCCAAGACAAATTCCACCTGGATGTATGATTTAGACACAAAGGATATCATAAACAAATTAGGAGAGCTTGGAAATAAAAATTATCTTTCAGATCTGTGGATAGGGGAAGAGGTCATAACCAAAAAAAGAGAGATTCCCAGGAGGTAAGATCATTTTGATCACAAAAAATTAAAAAGAAAAGGTTTTGAATAAACAAAACCAATGCAGCCAAAATTAGAAGAAAAGTAGGAAATTGGATAAACATTTTCCATTGTTTCATTGATAAAGACCTTGTTTCTCAAATATAAAGGGACCTGATCCAAATTTATAAAAATAGAAGACATTTTTATCATTTTTTTTTTCAGTTTTTAATGGTCAAAGGCTAAGGACAAGCAGTTTTCAGATGAAGAAATAAAGTTTTCAATTATATAAAAAATGCTCTAAGTCATTAATAAATATATGCAAATTAAAAAGAATGGGATACTACTACCTCATACCTTTCAGGTTGACTAGCATGACAGAGAAGAAAAAAAGAAAAGCTAGAATGGATATGGAAAAATAGGTATACTAATGCACTTTTGGTAGATCTGTGAACTGGTCCAACCATTTTGGAAAACAATTTAAAGCTATATCTAAAGTGCTATAAAATTCTACTTATCTTTTTTACTCTATGGATGCCCCACCTAACTATATATCATAATCTGGACAAAATTAAACATCCATAAACTCAGTTACACTTATCATATTTAACTAACTGTGCATCTCATTAAGGAAGCTGGATTCAATTAAAACAGCACAGTGTCATTACAAATGGTAATATCTGTGGAACGACATCCTTTTCAAACTAGCTGCTATGTTTGACACTCATGATCACCCTTTCCCTCTGAAAGTTTTCTCCAATGTGGAGATAACTGTTATGTCACTGTACATGGCTAATCACTCCTCAGTCACTTTTGTTGATTTATCCTCTATCATGCCCCTAACTCTGGGTATTTTCCAATGAACTGCTCTACTATTATCTCTCTATGGTCTTTCTATTCAGGACATTATCAGCTCCCATGGATTCAATTGTCACATATGGAAATGACTTACAAATGTATATATGAAGCCCTTGATTCTCCCTTAAAATGCAACTCTATATCCCTATTTGTATATTAGACCCTTTAAATTAGATATCCTGGAAAAAGCTCAAATTCAACATATTCAAAAGTAAATGCATTGTTATTCCCCAAACTCTTTCCTATTTCTATTAAAATCACCAACAGGTTTTAGTCTACCCAGTCTGCAAACTTACTGTCATCCTCAATTCTTTACTATAATTCACTCTACATATCTTATCAATTGTCAAATCTTGCCTTTTTAAGTTTCAAAGTATTTTCAGACATCCCACCCATTTTCTCTCCTTACAAAGCTACCACTTTAATTCAGGCCCTTATCTACTCTTACCTATAAGTATTACAGTGGCCTCCTAATTGATCTCCCTGATTCATCTCTCTCCATTTCTGTCCATCCTCCATACTACTACCAAAGTCATTTTCATTAAGTGTAAATCTATGTCACTCCTTATTGAACAACCTCCAATAGTTCTCTAGAATGAAAGTCTTCTATCTATTACTTAAAGACCACAACATGGTCATAACCTATCTTTCATCCTCATTTGAAACCCAGGTAATTGGCCTTCTCTCCATTCCTCAAACACAACACCACTTCCCATCACTTATTTATTGTGATTCTTTATTCAGAAAATAAAACTGGTGAATCATTATATTGACTTGATTGAGTCTAATGAAATTATTATGGTTCCAAGCAAATATATTAACTTAGACCATAAAATTAAAATTTAAATAAATATGTATTTAAATAATTATTTTTAAAAAACACATTTCCCATGTGTAGGTAATCACTACATATATTATTTTAAACAGTATTCGGTAGTTATGATCTGTACTGAATATTCTGCTATAAAAATAACAATATCGAATTAAAAAAAACCACTATAACTTGTAGCCTATCAATCCCTCTAATGATATGAATAGCCCTTCTGTTTTTCTAGTCATAGTTTATTTTAATATTGAAGCTACTACTCATCAAATCTTCATGGACAATGTATTGAAGCCTGTTCGAGTTCTCTATGTGCTACTCCATCATTTTTCGATTGATTTACAACTTTAATTTCTCAAAGCAACTATGACTTTTTTGTTTTTATCTTTATCTATAACATGATTTTAATGAAAGCAGGATTATTTGTGATCCTGACTTCTTTTTTTTTTAACTTCCCCATTGAGCATTTCTTTACTGATGAATTCTAGAGTTTTGTCAGAAATTAAAGTTCAGGACAGGGATTTCTAGCTCACATTTTGCACCCACACAAACCAATAAATATGTGGATGACTATTGATTAGGGAACTACTGAACGAAGTGTTATGTGAATATAATAAAATATTGTTGCAGATTTGGAAACAATGAGGAATTTAGAGAAACACAAAAGGTCTTATATGGAATAATAAGGAGTAATGTATAATAATGTTGACAAAAATAACAATTAAAGGTAGCCCAACTTGCTAGAGGAATATGGGTTCAGAATTTTATATATGTTCTTTATCTTGATAGCACTTGGCTTAGCCTGGCCTGTTTTTATGGGTATAAACTTCAATGGGTAGTAAGGCAGGATCAGAGGAAATGTTAGATTTGGAATCACAAGACCTGAATTCAAACCTTGTCTCTGCCTCTTGCTATCTATGTGCTCTGAGGGAAGTCACTTATCCTCTCTGGGTTTCTGTTTCTTCAACTGTAAAATGTATTGAGCAAGGTACACACTAAAATCCTTTCCAATTCTGAGCCTGTTATCTATCTATTGCTCCAATGAACATTGTATATTATGAAATGATTGTGGTATCAAAAATAAAAGGATACATTTTTTAAAAATCAAATGCTTATTTCCAGCATGCATTTCTTCTGTATGTATTTGTATTCTGTATGTATTTCAGAAAGTTTTCCTAATTTCATCTTTCAAAGTTCATTTTTTTCTATTTTGACATATAAGACATCTAGTACTGATACATTTTATCCAAATTATGGATGTTCCTCTATCATTGATGATGTTAATTTTCAAAGAGCTTGGAAATACGCTGGAAAGAATTCTGGGTCTGAAGTCAGGAAGACTCATCTTCCTGGGTTCAAATATGGCCTCAGACACTTTTTAGCTATGTAACCCTGGGCAAATCATTTAAATCTGTTTGTCTCAGTTTCTTCATATATAAAATGATCTGGAGAAGCAAATGGTTAACCACTCCAGTCTCTCTGCCAAGAAAACCCCAAATAGGGTCACAAAGAGTCAGGTATGACTAAAAAGTGACTGAACAACAAATTGATATAGTAATGCTGGTAGATCTGTTCTACTTTGCAAAAATTCTTTGAGCTCCCTCCAGTATTATCTATACAGGTATACCTCATTTTATCGAACTTCACTATATTGTACCTCACAGGTATTGCATCAGTTGTTGTTTTTACAAATTGAAGGTTTATGGCAACCCTGCATCAAACAAGACTATGGGCACTCTTTTTTTCCAATAGTATGTGTTCACATCATGTCTCTGTGTCACATTTTGGTAATTCTTGCAATATTTCAAACGTTTTCATTATTATTTTATCTGTTGTGGTGATCTGTCATTAGTGATCTTTGATGTTACTATTGTTAATTATTATGTGGCACTATGAACCATACCGATAGAAGATGGAGAACTTGACAGATGAATGTTGCATGTGGTCTGACTACTCCACCAATCAAGTGGCCATTCCCCGACATCTCTTTCCATCTCCTTGAGCATCCCTATTTCCTGATACACAATATTGACAATATTACAAATACTTAGTTGAAAAATCAGCAGTGGGGTTTGAGAGGTTCGACTTCAATTTTGAAAGAAGTTTTGTTCTTGTTGTTCAGTCATTTCAGCCATGTCCAACACTTTGTGACCTCTTGTGGGGTTTTCTTGGCAAAGATTGTTTTCTATTTCCTCCTCCAGCTTGTTTTACAGAGGAGAAAGCTGAGGCCAATGGGAGTAAGTGATTTGTCCAAGGTCACACAGCTAGTAAGAATCTGAATCCAGATTTGAACTCAGAAAAATGAAGTCTTCCTAACTCCAGGGTTAGTACTCTATCCATTGTGTCATCTAGCTGTATCCCCTTCCCTCAGAGAAGTTCTACTGTGGATAAAATACCATCAAACAATAATATATGCTACAAAGAAATATTTGGCCAAAGGAAAAGTCAGTCATTGTGGCAATCTTAATTGTTGTCTTATTTTAAGAAATTGCCACAGCCACCCCAACTTTCAACAGCTACACCCTGATCAGTCAGCAGCCATTAATATTGAGGCAAGACTGTCCCTTTGCAAAAAGATTATGGCTCCCTGAAGGCTTAGATGATGGTTAGCATTTTTTAGCAATAAAGTATTTTTAGTTAAGGTATGTACATTTTACATACTATTGCATACTTAATAGACTACATTATACTATATATATTTTTATGTATATTGTGAAAGCAAAAAATTCAGGTGACTAATTTTATTGAGATAGTCACTTTATTTTGGTGGTCTAGAGCCAAGCTTGCAATATCGCCCAGGTCCAGCTGTAAATGTATTTTTATTATAATCTAGCCTATCATGTTCTAATGCAAAACCATTTTCTGATTATTTTTCCACCTTTTTTTAACTTTTTTATACAGTGATGCTGCTCAAATATTATACCACCTCACTCTGTAATATTTCATAGATGATTCTGTAATGTAATCTGTTGTTGACTTTTTCCCCATATCTCTCCATTTGTCAAAGAAATAGACTATTTAATAATTGAATTTATTTAAAACTCTTTTTTTTCTAGTGACAATTGCTTTACATAAGTGAAAATCCTCTACAAAAATAATGGTTGCCCATTTTTTATTTTCAGAAAATAGTTTTCTTTTAAAAATTTAGGTTGGAACTATGTTGTCTAAAATTATTGCTACTACTGTACTTTAATGAATTAATTGCAATTGTTCCAGTTTTGGCAGTAAGCATTTATTATTAAATAATATTGTATATCAGTAAAGTAATGAATGAATATCTCCCTCACTTCTCATGATCTCAGGCCTTCAGACCTACATTGTCCTAAGAGGAAGAATGCATACCAAGAGAGCGAGGCCAGAGAGAGGAGCAAGAGAGAACAAAGAGATAGGCCCTGGCATGGCCAAAGGTTTTATCCTCTTTAGATAGAAATGGGTCATTATATATTGATCTAAACTAATAGGTTGGGGGTGAAGTGAAGATGGTGCAGGAAAGGCAGTGAGCTCTTGAACTCATGACACGATCACTCCAAAAAACATCCAAATAATGCCATAGGACAATGCCTGGAGCAGCAATACCCACAGAAGAATGTGCTGAAACCATCTTCTAGCCAAGAACGGTTTGGAAGGTCAGAAGGAGGGAGCTCCTGTGCTGAGACAGGAGTGGAGCTCAACCCCACAGTCACCCTGACACCAATCCAGTCCCAGGAAGGCCTCACCAGAGAAGGAGACCCCCAGAGTCTCTGAATAAGCTGAAGTTCCAGTGTCATCTGGAGCTAAGCTCACAGTCTGGTGACAGGACTGAGCCCTGGACAGGGGGGAGACTACAGGGGTCTATGCAGGTGCTGAGGCAGAACTTGGGTTTTTCACCCCTGCTGAGAACCAGGAGGTAGCAGTGGCCCAGGTGGGGGAAGGGCACAGGCTTCTCAGAGCTGACAACCAAAACAAACAAAGCTGGTTGTTTAGCAAGTTGGTCTGGTAATCTATTTAATCTGGGCAGTAAATGAGCCTCACACTCTTCAGAATTGGCTCCAGGAGGGAATAACATACACACTCAATTGGGTGGAGTAATCTATCTATCCCTGCAGGAAGATAGGAGGGGAAGGGGATAAAGAGAGAGGGGCAAAAGAAGGTAGGGCAGATTGGGGGAGGGGACAGATGGAAGCAAATCCCTTTTGAAGAGGGATAGGATAAAAGAAGATGGATAATAGAATAAATATCATGGGGAAGGGAATAGGATGGAAGGGAAACAGTTAAAAATAGTAATCATGGAAAAGAGAAAAGGGGGGAAAATTGTACAAAAAATATTTATAGCAACTCTTTGTGGTGGCTAAGAATTGAGAATCAAGGGAATGTCCATCAATTGAGGAATGAGGGTAGAAGCTGTAGTATATGATTGTGGTGGAATGGTCTTGTGCTATAGGAAATGACAAACAGTATGATCCCAGAAAAACCTGGAAAGACTCATGAACTGATGTATAGTGAAATGAGCAGAGCTGGGAGGACATTGTGCATAGTGACAGCACAATTGTTCAATGAACAATTGTGAATGACTTAACTTAATAACTCAGCAATGCAATGATCCAAGACAATCCCAAGGGACTAATGACAAAGCTTACTATCCACCCCCATAGAAAGAACTGATAAAAAGAAGAATTGTGGATTGTATATTTATATAGGCTGGTTGCTGTCTTGTGGAGGGGGGAGGAAAGGGAAGGAGGGAGGGAGAAAAAATTGGGACTCTAAATCTTATGAAAATGAATGTTGAAAATTACCCTTACATGTAACTGGAAAAAAATAAAATAAATGTTTGTTGTTTTGGAAAATAAATAAACTAATAGGTTGGCATCATTCAGTTCCATTGATTGACATGACTTGAGTGTGGTCAAAATTTAATGAACTCAGGAAAGAGTAAGCAAAAAAAGGGCAAAGTCCAGTATGTAGGTGTCATTCTTCACTTAGCTAGCAAAAGAGTCTATCTCTATTTCCTTTGCTCCCTTGGGCTTATCCTTTGCAAAAGCTGAACTTTCTGGAATGGGGGAGAGAAGGGATTGGATCTCCCCAAGAAATCCATTATTAATAATCATTTTCTCATAGAACTTTACTAAATTCCCAAAGTAAATATAAAAATATTTATTTATACTCTATCTTCTAATTTTAAATTTATTATGACCTTTGTTCTAGATGTTTGTCTGACAGCACACATATAGCTAATTTTGAAATGATTCATATGTGGCTTCAATATGCACGTGATATGATATTTTATATATGTTATATAATATGATAGGCAATTTCATTTTTTGTATAACAGAGAGCTCCCCATGGTACTGCCTTCCGACTCTTCTAAGTCATCAGAGACATGAGGTTTTCTGAATTGTCTTTAAGCCTGTGATCATTAGAGGTCATATTTTCAAATATATTTTCATCATTCTCTCCTGTGGCCATACATTCAAGTACCCAGTTATCAACATAGCTTTTAATTAAACTTTTATGTTTGGTTGAGTTCTTCATAGAAATTTTCTGCTACTTTGGCCTCTGTGATACATCTCTGAATAACATGCAATTACAGTATCTTCATGGTGTTTTGTTGTTGTTGTTTATGCTTATTGTGAAAATTTCCAGACAAGAAGAGCAAATTACTTCTGAAATGATTTTTCTTGTTGCCTTTGTGTTCAATTAGATACTGAATTCCCCTAACTCCTTTATTTCTCTTTTGGTTAGAATTGATTAGCTGTATTTATGTATAGCTGCAACTTTATTTCTTCTTGCTTCATTTATAATGATGTTAATACACATATGGCTCATTTCCTCCAGGAATGTTTCAACTCATCAGTTCTTTGAAAAAAGATAATATTTAGAATAATAATTTAAATTAATGAGTTAATTTAACATTTAAACTTTGCCCCAAAAAGATACCTGTACTTCCTCATTTAATTTTGTAAAAGCCGTAGCAGATAGATATTACAAGTGTTATTATCTGAATTTTAAAAATTAGGACACTGAGACTCATAGAGTTTAAGTGACTTATCCCATCACACATTGTGTGCCTGACATATAGAACAAGCTTAATAAATTTTCATTCATTTATTCATGTGATTCTTATCATCCTTTCCCCCTCCACCCTTTCTACTACTTTCCCTGCAAAAGTGGAAGGAGGTTGAACAAGAGTTAGGGTCATTTAATATTTTATCTTTTTGGCAAGTGACAGAATTCATCATCTCATGGCCAAACTTCTCATAATGAGTTTCTGTATTTAGGTAGGTTGGTCCTCAAACACCAGGCACATATTATGGATCAAATTTGCTCAAAACCTTTCCTTCTTTGGAAAATTTGACACATTTTCTATGACAATGACATAGTTTTAAGTCATTTAGGAAAACCTATCTCCAAATAATGATGAGGTATCAGAGTAGGACTTTATGTATTTTCTTTCATATCATTTAAAAAGTAACATTTCTTGGGGCAGTGACATGGTGCAGTGGACAAAGCACCGGCCTTGGATTCAGGAGGACCTGAGTTCAAATCCAGTTTCAGACATCAACACTTACTAGTTGTGTGGCCCTGGGCAAGTCATTGCCCCAGAAAAAAAGAGTAACATTTCTAGATTTTTATACTATAGAAATCTTTTTATACTGAAGACTTTTATACTGCCTCATTTTTGTAATTTTTTAATGAAGGGTGTAGGACTGAATGACATTTAAGGCCAGAATATAGCTCAAAATCCTTTGATCCTTTATCCTAGATCAATCTTCCCAATTTCATTATGAGACAATATGGGGTGCAGAATAGAGAACAAGCTTCAGAGTCAGGAGTACTTGCATATAAAGTCCTGTCCTTGACACATACTGCCTGAATGACACTAGTCAAGATATTTAAATTCTTAAGGCTATCTTCAACTCTCTAAAACTATAAATTTCAGAGAAGGTTTAGACCCACATTCATAGAGAGTATTTATTCATCCAAGAAGTCTTTATACCAGTGGAAATGCCAGGCACAATCTCTTACCTCAACTTAAGTAAAGTCCATACCATACAAGACTCAACTAGGGCCAATTAATTAAGGATATGTTGCATCTTAGTTGTGCATTAAATAAATTAATTCTAAATAAAATTATTTTGCACATCTATCATTTCAGATAAATTGCAATATGGATAGTAATCAGTTTCCATTCATAAAATTATGTTTTATTTCAAAGTTCCATTTATTATTCTGAATTTCTGTGATAGAGAGGTAGTTCTGAATTTGGAAGCCAGACATCTGGTTTCCAATCCTCTATGAGCTACTAACTACTGGAGTGACTTCATACACATCATAACTTCTCTGAGTCTCAGTTCCTTCTTTTGTAGAGAACCATACCCTTACAACATTGTGAGACTGTCATTGTGAGAATGAAATAACAATGTATGTGGAATTCAACTCAACCAGTATTTACTAGTGTTGATTCCCCCCCACCCCTTCTCTCAAAGTCATTCTGGACTTTGGATAGTCTTCATCAAGGCAATATTTATAAAATTTCTCTGATCTCCTAATCATTCCATTAAACAAAAGGGTATATATTGCAATTGACACTGAAAACATATTTTTGTGATAGCTTTCATAGCACTCAAACTAGGAGCAAAGAATTTATATGACTGATTTTTACCATTAATATGTTCTAAGATAACAAATGTATTGGAATATTTCTGGCATTTACTTTTATTGCACTATAATCAATGCTTGCTGGAAAATTTACCACGCAGAGGAAAAATTAATCCATTATAGGTACACATCATGTCAGTTTGATTAAGATGATGTATAGGTATATATCTATATTGATATATATGTACACATACATACACATCAATACATGCATATGCACAAATATATGTGTTTATATATTATATATTAATATATACTTAAATTATTCTAAAATATTTTATTCAATATATAAAAGGATACTCTATCTCCAAATACAAATAAATACTCAAATTCCTCAGTTGAAATAATTCACGATTCATCTCATTAATTTTATTTCTCTATACCAGGTTCTTCATTGCAATAATATTCTCAATTTCTTGGAATAAAGCTGTATGTGTTTTACGTTCTTCTCAATATTCTAGTCTACCCCACATCATTCATCAGACATCAATCACTGAACAACATTCACAATTTAGTCCTCCCATTGCTCATTAGATAATTATATAATCATAAGGAGAACTTATGTGAAAATATAATTATCAAAATTCTTATAAGCACTTTACACTTTGCCCCCCAAAAAGGCACCTGTATTTGCTCATTTAATTTCACAAAAATTCTGGTAGGTAGATACTACAAGTGTTATTATCTGAATTTTAAAAATCAAGACACTGAGGCTCATAGAGTTTAGATGACTCATCCCATCACGTGTTATATGTCTGACATATAGGACAAGCTTAGTAAATTTTTATTCATTGATTCATGCAAAGATTGCATGAAAATTCAAATCTATTTCTCAACTGAGTGCAGGGACAGTACCTTTCCCACCTCACCATGAACAAAGGCAATAAAGTTTAAAAGTAAAGTTTAATTTCTGGAGGTAAATATCCTGCATGGTTTCTTCATATCATCTCCACTTCCATAATTGTTCTATGAAGAGCTACATGTCACCCGCTTAACAACAGTTGAATTTACTTATTTTTATTCCAAATTAATGAACAAATAAAATAAGCATTTGTGAGTATTTGCAGATCTTTATGATGTACAAATTGCTTTTCTTTTAAAGTAGATAATAAGTTAAAACTGTAGCTTTCAAAGTTGTTCTGCTTCTCTGTACTTCTTCTGGAATTCCATTCTCATCTATGAATTTATGTGTGTATAAATATGGAATCAGAAAGGTGATGTCATGCCTTGAAAGTAAATTGGATTGAAGTGAGGGAGGCCTTTGCAAAGTCACCAGCCTCACTGTCTCCTCTGGAGCTATCTGGGTCCAGTTGCAACATATACATTCAGCATTACTGGAGACGGCCCTGGGTGCAGTAGGAGATTTGGCCTTTTTTAAGCTAAGGTGTTTCCCAGGTCTCAGTTTGACTGAGGCAATACCTATTCAGTGATTAAGGCTAGGTAAGAAATGAAGTAAAGAATGGCTTCTTTTTCCTAGTTAAAAAAAAAAATTCAATCTGGGAAAGGAAGACCCTCAGGGTTCTGATCCAAACAAAAACAAATCCTCTTCCAGAAGGACAAACAATAATCTGTGAGGAATAGTAGCTGTCCCATTAGGGACCCAAGTAGCCAATTCCGGTTGTGCAGCACAACTCCCTCTCTCCTTTCCTTCTTTCCTTCCTTCCATCCTTCTTTCCTTCTTCCTTTCTTTCTTTCCTTCCTTCCTTCCTTCCTTCTTTACTTCCTCCCTTTGCCAAAATAGGGAATCATACCCTTACCTGTGGATATTCTGGGGGGGGGGGCAGCTAGGTGGCATAGTGGTTAAAGCACCGGCCTTGGATTCAAAAGTACCCGAGTTCAAATCTGGCCTCAGACACTTGACAATTACTAGCTGTATGACCCTGGGCAAGTCATTTAACCCCCACTGCCCTAACAAAAAACAAAAAACAAAAAAAAAACCTGTGGATATTCTGGCCAAAGTAATATACATTTGATTCCTAAAACCTTAAAAGATATCTTGGGATTTATGGGCTGGATTTCTATTTTTAAGAATTATGCTTTAAATCCAAATTACTCTGATTCTCACTGATTGGCCAAAAGGTCCCATCCCGTGCCTCCGTAAGTCATTGTTTCAGTTTTGATGACTCAGAGAGAGTATAAATAGCAATTGTTTCTCTTTTGGCCAAACAAGAGGTTCTTCCCCTCCCAGATTGATAATTGTTTTTACTAGGCAAAAGAGGCCATGTTTTACCTTAATCACTGAATGGCCTTAACTCATATAAATTGAGATCTGGGAAACATATTTACTTTAAAAAAGCCAAGGTGGGGGCAGTTAGGTGGCACAGTAGATAAAACACTGGCCCTGGATTCAGGAGGACCTGAGTTCAAATCTGACCTCAGACACTTGACACTTACTAGCTGTGTGACTCTGGGCAAGTCACTTAACCCTCATTGCCCCACCAAAAAAAAAAAAAAAGGCCAAAGTATTCCACTGTATCCAGGGCCTGCTCCAGTTTTCCTGAACTATATCTTGTCACTAGACCCAGATGGCCCTGGAGAAGAGAGTAAGACTAGTGACTTTTCATGGCACTCCATCACTTAAATCCAATTTATTTGGAAGTCATGAAATTACCTTCCTGATACCATGGTTGTCTTCGAGAATGAAGGATAAAAAAAGACACAAATGAACGAACATATAAATGCATACACACACATATGATGTATGTATATATGTATACATACATATGCATGCACTTATGCATGTATATGTCTGTGTCTATGTATATACAAGTGTGTATGTGTGTATATATGTCTGCATATATGTGTGTTTATATATGTATATGTTCGTTGTGTATCTTGTTGATATTTCTTTGTTTTCTTTCTCCTCCCTTCTTTACTCCTTCCCTCCCTCCTTTCTTCCTTGTTTTCTCATTTTCTTTCTTTTTTCTACATTTCTTCTTTCTTTCACCCATTCCTATCACCCTTCCACTCCCATACAATCTCCATTGGAAAAAGAAATTTTTTAAATCCTTGTAACAAATAAATTTAGTCAAGTAAAATGAATTCCCACCTTGACTGTGTCTGAAAATTAATGTGTTATTGTGCACCTTGAATCCATCATCTCTCTGTCAAGTGGTAAATAGCATGCTTCATCATTAGCCTTCTGAAATTGTATCTGGTTATTCCATTGATCAGAGCTCTTAAGTCTTTCAAAATATCAACAACAAACACAAAATAATGACAATATCAGCTGACATTTATATAGCCCTTTAAACTTTGCAAAGTACTAGGAACTGTTGTGAGGAGACACAGTGCTGGGCATTAGAAGAGACAGAAAATTTAGCACAGAAAGGGCCTCTTTTCTAATGTAGTTTTCAGTTATTAGGGAGATGACATAAGCTATAGTAAACAATACTGCATGATATGTGCATCAGAAATGTGCTAAATACCATGATACATATTGTGTATCATGAATATAAATATAAAAATACGTTATTTCAATCAACTAATAAACATTCATAAAGGACCTACTTTGTGCCTAGCAATATGGTAAGAAGAAAATATTCAAAAATATAAAAGAAATAGTTCCATTCCTCAAGGAACTTACATTCTATCCAGGAAGCTTGTAGCCATGTAAGATAATAGAAGAGGGGCAGCTAGATGGCACAGTGGATAGAGCACCGGCCCTGGAGTTAGAAGTACCTGAGTTCAAATCCGGCCTCAGACACTTAACACTTACTAGCTGTGTGACCTTGGGCAAGTCACTTAACCCCAATTGCCTCACTAAAAAAAAAAAAAAAGATAATAGAAGAAAAAATAAAGAATATACAAAATTAGTTAAAAAGCAATTATTCAACAGTTACTTTATGCTCGGCACTGGGATAAATGCTGGGAATAAAAAGAAAGGCAAAACATGGTCCATGCCCTCAGGGAACTCATAATGTAAAGTGTAAGACATGCAAATGGTTGGATAGATAGATAGATGATAGATACATACATACACACACATCTGCACATGCACACAGCATAAGTGAAAGCTAATCCCATAGTGAAGGCACTGGCATTAGGTGAGGGTAGGAGGAAAACCCAGTAAAGACACATCCAGAAAGGAGTTGAGTTGAGGCTTGATGGAATCCAGGGAATCAATGAGATGACAGTGAAGAGGGAGTGTATTGCTGTAATAGGAGAAAGACAGTGAAAAGATGCAGAATTTGGGAGCAGGACTGCCATGTGTAAGAAGAAGAAAGTTGGCTAGTGTAGTTGGACGGTAGAATTCTTGGAGGGTTGTAAAGTGTAAGAAGATTAGAAAGGTTGGAAAGAGCCAAGTTGTGAAAGTCTCCAAATGCCAAACAGATGACTTTTATATTTAATCTTGAAGGTAATAGGAAGTCATTATTTATTGAATAGGGGTGCAGCTGGGAAAGAGAGTGTATAAATGGAAAAAGTGATGATCAGAGAGAAGGGGGTTTTGATAATAGGAGCAATCTGCTAGAGAAGACCGGATGGGATTGATTCAAGAGTGTATGTAGAGCAGATTGCTTTGGAAGGAGCAGGACCAATTTTTGTTTGAGATAAAAATGAAGGAGGAGATAGTGGGAGAATACATCTGGGAGATACAAAATGATGATGAAGCAAAAACAAAAGAACTAACCTGGACTGTCCTAAGGCTTTTTTAAAGTATAAGATGAGGCCCTAATCTGAAAGTGGGAGAAGAGAGATGTGGTAGTGAGGCCAAATTGAAGAACCAAAAAAAGGTTTGAAATAGCCATAATGGTGAGTATGTAAGGGAATGGATTTGATAGATATAGGATTGCCTTGCTGCAACAAGGGCCCAGTTGAGACTGTGAAATATTAATTTGAAATGGTCACAAGTAACTCAGCTTTGTGATTTTTTCCCCAGCTCAGTTCAGGAATACATGAATAGGGGCAAAAGAGGAAACATGGTAAGAGAATTTTAAGGTCATCAAGAAAGGCATAATGTAGAAGTCGGCTCTTGAGTGAAGCTTTAAAAGGAAGCTAGGGTGCAGCTAGGTGTCACAGTGGATAGAGCACTGGCCCTGGAGTCAGGATGACCTGAGTTCAAATCTGGCTTCAGACACTTGACACTTACTAGCTATGTGACCCTGGGCAAGTCACTTAATCCCAATTGCCTCACAAAGAAAAAAAAAAAGGAAGCTAGGATTCTAAAAGGAAAAAAGAGGAATGAATGCATTCCAAGAATGGAGGGATAGCCTGTGCAAATGTTCAGAGATAGGAGATGAAATGTTTTGTATAGGCAACATCAAGTAAAGTTTGGTTGGAAGTATAATCATTCTGTAAACAGAGATTGTGAAGTGATTTAATTGTCAAGCCAAGGAATTTCTTTCCCTTTTACCCTAGAGACTATAATGAGTTACTGAAAATTTTTAAAGCAAAGAATAGCATTGTCACCATGCTGTAGTAATATCATCTAGGTACCTGAGTAAAGAAAGTATTTGATAGAGGATAGAATGGAGTCAGAGGCAGAAACTACTAGGTTGTTGCAATAGTCCGGTGATGACATCTTAAGCTATAGAGGTGGCTCTGTAAGTGAGTGAAAAAAAGGTGGGGGGAGATAGATGGGCCAAGAATTTGTGGAGTTAGAATGGCCTGTGACAGAGAGAAAAGTTTATTATGACTCTAAGGTTTTCAATCTGAGTGACTGTAAGGATGCTATTGCTTTTAAATAAAAATTGGGAGATTAGGGGTTTGGAAGAAAGACACTGAATTCAGTTTGGGGCATGTTGCAATTGAACTTCCTATGGAACATCTGGTCTAACTGTACAATATGTACCCAGACCATGTAATCTCTGTTTTTTTGTCAATTTACTAAACAGAAAGCTCTAAAAAGCAACATTTAGGATATTTTCTGTGCATGAACCTGGCACATAATATATACTTAATAAATGTGGAAGGAAGGAAAGAAGGATGAAAGGAAGGAAGGAGGGAAGGAGGAAAGAAGGAGAGAGAGAGAGAGAGAGAGAGAGAGGGAGGGAGGGAGGTAGGAAGGAAGGAAGGAAGGAAGGAAGGAAGGAAGGAAGGAAGGAAGGAAGGAAGGAAGGAAGGAAGGAAGGAAGGAAGAGAGAAAGAAAGAATTCCCTGATATAAATGTTCAGTTTAATAATTGAACAATAAAACTTCCTACTCTGATAGAGAGCTTGTGATGTCAAAGAGTAGAGAAAATTTCACCGAATTCCTACTTATGCTGCTGTTTTGATTGATCTCATCAGCTTCTCATTTTCTAAAAACAGGGATCCTCAAATTACAGGATCCCCTACGGTAGATGGAAATCCTATATATTATTTTAAAATTTAAGGAATAATACTTCTGAAGATTAGTGTACTGTAATGGAAATTAACTTGCTTTAAAGAATTTAAAATAAACTAACATCCCTTCCCTCAAAAATATTAGTCAATGCCATTTTGCTATATTTACTTTTCTATTATATGTAGTATACATTGGACTTGAGATGAAGAAGATCTGGGTTCAAGCAAGGGTTTTGACCCTTGAGAAAACAACTAAGCTCTCTGTACCTCAGATTTATATCTCCTTTATAAAATGATGATGTAAGATTCAATGGCCTCTAAGGTCCCTTATAGCTTTAAATTTGTGTTCTTATAATCAGGCTTAAATTGAGTTGGCTTTAAAAAAACTATTCAACTAATCTTCATACGTATTCCAAAAAAATTTTATCATCAGACACAATGGTCCATAATACTGAAGTTGAGCAAGGTCACAATGAATTAAAGTTTAGCATTGAGATTTTTATGTAATGTCTCAACACACACATTCAACTTTTAAACATGCAGAATATTCAGTGATTTAAAAAAAAGATATACTTTTCAATTTCACATGGACCCTAAATGATTTTAGTATCATCCAAATATAATTTCTACATCAATGCTTAACTTTAAATATACGTATATGTATACATACATGCATGTTGTATAGTCACACAATCTTTAGCATTTCTTTGTTTCTTTAATCACAAAAAAATACCTTATTTGATAGTGAGGAGGGAGCTCTGGGAACTGAATTAAACATGTGAGTCAAGTTCCAGCAATCTGAGGCTCTCTATGCTTCATTTATTTGAAAATAGTGATGAGTACAGAGATACTGCAGGCTGGAGGGCTAGAAGCTTTTTCCATTAGAGAAATTAATGATCAGAATCTCCTTTTTTTTTCTATTTTGAATTCAAGCTTCAGCTCATTATTTTCAACATTCTCTACAACCCTGACCTGCCTGTAACATTTCTTTGGTTTCTTTTTTTTTCTTCTCATTTTCTCGACTCTACCTAAACTTCTTTCCTCAATAATCATACCCTGTGTACTTGGCCCACCTCCAAGCTCCATCCCTCATATTCTTCTAAAAATTTTTAAATTCCTATTTTGTGCCTTGAAGTAATCCAAGAATATCAATCATTTAACAGTCTCTATTGCTCTGGGCTCCTCACTAGCTCCTCACAATTTTTAGAGCAGAGAATTGTTGCCTTTAGCATGGCAACTATTAAGGAAGAAATCTGGACATTATAGGAATCATATAATTTAACCTAAGTAATCATCTAACTAGTGCTAATGTAAGGGAAATGTACTGTTTTTTCCAATGAGTTAAAAAATAACAATTTAGATTAATATCCTAATGAAAGCTATTTCCTACCCCTGTAAACAAAAAGATTACATGAAGAGTAAATTTTGTCCTACTGATTTAATTTTCTTCTGTGATATAATCTATCTGGACTCCAATGAGGTTTTAGATTCTATTTCAGATGACATTCACTGTTACAAACTGTAAAGATATAGACTGAGCTTTTGTGGACCTCATCCAACAAGATTTGGTTTGAATGGAGATAAAATCAAGTCAGAAGAAAGAAAGGATGTTTATCAAAATATCTGGCCTGGTTTGAAGGCATTCATCCAGCTGGGGTTTTGTGGTGCCTTCAAGTTGATATAATTAAGGCTATACATAGATGTGTGTATGTGTGTGTGTGCACATAAGATTGCTAAGACTTCCACTTAGCATAACCCCCTTATTTGCAGAAAAGAGATTTGAGGCCCAGAAAGATTAAGTGACTTACCCAAAATCACACATCTTGTCTATGGCAGAGCTTTGGCTAGAAATCAGTTCTCCCAATTTTTAATCTAATACAAGTACCTCTTAATCATGATGCTTTATCTGTGGATTTTTCAGAGGATGTTTACTAATTTTTTTCTGATAAAAATATTTTATTATTTTCCAGTTACATGTAGAGATAGTTTTCACCATTTGTTTATATAATATTTCCAATTTCAAATCTTTCTCCCTCCTTCCCCCTCTCCCCTAAACAGCAGGTAATCTGATATAGGTTTTATTTATATATATATATATATATATTTATATATATATTTATATATATATATTTATATATATATTTATATATATATATTTATATATATAATAACATTAAATATATTTCTGCATTAGTCATGTTATAAGAGAAGAATCAGAGCAAAAAAAGAAAAAACCTTAAAGAAAAAAAAACAACAGCACCCAAACCAAAAGAAATAATATGGTTCCATCAGCATCCATATTCCACAGGTTTGTTTTTTTCCTGGATTTGGAGAGCCTTTTCCATCATGAGTCCTTTGGAACTTTCTTGTACTGTTGTATTGGTGAGAAGAATCTAATCTATCACAGTTGAACAACACATAATGTTGATGATACTGTGTATAATGTTCTTCTGGTTCTGCTCATCTCACTCATCATCAGCCCACGCAAGACCCTCCAGGTTTCTCTGAACTTCTGCTCATCCTTTCTTACAGCACAATAGAATTCTATTACATTCATATACCACAACTTGTTCAGCCATTCCCCAATTGATGAGCAACCCCTCAATTTCCAATTCCTTGCCACCACAAAAAGAACAGCTATAAATATTTTTGTACATGGATGTTCATTAAATTTTAAGATAACAAAAGTGGGGTGGAGCTGGTTATTAATAACATCATAATTCAGGGATTCAAAAAATGAATCAATAATTAAATAGAGTGAATTGTTATAAAAGCAATGAAAAAGAGCATAAAGGGAAAGAAATTAAATTTCATTGATATGATATGGTTAAAGATAAATTAAGCAAACTTAGTTGAAAAAAATAATTAGTAATTCAGAAGGACCACAATCATATTATTAAGCACATTTATACAGTTATTAAAAAAAACAACATCAACAAGAACAGTGTAAAGGGAAAGGAGATTTGGTTTAAAAGCAAGAAATTATTTCCTAATGTAAGTATACATGCAGAGAGAATCACATCTTTTTACCTTTGTAAATTAAGAGAAATCTTTGAGGGGTGTTAACTGGAAGGAAGAAAGAAGAATAAAAGAATGGTATGTTTAAAACTAAGGGAAATATGTCCCATGATTGGAAAACTGAAGCAGAGCAAACAACTTTTCCCAAGGCCTCTTTTATAGAAGGCTCAGAACTTTTTAGCCAAATATTCATTTCCTACAAACTGTTTTAGTTGGTTTCAGATCCAGGAACATCATGATCCTAGGTAACCTCTCTGCTCCCCTTCCTTTTCAGCTTTCTTTTGTGTCTTGTCTTTTCCCATTAAATTGTAAGCTCTTTGAGAATAGGGACTATCTTTCTTTTTTCTTATTTGCATCCCCAGTGATTAATACAGTGACTTGGAACATAGTAGGTACTTTATGTTTATTGACTATTGACTAAGATCATTTGTTGAATTTACTGTAAAATGATCTGAAAAAGAAAATGGCAAACTTCTCCAGTATCTTTGCCAAGAAAATCCTAAGTGGGATCACCAAGAATGAGACAACTGAAATGACTGAACAGCATTGGCTGACAATCTAGTAAACCATATGATGCCTCAAGTAGTATGTTCTTTATTTTCCTGGAGGTTTTATAAATTTAAATAACATATCACTGCTGTGTCATAAAACTATACTTTTTCCATAAAGAAGAATAGTACTCAAGATCTGACTTAATGCTATTGTATGGTACAGCAAGCAAAGCACTGGAGCTGGATATGAATTAAATCCTAGCTCTTACATTTTCTAGACCTACCATCACACAAAAGTCACAGACTCATAGATTTAGAATTGCAAGGGCTTTTTGAGATCATCTTTCTGAACTCTCTCATTTTACATATAAGAAAGCAGACTCAGAAAGATTAAGTGCTTGATATGTAATAAGCACTTAATAAGCCCTCCCTTCCTCCTCCCTCCCTCCCTCCCTTCCTTCCTTCCTTCCTTCTCCCTTTCTGCCTTCCTTCCTTCTTTTCAACTTGTTCAATGTCACACACATAATTTTCATCCCAGGTCTTCTGAATCCCATTCCAGGAGTCATACATACTCTTTGATCATCAACTTCCTCATCTATAAAATGAGTAATATAATATTTCCTTATAGGACAACTCTGAGGAAAGTGCTTTTCCACAAACTTATTTTTTTAAATGTACAAAAGCTTTGTGGTAGCAAAAGCACATCCCAAGCATGATAGAAAGATTGTTTAATAGTGATCTACTGAAATTTTGACCCAGAAAATCATCCAAAGTGGAAATTGAAAAGTGGTTCAAGCGATGTTTCTTATTCCCATGGAAGTTTTGGATATGTCAGCAAAGCCAACTTGCTTTGTTGCAGAAAAAGGGAGCTTAAATATAACTGTTTTGTAATACTCTTCTCATATTGCACCTTCCACATTTCACTGGTGGTGGGTAGCAGGAAATAAAGAAGAAATTGCCAGCTGGGACATGAGGGTATGCTGTGGGCTTTCTATTATGTTAAACTCTGCTGAAGCTATATTTTTTCAATGAAATTTATCTTCATAGCTTGACAATGACCAACAGGATACATTCCTAAGAACTGGTTAAAGCTTTGATATCATTATCCTGAGGCTTTATTATTCTGGATGATATGACAAGTAGGAAAAGGTATTGAGATCTCTCTGTATAGGTTTCATTACTCTTGAGAGTTCAGTAAATTGTGTTTGACTTCAATATGTCCAATCCTGTTCCTCTTCACTAGAGTAGCTTGGTCACCAGTCTTCTCACTTCTTTTGTTCATTTTTTGTATAAGGTGAACTTCTTAAGGGGGGTAGTTTACACCATGATGATGCAAAAATAATTTTTCTTTGATTTGTATGACATAATTATAAGAATTTGAAACTGATTCACATTGTGCCAAAATTAATTTAATTTGAGTTAAGAAATATTTAATAATTTTCTTCTATATGCAAAATACTGGAAAGACATTAAAAAGCAACAAATCCCCTATTATTCAGGAATGTATATCATATTTGAACTCTTTGAACTATCAGATTTGAACTCAGGTCCTCCTAAATCCAGGGCTGGTGCTTATCCACTGAGCCACCTAGCTGCCCCCTAAGGCAGAATTTTAATTCAGATTTTCCTGTCTCCAAGACTAGCACTTTCTTCATCATAGCACATCATCCATGTCTTTATGGAGCTTAGGGTTTGGTAGGGGGAACTAAAAAATAGGAAATCAATCAATAATCACCAGGTATGTAATGAGTAGCTAATTGGAGTCCTGTATGAAGCTAATGCTATGGAAGATACAGAAGGATAAAACATGGCAATTGCCCTCAAGGATTTACCTGTTACTTGGGAAGGGTACATACATATAATAATTAGAGGCAGTAAATACATTATTTGAAATAATGTATAATTATGCTACTTTATGTGGTGTTGATAATAAATACAGTAATTATTCAGCAAGTGGGAAAAATCATTACAGACTGGATTTATCATAAAGTCAAAGTTGAAAGACTGGTTGACTTTGAATAGACTTAGGTATCCTATTTCTGGGGAGCAACAGCATATGCAAAATTATAAAGAAAGGAAGGAGAATTATGGGTTAATGGTTAAAGGTAGAATCCAATAAGGTAATTATCCTGATTTAAGTAGAGATTGTTTGTTGGAAAGTAAAGTGAAATTGAGGTAGATATGTTTTCTAGGGCAAGGTTATAAAAGGCTTTGTAAATCAAATATGGGAGTTTGGCCTTGTTGCAATAGGCATGGGAGATCAGTGAAAGCAATTTAGAAGGAGAGCAACATAGTAAAAGTAGTATTTATGGATCTTTATTGAAAACAATATAAAAGATCTTTCATGAGAATAAAAAAAATACTGGTATTTTATCTTTTTGGAGCAAGATTCGTCAAAATAGTGTAAAGAGAGGTAATAATAATGATGACAATAATAACCAAGTGTCTCTCTCTTTCTTTCTCTCTCTCTCTCTTTTGCAGGGCAATGAGGGTTAAGTGACTTGCCCAGTGTCACATAGCTAGTAAGTGCCAAGTTTCTGAGGCTGGATTTGAACTCAGATCTTCCTGACTCCAGGGCCAGTGCTCTATCCCCTGTGCTACCTAGTTGCCCCCGCCCCCTAGAGTATCTTTATCTGGGAGTTCCACATGTTCATATGAGAGAGTATGATTTCTGGAACCAAAGAACTAGGATTGATATATGATGTTTACTACATGGGTGATACTGAGTATGTCACTTATCTTTCTTGGTTTCCTCCTCTATAAAATGAGAGGCCTAGATTGGATGATCTCTGAGATTCCTTCGAGTTCTAGAGGTATGATGCTATGACATTATGCTACTATGATCACAGGTCCAGTCCCCATTTTCCCATCCTGTAGCATGATTTACTCACAGAAATTATAAACTAAAGTCAAAACCCTGAAAAAATGTACCATAACAATTATTTTTATAAGGACCTTTCTTATTAAGACACATGTTCCCTCCAAACTTATTTACATTATAGTTTTTTTTTTGGTGAGGCAATTGGGGTTAAATGACTTGCCCAGGGTCACACAGCTAGTAAGTGTCAAGTGTCTAAGGCCGGATTCGAACTCAGGTACTCCTGAATCCAGGACCAGTGCTCTATCCACTGTGCCACCTAGCTGCCCCACATTATTTTTTTCAAAGAAAGATCACAAATAAAAAAGGTGCTTTAAAACTCTCTGCTACAGATATTTGGTTCCCCATTTCAAAATGCTATAGAGAGAATTGGAAATCATGATGCATTTGGGCCTCAGCAACAAGTTTAGACTGAGAACCAAGAAAGTCATAAAACACTAAAAGATACACACAATTAAGAGTGGTATAACTAGATAACAACCCCAACCCCATAATACCACAGCAATTTGTAATTCTCATCCCTCAACCCTTATAAAATTTGATGGCCATATTCATGTATGGTGTCATTAGGATTAGGTTAAAAAACTGATGAGTGAAATGAATGATCAACAATAAAAATAATCTAAAAATTCAGAAGTAATTGGTAATCTGATGAAATCCATGACCCCCTGCTCAAAATAATGTTTATAAATACCTAAAACACATAAGCTACAAAGGAAATCAACAATTTTGAAATGTAATTATCAATTAAAAAAACCACAATGATGGACCCTAGCTTGAGATTTTCTATTAAAATGTAAATATCACATTCCACTCAATTCCTCTTCTTATGTTTCAAAGTGCCATGGAAGCAATCTTATGTGTGTGTGTGTGTGTTTTAATTTTGTTCTGTTTTTGCAGGTTCATCACCAAAGGATTAACCCAAAAGTTATATAATCCTTTTGACTATAGAAATTCAGGAAACTCTTTATTGAGGCATTGAAGGGTCTATATTTGTAGGAGTACCATCAGAGCTCAAACATGAGACTTCGAAGGATAGTCTGTTCCTTTCTAATTCCCAGTACAATGTAAGCTCCTTAAATGCAAGGAAATGTTTGTTTTTCTTTATCTTTAGGCTCCCAGGATCAAGCCCTGTAATTTATACACAGTACATACTTAATACATGGCTATTGGATTTAATTGAAAACTTTATAGAAGATCAGAAAAATCTTAGGGGATATTCTCAGAACAAGTTGAAACTGGGTGTCTGTCGTTCTCCCTTTCATTAAAATATTTTGATATAGCCTACTTCCCTCTTACACATCCTCATTACATACATCACCATCTCCTCCCCCACACAATATGGTTACATATTGGCTTACATATCCGCCAAACTAAGACCAAGTAATTTCACAAAACTTAATTTCATTATTTTTATAAATGTTTGCAGTATCAAAGAGCCTCATATACTTTGAATAGTAAATATTAGTCTGAGAAATGTGTATAATGAAAATATTTCCCAAAATGTAACCCAGTTAATAATATATTTGTTCAAAGGATTTCAAGTGACTCTCAGATAATTAGATATTTTCTCCAAAATTCAAGTTACTTTTCTAAATAATATACATCATTTGTTCAATATTTCACATGAAATCCTGCAAAATTCATAATTGGCCATATGGTTGTTAATCTACTTACCATTAATTACATCAATATAAATCTTTGAAATATTTAAGACACATAATTCAATCTGTACATGAGCATAATTTTAATTCATAAAGCATACTGCTTTATTTTTTAAAATATTACTACATGGGCAGAATATAAATAAAAAGTAATTTCACTAAATTTAATTTCATTATCTTTACAAATATTTTCAGCATCAATGTGCTCCCCATACTTTGAATAGCAAATCTTACTCTGAGAACACAGTGTGAGGACAGAAACTTCCTCAGATTCCCCCTAAATTCAGGCTAAGCAATAACATCTTTGGTCCAACGATTTCAAAGTAGCTCTCTGAGCATTTCTTGGTGCATGCTTCTGTGTTTGAAAGTGTCAGAGAATAATAGAAGCCACAGCTCTGAAAGGGAGCTCAACTGGAGCTCTGGAGATCAACTAAATTCAACTGCCTCACTTTACAAGAGATTAGGGCCCAGAGAGATTAGTTCACTTGTCAAAGGTCGCATGGTTGCTTGGTGGAACAGCTGGGATTAGTGCCCAAATTTCCTGACTCCCAGTCCCATGCTTTTTCCAATTTCAAGTAAAATTTACATCGACTTCTCTATTAAATGAAATAATATTTTCAAAGTGCTTGGCAAAGAGTAGGTACTCTATAAGCGCTCATTTTTGCCTTCTTCCCTCCATCCCCTTTAAACCCCAAGTGTAATCATTTGTCATATTCCAGATAGCCTTAGGATCTAAAGCAAAAACTTAGGTTTTTTTTCAAGATTTTAAACACTGAAACCGCACATTTTCCAAGCAGAAATATTGAAAAGATAGTTTTGATATTCAGAGAACCTGTGCACTTTAATTACACATCTATGCAATGACACATATTGAAATGAAAAGTAACTGAATATTTTTAGTCATCTATTTTCAACTGTCCATAACATTTGCAAACCTCTCAATGGTTGGCTCCCTTGCTTTTTAGATGCTTACAGATATGTTGAAATAGCTTCAGAAATATTTCAGTTATTTCTGGCCATTAGGGTATTCTATGGAATTACTTACTTCTGTGATACTAGGGAAACTTAGCTAGAATTTATTAAACCCTTACCATTGGGGGGATTTACAACTTGGATTGGGGGGGCTAGCTCATCCAAAGAATTGGAGGCTCATCACAAATCTTGTAAAATAAAAAGAGATTTATTAGGAAAGAGAAATATATGGCAGGGGGTGGGGGTGGGGGGTTGAAGGGGTAACAGATCACTATGATGACTCTCCCACTGGGGTAAGAAAAGACCTGGTCTTTTGTATCTTTACAAAACAAAGGGGAGGGAAGAGCAAGATAACTTTGAGGGGATCTTTGAATAATGTGGTATCCAGTAGGATATGTAGCATCCATCAATATCCTGCAGACCTTTATTGCTTATCAGCCTACCAGGGTCAGGCTCAGCCACACCTTATTCTTGGGGTATTTTCCCTTGGGTAAGTTTAGGGTTTTTTGTTTGTTTTTTGTTTTTTTGGCTGGGCAATGAGGGTTAATTAAGTGACTTGCTCAGGTTCACACAGCTAGTAAGTATCAAGTGTCTGAAGCTAGATTTGAATTCAGGTCTTCCTGAATCCAGGGCCAGTGCTTTATCCACTGTGCCACCTAGCTGCCGCCCACCCCTTGGGAAAGTTTTAAGGATTCCATGGGGGTTGGGATCTTTAGGTTTCTTGGGGTCCCACTGCATTCCCACAACACTGCTATGTGCCAGAGATCCTGGAATTATAGGTTTCTCCTCCCTCCTATTTTTGAGGGGTTCACTCCCAGAAATGTGCTAAGACCAGCTCATATCACTTCTTAAAAGCTGATTGTTAAAATTGCAGAATGAACATTTACACCTCAGAAATCAACAAATTCTATACTGTATATCAGGGATTGATTTATTGTTTATTGCCTAGACTTAAGAAAATGATAGAGAAGATATAATGATGCATATTAAATGTAAAACTGTATCCTGCATTAGTAGAAGGAATTTCATTACTTGGAGATCCTTACAGCAATAAAATCACAGGGATGGACAGAATATGCTGGTAAATCTCTAATAATTGTCTCTCTAAAAGGACCTATTTGTAAAAGATATTTGTAGTGGCAAAGAATTGGAAATTGAAAGGATGTCCATCAATTTGGGAATGGCTGAACAAGTTGTGATATATGATTGTGATAGAATACTATTGTGCTGTAAGAAATGATGAGTAGCATATTTTTAGGAAAGCCTTCAAAGACTTCCATGAACTAATGCAAAGTGAAGTGAGTGGAACCAGGAAAGCATTGTATACACCAACAGCAATATTGTATGGTGATAAACTATGAACTAGAGCTATTCTCAGCAAAAGAATGATTCAAGAAAATTCCAAAGGACTCATGATGAAAAAGGTTATCCACCTCCAGAGAAAAAAATGATGGAGTCTGAATACAAATCAAAACATATTAATTTTTACTTTATTTTTTCATGGTGTTTTGGGGGTTGTCAGTATTTTCTTTCACAACATGCTAATATGGAAATATGTTTTGCATGAATAAACATGTAAAACCTATATTAAATTGCTCGCCATCTCAGAGGGGGTTCAGGTGAGAGAAGAAGGTGTGGGGACCAATTTTTAATTGGAGAGTGCTAACTAAGCGGCTTGCCGCAATATTGGGGCAAGGAAGGAGACCGGCAGCCTCCCTCAAAACAGAACAAGATTTATTTTAACAAGAACAAACTTAAAAAAACACAAACAGGATCAGTAGGATCAAGGGAAAGGAAATAAAATGGGGAAAGGGAAATTATAATACCTCAAAAAATACCACCGCCCAGGAATCAGCAGAAAATACGCAGCAGAATGCCTGTCGCTTTCCAGCTTCCACCTAGAATGCCCAATTCTCCTCCCCCAAACCTAGAAACACCCCACACAGCCCCAGCCAATGGGATGGCAACTCTGACAGTCACATGACTGCCCTCACTAGGCTTCCAATCATTATAATTTTGCCAGGCCCATGTAGGCGTTGGTGAGTGGTGATGATGTGAGGTGCCAGAGCCCTGGCAATGGCTACAACCAGTGGGTGGAGCACTGTGTGGTTTGCAGAGCCCCAACCCCAGGCCAGTGCGCGCTGAGGCATAAAAACCTCAAATAACAATTAATTCTTTACGAAGGAAAATTTGGAACTCAATTTTAAAAACAAAAAGAATGTTAAAAATTGTTTTTACATGTAATTGGAAAAAAACAAAATATTATTTAACAAAAAACTCTTTAGGAAAAAAAAATGGGACACACTTTTAAAAGTTGAACACATATCTTCTGGATTCTACTATGTCCTGATGCCTTAGAAAGCACCAAATACAACACAAAAGCTTTTCTTATATCAGTGAATAAAGAAATGTTCCTGAGGAAAAAAAATATTACTATCAGGGGGGAGCAAAGCAACCTCTCCTTTACTAATAGTAAAAATTATGCCATTATTGTTGTATGTTTTAAATAGATGTGTTTTTATAAAACCAAAGAATGAGCTTTGAATAGCCATATCACTGAAAAATTTCATAAGTCAATCATGAGAAGTGGGAAATAGTTAAAACTAGTAGTCAGGACGGTTATTGAATGTTATTATAGTGAGTATGAAGCTACCTAGTTCTTCCAGTGAGGCAAGAGATTTCTCATTATAATCTCAACAATTAAGTTTCTCTACTGTAAGTAGTTTCACTACCCCTTTAATCCCCAGTAAATCTTTTTTGACACAAACACTGCCTCATTTGAATAAAAATTAATTAAAAAAATAAATTAGGAAGCAATGTGGCATTTTTAATAGAATGCTACACTTGGAATAAGGGGGAACTGTATTCAAATTCTACCACTTTGATTAAATTTTCAATTGAGTTTATATTTATTCAGTGCCTACTATGTGCGAGATACTGTGCTAGGTGCTGGGTATGTTGTTCGTCCTTCATTCTTATTCTCGAAGAGGATCACGCCATTGGTAGATGATGTCATGACATCATGTCCAATGTCACCAGTCTCACTCTCTCTTTCAGAGCCATCAGATTCAGTGGGAGACCTTGGCTTTTTTAAGTTAAGGTCTTTCCCAGGTCTCAGCAATCAATCAATAAAGAAACAAACAGATAAATATATAAACAAACAAATATATATAGAGGGGGGGGAAGGGAGGAAGAGAGGGAAGGAGGGATGGAGGAAGAAATGAAGGAAGCAGAGAAAGAAAGAAGGAAGGAAGGAAGGAAGGAAGGAAGGAAGGAAGGAAGGAAGGAAGGAAGGAAGGAAGGAAGGAAGGAAGGAAGGAAGGAAGGAAGGAAAGGTGGAGGGGGGGAGTGATGGGGGAGGGTCTGGGAGAGGAAGGCCCTCAGGGTTTCTGGTCAAAGGAGAAGCAGTTGTTATTTGAACTCACACTGGGCCATAAGAGGCCAAACCATGGCCAAAGAGACTTGGGCTGGGACCTATTGTTGGCCAACCTATGAGAGTCAGAGTGATTTGGGTTTAAGGTGTGGTCCTTCAAAAAAAATTTAGGTCATGAACCCAAAGTCATCTTGTGAGGGTTAAGCAATCTGGGGATACAAATAAGAAAAAAGAAAATGAGGTCCTGCACTAAGGATTTTACATTCTAATGTGGGGAAGACAACCACATGGGGGCTGAGACTACTTAAGCTTAAACTGGCCAACTAGCTATCAGGACAGACACACCTAAGAAGTAAGGAGAGACTAAATTCTACAGCAAGCAAGTCAGTTAGGTGAGGCTAGTACCTGAGCGAGGAGACAGAGATAACTCCAAAGTTCAGGACAATTGTGTTATATAAATTATTGGGGAACTGTTTTTAGCTAAATTATTGGCGGGGGTGGGGCTAGGGTGGGTTTTCTACAATATTACTAAATTATATATTAATGGCTATTGCACCAGTTTTGGCAGTAACCATTTATTACTAATTAATATCACATATTATTAAAGTATTGACAGCATGTCTCCCTAACTTCCCCACTGGTCACAGGTTTACAGGCCTAAACAATTACATACCCAGTGTATTGAGCCAAGAGGAGAGGGAGAGTGGAGAGTAAAAGTGAATCCAGGAAAAAAGAGACCAAGCCCCTCCTGGTCCAGTCTTTTTCCTCTTCTGATAGAGGCAGCTCCTTACACACTGATCAAAGCTAATTGGTTAGCATCACTCAATTCCATTGGTTGACATGACTTGAGGGTGGTCCATATTAAAATGAACCCTACCTTGATGACATCAGGGTCTAATGGGAGAGACCTCCTGAGGGGCAAAGTCAAAGTCCAGATAGATGCAGGCTTAATCCTATCAGTTCACTGAACTAGTCAGAGTCTATTCTCCATCTTTCTTGTACCCTTAGGCTGCTCCCAAAAAGAGAATAGTTAAAGTTCCTGAACTGAACTTACTGAAGTAGGGTTGAAGGGAAAGGATCCCTCCAAAAAACCCATTATTAATAATTACTTTCTCACACTGACATTCCAAAAGAAAACCTCCCTGATTCTCCAGGATCTTTCCCCACCCCGAAAGGGAACTTTCCATAATCAAGTGATCATCCCATTCATCCCCCCCACCATCCATACTCTATAAAGGCTTTGGCCTCCCTCACAGTGGAGGAGCAAGGTGACTCAGAGAATTATGTTTCTAAGCCACCTCCTTTCCCCCAGAGGAGAAGTTTTGACTTCCTTCTTGGTCACTTTCTCTAAGCACCCAAATAAAAGACTATTTTATTCTAAATGGCTTGTATGTGAGAGTTGTAATTCTTTAAAGAGGAATACCTAAGAACCCCCACACCACCTATTTCCCCTATGACAACAACATACAAAAGGAAGCTGGAAAGGGGTGGAGGAATACATCAGGGCCATTTTATTCAATGGATTTGAAACCAACAGAGCCATAGGATGAAAGTGGAATGAGCTGAAAAATTCAAAAGATGCCACAATGAAAGAAAGTTTTGGGAGGAGGTTAATGCTCTACCCTCTGGATCTCATATCAGGGGGGAAAGAGACTGGGAGAATTGGGAAGGAGTTGAGTATTCAAGGCTGAATTAGCAACATGATTATAAGATTTGAAGTAATCAGCTTATCCTGGGAGAGACATACTGTTCCTTGAAATTGAACCCACACAGAACTGCAGTTAGAAAGTGGACACTTATTTACTCGGGGGTCATAAACAAGTCAATAAGCTCTCTGAATCTGTTACCTCATCTATAAATTGAAGATAAGGATTTTTACAACTCCCTCACAGTGTTATTATGAGGCTCAATTGATTAAAAAAACAAAGGAATTCACAAGCTTTAAAACTTCCATAAATAAGTTATTATTAAATTATGTGATTCCATAAATCTTGACCCAGAGAACTAGAATGTGGGTGTGGGAACATGCAGTTTGTTTAATCAGGTGGTATGTTTACATTCAAGTTCTGTATAGATTAGGTACATAATTGTATAGCCCTCATAATAGTTCATTTGTAAAGTACTTCAAAGTTGAAAAACCATTTACAGCAAATGGATTGGGGTTCCAAATTCTCTCCTCACTCCCACACCTTTCCATACCCACTGAGAAGGCAAGCAATATGGTATCAATTATACATGTGAAATCATGTGAAATATATTTCCATATGAGCCATATAGCAAAAAAAGTAAGAAAAAGAAAGTGAGAAATTTATACTTCAATTTGTACTCTGAGTTCCTCAATTCTCTCTCTGGAGATGAGTATCACTTTTTTCATTATAAGTGCTATGGAATTATCTTGGATCATTGTATTGATCAGAGTAGCCAAGTCTTTCATAGTTGATCATCATTAAAACGTTGCTGTTACTATGCACAATGATCTGATTTTTCTCACTTCACTTTGCGTCAGTTCCTGTAGTTCTTGCCAGGATTTTTTTTCTGAATCCACTCCTTTGTCATTTCTTATAGCACAATAATACTCTATCACAATCATATGCCACAATTTGATCAGCCAGTCTCCAAATGATGGCAACCTCTTCATTTTCTAATTCTTTGCCCCCCCAAAAAAAAAGGTGACTATAAATATTTTGGTACATAAAGATCCTTTTCCTTTGATTTCTTTGAAATATCGACCTAGTAGTGGCATTTCTGGGTGAATGGGTATGATAGTTTTATAGCCATTTGAACATACTTCTGTTAAGCAGAAACCTATCCCCTACAAAAACAGAAGCAATTATAAAGGCAAGCACCCATCTTTATTCTTCTCAGCAACTTGATTACAAGCAATTGCATGCAAAACCTCCCTAGAGATATTGCAATGGAAGAGAAGGGTATTTAAGCAGTTGAAAGGGGAAGGGGGGGATGTCCAGTTCCTAGATCAGTCAGGTCTGGGTTGATTAACTCCCTGCTTCCTGAGTTTACAGGATGTTCTTAATCCCATTAAGAGTACAAATCACTTTGACAGTTTGACTTAAAAACAAACAATGTGACAAGATGGTATTAATTAGAAGGGGTTTCCATGGATAAGAATATTTTCTTGGAGAGTACATGACATTCCAGATGTTTGGAGGAGGCAAGCCAGGACAGTTCTAGCAGACAATTAGAAGGCCATAAATGACCAATTAACTCAGGGATAGAAGTTCTCTGCAGATAAGAGTGTCTGTTTAGCTGTTTTTCCCTTCATCCTCAAACATCTATAGAAAGACAAATTTTGGTCCATATACCCTAAATAAGAAACCTGGGTCTGCCTGATACCTATTTGTATATCATCCAGGTTAGATCTTTGTCATCGCAAAGGATTTCTGATTTTAGGCTGGATTTTCTTACAGTTAAGGGAATTCTGATAAATGCAATTCATCACTTCCAAATTGTTCTCCAGAATAGTTGGACCTGTTCCCCACTCCACCAGCAGTTCATCAAGGTACCTATTTTTCCCTCATCCCCTCCAGCATTTGTCATTTCTGATAGATGAGAGGTGGTACCTCAGAGTTGTTTTAATTTGCATTTCTCTAATCAATACTGAATTAGAGAAGTTTATATAGCTTTGCTTTCTCTTTCTGAATACTCCCTGTTTATATCCTTTGACCCTTTATCAATTGAGGAAGAGCTCTTATTTTTTTTATAAATTTGTCTTAGTTCTATACTCAGTATATACTTGAGAGATGAGGTATTTATCAGGGAAATATGCTGTGAATTAAATATATATATATGTATCTTTGTTGCCCATGGTAACTTTTAGCATAATGTAGTTTCCTGGATTTTCCCTTTTAATTAGGGCTATTTTTTTGCTTTTGTTTTCTCTGAGCTCATAATTATTATGCCTGTCTTTTTTTTTTACTTCAACAGAAGCACATTAAATTCTGCTCCAGCCCTTTAAAAAAGAAAAAAAAAATTCTGTATGTCTTTTTGTTTCAAATATGTCTCTCTCTCTCTCTTTTTTATTTTTATTTTTTTTTTTGGAAGAACAATGAAGGTTATGTGATTTGCCCAGGGTCATACAGCTAGTAAGTGTCAAGTGTCTGAGGCTGGATTTGAATGCAGGTCCTCCTGAATCCAGGACCAGTGCTTTTTCCACTGCACCACCTTGATGCCCCTCAAGTACATCTCTTGTAAACAGTATATTATTGGATTCTGATTTCTATTCCATTCTGCTATCTGCTTCCATTTTATGGGTGATCTCATCTCATTCACGTCTACAGTTATGATTACTGTGTATTTCCCTCTATTCCATTTTCTTCTGTTTCTTCTGCTCTCTCTTTGTATCCTGTCTCTCCTCAAAAGTCCATTTTTATTTTAACCATTAACTTCATTAATCTGTCCTTCCTTTTAAGATCCCTCTCTTTTTTTATCCCTTTCCCCTTCTTTTTTGTATTGGGAAAGTTACATTTCTATATGCAACTTAATGTGTTTCTGTGTGTATATTATTCCCTCTGTGAACCAATTCTAATAAGAGTAAGAACCAAGAATTGTCCCCCCTTTCCCCTCCATTGTAAAAGTTCTTCCTTGCATGCTTCCCTTACATGAGAAAATGGTTCCATTTCTAACTTTCCCTTCCCTCTTCTTCCAGTGCATTCCTCCTTTTCACCCCCTCATTTTGTGTGGAGATAATTCCAACATCATAATTTCACATCCATGCCCTCTATCTATGTAAACTTCTTTTAACTCTCCTATCAATGTAAAGTTCTTACAATTATATGTATCATCTTCCCATATACAAATATAAACAATTTAATTTTTTTGAATGCCTTATGATTACTCCTTCATTATTTTTATTACCCTTTTATGTTTTCCTTGAGCCTTCTGTTTGAATGTCAAATTTTCTCTTCGGCTATAGTCTTTTCATCAGGAAAGCCCTCTATTTTATTAAGTGTATATTCCCCTCCCCCCATGAAGAATTATAATCAGTTTTGTGGGATAGGTAATTATTGGTTTTAATCATGGCTCCTTTTTCTTCCTGAACATCATATTCCAATTCCTTCACTCTACTGTGGAAGCCACTAAATATTGTATGATACTGTCTGTGGCTTCATGATATTTGAACTATTTCTTTCTCATTTTTGAAGCATTTTTGCTTTGACAAGATGATATATAGCTCATCCAAATCCCACATGACTTTGATTCATTCTTCTAGGTCTCTATATTTCTAGAACTTTTCATTCCATGTAGTTTTGAGATTATAATTGGTATTGGTATAATTGGTAAAACATTGAACTTCAAATACTATAGAACAGTGCTATATCCAGGCAATTATAGGAAATAATTGTTGCTATTATAATTCTGTACTCTAGTAGTTTATGGTATGAATTTCCAAGTATATTATTATATAATGTTTTGGTAGTATAGAAATTACAGATTGTTTCTTGCTAACTATATGATGGCTTCTAAATTTTTGCAACATCCAATGTGATGTGATAAAGTTCCCATCAATTCCTTGCATAGTCTGCATTAAGATTAGTCTCCTTAAATACAACCTTTCTTCTATTTTTAGTGGTTTTCCAAAGATATAAAAGGAAAGTTATTAAGTGATGAAATCTAAGACAGATATAGTAGGGTTTTTTTTTTAATATCCTAGCAGCATATAATTAGAAAAATGGAAATAAAAACAACTTTAATGTTCTGTCTGACCTCCATAAGTTTTGCAACTTTGACAAGAAAAGGGAAATATCACATTTTGGAAGGGTGTGGGAAAACAAATGCACTAATATATAATTACTAAGAGAACCATGGCTGTTGATTAAGCCATTCTGCAATGTAATTTTGAACTATCCTCCCAGGTACCAAACTGTGTCTACCCTTTGACTCAGGAATACTCCTACAAGGTTTACATCCCAGAGGGATCAAATAAAGAGGAAAAGGTTGTATGTCTACAAAAATATTTATAGCAACTCCTTTTTTTGGCGGCAAAGAATTGGAAACTAAGAGGGTGGCCATAAATTGTGGAATGGATAAACAAACTTAATTTGCAAAGGAAGACTATTGTGATGTAAGAAGAGAGAAAAAAATTTCAGAGAACCCTGGGAAGACTGTATTGACTAATGCAGAGTGAAGTGAACAGAACAAGGAGAATAATTTATATGATAACATTTTTGTAAAAATTAACAATTTTGAAAGACTTAACTCTGACAACGTGCCTGGGCATAGATCCATAGAATGATCACTATAGTGTTCTTTCTACTTTATCTATCCAATGACCTATATTGGCTTTTTTAAACAACATTTCTTTATATAGCTAGATTCTATTCCGATCTTTCATCATGACACAAAGACAAAGCTGGTCTCTCAAAGGCTATTCCAGTGAAACATAAGCTCTGAACAGATTCAGCCAAGCTGAAAGGGTTTTGCGAACAGTGGCAGTTTAGTTATCTGTCACCTGAAAAATAGCCTAGTTAAGTTTGGAGCCATTCATCATTAGCTGATTTCTAAGAGTTGATTAATTTTGTTGGCCACAACAACTCATGAAATTCTTAAGCATGCATCAATGAATCGAAATCTACATTTGCAGAGGGAGTATTATCTCAGGTGAAATAATGAATTCTTTAAGCACTGAAAGCTGTAATTGCTTCAATAAAGCATTTGCTGAAGGGTATGTGTCAGTAAAATACTAAGAAAGGGGTTGTCTATAGCAACACACCATACTGAAGACTTACTCTGTTGAGTTCATTAATTCTCACACTTACAACAAGCTATTGCTAATATTGAACATACATTAACAATTACTATACACATTATGTAATGGATAGTGTGCTGGCCTTCCTGAGTCAGAAAGACCTGGATTCTAAACCATGCCTCTCATACATACTAGCTTTATGACACTGAGCAGCTTACTTTACCTCCCAGTACTCCTGGGCAAATCCTAAAATTCTAAATTTCATAGTATATTCTGACCTGCATTGGGAGAGGAAGCTTATCATATCCAGTTATGTACACCACAGAAAACATAGGTCTAATCCAAAGAACAATTAATTCTCTTTATTAAAGCATGGAGAGAACATGTCCAAGAGGAAACATTTAGTCTTTTCTCAGTAAGTATTTATGTCTTGTTTACTGTATGTTGTTGAGGTGGTGGTTTACAGTATGTAGAGAATCACACTAAGTATATGTTACCTTTGTAGAAGACCAAGGTAACATAGGTGACTAAGCTGTCAAATTTATAAAAATTCTTATACTTGGACATGTATCATACTAATTTAACAATTTATTCCAGATGCTCTAATAAGCAACACTATGTTCCCACTTTTTTTTTTTGCTTTCTGGTGGATTGGCCTTTTTATGTTCTTAACATGTTTCTCTTGGTAGAGATATGACATGATTACCCATTACTACTATTAGATATTCTCACACCTATCACCATACCATCATCCTGTAATTAAAAAAAAAAACATTCAGAATGACAGGTAAAATAAAAGATGATAGCAACAACATGGACTGTATATTCAACTATGTTTCCATTATAGAAATTAGAAACCCAAACAGCAGCCATATTTCCTGTAATGTAGTTTTTTCTGGGCACTACACATATTTTATTTCATTTTTGTAGGTCCATTTAATCTTCTTCAAAATATTTAATCTTTTTAAATCTATGCCTATATTTGTTACATTATTTTCTAGAAATATATCCCTTCCTCTCATAGCAAGATTTCTGTTGTAACCAAGATTGAAAAGAAAAATAAAGAAAACAATTTCATCACCATATGTGAAATATGATCCACACCCACTCTCTATGAAGAATTGAAGAAAGTAGATTTTCTCCACTGATCTCCATTGGTTTTTTTGTTTTTGCTTTTGTTTTGGCGGGGCAATGGGGGTTAAGTGACTTGCCCAGGGTCACATAGCTAGTAAGTGTAAAGTGTCTGAGGCCAGATTTGAACTCAGGTACTCCTGAATCCAAGGCTGGTGCTTTATCCACTGCGCCACCTAGCTACCCCTTGATCTCCATTGTTATTGCCAAGTATTATACTTCTCACTTTGTTTTTGCCTCTGTCTCAGCTTCTGTCTTTGACATTCTTGTCTTGAGTTACTATTGACATTTTTTTAGTCATTGTCTATGACTATTTTTCCCTTGGTTTTATTTACTTTGCTATATCAGTTCATATATGTGTTCCTATACATCTCTGAATTCTTTATATTCATAAGTTGGAGCATTTCTTATACTCCAGCAATATTCCCTGATATCATATTCCAAGTTTTCAAATGAATGAGACAACCATTAATTAAATTGTTATTTATTTATTTACTTTATATTTATGATTAATTGGATTTCTCGACTCTGAGGCTTAGTTTGTTTTATTAGATTTGTGTAACGTGTTCCCCATTTAGACTTTTCAATCTAGTTCCAAAATTACTGCTTAAATTTTTAAACAATAAAACACAGTGAACTAAAAAAAGAACTTATCTCTAAAAATGAATTACATTTAATTAATAATCAGTATATTTTATATAATAGAACTATAATTCTTTTATTATCATCTTAAAAGACTATATTGAAATTTATTTTATTAATAAACATATTAATTGATAAAAGATTCATAATATAAAATAGCTCAAAGCCTTGTTGTTGTGATTTAGTCGTTTCAGTAACGTCTGACTCTTCATGACTCCATTTGAGATTTTCTTGGCAAAAAAACTGGAGTGGTTTGACATTTCCTTCTCCAGTTTTACAAATTATATATATATGAGGCAAACAGCATTAAGTGACTTGCCCAGGTTCACATAGCTAGTAAGTGTCCAAGGCCAGATTAGAGATCATATCTTCTTGACTTAAGGTGTGGTACTCTATTCACTGCATCACTAGCTGCCCAGTCACATGTCTAAAACTGTGATGATTTCTTTTATAAAGATACAACCCGTGACTGTTAAAAAACAAACAAACAAACAAAAAACATTGAACATTATAAATACTAACATTTTCAGAATATCATTTGTCTTTTTATCAAAAGAATGTAGTGCAAAGTAGAGTACTGCCTCAAGTCCAAGGATCCTTTTCACCTCTTATCTGGACTTTTACAAATGCTTACTAATTAGTCTCCCTACTTCAAATTTCTCCCCACTCTGATACATTGTATATCTAGCTGGTAAAGTGATTTTCTTAAAGCATAGGTCTGATCATGATAATAATTATTGACTAACTTCTCAATAAGCTCCAACTGTATTCTATTGCCTTTAGAATTAAACTGTCATTACAAACCCATTATAACTTTGTCCCAACTGAACTATCAAACTATACATTACAGTTATCTCTTCCACATGGTGGACTTAGGGGCATGGTGCCTGTGGTATCTGGAAAATCCACATGAAAATTTTTGGCCCTCCCTTTGTAAGAGATAAGAAGTCTGAATTATTATGATATTAAAATATAAAATATGTTGATATTATACAATACTATACATATATTTTATGCATTTCTGAGTTTTTAAACTACTTTGGTGTTCTCTTCTCACCGTCACTAACCTTTGTGACTTTCACAAAACTCCTCCTAAATTCCTAATTGCTTTCTTATGCTGATTCCCAATATATTGAAACCATGATGAGGAAAGGTGCAATGTGGAAGAGAGAACTATACTTTCCTTTACACATTCTGGGATCTAGTCAAGTTGGTCTTCTTGCTGTTCCTCATACATGACACCCCTTATTCCTAATCCCTGCCTTTACACTGGCTATCCCCCAAGCCTAGAATATACTTCCTCTTCACCTCTTTTTAGAATCTCATTTCCTCAAAATTCCTCTCAAGTGCAATATTTTATGAGTCCTTTTTCCTCCAGTTTGTATCCCTCAAAACCATACACCCCACCTCCCAATTACCTTGTATTTATATATATATATATATATGTATGTATATATGTATATATGTATATATATATATATTCCTTATATTCATATGTGTGTTTGAGTGTATATTCATTCCCCTGATAAGCTCCTTGAGACCAAGGATTCTTTTTGTCTTCATATTTCCAGTATTTAGCAGAGAACCTGTTTGCTGAATAAATGCATATTGATTGGCTATTTGGCATTGGTTCAAATTTCATCTTTGATTCTGTATGGCCTATGTGATTTTGTGGACTCACTTAACCTTTCTGGATCTAAGTTCCTAATATGTTAATATGTTGAATGATAGGAAATTGGATTAGACTTTCTCTGAGGTCTCTTCCAGATCTAGAATTATGCTCCATGATTCTAGTATAATGGAGTGATGAAGAAGTGTTACACTAAGAACTAATAATAATAACTTGGAATTTTTAATTTGGCTATTGGTATGTGATTCAAAGATTAAAAATAACTCATATTCATGAATGTATAAGTAGTCATGACCTGTTATTCCATCTATATAGAAAACTTTCTAATGGTACAAATCAACAACTTGTATATAACTTCTAATCTTAGAGAGTTACCGTCATATTAAATGGTTAAATGCTTGTCCTATGTAATGAAGGTGTTATGTGTCATAGGAAGGATATGAACTCAAGTCTTTCAGACTCAAAAACTAACCCTCTATGCAATTCCAACTTGATATATCCCCTTCTATTTTCACTATAACTATCAGAGGTAATAATAATATATGCATATATATACATATATACATATATTCATTTCAAAGATGAAGACACTTAATCACAGAGAAATTAAATGCCACATCTCAAGTCATGCAACTAGTTAGTAAGAAGAAACAGGATTTGAATTCAAGTCCTATGATTTCAAATTTAATTTTCTTTTATACCACTTCTATTAGTCCTGCCAAAATGTAAATACTTGGAAAGAAAAGGTTTTGTTTCTAAGATTTGCCCCAGGCTATGCTATTAGTGTCAGAACTAATAGTAAAACCAAGACTCTTAAATACAGTTATTTTTGACACCTTTTTTTCTATAATTCAGCCTTCTAGGATTAAAGAGAATTCATAGGTTTAAAGCATATATCATTCCAGTTAAATTTTGATATAGAAAACTGTCAGCCTTCCTGCCCCACTTTTTCTCTTAATCAATGTGAGTAAAATAATTTTTATATAGGATACATAAAATTACATAAATAAGACTGAACACCAAAAAGAAGCATCAATTTAAATGTTATGTACAAGGATTTTTTTAAAGAGTAGTCTTAATTTGTGTCAAAATGCAAACTTTATAAGTTTTATTAATGTTAATGAAGTTCTCTGCAAAAGACTCACTTTTCTTAGTATTGGTTAGATTAATGTACAGCCCAGGATGAATGGAAATCCTCAGGGAATGTGCAATTGGAAAAAAAAAATCAACTTCATTTGGTGAAACATGCCAGGGTTACATAATGCTATGTGGCAACAATGTTGATTCAACAACTTCACTGATAAATTCCCACATGACTAGGATGAGCTCGTCTTGTGTGTGCTGTATTTATGAGTTTCTGAACAGTCAAAACTTGTTGAATCTTCTCCTGATGTTTCACAAGATACCTATGTCTGAAGAAAATCCCTTTTCCCAAACTTCCTGGGCTATACTGGATTTTTGTTGTTATTTAATCATGATTTTCAGTTATGTCCAACTCTATAGGACCCTCTTGGTATTTTCTTGACAAAGATACTAGAGTAGTTTACTATTTTCTTCTCCAGCTCATTTTATAGATGAAGAAACCGAAATAAGCAGGGTTCAATGATTTACCCAGGGTGATGCAGCTTATAAATATCTGAGACTAAATTTCAACTAATTTGAATGAGTCTTCCTGACTGCATGCCTTGCATTCTATCCACTCCACCACCTAATTGCTAGATTGATTTTATGTATTTGAAGTAGAAGATGCTTCTGGATATATCTGATTTCAACAAGGTAGAGACTTCCTTCACTGATATAGATTGCAACCCCTCCATATCTTCTTCTCCTGCACTATTCTTGCCTATATCTTTTTACAAATCCTTCATAAAGAATCAAAGATATAAAAAAAATTTTAAGAATTTAAAAAAGAATCAAAGATAACCAAGCGATAAAACAAAGCTTTGTTTTATTTTTTTTTATTTTTCTCACCTTTGAATAGATTTTTGAATGTCCAGTTTTTTTCAAGTTTTTTTGATGCCTTTCATTTTTATACCATAGCAGTTTCCCCTTAAATTTCCTGTCTTCCCCACCCCAAAACCCTCCCTTCTAGCAAAGAAATACATTTAAACATTTAAACAAATCAATAGACACAGCAACTATATATAAGAGCATATACTATGTTCTTCATCCATAGCCCTCTACCTCTCTATTCAGAGCAGGGAGATATATGAAACTTGAAGGTGAAAAATTAAATTTACTTGGCATTTGGTGTGCTCAATAGGAAGGAGATATGCATTCAATTCAATTCCACAAACATTCATTAAGCACAATAGGGTGTTGTGATAGTTGCTGGAGATACGAAGATAAAATTATAGACTTGGCTCATAAGGAATTTACAATCAAATGAGGGGGTGTGGAAACATTACACAATAAATAAGTCAATATTATATGTTCAAAATAGATATCTAAACAAAGCAGTGTGAGAAGTTTTGAAGAGGAATAAAATACTTTCAGGTGGAAAGTAAGGATAAACTGTGTGTGAAGATCTTCAATTTAATTTAACATGCATTCAATCAAACTCCTTCTATGTCTTTGGAGGTGTGGTAGGACCTAGGAATACAAAGGCAAAACCAAAATAGTCCCGGATCTCAAGAAGCACATGTTGTCTGTGTACTAATGAAAACGAAAATCTCCACAGGAAGAGGTTGGGGGTGAGGGTAGGGAGGAAGTTCATTCCAATTATGAGAGCTATGAAAGAGAAAAGCAGAATAATAGAAAAAGGGAAGGGAGTCAGTGAGGTTGGCATGTAGAGTTCATGATAATAATATGAGAAAATGCTAGCAAGATAGGTAGATTACAGAATTTCAGGATATGGAATTCATGCAAGGTTTTGAAGAATTGTAAAATAATAGATTGATAAGCGTAAGAGACATCAGAGGTAATTTAGTCTAACCCCCTTATTTGACACATGAGCAAACTAAGGGGTTTAGAGGTAGAAATGACTTTGGACAGACCCTATAAATAGCATCAGAAGCAATTTTCTAACCATGGGCTACTGACTGTAAATCTATTGTACTATGTCATTCTAGGATAGGAGTGATATGATTCCAGTGGTACACTAGGAATATTTTGGGGCTAACTATATGAGGGATCGACTGAAACAGAAATTAAATTTAGTTAAGGAAGTTAATTAAGGAGTTAAAGAAATACACTGGACAGACCTGAAACATACTTGACAATCTAAACTCAAGACTAATGAGATGGGAAACATGGAAGCAAAGACCATTATTTGAGTGCATACTTAAGAGGGCCAGCTCCAGAAGATCCTATTGTATTAATACTTGTCTTTAGTCCTTTTGTAGGAAGCTAGGTGATGCAGTGGATAGAGTGCCAGGCCTAATGTCAGGAAGACTCATTTTCCTGAATTAAAATCTGGCATCAGATACTTACTAGCTGTGTGACCTTGGGTAAGTCACTTAATCCTATTTGCCTCAATTTCCTCATTTGCAAAATGATCTGGAGAAGTAAATGGCAGATCACTCTAGTATTGTAGCCAAGAAAACCCCAGATAAAGAGTCAGACACAAGTGAACAATGGTAACCCATTTGAGGGTATATATCTGTTCTAGCAGAAATCTCCTTCAAGGAGAACCTTCTGTGCCTTAAGGAGTCTAAGATATTATATTTTACTCTATCAATGAAGCTCAGAATCCCATCACTGGAAGGCCTCAAAGGCCTTTTGATTAGAGGCAAAAAAAACACTTAGGAGGGTATTAAAACTGCCTGTGAGAGGGAATTTCAAAGGTAGACATATCTTGGAGGTAAAATCAATAAAACCTGGCAACCAATTAGTTGTTGGGCATGAGGCAAAAAGAATAATCAAACATGTTTCAAGCCTGGGTGACTGAGGGGATAGTGATGCTGTCATATATCTAATTATTACTACTAAGCCCTTCCATGCACAAGAAGTTGTATGTGAACACTCCTGGTACAATTCAAATAGGTAGAAACTAGGTTGGATGTAGCCACTCTCTTAACACTGCTTACTTTTCCAATTCTGGTGCATGTTGCATATGGACTCTTGAAATAAGACAGGCTATGATCCCAGAGCAATAAAGACACACCTTTGTGCATAATGATAACATAAGGGGAGCAGATCCAAGACTAATCCTCAGAAGTATTAAAGCTATGCTTTATGTATGCCTATTATCCTCAACTAGCTTCTTTTTTTTTTTTTTTTAGTGAGGCAATTGGGGTTAAGTGACTTGCCCAGGGTCACACAGCTAGTAAGTGTTAAGTGTCTGAGGCCGGATTTGAACTCAGGTACTCCTGAATCCTGGGCTGGTGCTCTATCCACTGCGCCACCTAGCTGCCCCCTCAACTAGCTTCTTAAGATAGCTGATTCCACTGACTGCTACCCATGCTTTCTCAACCCAAAGTATGAGCTATTTTTATCCAAGAGATATTACCAGCAACCTTCCAATTATCCAGCTCACTTCATTACCTTGATAAAAGTACCAGTACCAAATCAGTCACCTCTTGTTTTATCTATGTCTCAAGGTACTGGTGTGACGGGATTCATCAGTGAGTATTTAAATCAGAGACTCCAGGACCACATTTTTTAAGTGTAGGCTATAGAAGTAGCAACAAGATCAGCTTTCATCTAAGTCATGCAAGCAGTCAAGCATCAAAAGGGAAGTGTTCCTTGGCATGGTGGCAGATATCCCCATAGCTTGTCCATCCTGGATGGGTTCAGCTAGTGGAGAGGGAAAGGGGAGAAGGCATGATAGTGTGGATTAGGACATAGAGATATTTCGGGAAGTGTTGGGTTCATATTGGAAAGATTCAATCTGCATAAAATAGGAAGCAATGTAATCTGATAAGGAAGGTGACAAACTTTAGGGGCATGAGGAAAGAGGAATTTTTAAATAGTCCCTTTGGAGTGGCAGTATTATATAGCAGAGTGATGAACTTGAAAAGTTGGGCAGCTCTGGGTTTGAATACTGCTTCTAACATTTACTAATATGTGACTATGGGCAAATCAAGGAGCACACATTGTGCTTCTGGTTATCTGATCTGTAAAGAATTGTGAAGATCAAAGCAGATAATGAATATTAAGTGCTTTTTATACAATTTAAAATACTATTGAATTGTCAATTATGAGTACTTAGGAAATGTGACAAAGAACCAATTAGGCATGAACTTCAAGTACCCAGAAACAACACAGAATACAATAACCAAAGATGCTATCCTGGCTGCAAACCAATTATACATGAACTTCAGGTACCCAGCAACAACAGAATACACTGACCAAAGATGTTACACTGGCTGCTAGCCAAGCCTGAAAGATTCTCTCTTTTCACCTTCACCTCTTAGAATCAGTAACTTTCAAGACTCAACTTAAATACCATCTTGTTCTGTAGGCTACTCCCATTTCCCCCACTTTCTAGAGCCTTTTCCTAAAAGTCTGATGTCTTGTGCATAAAAATTCATGTATACATTTCACCCACTAAAATGTAAGCTCCTTGAGGGCAGGAATTGTGTGTGTGTGTGTGTGTGTGTGTGTGTGTTTATGCGTGCCTTTTTTTGCATCCTCCTTGCTTAGTATAATGACTAGCACATATTCAGTGCTTAATTAATACTTTGGTTGATTGATTTCTCTTTCAATTGAGCAAAATAGTATACCTGGAGGAGAAAGGTGGTACATGCTCCAAAATAGCCCCATGTTTTAATTCTTTCTGGAAGTCTAAGAAGAATAGATTCTATAAATCCTCTAGTGCTTAGGTTTGCCATGGAAGCATACCACAGACTTAAACTTTTTGTTGCACAACATATAATTTCACTATCTAATTTTGAATTGGCATGCCTATATCTAGAGGCTCTCAAAACCTTACCCTATTCCAAGTTGAGACTTTCCTCAAAATGGTTCTAGGAGGAAGTTTCAATGAGATAAGGGGGCCATAGATGGTGGAAAAAGAATAGAGTCAGAGTTGCTTTCTGGTCTAACTTATACACCTGGACTGTAATCTACAGTATCTTTAGTGTGTAGTCATTTGAAGGCCTCTAACAATGAGGCACCCAAGACCTCCCAGAGCAGCTCAAAAACAATGCTGGTCATCCAGCCTTGACTGTGTGCTTTAAGAAACTCAGTGGGCCTTTTTTGTGGATTCTGTATATGCACTGCCACCCTGTTTGACAGCTTTAGTCCTGCTCAGATTAAATATATTTCTAATGAGACATTTCATGCTTCCTAGCATTTGAATGAAAACATAATGAGTATCTGACAAACCTGGAGATGCTGTGATAGCTCTCCTTGCACGAGGTTAGATAATTTTGAAATTTTTCTCTCTTGGAATTCAGCACTGAAAAAAAAAATGTTAAAGTCAAATTAATCTCCCTTGCTAATGAAGTCAAAAGCATTAGAAGGGACAATTTAATATTATGTATAATCTGCCTAGAAGGAAAAAGGTTTAGTCTTACTTCTGGGGCAGGTTGCAGTTCTAGCTATACTTGACTTTACTTCTTTTACTATTTCTAGTCTCTAGAAAGGCAGTGTGGTACAGCAAATAGAGCTCTTGCCTTAAACCTGGTTCAAGTCCTTTCTCTGATACCTCCTAGCCGCATGACCCTGGGAAAGTCACACAATTTATCAAGGTGGTAGACAACTCTAAGACTGCAAGTTTAAGAGAATGAACTAATGAATGAATGAATGAATAAAGCTTTTTATTAAGCACATGCTGTGTACAAAACACTCTACTAATATGTAGGAATACAAATTGTAAAGGAAAATATGCCTTGCTCTCAAGGAATTCACATTTTATTGGGAGAAACAACACACATGGAAGATTTTAGTTGTAAGGTAGATGGAAATGCCCCATGATCCTTAGAATACAATAGCAAAGCAATTATTAATTCCTCTTCTTCAATGTCATTTCCACTAACTAAATCATATCAATTTTTGATGTTGAACCATTTAACATTACGAAGAACTGGGGCAGCTAGGTGGCACAGTGGATAAAGTACCGGCCCTGGATTCAGGAGGACCTGAGTTCAAATCCGGCCTCAGACACTTGACACTTACTAGCTGTGTGACCCTGGGCAAGTCACTTAACCCCCATTGCCCTGCAAAAACAAAAAACAACAACAACAAAAAAACATTACCAAGAACTTTGGTGACAAGAACTTTCTTTTCTGAGTCATTAGTAGCTATGGCAATAAAACCAGTAGGGACAGTTGCCAGGATGCATCTTCAGAGGGATTGCTTCCTAGGTTCATGGTTGGGACCACTGGGCTGGAAGTATTATTATCCTTAATGCCTTTGGGTCCAGGGACCTAGGCTATCTCCATCACTATCTGAATGGAGATAGTGCTCAAAGTGGGGGTAGTGGTCTGATTTTCCTGGCATATGCTGCCTCTAATCTCTTCCTCAGCATTTCTTTTTACATTAGGTAGTCTGGCTTGCCTCTCCTGTGAGTATCAGTTGGTCAAGATGGCTGGCACATAGAGAAGGCATTAATTGATACTGGTAGAGGGAGTTGACTCAACAAGGAGTTTCCTTTCAGCAGTCCCTATTCTCATTCTAATAATTTACCTTTGACTTTCTACCATGTCTTCCTTTCAATTCTCACCCAGAATCATTCCAAAATCTACTTTTTTTTCTATTCCCAGACCCCTGAGCATAGCTGGGTGGGGGAGGGGAGGGAAGTATAACCAGAGCAAATACAGTCATGGTGTTAAATCTCAACAGTCACTTGCTGCTATTTGTCAATTCCTGTCACTTTATCGTTCCTTGATTCTTTGGATAATGCCCCAAACTGAATCTACTTGATTTTCTGTCTTTATCTTAATCCCTATCCCTCTTCCTCAATCCATATGTCACTTTCAGCAAATATTCTTGCTTACTATCACATTGAAAAGAGTAAGTTTTGAGCTTTCACGTTTTCATTTATCTCTACCTCAACATATCTCAGCTTCATCTGTGAAATGAAGGTGTGGCAAGTTTTTAAAAAGCCTCTTTTTCTGGAGCTCTACCTTTTCTGGTGATAAGCTCTCTATGCTAAATCCACACCCCTTATCCTGTTCCCTTTTTTGACTCTGATTCCTACATATATAGTTTGAAATAGCCACTTTCTTTTAAAACCAACACGACTAATATCTTCCCACTAGTGACCCTCTCAACTTATACCTCTTAGTTTCCTCGACTTCCTTCAAAACCTCTCAGCTGATATTGCCTTCCCTTCTGGGTTTACCTTTGATCTTCTTTGTATCTATCTCATATGCAAATCATTATTTAAAATTATCAACCCCACTGGAATAAGATCTCTTTGAAGGCAAGGCGATGCCCCCTCTTTTATTTGTGTCCCTAGCATTTAGCATGGTACCTGGCACATACTAAATACTCAAATGGATTTGTGACCTCATCGAATTAAGAGACATCAATCCTTTTCTGTTCTGATAGAACCTCTTTGATATCTTTTCCAAAGTTCATCCCTGTGGAGTAGGGGATGTCCAATTTGATTTTCCTTGATTATATCTTGCAGGCACCACTTGGGTACAGTTGGGTTGTCCACTTGCCATTCTTTAGTCTTGCCAAATGATAAGCTCATCATCTCTTTTTATCATACTGTCCTTTGATGACTTCCTTTACTCCTTTGGAGTTCCTTTATGACTTTATTTTATAGCCCTCTCATATCCCACATTCACCTTTCTATTGCTTTCTGAGTAATATTCATCTTTAGTTCATTGGAGTTAATAGAGTCTTAGGTTTTGCTGCTACACAACAATACCAATGAAATGTACTGAAAAGGAGAACTTAAAATGTAAGAAGGGACAAAATGATATATATAGAGATAAATAAAATATAAATTGAAATGTAGGAAGAACATTTGCTGGGGGGAGGGCCCAACTATGAATTTATTGGCATGGGAAATTCCCAACAAGAAAATTGCTTCTACCAATGTAGGTTGGTACCTCTTCCAAATAATCTCAGAGACAGTTGGCTTGGAGATCTAATGTGTTAAGTGATTTGCCTAGGATCAAAGTGCTGTATAGGTCAGGAGTAGTTATTGAACCTTGGTCTTTCTGACTCCATGGTGAGCATTCTATTCATTTTAATAGGCAGTCTCTGGAATTGCATAAAGTGAGAAAAAAAAGCTCTTGAGGTCAGCAAAGAGTAGGGGGGAAAAGGTTTACTTCAGTCTGGGGCAATCAGGAAAGGTTTCTTAGAGAAGGTGGACAGTGTTTATTTATTTAGTTTTATCTCCCCACCCAGACCATAAATATCTCAAAAGCAAGAACCATATTTCATTCCAGTCATTTCCCCACAGTACCTATTATATTGCTTTGCCCATTAAGGTTGTTCAGTAAGCATTTAGATTCATTGATAGCAGTAATTCTGTATTCTGACTCATTTATGCAATGTGGCTGCTCTATCCTAGGAAAGTAGAGCAGAGGAAGTAGGGTCCTAACTCCAACCCAAAATGATGTGATATGACTGCTCACAGGAAAGGGAAGGAAGGGAACATGGAAAGCAAGAGGAAGTCAGTCAAGTAGGAAGGAAGAGAGGAAGGAAGGAAGGAAGGCCTTATTTATGGTTTTTACCTCTGAGCAGATATAATAATATAATGAATAAAATACTTTCACGACTGAGCAGTTATTGACTGCTTTCAGGACAGAGAATCAGACAGGTTCTGTTTATCTAACAAAAGAAAGATGATATGGAAAGGAAGGAAGATATTGACAAGGTTTTAGAAAAATCAACAAAATGTTAATAATTAAATTCTGGCTATTACTAAAGATTGAAGGTAAATCAAGCTGAGCTTCATGGTACTTAAGAAATACAATATGAAGTTAGGAAGTATAGAATTAATCCAGCAGATATTGGAAACAAAGCTCTGAATAGTAATAAAATGCTCCCCATGTGAGAAGAGGAAGCAGAGATACACAAAAAGAGCATGCATGGTAGAAAAAAATTAGAGTTGAAAGCTAGAATCCCATGAAATGGTTGTATTTTTCTAATTCACCCTGGATATTTCCATTAAGCCAGAACCAATTAGCATATAACTTTGACATTGAATTCAAATATTGCAACCACTTCACAGGATTAGTTATCCCCACTAATTGGGAGTCAATTGCAAATATATGTGAAAAAAGCAGAATGGCATAATGGATAAAGAGTTGACCTTGGAATTAGGAGGAAATAGGTTTATATACAGCCTCCAATGTGTGACCTGGGGTAAATCACTTAATCTCCCAGTGGCCCAAGCAGCCCTCTTAAACTATAATTCATGAGAGAGAAACTACCTACATCAATGAAATCAAAGGGCTAATCACCATACATGCACATACATGTATGTGCATGCATGTACCATGTATACATGCATGTGTGTCTATACAGGGTAGACCAAAAGTCATGAAGAGGTTTCAATATTTAATAACATGTTTATTTTTTTAAATTTACAACACCATAGCATCATATACAGTATATATAGGAAATAAATCTACATTAGTATGAAAACTCAAACTTCATAAATGGGGAAAACTTACTTTTCGCCCATCCTGTATTATGCAGCTGCTGGCTCATCAGATAGAATACCAGGCATATATTCAGAAAGACCCATGCTGACCTCCAAAACTTACTAGCTTTCTGATCTTGGACAAGTCACTTAGCCTTTGTTTGCCTCAGTTTCCCCAACTATAAAAAAAAATTGTAATTACAATGGTTCCTACCTCACAAGGTAGTTGTGAGGATAAAATGAGATATTTTCTTCCATTAATCCCATTGTTTATTCTGTAGATGGCTTGTTTTCTACATATTTAAAGGCTGTCTTCCCCATTAGATTGTAAATTCCTTGAGGCAGGGACTATCTTTTGACTCTTTTTTTTATCCTCAGCACTTAACACAGTTCCTGGCACATAGTGTTTAATGAATGTTTATTGAGTAGTAGGTATAGTACATAAAAGTATGTATATGTATAATTATATACATATACACTCACAAAATATTTGAAGCAGCTAGGTAGCACAGTGGATAGAGCACTGAGCCTAGAGTCAAGAGGACCTGAGTTCAAATCTCACATCACTTACTAGCTGTGTGACCCTGAGCAAGTCACTTGACTCCAAGTACCTTAAACATCCAGTGCCATTTCCAGTCAATCAGATATATGTCTTGCCACTGGACGCAGATGGTGCTACAGAGAGTGAGGAAGATGACTCTGAACAGCCCTCTTTCACTTAAATCCATTTCAGTGCAAGTCATGACATCACCTGGATGTCATGGTCTTCTTCAAGAATGAAGGACAAACAACAACAACAACATCTGAAATACTTTATCAGCTATCCTCAGTTCTGATTCAATGTGATTTTGAACCACATTTCTACCATCACAGTGGGGAATACGTTTAGTGAAAATGCATCTTCCTATACTTTACCTTGCTGGATGTTAATGATTAAGGGACCATAGAAAATGATACTTTCGGGCAGCTAGGTGGCGCAGTGGATAGAGAGTGCTCAATTGCCTCAATTTAAAAAGAAAACAAGAGAAAATGATACTTTCTAGTATTATCTTTTTTTTGGGGGGGGGCCAATTGGGGTTAAGTGACTTGCCCAGGGTCACACAGCTAGTAAGTGTTAAGTGTCTGAGACCAGATTTGAACTCAGGTCCTCCTGAATCCAGGGCCAGTGCTCTATCCACTGAGCCACCTAGCTGCCCCTAGTATTATCTTTTAAGGAATGTTTTAGAATGCTCTTTTTTTTTTAACAGACATACTCAATTATTTAATAAGATCTACTTAAATCCACACAGTTCCTACAAAACCTCTTGATGAGTTGAATAAACAACTCTAATAAAGTCACCCTGAATCCTAGGATCACGATGACTATTTTTAAAAATAATAAACTTTTTTATTTACAGCTTTGGGTTCCAGTTTTTATCCCTCTTTTCTTCCCTACCCTCCCCCTCTCCCTAAGACAGCAAACAATCAGATATGGGTAATACGTGTATGATTATATAAAACATTACCATAGTCATAATTTTGTACAAGCAAACTTGATTAAAAGAAAAAAAATGAAAGAAAGTGAAAAATAGCATGCTTCAGTCTGTTCCATCAATGTCAGTTCTTTCTTTGGAGGTGGTTGGTATGTTTCATCAATAGTCCTTTGGATTGTCTTGGATCATTGTATTATTGAAAAGAGTCATTCACAGTTCTTCATCAAACAATATTGCTGTTTCTGCGTACAATGTTCTCTTGGTTCTGCTCACTTTGCAATACATCATTTCATACATGTATTTCCGGACCTCTCTTAAGTCATCCTGCTTGTCATTTCTTGTAGCACAATAATATTCCATCACCATCATATACCAGTTTGTTTAGCCATTCCCCAATTTATGGGCATTCCTTTGATTTCTAATTCTTATCCACCACAAAAAGAGCTGCTATAAATATTTTTGTACAAACAGGTCTTTTTCTCTTTTTGGAAATGTCATTGGGCTGTAAATCTAGCAGTAATATTGCTGGGTCAAAGGGTATGCACAGTTCTATATCCCTTTCAGCATGATTGGATCTTTTCATAACTCTACCAATAGTGGATTAGTGTCCCAGCTTTTCCACATCCCCTCCAACATCCAATATTTTCTGGTTTTGTTATATTTGCCACTCTGATAGTTGTGAGGTGATACCGCAAAGTTGTTTTAATTTGCATTTCTCTGATCAATAATGATCTAGAACATTTTTTCATATGATTATAGATAGTTTTGATTTCTCTCTGAAAACTGCCTGTTCGTATCCTTTGACCATTTCTCAATTGAGGAATGATTTGTATTTTTATAAATTTGATTCTTCTCCATATATTTGAGAAATGAGGGCTTTATCAGAGATATACGTTGCAAAATTTTTTTCCCAGTTTTCTACTTCCCTTGTAATCTTGGTTACATTAGTCTCATTTCTGCAAAAGTTTTTTAATTTTATATAATCAAAATGATCAATTTTACATTTAATTTTATTCTCCATATCATCTTTGGTCCTAAATTCTTCCCCTGCCAATAAATCTGAGAGATAAACAATTCCATGCTTAACCCCTTATAAAAATGCCCTTGATTCATGTACATCGACATTCATTTTCATAAGATTTAGAATTCCAAATTTTTCTCCCTCCCTCCCTCTCCTCCTCCTCCACAAGACAGCAAACAATCTGGTATAGCTTATATATGTTCTATCCACAAGTGCTCTTTTTATCAGTTCTTTCTATGGGAGTGGATAGTATGCTTCATCATTAGTCCCTTGGGATTGTCTTGGATCATTGTATTGAAGAGAGTAGTTAAGTCATTCATAATTGCTCATCGAACAATACTGCTGTCACTATGCACAATGTCCTCCCAGTTCTGCTCATTTCACTATACATCAGTTCATATGAGTCTTTACGTTTTTTTCTGGGATCATCCTGTTTGCCTTGATTCATGTATAAATTAGCCTCATAAAAGTTTAATAGTTGATAAAGTAGCTACGTAAGTCTATGTATTTGATTTTATTTCTTTTGCCTTATTTTTGGGGGAAGATATATCATTACAGTTTGAGAATTTAACATTAGTAACACTCAGAGGCCAATAGGCATATGTATTCTTGCTATGAGCAATGTGAAATATATGAAAAAAATTATGAAGAATTGAAGTAAATAAGGTCATCAAGAAATATACAAATCAAAAATGGGCAGAGTAAAGGAATTAGAATAGGCAAGGAGGAAACAAAACTATCACTCTTTGCAGATGATATGATGGTATACTTAAGGAATCCTCGAGAATCAAGTCAAAAATTACTTGAAACAATTAACAACTTTAGCAAAGTAGCAGGATATAAAATAAATCCACATAAATCATCAGCATTTCTATACATGACCAACAAAGTCCAGCAGCAAGAGATAGAAAGAGAAATTCCATTTAAAGTAACAGTAGATAATATAAAATACTTGGGAGTCTACTTGCCAAGACAAACCCAGGAACTCTATGAACACAACTACCAAACACTCTTCACACAAATCAAATCAGATCTAAATAATTGGAAAGATATCAATTGCTCATGGATAGGCAGAGCTAATATAGTAAAAATGACAATACTGCCTAAATTAATTTACTTATTCAGTGCCATACCAATCAGGCTACCTAAAAATTATTTTATACAGCTAGAAAAAATAATAACAAAATTCATCTGGAAAAACAAAAAATCAAGAATATACAGGGAAATAATGAAAAAAAATTCACAGGAAGGTGGGTTAGCGGTACCAAACCTGGAGCTTTACTATAAAGCGGCAGTCATCAAAACTATCTGGTACTGGCTAAAAAATAGAGTGGTAGATCAATGGAATAGGCTAGGCTCAGGAAATGCAGTAGTAAATGACACTAGTAATGTAGTGTTTGATAAACCCAAAGACTCCAGCTTCTGGGATAGGAACTCAGTATTTGACAAAAACTGCTGGGAAAACTGGAAGATAGTATGGCAGAAATTAGGCTTAGACCAACATCTTACACCTTATACTAAAATAAGGTCAAAATGGATACATGATTTAGACATAAGAGGTGATACCATAGGTAAATTAGGAGAGAAAGGAATAGTGTACCTATCAGATCTTTGGAAAGGAGAACAGTTTTTGACCAAACATGAGATAGAGTATAGTATAAAATGCAAAGTGGATGATTTTGATTATATTAAATTAAAAAATTTTTGTACAAACAGAAGCAATGCATCCAAAATTAGAAGGGAGGCAGAAAGCTGGGAAACAATTTTTGAGGCCAGTGCTTCTGATAAAGGCCTCATCTCTAAAATATATAGGGAATTAAATCAAATTTATAAGAATCCAAGTCATTCCCCAATTGAGAAATGGTCAAAGGATATGAACAGGCAGTTTTCTGATGAAGAAACCAAAGCTATCTATTCCCATATGAAAAAATGCTCTAAATCTCTAATGATTAGAGAGATGCAAATTAAAACAACTCTGAGGTACCACCTGACACCTATCAGATTGGCTAAAATGACAAAAAAGGAAGATAATAAATGTTGGAGAGGCTGTGGGAAAATTGGAACACTAATGCATTGTTGGTGGAGCTGTGAGCTGATCCAACCATTCTGGAGAGCAATTTGGAATTATGCCCAAAGGGCGATAAAGCTGTGCATACCCTTTGACCCAGCAATCCCACTTTTAGGTCTTTTGCCCAAAGAAATCATGGAAGGGGGAAAGGGACCCACATGTACAAAAATATTTATAGCTGCTTTTTACGTGGTAGCAAGGAATTGGAAGTTGAGGGGGTGCCCATCAATTGGGGAATGGCTGGACAAGTTGTGGTATATGAATACAATGGAATACTATTGTGCTGTAAGAAATGATGAGCAGGAAGAGTTCAGAGAAACCTGGAGGGTCTTACGTGAGCTGATGATGAGTGAGATGAGCAGAACCAGAAGAACATTGTACACAGTATCATCAACATTGAGTGTTGACCTACTGTGATGGACTATATTCTTCTCACCAATGCAATGGTACAGAAGAGTTCCAGGGAACTCATGATAGAAGAGGATCTCCAAATCCAAGAAAAAAAAAGAAAGAAAGAACTGTGGAGTATAGATGCTGATTGAACCATATTATTTCTTTTGTTTTGGGTGCTGTTGTTTTTTTTTTTCTATTTTGAGGTTTTGCATCACTGCTCTGATTCTTTCTCTTGTAACAGGATTAATGCAGAAATAGGATTAATGTTATTATGTGTATATATATGTGTGTGTATATATATATCTATATGTATATGTATAGATATATATAGATATAACCTATATCAGATTACCTGCTGTCTAGGGGAGGGGGGAGGGAGGGGAGGGAGGGAGGGAGAAAAATCTGAAAGTGTAAAGCATGTATAAACAAACGTTGAGAACTATCTTTACATGTAACGGAAAAAATAAAATATCTCAAAAAAAAAATGGGCAGAGCATATACTGAGGTTAAGGGATGAAAAGCCTGTGTATTCCATTGATATCCTGTTATAATATGAAAGAGAAAATGAGAAAGGATCCTAGCATGTTGGGTAAACTTATAGTAGATCATGGACAAGTCACACAGCATGAACAGGCAGGTATGAATTGCAATCTAAATCACTGAAGGGTGGATTTAGTTTATTTTATTCTTTGGACCAGAACTGGGATATCATTAATGAGGAAATTATAAATGCAGATTTTGATGTATTCTGCTACTTATAGTTTTAGAGAGTGGCTTGGGGCATTCAGAGGTAAAGTGACTTGCCTCAGATGAGAAATGAGATAAAATATTCAAGTAATAATTAATATTTGTGATAGAGAGCATTTATGTGTTTATTTAAGGTATGTTAAGTAGTTTATTTACTTGTCATTTGATCTATCTACACAATGACTCTGCCAGCTAGGTACTATTATTTTCTTCATTTTTCAGATGTGGAAAATGAAGCCCCCCGCAAAAAAAATAATTGATTTCTCCAGGGTCACACAGTTCTTAAAATCTGAGACAATATTCCAACCTTTAGTTTGAATATTATGATAATCATTATGCTAACTGATGGAAAAGTCTTTTTAAAACTATGAAATACTAGTCACATATTAGTTGTTATTTATTACCAGTTCAGTTACTTCATGGGATCTATGCTATCCCTTTAAGAGCAAGTCACCAATTACAACCAGAATCAAAGAATTTGCAAGTCAAAAACAATTTTAGTAGCCATCTGGTTGGATCCATGAAGTAACCCACCTGTACTTTCTTTTCTTATGTGAGTCTTGTCCTCGGTCACCCACAAATCCCCCAAAGAATAGCATAATAGAATAGTCCATACAATAGAATAGGTCCATTCCTTACACTGATTTCTTCTCCACACTACATGACTGATTCATTTCTTTTTTTAATCATATGTTTCAAAAATAGTCTTACTAATAATGTTCTATCTTAAAGAGGAACCCTGCATAGGATATGGTCCATAATAGTGAGAAAAAGAATCAGAAAGTGCTGGATAGAGCACAGAACAAGATAAAAACATGAAATTGGCTATATCCTGACAGAAAAGAGTTTGATTACTATCAGGGTGTAATTTCTACATCAGCTGCCTGCATTTATAATATTAAGTATTTAGAGAAATGATATTATCATTACTTTAACAAAGTGAAAAAAGCTACATGTAATGTAATACCTGGAGGATCTCCAAACCCAATTTCTAGATCTGTTCCCCCAGGAAATGACTACCCCAGACCCAAAGTACTCTGAGGACCTATGCCTCTAAAAAAGATAACTCCAAGTCCTCCACCAAAGTTTTTACTATTATCAGTCATCCAAAGGAAGAAATCGTTTTTTAAAGGTAGTTAATGGCATAATAGAAAGGGCAATAGCAAAACAAAACAAAACAAAACAAAACAAAAATCATTTCTCCCCATAGACCTGGAGAGCACTCTCTCAGAAATATAGTCAATATTACTGGGGAAATGATCAAGAACTATGTTTTGCAATTGAAATAACTTAGGTATTTGAATTTCCCAGTTGGAATGTTATTAGAATGTTAGTTCCAAATACTTTGCCCATTGTTGAAAAAAAAAGTGGCATTGGAATACATAAAGTTACCAGAATTACAGTTTCCAGCAAATCAAAAGGTATCTGCTTTTGTAGTGTCCTTCTCTTACCTTATTTTACCTATCCTCATGTCTCCTAATGAGTCACTAATGCAAACTTCCAGCTACCTTCAGTGTCTGCTGGAAGTTTCATACTGTCACTGCCCAATCTTTCTTATACAGTGGAAGTGAATGGTTAAATCAGAGCTGAAGAATGGAATGACTGCCTGCATTGTCATGTAGTTGAATGAGATTACACATCTGCCATGGAGTTCTGGTACCTCTGACTCATTCCTGCAGTTCATTATGAATCAGGAAGGCAGGTTTAGTTGTTGGCATTTGAGTTGGTGATTTCTTCATTATTGGAGGTTTCTAAAGAATATGACTCTTACATATGTAATTTTCCCTTTTACAAATACCATGATTCACCATTTGTCTTTGTTTTCATGAAGAGATATTTAAATCAGATCAGTGGCTGTCTTGATTTTTGTATTAAAATATTACACTTTACCCACATGTACAAAAATATTTATTGTTGCTCTTTATGTGGTGGCAAGGAATTGGAAGTTATGGGGATGCCCATCACTTGGGGAATGGCTAGACAAGTTGTGGTATATGTGGTATATGTGGTATAATGGAATAGTATTGTGCTGTAAGAAACGATGAGCAGGAGGAGTTCAGAGAAACCTGGAGGGTCTTGCATGGGCTGATGATGAGTGAAATGAGCAGAACCAGAAGAACATTGTACACAGTATCATCAACATTGTGTGTTGATCTACTGTGATGGACTATATTCTTCTCACCAATGCAATGGTACAGAGGAGGTCCAGGGAACTCATGATGGAAGAGGATCTCGAAATCCAGGGGGAAAGAAAAGAACTGTGGAGTATAGATGCTGAATGAACCATACTATTTCTTTTGTTTTTGGTGCTGTTGTTGTTTTTCTATTTTGAGGTTTTTCCTCATTGCTCTGATTTTTCTCTTATAACATGACTAATACAGAAATATGTTTAATGTTATTATATATATATAACCTATATCAGATTACCTGCTGTCTAGGGGAGGGGGGAGGAAAGGGAGGGAAAAATCTGAAATTGGAAAGCTTGTATAAACAAAAGTTGAGAACTATCTTTACATGTAACGAGAAAAAAATAAAATAAAATAAAAACAAAAATAAAATAATACAGTTTTAGAACATTTGGGTGTGATCTAATTCAATTCAACAAACTTATCGAGTATAGAATATGTGCTAGGCACAGGATCCAAAGAGATATAGGTCACAGACTGGGCTTTCCAGATTTCTTTCCACCTGAGTAGTTAAGTCATGCATGAAATATCTAGGTTGAAGTGTTATGGGAAATTTTAGGAGGAAAAATCATTTTAACTGAAAAAAGGGAGAGCACTCTATTGAGGAAGGTAGGGTAGCATATCCAGGGAGACCTTCATAAAGAAGTGCACACCTGAGGTAGACACTGGAGAAAGGTATGGACATTCATGGACTAGGACAGCAGGAAATTAACCAATGTAGGAAGGGAAGGAAGCATGAAAAAAAAGGGAAGAGATGAAAAATGATATAAGAATGGGGGGATAGAGAGAACTCCATTTTTCTGGATCATAAGAGAGGTGAAAGGACATATTATGAGAAAAAGGCTGGAAGGGTAAATCAGCATTATATTGTAAAGGTCCTTACACATCAGAATCAACAGTTTATACTTTATTTGGTAAGCAGATGGTAGCCAATGAATAATCTTGAGTACAGACATGATATAATAATAGTAATATATTAAGATTATTTTAAAGAAATATTACAAAAGATAACTCTCTCCCCCTCCATAAAAAATTAATGAATAGAATAGAAAGAAGTCAGGAAAACTACTTCAATGATAATACAAGTCTAGGCAAGAAGAGATGAATGTCTGAACTAAAATGGTGGTAATAGCTATGAATATTGGTGAGGAATAATCTATAGGACTTGCCAATTGATTGTGGGGAAAATGAGAGAGGAAAAGAGACACATATCAGAAGATAACTGAATCATGCTAAGCTTTGTAGCCTGAGTAACTGTAAAGATGGTGATTTTTCTTGGCTTGGCGAGAATATTTTCCAGCAATGGATTTTTTTTTAAGTCAGAAAGGTAAATTTGCTTTTATTTTTCTGGAGGTGGGTGGGAGATCCATTTAGTTTAGGTACGTTGAACTTGAAATCCCCACAGGACATCTAGATTGGAACATCTAGCAGGCAGTTGGGAAGGACAGGATTTTTGATATGGTAAGGATGAAAAAAACCAACAATAACATTATTCTTAGAAATAAAGTTATACTATCTCCCTATATTCTGCATAATAGTGGCAGTGAACATCACATTTAAGAAACTTAATACATACCCTGACCCTCTGGTGAGTCAGAATGAGTAAATTATATTCTGGTATGAGAGTACTCTTGACATTAGGTAGATGGACTCTTCCATGAACCTATGAAAGGACACTTAACTCAATGAGAGTCTGAAATAATCCACTTACCTCCAACAGGTGAGCTACTTTTTTTTTTCTGGAAGTGGATTTCTCACCCTGGCTTACAAAAGTGTTCTAGTTATTAGACTATTCTTTTTGAAGCAGTGTGATTGAATTCAAGCTTTTTGATTCTGATTTCCTCCACCGTCTCTCTTAGTTAGCAAGGGACAAACCAGTAAATCATGCCACTGATAAAATTATAACATGGACTTATCTTTTTAGGAATGTTTACAGATTAGTTTGTTACTAAGAGGATTTTTTTTTACTATGTATGACTGTAATAATGTTATGTGGTCTTTGTAATTTAGAATGCAAACCACTGAAACGGGATGAATTTGTAATTTGACCTTTGCGTTACATTAAAGGGAGACAATATAAATATTGTGACAGCCCCATGCCTTTTGGTTTCACTTCATGGGTCAGTGATGTGGAGTTGTCTCTTCTACCAGCTTCTCCCGCAAACTGCTGTAAAGATAATTTTGTCCCTCTCCCTGATTTAAAGAATGGTCTCAGACCCTGCCAAAAATATGAAGAACTCTTGTGAAGAATGGACAGTCCCATATACTTCAAATTTGTGGTGTGACTTGAGGGCTGCCCCTTGGTGCCTCTTTCCATAAAGTACTTTTTATTGAGGTCCTTTTAGTTCTCAAGATTAGCTCTACTTCATTTAAGGCATAATCCTAAGAATGTCCTTTGTAAAAGGAATTTTCGAAAAAGTATTTTTTAAAAGACCACAATGAAAATATTCATGGCTTTTGTGCCACATATATTACAGAGGATGAAGTAGGGTAGGGAGAAGGAAACATGAATAATGGAGGGAAACATAATTTATTAGTCAATTGCTATGTGGCAAGAAGTATAATAGATATGAGGACATGACTATAAAAGTGAGATTGGCAGTACTCTCATGGAAATTACATTCTAATAGAGGAATAGAACACATGCAATAATATAGTGGTCAGGAAAGAGTTTGTCTGAAGAGTCATAAGGTTAGAGAGTATAGAGCCAGAGGGGACAGTGTTCTCTAAGACTATAGTTGCATTCTTTCCAGAAGCAATGATAGTGTTAATTTTTTTACTATCCTCAGATCAAGACATAGAATTCAGGGATCCTCCAAACCAGGTCAATATACATATCAATATTCATTGACTTAAATGTGAAATTGAGCATAAAAAATGATTGAAAAAATATTTAAACTCATTTTCTGTATTGAGAAGTAAAAAAGGCCAAAAGGTTGTAGTCTACTTATGGAATCTTGAAAAGAAAGTGATATTAAGAACATCTAAGCAACTACTCATGTTATCTGGGAGGAATGATAATGTCAGGAAGAACTAACATGTTTTCCACAAGTTATCAGATTAGCTAATCATTACAGAGAACAGACTCCTTAGGAAAAGGGAAAATAGTTAATTCAGTTTGGGTGGAGAAGAAGGAGCAGGAGGAAAGGTTGGTAATTAAGGGGTATTTTTTCATAAGAGGTATATCCATGATACCATAGTGTAGCATAGATAGCTACAAGGATAACTAGAGCCTATAGAGAAAAAGTGAATGCCAAAATATGTTTTTTAATCATCACCTTTTTACCAGAGTTAACCAAGAATAATTGTATATCCTTGTTTTCCTCACTTGTTTTTATACTTCCTTCACCTACTTAATGGATGATAACAATACCTAACAGGGTTCTGATGGGCTATGTAGTCAAAGTAGCAGAGATCTAGGATTAGAAGGAACCATAAAAGATAGCCACTCCACCCCTTCATTTAACAAATGAGTCAGTTGAAACCCATGTTCACAGAGGTACTAAGCATCCAAGGAAAAAATTTTAACCCAGGATCTCTGATTCTTCAACCAATGACTTTTTCACCATACTTTCTAGCCTCCTTCAACTGAACTTGGAATTCTGTTGCATATGCTGAAATAAGGCATATAGGGAACTCTACATTTAAATGCTCATCTCATCCCTAGCAGATTTCCATTCTATTCCATCCCCACCCAATTAGCTGTGAAACTATATAACTAGATCTACTTTCTAAAATCTAAACAGTTTATCTTCTTTTGATTCTATGCACCTGGGATCGTGGCTTCTTGATTAAGACCTCTGTTCTCCCAGTCTTTCTTCTACATACCATATATTAGTGCACAGTTAAATTAGTTATAAGACAGAAGGAATTCAGAGGAATGGACAATTTATAATTTAGTACTAGGATCATTTCAACTGTAGTTACTGACATTTAGAAGTGCTTCATCAATTCTACCACTCAATAGTCACAAATAGTCCCTCTAGTCAACCTGGGTAACTTTGTTAGAAAAGAGAGGTGAAAAAGGAGATGCAGACCCTACTCTATGCCATTTTCATTCTTTCTTCTTATCCTCTTTTCTTCAATTTTCATCTGTAAGACTCTTTCTGTGGCAAGTGTCTTCTTTTAACTCTTAATCTGGAGATACAAAATCGCTTTATCTGGCTTTAACTCAGGATCTGATTCCCAGTCCTGGAAAACCCAAGAGTAGCCAACAAGCAGGCTGAAGAAGGCTACTAAGGTACAATGGGAGGTCTAATTCCAGGGTATATTTATATGTAATATGAAGCAGTTATTGAATGAGTGAGATTGAATTAGAATGAGATGGGATAAAATGAATAGAATTAGAGTCATCTTCAATTGAGTTGAGAGTAGAATCTTGAGAAGGTGATAAACAAGAGAATCTCAGCAGTGACTTTTGGAGATCATTCTGTCATACAGTGTGAGTTACGGATTCTAACCAGAGACTTAGCAGGAAAGCCCTGCTGAGAAAGTTGCTAGGAGAGATCTTGTTGCCCTAGGATTTAGTATTAGTGCTCTAAGCCACAACACCAGTCTTTTAGAATCAGTGTTGATGAATCAGAGGCAGATCTGGGATAACTGATTGACACAATTCTGAGTTGCCATTAGTTTCAACTTTTGAAGAGAAAGCATTTAATGGAGACATATGAGGGTGTAAATTGCAAAGCAACCGACCCAAAGTCTAGATGTATTTGTTATTATTGGGAAGTAGTAAAGTGAACATTAAGTGAAAGTAGTGTTACAATCAGGTCTCTTGCATCAGAGTTCATTGTAATAGAACTCATTACTATATAGTTGTAGCAACATTTTCACAATACCTTGAGAATCATCTACACCTTTAAAATATAAGTTTGTGTGGTTTTATCATGAACCCAAGTAGGATTATTGAATAAGAGTTAGAAGAAACCTTCAAGGACAACTAGTCCAACATTCTCATTTTACTTTTCAGACAAGAAAACCAAGGTCTTGGGAGGTTAAATGAGTTGCCTCAGGTCACAAAGTTTAAGTAATCAGCATGGTTAAGATTTGAACCTAGATCTCTGACTCTATCTCCAATATATTCCCCACTGTACCATGATCCTCTCAAGGGAAAAGGAGAACAACACGGTAAAAAAGAAAGATGATTGGATTCACAGAACCTGGGTTTGAATCCCAAATCTTCCAAATACTCACGTGAACTTCAAATTATTTCATTTCTTCTAGATCTTGGTTTCCTTATTGGTATTATGAGCATTTTGTATAAAATTACTTTTAAAGTTCCATTTAGCTATTATCTATGCTTCACATGAACTGTAAGCATCTCTTAGGTGCTTCCCCACTGATATCAATCATCCTTAGATAAGTCAGTTTTCAACATTATAACCATACATCAATATTCAAAAGGAACTACATCCATTTATTAAAGAATTTGTACTATGATGGAGACCACTATAAGATCCTAGGGATGAGGGGACTTTTAACTTTATATTTCCCCATATAACATATATTAAAATTCTGCAGGTACCCAATATATGAAGAAGAAAATCAATAATACCATTTTTAAAAGGAACTATTAAAAAGACTTCTCAAAGAATCAGGAAAGGAAGGCACAAATATACAAATAGAATCACCTCTGTGCTAACCAATATGTTTCAGAGGGAATTTATTTAATAAAATGAATAGAAAGTAGCAAAACATTACTAAATCTGTAACACAAAGCTAACATTCCATTATATAAAATATTTTCTAAATCTATATTAGTAATGCTTGTGCTTACTAGCAAAGAAAGAATAGTAGAGGATTAAATTTTAAGTACAAAGTTGGTCTCATTTGCTGTTTGCTAATTAGTTTCATACAGTGAAAGGTTTATTTCAAGAATCAGAGAACAATAGAGCTTGATGGGGCCTCAGACTTAATTTGTTATAAACCCTTCATTGTGTAGATGAAAAGGCAGAAGCTCTTATTTCTATACTCTTCTTCCAACACTTCTTCCTACAATTCAGCCCAACTTACCTTCTCTCTGATCTTCATTCATAATACTCCAGCCCCTCTGCATTTGCATTGACTATCTCCTACGCCTGTAAAGCATGCCTTCTTCATTATTGCCTCATAGAGTCAGTTCCCAATTGATAAATGGTCAAGGATATGAAGAGGTAGGTTTCATATGAAGAAATCAAAGTTATCAATATCCATATAAAAAATCTCTAAGTTACTATAGATCTAAGAAATACACATTAAAACAACTCTGAGGTACCAGCACAAACCTATTAGATTGGCTAATATGACATAAAAGGAAAATTACAAATGTTGAAGGGGCTGTGGGAAAACTTGGACATTAATGCACTACTAATAGAGTTATAAACTGATCCAACCATTCTGGAGAAAAATTTGAAATTATAACCAAAGGGCTAGAAAACTGTGCATTTCTTTTGACCCAGCAATAATACTACAAGGTCTATATCCCAAAGAGATTAAGAAAAAAACAAAAGGAAAGGGACATATCTGTACCCAAAAATTATAATAGCTCTTTTTGTAGTGGCAAAGAATTGGAAATTGAGGGGATCCTCTTTAAATTGGGAATAGCTGAACAAGTGAACAGACGTAAGGAAACATTGTACACAGTAACAATATTGTATGATGATTGACTGTGAATAACTTAGCTATTCTTAGCAATACAATGATGCAAGACAATTCTGAAGAACTCATGATGAAAAATGCTGTCCACCTCCAGACAAAGAACTGATGGAATCTGAATACATTTTGAAGCATACTTTTTTTAATCTTTATTTTTCTTGGGGCTTTTTAGTCTGTTTTCTTTTATGACACATCTAATATGAAAATGTTTTGCATGAAACCAGATGTATACTCTATATCAAATCGCTTGCCTTTTCAACGAGGGGTGCAGGAAATGGAGTGAAAGAGATCATTTAAAACTCATTTTTTAAAAGTGAATGTTAAAAATATTTTTACATGTAATTGGAAAAACAAACCTTTAAATTTTTTTAAATTACAAAAACCTATAGCCCCATAGAATTTTTCTCTTCCTTCAACATGTAGCTCAAGAGCTATCTTCTACATGAAGCCTTATATTTCATAGGATCAAAGATTTAGAGTTGCACTGCACTTCAGATGTCAACTAGTTCAACATGCTCATTTTTACAGATGAGGAAATCAAGGCTCAAGAGAAGTGAAATGACTCTACTCCTACTGTTGTTTACATTCCCCCTGAGTCTATTATCTGACATGACCTAAAAAACTAAAATGCCTCCTTTTTTCTTAGTCTATCAAGCCTTTTCTGCTTTAATTTCTCTGTGTTTACTATACTGATCATAGCTAGGCAATTCAGTAAGGAACTAATCTCACCTACTAAAGTAACAAACTTAGCATTTGAACTCAGATTCTCTGATTCCAAAGCAAGCATTCTTTCCACAGTATCATTTATTAAGAATTTATGCTTTATGAGAGGCAGGATGACAATGGGTAGAAAGATGATATTTGAGCCAAAAAAGACCTAGGTTCAAATATTGCTTCTGATATAGACTACCTATGTGATCCTGGACATATCACTTAATCTCTCAGTCAGTCAACAAACATTAATTTATCTTTTACTAAATGTCAGGCATTGTGCTAGGCACAGGGAATAACAATAGAAATAGAAATAGAAAAATAGAAATAGAAATTCCCTGCCCTTAAGCAGTTTATATTCTTAATAGAGGGAAGACAGTATAAAAAATGGAGCTGAAAAGCAGGGGCTTGAGGGAAGAAGAAATTTTGTACAGGGTCATGGTAGAGAAAATTCTTTAAAGGTAAGTCAGAAGTACAGTCTAAAGAGGGAAGAAAACACCTTTTGCCTTGGGTCTCCTCCTTAAAAAGGAAATTCTAAAAGGTCTAACCAGTAAGAAGGTGAGGCATAAAAGATAAAGAGTACTTTCAATGTAAGAAGTAATCCAAGGGGAGAGTGCACTTCAGGGCGAAGAGTTTTCTATAGCATAATATACAGAGTTCCATGGAGATGAGTCTGTAGTACAGTGCAGCAGTGGAGAGGACTAAAGGTGCTCTAGACCAGAAATGTCTAATACATCTGCTGTGTCTCTTCATGTCCCACAATATTGCTGTCTGCATGGGGACTGAAAAAAGATGAAAATTTAATTGGGAAATATTAAACAAAATAAATTAAAATCCAATAGAACACAGGATTTTCTAAGTCAATATAGATCCAAAGGGATACTCATACACAGTTTAGTGGCCTCCATTTCTGTTTGAGTTTGACACCATTGCTCTAAGCAACTCTCTATAACTCTAAGTTGCAGAATAAGTGACACATGTATTAGGAAAAGGAATTTCCCTTTACTAGGAGATTCCTATATCAATACATTTATGGTTTCAATCCTTCTCCCTTCTCCCTTATTTTATATACACTTATATGTATTCATTGTCTTCTCTGATATCATGTAAGCTCCTTGACAGTAGGGATGGTTACAATCTTTATATCTGTATCTCCTGTGCCAAGCTGCTTCTGACACCAGTTAAGTGGTTCTTGATTCATTATATGATATCCCATTTTGGGGAGTAAACTATTCCTGATGCTCATGGGACTGGTTCATTTTGTTATATTAATATAAGTCCATTGCTTTAGCTATGGTTTAATGAATGGTAAATGTGATTTGAGGAATATCAGCAAAGAAGAGATCATTGGGATCAAAATCCACAGACTAGATTACAAAGTACAGTCAGCACATAAGTCAGGAGTCAAGGAACCAAACAGGGAAGTAGTCAGGAAAGAGAAAGCAACATTGCTGAACAGATCAGACTCAGAGACAGGGGAACAGCTGTGAACACAGACAAGCCACAAAGCAGAACGATGGAGATGAACTGCACCATGACCAGACTCAGTAGGAAAGAACTGTGTGGGTCTGTCTTTCAGTGGAGCAGAGAAAGGCAGAGAACCTTAGCAATCATGCTTCCCCTTAGGATCTGAAAGGGCCTGTCAACCTGACCCTGTGTCCTGTTCTTCAGTCAATCAGAGAAGGAGAGAAATTCTGGTCAGAAACAATAGGTGGTTGATATGAAAAGGCAAACAGTTGAATGAGTCCCTTCAACTCCGTGGAAGAAGAAAAAGAAGGTTCAACAACTTGTGGTAAACCTAGTATTGGTCTTTGCAGTCAGGAAGACCCGGGTTCAAATCCCATATCACTTATTCATAGTATGACCCTAAGCAAATCACATAACCTCTCAATTTCTTCATCTGTAAAATAAAGATGATAAAAAATAGCAACCACTTCATAGGACTATTGTAAGACTCCACAGAGATAACTTGTAGAAAGTTGAAAAAACTAAATAAATATGAATTGCAATTTTTAATCTCATGGGAGTTCAGGTCAAAAGAAAACCTCATACTTCCATAGCTTCCTATCCTTATTCCTCAGTCTGCCTATAACCATTCCCATTGCTAAAGAATACTGCCCCCCCCATCAAAAGCCTTGCTGATACCCCTAATTTAAGTCTTAGGAGATATCAACAGTAACTTGGAGCTAAAGGAGTTTCTATTCTCAGTGTACCATGGGGAGGGAAAAGGAAATATATCAAGGTGTGTCAAGGAGAGAAGTGCCCCTTGGTATCTCAATAAATCAATTGATCAACAAACTTCTATTAAGTACTTACTATATAGCGCAAACTATGGAAAGACCTGGAGATAACAAGACAAAGGTAAAACAGTCTCTACCTTCCTAGAGAACTCATTCTAGAAGAAGAACAGGAAAGACAATTACTATAGACATATGTGTGTATATGCTACATGTATACACACATATATGTATGTATTTATGGAAATATATATATATTCCTATGTATGTGTACGCATATATAAGACATATGAAAAATAGGAATGAAATAATCTTGGATGAGATAGTACTCTCTGTTGGAGTGGGCATTGGAATAACCAATAAATACCTCCTGTACAAGTTGTCACCTGAGCAAAAAATTGAAGGAAAACAAGAATTCCAAGACTTAGAGATGAGGAATAATAGGATTCTAGGGGAAAGGGAGAAGGACTAAAGTATAGAGAGGGGAGATAGAGCATCATGTGTAAAGAACAAAAGGCTAGCACATCCAGGCCATGCCTAGACTACATGAAGGGTAGTGCAGTGTCTGGAATACAGTAAGTCTTTAATAAGTGCTTTGATTAAGTAATATGAAGAAGAATGGAAAGGTAGGAAGTGGTCAGGAAAGAAAAAAAAGTTTTAAATGACAATCGGAGGAGTTTACATTTGATCTTAAGAGTAATAAGAAGCCAGAATGTTGAATTATTTACTCACAGAAACATGGTTCAACATAATAGTTTGGTCATTGCCCATCACTATAGCTCAGATACACTAGGTATTAAATAAGGTTTTAAAGCTTGGCCTAAGAACCTCATTATCATTTAAATTTAAGGTTGACAAACTACAATCTCAGGACCAAATCCAGCCTCTTTATGTATTGCTAGAGAATTAAGAACGGTTTTCACATATGAAATAAAATAAGACCTTATTTAATAATGTAAAAAGCCCATCCACAGTTCATGGATTGTTAAAAAAAAAAAACAGGTAGATGCATTTAGATCATTAGATATTAGGGGGAAAGCATTTTGTATTCAAAATCTTTGGAGCACATACAACCCACAGGTTGTGTTTTTCCTATATATTAATTTCTGACAGTTTTCTGAAATAAAAGTGGAAGGACATTCCTAAGTAGAGTACTAGTTGTCTTGCTCATCCAGAGGGCAGATGCTAAGGTGAAACCCTGAAGAGTGGGCAAGCTACATTCTGGGCTGGCAAATCTTTAACATACCTGCTAATTCATCAAACCAATCATTTGCCATCTGGCCTCTGTCATGACACTCTAGTGAAACTGCTTTCTCAAAGGTCATGAATGACCACCTAAATTCCAATTCAATTCCATAATTTAGTGTACTCGTGCTATGTGAAAAACACTGAGATATATCTTAAATGTGAGGATGAAAAATGACATAGTGCCTACCCTCAAGGAACTTGAATTTAATTAGAGATGGCACAAGTTCAAAAACCCAGATGAGATGAAAGAGAATGTAATAGAGGCATAGGAGAAATTTAGACAGCTGCCTATGGGAAAATGTGAGAATTCTTTCTTCCAGAGTGATCAAGGAAGGCTTTATTTAGGAGCTATCTCATTAGTTAAGCCTTAAAAGAAACTCATGATTTCCAACAGCAGAGCTTTAGAGCAAGTGTGCTCAGGGGATAGGTTGTAGTCTGTACAAATGCATATAAGAGAGAGAATGCACAATAAATTGAAAGAACAGTTAACGATCCACCTAATAGCAGTGAAGGAACATATTAGGGAGCCAAATTGTGGAAGGAAGGAAATGCTGGCCTACTAAGTTTCTATTTCTTCTATCAGTAATAGGAAGACCAGTGAAGGTTTTTAAGATTAATTTGGAAGTTATGTCTGTGAAGGGATAGAATAGAACAGGGGTTGGGAAACCATACAGAAAGAGGTCCAAATTCTGCAAGCTATCTATTTTTTTTTGCATATTAGCCACATTGTGAAAGAAAATATACAAAAAACCCTCAAAAAACATAAAGTAAAAAAAAAATGCATGCTTCAATCTGTATTCAGACACCATAAGTTCTTTCTCTGGGGATGGATAGAACTTTTATCATAAGCCATTCAGAGTTGTCTTGGATCATTGTATTGCTGAGAATTGCTAAGTCATTCACAGTTGATCATCACACAATATTGCCATCACTTTGTACACAGTACATTTCATTTGGCATCAGCTGATTTAAGTCTCCAGATTTTTCTGAGTGTTTTGCTCATCATTTCTTATAGTAAAATAGTATTCCATCATAATCTCATACCACAATTTGTTCAGTCATTCTCCAATTGATGGGCATCCCCTGAATTTTCTATTCTTTAACACCAAAAAAAAAACTGCTATAAATATTTTTGGACCTATAGGTCTTTTTCCTTATTGTTTCTTATCTCTTTTTGGATACTTACATAGTAGTGGTATTACTAGGTCAAAGTATGCATGGTTTTATAGAACTTTGGGCATAGTTCCAAATTGCTTTACAGAATGGTTGATTCAGTTTACAACTCCACTAACAGTATGTTAATGTCTCATTTTTCTCACATCCTCTCCAATATTTGTTATTTTCCTCTTCAGTTCAATTAGCCAATCTAATAGGTATAAAGTAGTGCCTCAGGATTATTTTGATTTGCATCTTTCCAATCAATAGTGAATAAGAGCATTTTTATATTACTATAGATTAATTTGATTACTTCATCTGAAAACTGTTCAAATCTTTTGAACCTTTATCAATTGGTGAATGGCTCCTATTTTTATAAATTTGACTCAGTTCTGTATATGTTTAAGAAATGAGGCCTTTTATCAGAGAAATTCCTTCAAAATGTTTTCACAGTTATTATTGCTAACTCCATTTCCCTCCATCATATTACCTTCCATCATTTATTCTTTTCTTTCAAGCTGTCCCTCTTCAAAAGTCTTTTGCTTTTGACTTCCCTGTCCCCCAATCTGCCCACTCTTCTAACACTCTACCCACCCCCTTTTATCCCCTTCCCCTCCTAGTTTCCTGCAGGGTAAGATAGATTTCTATTCACAATTTAGTGTGTATGTTAATCCCACTCTGAGCCAATTCTGATGAGAGTAGGTTTCCTTCACTCTCCCTCCCCTCCCCCATCTTCCCCTCCAATATATGTTTTTTATCACTTCTTTTATGTGAGATAATTTACTGCATTCCACCTCTCCTTTTCCCTTTCTCCCGCTGCAGTCCTCTCTCACCCCTCCATTTTATTTTTAGATATAATCCCTTCATATTCAACTCACATCTGTGCCCTCTATCTATATACACTCCTTCCAACTGTCCTAATGAGAAAGTTCTTATGAATTACAAGTATCATCTTCCCATGTAAAAATGCAAACAGTTTAATGATTATAAATACCTTATTGTTTCCTTTTCCTATTTACTTTTTTAAAATATAAGACTCAAAAGAAGCATAAAATCAAATTTTCTATTCAGCTCTGGTCTTTTCACCAAAAATTCCTGAAAATCCTCTTTTTCATTGAATGTCCTTTTTTTTTTTCCTGAAGGATTCTACACAGTTTTACTGGATTTTGGTTGTAATGCTAATTCCTTTGCCCTCCAGAATATGATATTTTAAGCCCTCTGGTCCTTTAATGTAGAAGCTGCTAAATCTTGTGTGATACTGACTGTGGCTCTACAATATTTGAATTATTTCTTTATGGCTTCTTGAAATATTTTCTCCTAGACCTGGGAGCTCTGCAATTTGACTATAATATTCCTGGGAGTTTTCATGTTGGGATTTCTTTCAGGAAGTGAGACATGGAGTCTTTCAATTTCTATTTTACACTCTGGGTCTAGAATATCAGCAGTTTTCCATGATAATATCTCGAAAGATGATGCCTAAGCTCTTTTTTGGATCATGGTTTTCAGGAAGTCCAATAATTTAAAAATTATTTCTTCTGGATCTATTTTCAAGGTCAGTTATTTTTCCAATTAGGTATTTCACATTATCTTCATTTTTTCATTCTTTTGGTTTTGTTTTATTGTTTCTTGATTTGTCATAAAGTCATTCACTTCCATTTGCTCAATTCTAATTTTTAAGGAATTTTTTTCTTCAGTTAGCCTTTGTACTGCATTTTCCATTTGGCCAATTCTGCTTTTTAAGGAGGATTTTTTCTTCAGTGAATTTTGTTCCTCTTTTTCCATTTAGACGATCCTGCTTTTCAAGGAATTCTCCTCATTGGTTTTTGTACCTCTTTTACCATTTGACCTAGTCTGTTTTTTTTAAGGTGTAATTTTGTTCAGTATTTTTTGTGTCTCTTTTACCAAGGTGTTGACTTTTTTCATGATTTTCTTGCATCACTCTCATTTCTTTTCCTACTTTTTCCTTTTCCTCTCTTACTCTATTTGCAAAGTCCTTTTGATCCCTTCAGTGTCCTGAGACCAATTCATATTTTTCTTGGAGGCTTTGACTTCATTAACTTCTTCTGAATATCTGTTTTGACCTTCCTTGTCATCCTTCTAACTTCCTAAGGTCAGAATTTTTTCTGTTGTGTGCTCATTTTCCAATGCTATTTCTTGCCTTTTTTTTTTCATTTCTTGACTTTCAACGCTTTGTTAAAGTACAGCTATGATTCTAGCAAGGAGGGACCTCTCTCCCAAAATTCAAGGGTTTTGGCAGCTGTTTTCATATATACTTTTAGGGACTTAAAAGTTTTCAGGTCTTCCAATGTGTTATGATTTAAGGAGAGATGTGTTTGCTACTCTCCTGGCCTGTGCTCTGATCTATGAGTGACCACAAGCCCTCTTTTCTGCCCTGGAACTATGAGGAGGGTCCTTGCTCCACTAAGGCTCTGGTGAACTAATTTTCCTTCCTGCCCTGGCACTGCCCCCAAGACTGAGACCTGGATCTGAGTATGGGCAAAGCACCTGAGTCCTTCCTCAGTGTCAGCAAAGAGACCCCTGTAATCTTCTTCTGAACAGATGTTGAACCCTGCCTTACCAACTGTGGGTTGAGAGTCCAAGAAGTTGTCACTGTAGCTGCTGGTTCACTGGCTCCCAAGACCTGCTCCTGGTTTTCTGGGTCCAGGTCTGTGCTGGCTGCTCTGTGCTCCACTCTCACCCCAGTATGAGACCTTTTCTGCCAAACTTCTAAGTTGTCTTTGGCTGAAAAATTATTTCACCCTGTCTTTTCATGGATTCTGCTGCTCTAGAAATTGTTTTATGGCATTATTTAAAGGTATTTCAAGGAGTTGTGGAGAGAGCTCAAATAAGCTGCTACCTTTCTTCAGCCATCTTGGCTCCCCCGTGACACCTAATTTTTTTTGTTGTTGTTCATTTTTTCTTTATTTATTTTTAGGGAAGTGAGGGTTAAGTGACTTGTGCAGGGTCACATAGTTAGTAAGTGTCAAGTGTCTGAGGCTGGATTTGAGCTCAGGTCCTCCTGAATCTAGGGCTGGTCCTTTATCCAGTGCACCACCTAGCTGCCCACACCATTTATTTTTTTAAAGAATTTCAGCTAAGGATTTCTTTTACATTTTTAAGCTTTATCTTATTAATTTTAATATTATTATTACTTTTTGAATCCTTGGCTCATAAGTCTTTTGTGCCATCCTCTGAATGAAAGAAAGGAGAGGCTGTAAGCAAGGAAACAGGTTAGGAATCTATCACAATAGTCCATGAGGGAGGCAATGAGAGGAGAATCTGATAAGAGATTGAACTATTTTGATGAAAATCAGAATGGAGAGGATTGGAGAGATATTGTGGGGAGGTGACAAGATTAGAAAACTGATTGGATATAGGGGTGGGGTAGAAAGAAGAGTAGAAAATGGTTCTACAATGGCTAAGAAGATGGTGACTCCATCTGCAGAATTAGGGAAGTTTATAAGAATAGATGATTTAGGGGCAGTGTCTCAGTGGATAGAGCACCAGCCCTGGATTCAGGAGGACCTAAGTTCAAATCCAGCCTCTGACACTTGATACTTACTAGTTGTGTGACCCTGGGCAAGTCACTTAACCCCAATTGCCTCACCAAAAATTAAATTAAATTAAATGTTTTAAAAAAGAATAAATAATTTAGAGAGAAAATAATAGGCATATTAGATTTAAAATATTGTCCTGCATTCTCTTGCCTCTGTACATTTCCTCAAGATGTTCCCTCTCCTGGGAATCTTCTTATCCCCTACCATTTTGTCAATGAACATCCACCATGAGTAGCAGCAAAGCAACAAAGGAAACAAGGAGTCACACAGCATAGCAATTTACCAAGTATCATCTCAGCACTAGTAACTGGTAAGTGCACCTATGGGAAAATACATCTTGTCATGGAAATAATTACACAAAGGCATGCATAAATTAGACCCCATAATAAGAAACTGCTGATTATTCAGATATGGAAGAATAAGAATGTGTCAGGTATGTGAGCAAGAGTGAACAGTCCTCTCAGGCTCACAATGCTGGCACAGTTTGTGGTGGTATTGCAGATTCTTGACTCATTTTTTTTGTCCAGACAGGTGATTTCATATGTGTACAAATCTCACTAAGTGAATAAAGACAAGTTATTAAGTACTTGCTATATGTCAGACTCTGTGCTAAATGCTGAAGATGCAAATAGAAAAAGAAGACAGCCTTTTCTCTCAAGGAATTAATACTTTCATCAAGGGAGAAAGTATCTCTAAGATATAACAGCTTCATGGATGATAGCAAGGCCCAAGTATTCTGAGGAAGGGTACTGGCCCATCCCAGATGTGAAGGAGAAATTCACCAAAAAGTCCAAATGGAGCTGGGATTCTAGGTTCTTCTCAATAAGAATGGGGATGGGAAATCAGTGTCCAGAAAGTAGGGGAAAGGAGGAAGGAGGAATTGGCAGGAAGTTTGCAAGTGGAATCTCATAGGCTCCTAAAAGAACTCCTACCAGTGAAAGTCAACATTTGCTCTGTGATTTAATTATCTTAGAGAGTTGCCTGGGACATTGAAAAGTTGAGTTGCCCAAGGTCACATAACTAGCAAGTATCAGAGACAGAACTTGAATCCGGGTTGTCCTGATTCTGAGGCCAGCTCTTGATCCACTATTGCATGCTTCCTCTGACTCCTTATTATATTACATGATACTTTGTGGTTCCCTGGGAATCTGAGCAACTCAAACAACCAGGAACTAATTCTTGTGTTATTTAGCACTTGGCCAATTGGACAAAGATAAAGCAGTCAGCAGGGAAAGATAATAAATTTATATTTTAGGCATGTTGAAGTTGAGTTTATGGAAGGAAAAAATATGTTGAAATATATATTAGGTCATTGGAGAAACATAATTGGAGATTGAGGGACCTAAGAATTATAGATATAAATATTAGAGATATCAATATGTCAGTAACTTTGAAAGCCATTAAAGTATATGAATGCTCCCAGAGATATATATATATATATATATATATATATATATATATATATATATATATACTCAAAGATGTAGAGAATTCAGAATTCATTATTGCACAATGTCCACTATGCAAGGAAGAATGAAGAAGAGGAGCTAGAGAAAGATAATTCCAAATAATTGGAGGGGGAAAAATAAGGGAGAACCATAATAGTACAATGTCTCAGAAATAAAGAGAAAACAGAGTTGTTTCCTTGTTTTTATTAAATCAAATAAAGGCATGGCACTGAACTTAAGGCCTTTTGAAAATGTGAAAAACATTTTCCATATATATATATATATATATATATATATATATATATATATATACAGAGAGAGAGAGAGAGAGAGAGAGAGATGTTGTTAAATTTATCACTTCTAGGGTATTCCCTACAAATTCATCATTTAGAAGTTGTCTATTTTTCTCTTTTTCTGTTTCTCTTTGTGTCTCTGCTCTTCTCTCCCTCCCTGACCACCCCCCTCAAAAATCATATAGAATTATTTAATAGGTAGGAGTAGCAGTGGTATTCTATTAAGTGAAAAACAAAAGAAAGAAGAAAGAAACAAAGAATGAGAAATAGGGAGGGAAGGAGGGAGGGAAGGGGGAAGAAGGAAAGAAGTGAGACAGGCAAGGAGGGAGGGAGGAATACTAATCCTCATAAATTTGTGGTGTTGTATTCTCCTTAACAGTTTCTAGTGGAATAATCTAGATGTAGAGTTCATTAATATAACCCCAAATCTTTCAATATTTCTTTGATTATTGATAGAAAAATGTGGGCAGTATCTCCAAAAAATTCCATATGCTCATTCAATTTATTCAGTCTTGTTTTTGCAAAATACAACAATACAATAGAGAAAACATTCTATAAATATCTATTGTGTGTAGTATGATATTGAAGTACAAGGGATATTTTTTTGTCATTATCAGATATTGCCACGGCCAAGCATAGTAAAGTAATGACACAAACAAAATAACAATGATACTAATAATGACAAGATAAATGCATTTGTAAGTTTAAAACCCAAGTGTTAGATAATGCCTGAAGAAAAAGTTCATTCATAACTGGAGAGATAACATTTGATATGATATAGTGTCTATATAATTTTTAGAAAATAAACATGTGAAATTAATATACAAGACATGCTATACATACAGAAAACCAATGAAAGCATGGGAGCTCAGTCCACTTTAGCTGGAGCAAATCAATATAAGGTACAAAAGCAAAACCAGGATGGCACCTCAAATAAAACCTACACAAAATCTTTCTTTATTCACCTGCCACCTATATAGGCAGGTAGATCAGAGCCCAGGGAAAAACTTCACCCCAAAGATCACCAGTACTGATTCCAATCTAATAACCACATCTATCATGCAGGGTAGTTACCTCTGTGGGGAAGGTTGTACCATCCTCATAATTACCAATGTAAGCTGTTAATGAGCTACCACCAATGGGACAGGCAAATTAGTCAAACTGAAGTAGTATCATGCCCTTGGGGAGAGACATGAGGTGGTACATACCAGACCAAGTTAAAACTACCTTGACCAAATGTACAACAAACTCTGCTGGAGACTTACTGTAGAAAAGCTCCACCACGATGTGAAGGTCTCTGAAGGCAAGATCATGTGTCTTTTCTTTGGCATCAGGAAGTGATGTTTGCTTGTGGGAGGAAGAAGGGGGAGCCTGGCGCTCTGACTCTCTTTTTCCTGAGGACTGTGGTGGAGAAGGGAGCTAGAGGGGGCGGCTAGGTTGTGCAGTGGATAAAGCACCGGCCCTGGATTCAGGAGTACCTGAGTTCAAATCCGGCCTCAGACACTTGACACTTACTAGCTGTATGACCCTGGGCAAGTCACTTAACCCCCATTACCCCACCAAAAAAAAAAAAAAAAAGAGAAGGGAGCTAGAAATGCGCTCTCCCTTTAATAGATGAATGTAGGCCTCTCTCTCTCTCTCTCTTTACCAAATTCTTATTCTCCTTAATAAATGCTTAAAAGTCTAACTCTTGCTAAAGCTTATTATTTTTTGGTGACCACTCACTAGATATTTTAGACAGTATAGCTAGAATTTTAGTCTTAACACATTGTACCACCCCACCCTCCACCCCCATCCCAAGATCTTGTGTCCTGCTTACAGTAGTCCCAAGTGACACTGACCAGGGAACAACACTTGTGACCTGTGATCCTAAGTACCACAACCACCAACTGCTTCCTACATGAAAATAAGCTTAAAAGCTCCAGGAATAGGAACATCACACAGACCTAAGACTCTGCATCCAGCCTGCCTTGATAGCCATTCTTCAGGAGAGCAACTCTCACAGAGATGAGACCTGAAAGCTGCTTCTGCAGATGGTGTAGCTCTCACATCCCCTATGGTAATAGCAACTGAAGACCCAGAAAACAAATTCTTAGCACCAAAGTCCTTGAAATCGTCAAATGGTTTATGTAATATGGTTTTGTGAATAGGAAAAATACAAAAGAAGATATATTAACTGCATTGCTATTACACCCTAAGGATCATGTAACATTTACATTTGCATTTTTTGCTGAAACTTTTTAAATGTATTTTCTCCTCCATTTGAATGTAAGCTCTTTGAGGTGAGAGACTGTCTTACTTTTGAGTTTTTATCTGCAACACTTATAGTATTTTATACATTGTAAGCACTTAATTTTTATTCATTTCCCCAGTATTTATTCCATTTTGTCTATGTAATTATAAATGTACATGCTGTCATCTCCTGATCAAAGATAAGTTCTTTGAGGATATAGACTGTTTTCTTCATTCTTGGTATCCCCCATACATGGTATGGTGCTTAGCACATAGTAGCTAATGACAGTTGAGTGAGTGAATGGATCAGGGAAGTTGAAGGTTTTCATGTCAGATGGCCTTAATCTTCACAGGAAAGTTGGACTTGTGTGGATTGACATGAAGTTTGGTGGGGAAGGACTAAAGGAATGGTTTGGAAAAAGTCTCTGTAAGACTAAGATAAGGTATCTAGAAGACAAGAGTTGAAAAATTCTCAGAACATCCTACAGGATCACCTAAGGAATGTACCAGGAATTTTTAGTGAGTTAAATTAGATTCTACCATGATACACAGTATTACTGTATAAATAATTAGATGATAGCAATGCCCTTCAAATTAGGATTTATTTTTTAGGTCAGGAGTGACAGGGAGTTAGATGTCAAAGAATTCTAGGCAAGTAGCTATGAAACATTAATGCAGTGTACCCTCGGGGGCGTAGATGTTTATGGAGTTAAATGATGTCAGGGTGAGAATGGGTTGAAATAAAGGCAAAGAGGATGTTTTCTGTTTTTGAAAGTAGGAGAAATAGAATGATGGGAGGTTATGGTTAGAGTGTAATTTCACAGTTCTGGAGCATGGAGATGGTGTAGGTCTAAAAGTTAATAAGGTTAATATATGCTAGCATGTGAGTGAAATAAGGTAAAGAAGGTTAGGGTTTTGTGGACTCAGGATGTAAGAGGACATTTTTATTTTCTGGAATAGATCCAAGATTGCACTGGTATAGGAAATTCAACATGAAGAAACTCTCTTTACACAGGCAGAATACTTGCTGGGTTACTTAGAAATTTGCCCAGGGTGAAAGAACCAGTATGCATCTGAGGCAGAAATTGAACCCAGATCTTCCTGACTACGAAGTCTCCTCTCTATCTACTCTCTATCTAAAACTCTCTATCTTTTATCAAAGGTATAACCCATAGGAATATTGAAGGATAATAATGGGGGAAGGGAAAGAGAAGACTGTGAGCCAAGTGGTGAAGTCATGGACAAATTTGCAAGGATAAGATGAGCTAATTTATGTAAAGTACTTTATATCCTAAAATGCAGTAGGGATGTAAGTTATTATCCTAAAGGCCAGGACCCAAATGAAATTTCTGAAATCATTCAGCAACAAACAAAGAAGGTTTTCATTGAAATTGGAAAATCTAATTGAACAACATCTTAGCAGAGATCACACAATTCTTGAAGTCAATAAATTAGACTTCAGCCTTGCTATGCTTTTGTGTGTTTCTGTGACTATAAAGTAGCAAATGTCACTGTAAAATATAAAAAGAAATGTGCATTTGATGGCAAAATATTGAAATTGTTTCCACTTCAGCATTGATGCCATAGTGTTGTTCAGTTTCAAACTGAAAAACATTTTGAAAAAAAAAAAAGATAGCTTTTTAGGGTTAAATGATTTATTCCCTTGTTCCCAAAAGATTGATACAAACCATTAACTTTCTAATGGAGCTTCACTTCCACTTAACTCCTGTTCCATGCCAATATTAGTAAGTCAAATGTGTTGGCCCAATTACAACCAAAAATTCACTGAATTAGAATATACACTCATTAGGCAGATTTCTGCCTCAGTCATTTATTTACATTTTATGTTAGCTTGCCACTTATGGAATTTTCTGGTCTGAGAGGCAGAATGTCTATAAACCTCTGACTCCAAATCTAATCCTTCTATTTTTCAAGTAATATCCAAGAGGATTTGAATTTATTATACAATGTGGAAGAATGTACTACTAAGAAATCCAAAGAGTTTAAAATTCAAAAGAATCTATTACTATAATTTTAATCATGTAATCATAATCATTAATCATTAAAACACTCACTTGTGATGATAACATGAGTCTGTTCAAAGGAAGCCTCCATCAAGATATATGGATCCATGGCAGAATACTTGTGGTTATTTGAAAAGCAGTTAAGTTTTGTTTTATTAGTTAAAATATGATTAAATATAATGTTTAGAAGAGGTAGCATCATATAGTGACTAGAATGCTGACCTGAAGAAAGGGAGACCTAGCTTCATGTTCTGTCTTTGATACATCCTGGATGTAGCAAGTCACTTAATCCTTCGGTATCCCAGGCAACTCTTTAAGACTATCTTACAGATGAATTTCATATGTATCTCCATCACGGGAAGGAATTTGAACACTAGCATTTTCCTACACTCAAGAAATCACAGATCAGACAGAGAGGAAAGAAGAGTAACATATATATATAATAGTACTTTCCTGAAAAGCCAGACAAAATTTATTTCTGGCATTTTTGACAGCCATAAATGTGTTAAAACTCGCCAGAGATTAAAATAAATTATCATTCTGTAATAGGTGTGGTCAATTTTAAAATCTGGTTTCTATTAAAGGATTGCTAACTCTAATGTGAAGCAGCTAGCTGACTCAGTGGATAGAGTGCTGGGCCTAGAGTCAGGAAGACCTGAGTTCAAACCCAACCTCAGACACTTACTACCTGATTGTTAGGCAAGTCACTTAACCTCTGTTTACCTTAATCCACTGGAGAAGGAAATGGCAAACCACTACAGTATCTTTGCCAAGAAAACCCCAAGGACAGTATTGGTGTGCTATGATGATCAAAAGGATCAAGAAGAATCAGATACAATTAAACAAGAAACTCTAATGCTCAACTAAATCTATCTGAATACTGCATCAAGGAAAGCAAGTTAACCAGCTAATGGCATTCTTCTGACCAAGGAGCTATAGTTTGTTTGGTTATTTGTTTTAATTTAACTTGGAAAAACAAAAAAAAAAATACAACATATATAACAAAGATAAAAATGAGCTTATACTACATTGGCTTAAATGTAATGTGTAATATAATTAATATGTGTTTTAGTTAACTCATATTCTTCTTTAGTGATTGAGACAAAACATTATGAAATTATATTTAGTTATTACATTATACTAATCATCTTCCTCTGGACTGGTTCTAGCTTGTCAATATCCCACTTAAAAGGTGGTGCTCAGAGATGGAAATTATTTTACAGGTAAGATAGTTTTTGGAATTTTAGTAAGAAAGTGGTTGACCTAACCAAGGCCAAATAGTTACTGAGTCACATATCTTTCTCGCTAATTTATGCTACATCTCTCTGTCCAGTTATAACCACATAACCATCAAAAAAAGGTACAGATTCCTCCAAACATTGTGATGAAGAGAGGGGTCAGAAATCCCTATAATTCCAGACAAAGTTGTCCTAGCTTAACTAAACTAGGTGAGTTAGTGAAGAGGGAGTGAGGGATATAAGAATGTAAAAAATTAAAATATGTACCCTTCCCTCTTCATCAAGCACTGGTGTTAGTTGTCCCCCTGGTAGTCAGTAGATAAGAAATAAAGTTTTTGTTTGGTCTTTTATTCATGTCTGACACTTTCTGACCCCAGGACCATAGCATGCCAATTTAGTCCCTTCTCAAAGACCTTCAGAGATAAAATTCCAGCTAATTACCTTGGAAGATTTGGGTCATCATCCATGAGCTCCCTTAACTTTCCTTATTCCCCAAAAGATCTCAACAACATCATCCCATTCTCTTTTTTCCTTCCTCTGGTCACAGAAAAACATATTTCTATTCTCACTAAGACTGTGCTAGAATTTATCAAATTTCCACTTAAACTTGTTCCTACTTCTGACCTTACTATAAGTGCCCATGACATCCAATCTCTCATGTTCTAACATGTGGAGTTATCTTTGACTCTTTCTTCTTCCTCAACACCAAACAGTAAACAATATTATCAGTTGTACAGTAAGTATTCACACTGTCCCTTCTTTTCCATTTCTACAAACACCTCCCTGGTATGGACACTCAATACTATATGCCTAGACAATGATTAATAGACTCCTAAAAAGTCTTCCCACCTGCACTCTTTGCCCCTCCAAAATATTCTTCATACTGTGGATAGAAGAAAGAACACACATACATGGTCATGTCACTTCTTTTGTCAAAATTTTTCAGTGGCTCCATTTTTTCCACCAAAATACATTTTAAACTCCTTTGATGAGCATTAAAAATCCTCAGTAACATAGTATCAAACTAACAGACTTGTGCCAGATCTATAGAGCCCATCTTAGTCTTAGACATTTTTCAAATGTCCAGGCTTACATCACCAATTGCCTTTTGGACAATTTAAACTGGATATCCTATATAAATCAACAAATATAACTATATAACTATATAGCTCTCTCTCTCTCTCTCTCTCTCTCTCTCTCTCTCTCTCTATATATATATATATATATATATATATATATAAATATATATATGTACATGTGTATATATATTGTGATGAAATAATGGGACTTAGCAGATACTCAAAGACCCACCTGGAGATTAATCTAGACTGATTGAATCAAGACTGCTATTAATTTAATATGGGCCCTTTAAAAATTTCTCTACACTGCTCCCAAATTGATGAGCAAAAGACTAAGAAGCCTCTTAATTAAATAACCAAAGCAGAGTTTATTTATAAAAATCAATATAAAGGATAATGGTTAAGAAATGCAAATTATACTACCTGTCTGCTTTTAATACAATAAAAGCCTTTGCAGCCTCTTGCCTTAGGGTATTCTCCAGCTTTCTCCAACTTTCACTCCTTCACTCCAGCTTCCCTGTGCTTTCACTGCTCAGCTGCTTTCTTCTAACTACAAGCCCCTTTCATTTTGTCAACCCCCCTGAAAAGCCCCTTAGTGTCCTTACCTCTGTTGCCAACCCCCTCGCGTCTCTAGCATCCCTTTCTCGCTGACCTCTCTGAGTCTCTAGCCTTCTGGTGTTCTTCTTCCTTGCTCTTAGCCTTTTTTCCAGCTCCATCAGCTCCTCTCTTTACACAGCCTCAATCTTCTTAGGATCCTTGTAGCAGCCCCCCTTCTGTCCATCCTCTTAATCTTCTGGCCTACTTGCATCCTCCTAGTCCTCCGGTGTCCCCCTTTCCTCTGTCTTCTCCCCTGTATATATGTTCCTCCTCTCCCCTCAAACCTTGGGCTCTCTGCGCCCCTGCACACACCTAATCTACCAGCCGCACTAGGGCTGTGCCCAGCAGGGCTCAAGGAGCCCGTGTCCCCTGCTGCGTGCCTGGGACCTCCGCATGGCTATGCTAGGGCCTCACAGGATAAGCCTGGGATCTCCAGGGCAGCTCCCCTCAGGGCATAGGGAGCTGAGGCTTCTTCCCCACCCCCCACACCCCCACCCCTGCCACCAACCCCGCCACCCCCCACAGCCGTCTGACCTGGCTCCTGAAAAGCCCACGGGGCTTTTTTGGTTCAGCTGAAGTGGAGGGGGAGGGGCACCAGCCCCTCACACAGGAAAAACCCTGAGGGCCTAAGGCTTTTTAATCTCAGCCCAAAGGCAGGGTCCCCAAATCAAAATAAATGCCCACAGTTATGATGTAAGTTCTATTACTAACATTTTAAAGTTGAGGATCTGAAGCAAATAAAGGCTTACTGGCTTACCTAGTCTCTCAAAGGTATTAAGTATCTGAGTTCAGATTTGAATTCAAGTCTTGCTGATTTCAGGTCTAGCACTCCATGTAGTTGAAGCCTTTACTTTATCCTTGGTTATAGAGATAATAAGCAACAGAGACAGGATTTGAGCCCAGGCTCAGTGGATAGAGCACTGGGCCTGAAGTCAGGAAGGTTTATTTTCCTATAAATGAGCTGGAGAAGGAAATGGCAAACCTCCCCAGTATCTTTGCCAAGAAAACCCTTAATGGGGTCAGAAAGTGTTAGACATGACTGAAATGACAATAACAACAATGACAAAAATATTAGACTCCAGATCTTTCTACCTCACCATGTTGATTCTGAATCTTTTTTACAGCTGGGTCATTCTTATGCAATCATGAGACAACCGTGTAAGGCAGAGAAGACTGATAATTTTTTTTAATTACTAAATTATTTCATGTAAGGTAAAAGCAAACAAGTAAAAATCCTTATATCAGTTTCACAATTATGCACACATTAGAACTTTGATAGAATCATGATCTCATCAATTTGGATAGTTTCTCCAATCATAGACATTGTGACAATTCCTTCATTCTCAACTTATATAATTCCAATTTATCTTCTTCCATAAGTCTTCAATACCATAATTATACAATGTACTGAAGGGTTCCCTCTAAGTTTTGTGTTTTTTTTTCCCCATTTCAGGTGGAATAGTTAGACTAGGCACCTGTTATCACTCTGAAGATATGGAAAACCCACCTCCTTTTCTCACTATAGATGTCTTTGATTATGTGGGTTTTTTTAAAGTTAATTCTTACATGGAAGTCATCCTTGGAAATATGTTATCATCTTCTTATATCAACTATGTACCACTCCATTGTTCTTTTTTCTTTCTTTTTGTTTTGTTTGTTTTGTTTTGTTTTGCAAGGCAATGAGGGTTAAGTGACTTGTCCTGGGTCACACAGCTAGTAAGTGTCAAGTGTCTGAGCCCGGATTTGAACTCAGGTCCTCCTGAATCCAGGGTCAGTGCTTTATCCACTATGCCAACTAACTGTCCCCTCCATTGTTCTTTGAGTTACTTACTCTTTTTATTCTTCAGAGATCTTGCTGTATCTTAATTCATAGGCATATCTAGTCATATGGATAATAAAGCAGCTAAAAGGATGGGGTTTTGTGTCATTGTGTAGCTTGAGTTCATTAACAATTCTATGCCATTCCCTAAATGGAATACTGTTTGTTCTCCTTTTTTTTTCTTCTGAATCCAGGTTTTTGTTCATCTGTAATGCCTGTGCAAATATCTGTACTGATGAACTTACTCAATGTGCTGCCAATCTAATTCCATAGTTTGGCCAATATTTATTCTTCTGTCATTTCCCCTCCTCCATGTGCATTTAGAGGCCAACTTCTTTTGAATAGTTATAGTTTTAATGGAGGAGGAGTACATTAGGCCTTGATACAAATATCACAATATCATCTGTAGACAGGTATATATAGAGAATTTTGGATCTTGAGCTAACCTCTCATACATTTGATTCTTTACATGAAGTCCCCATGACAAATACCTTTGGTAAGCATCTTTGTCTTTCTTGCATGTTTCATTTGATGTAAAAATAAAATAATAAAGAAATTTACCAGTTTAGTTATCAGTAAAGTTATCAGGCACAGTGGATAAAGTGCTGGACCTGGAATCAGCAAGACAAGTTCAAGTCCAGCCTCAGGTACTTCTTAGCTGTGTGAGCAAGTTATTTAAACCTCTGATTGCCTCAGTTTCCTCATATATAAAATGTGAATAATAGTATCTACTTCCCAGGGATGTTGAGGGATCAAACAAGATAATTCTTATAAAGTTCTTGTCATTGTGCCTTGCACATAATAGTCACTCTATAAATCTTACCTATTATAATTATTATTATCAAGGAATATCATGTGATAATATGAAAAAATCCTTGTTAGTGGAAAGACTTTAGGCCTTGGTTTTGCTCCCCCAAGTCAAATGCTGTATTTACATAGGAATGAATAATAAACCCAAAAGAATTTTCTATCAGGATACCTATCTCTCAGTCAATCATTTCACCATGAAATATAATCTGCTATAGGAAGTCATTTATAACAACTCTTGAAGGCTACTATTAAGAAAGGCTGTGATCTGAATCAATGGAGGCATTAAAATATGAGAGAAATTGTAGTTCCTTGCTTTAAGTACTCAATTAACAGTTTATTCAATACCATAAGAAGTATTAATTTGGGTTTTTTTTCAGGTATTCCTTTTCCTTAATAAATTCTGATCCTTCCATTATTAAGTAGAAAATTTCATGATTTGTTATGGCATAAGCAATTAATCACTCATTGCTTAATCTTCTGGTAATATCCCTCAACAAACTTAGCTAGCCAGTCCTAAATTAATAATCTTCATTTCCCATGCTTATGTTAGAGTGGAATGTCTTGAAGTCTTAGCATATTGATGTATCCCAAACAAAATGGAAATAATTTGTTCCCTCATCTAAAGGTAGTTTGGTAAATATATGGAATAATATAATGAGACAATAAGTATAATAAATTAGGAATAGGTTTCCTAATAAATCCAAAAAATTATTTTTATAAATTAATATCTTTTTCCTCCTTATGATTACTATGCTCTGAGCCCATTCATAATATGTTTTTATTCAGAACATTTTTCTGGACAAATTACGTTCTGTATGTGAAATTATTTGTAATGGGGGGGAGGGTGTGATTGGGAATAGATGTGTAACTAGAAAATGGGAACATGGGCTTTTCCTTAGGCTGCTGATTTTAAAATGCATTCCCAATCCTTGTAATTCATCAATATAAAAACAATAGAACTTTGCACATAATTCCCAATTGCTTTTAGCTAATGGGCTCCATGTTCCCAGGTTTCTGTCTTCCCATAAAGGAAGATATCACATCCTGCCCTTCAACCAAAGATAGAACACAGTACTTACTCTTTGTGAGGTTTATACTTGGCCCATGTACACAGATTCCTTGGTACCAGTACCAGTCTGGCTTCCTAGAGTATATGAGGTAAGGTATTGTCATCAAAAAAGGCCACTGTCTTAACTGCTGTCTCTGTATTCTTGTTATTTGCTTCTCAGAAAGTCTTCTGCCTAGGAAGTAGAATGCAGTAAGAGATGACTATCGTGCAATTATCATTTATTGGCCCAGAAATGTGATAATGAGCCTCTGTGAATTTTCCTTGACTAGCTCTTGGAAAATAGACTTCCAGTCCATCATCAGTTCTCTCTGTCACTCCAACCTTTCCAGCTTGGTAGAACCTGACAGGGCTTGTGCTCTCCTGAAACAGCCTCTGAGAGCCTTGAGTTACATCCTTGCCATGATAAAACTTTGAAAGAGAATTTCAAACTGGGTGTAATGGCACATGTCTACAATCTCTGCTACTGTGTGAGTTTGAGAATGACAGATTGCTTTTGCTTGGGAATTTTGAGCTTCAATAAGACCCAATTGGTACCCATTCTTAGTTTGGCATCAATATGGTAAGCCCCTGAGAATTGGGAGACACTAAGCTAATTAAGCAGGGGTAAACCATCCCAGGTTGGAAACCAATCAAGTCAAAGTGTTGGTGCCCAGGAGCATTGGGATGGGACACAGTGAGTCACTGCTGTATTTGCAGCCTGGGCAAAATAGGGAGAAAGTCTTAAAAATAAAAAAGAACTTCAGTGGAGAACGATTAATTAAATATGATTCTTTGAGCAGGGTGATGGTGGTGGTGGCAGGGTGTGTGCGTGTGTATTTATTATCTAGCTAGGTAGCCAGCTATTTTTTTTTTTTTGCAGGCAATGGGGGTTAAGTGACTTGCCCAGGGTCACACAGCTAGTAAGTGTCAAGTGTCTAAGGCCAGATTTGAACTCAGGTACTCCTGAATTCAGGGCCGGTGCTTTAACCACTGTGCCATCTAGCTGCCCCGCTAGCCAGCTATTTTGATATGCATACATACATAGATACAAAATCTATAGGTGGTTTGGGATAATGAATAGGTGACCTGAATCCCTGAGTTCAAGTCCTGACTCTGACATACAGGATATGTGGTCCTAGGCACATCAAAACCTTTCAGTGGCATATGCAATTTCCTATAACTCTAAGCTCCTCACTTAAATCTCCCTATAGTGATGTACTAAAAGGATTCAGTCCAAATTCAACAGCTACAATCATGGTAATGGTATAGAGATAAGTAAACTCTGTAGCATTCAGAGATTTAAAATAGGCTTATTTGATCTTTTTATGTCAGTTTAGCTATTTAAGAAATTCATGTTAGAACCCAATGGTATATGGGTTAGAATAATGATATGAGAGGTAATAAACTAATAGACCTTACCACTAACAAAGAATACAAATAACTACCCCGTGACATTGAGCAAGCTTCAGTATCCCCCTTTGCCTTAATTTTATCACTTGTAAAATTGAAATAATAATACTTGCTACCTATTTAACTCATAAGAACATTATGAGAATTAATGAGCTAATATTTAGCATGCTTTGAGGTCCTCAGATGAAAGCTACTATTAGAAGTATACTATGTTATTATCACCTATTAGAAACAACACACCTAATGGTACACAGACTTAGTGTTTTTCAGATGTAATCTAATTAGCCTTCACTTCACCCCTTAAGGTAGGTGTGCATGATTATTCCTTTGTGAATGAGGAAGTTAAAGAAAATTGTGAAGCTAAACGACATGCTAAAGGCAATGGAGATAAATTAGGAGCAGAACTAAGATTAAATCTGAATGAAAACCTGGAATGTATAGATCTTGAATTGAAAAAAAAGTGGTCATTTTTGAACATTTCATAAGTGGTCATCATATTAATCTGGGAAATTGCAATGAAATGAATCATTATACTGTAAAGATAATGCAGTATTCTAATAATATTTATTTCCTTTGTAGTCCTCATAAGTGACATTCTTTAGTATTTCACATATCTAATGTCTGAAGTTTACAAAAACATCGAGGTACAATGGAATGAGTAATGGATTTATCATCAAAGGACTGGGTTAAAACCCAAGATCTAACATATACAATCTATGACTTTAGGCAAATTAATTAACCCTTTTAAGCTTTAATTTCCTCATCTAAGAAATAAGGGCAATAGGGGGCCCCGGGCCCACTCGTAAAAAAAAAGAAAAAAGAAAAAAAAAAAGAAATAAGGGCAATAGATTAGGTGGCCTTTTCAATCTAAATTAATGGTCTCATTGATTTGTCCAGTAGGGTTTAACATATTGCCTAACACATAGTAGGTAGTTAATAAGTGTTTCTTGATTTAGGAAACTAGATGGATCAGTGGAGAAAATTCTAGACTTGAATAAAGTACTCAGACCTCATTGGTACACTATACCCTGGGATGCCTCTGAATGGAGGTTGGAGAATTTCCATTTAAAGAAGGAATTCTGATAGTCTACTGTTGTACTTTAGGGCTTCCCTGTAATTTCCCTAGGAAACTTATCATCAGGAACCACATCATCCTGAAAAATTGCCTGAACCTTATAGATACCCTCTGCTCCTCTGATTGGAGGATAGAGTGGTAATTTTTGGGTTTAAATTCCTTTCCTTTACATTTGGAGATTGTTTTTCTTTTCACTAGAATTATTGAATTTAACCACTTTATGTTTTTGAGTTTGAAGCAAATTACATTTTTGGAGGTAATAAGTTAAATCTTTTAACTGGTGCTTTGTTTTCCATATTCAGGAATTCTTGGACATTTTCTTATATTTTTCCTGTATTTTCAGGTTTCTGTTATATTTTTTTCAGTTTGTTCCATTCTTTTTGGAGACATGATCCTTAGGTTGTCTCTGCACATACTGATTTTGAGATCGATAACTTTTTTCTTGAAATATAAATCATTTGCTCTTTGTCATTGCTATCTTTTACTTCTTCCAGATTGTCCTTTACTTCAGTATATTTCTATTCCAGATCTGTTGCTTTCACTATCACTTCTTTGTAGAGACTCACCATTGTGTGTTCAAGGTTTTTTTCCTCCACTAAGTATTTTTGGTGTATAGGTCATAAATTGTGACATTTGTTCACTTCTAACTTGTGATTTTATGGTTTTCCATTTCCTTTTTGACTATTTTAATACATTTTTATTTAAATATTTCCCAATTACATAGGAAATTTAATGTTTTTTAAAATTTTGAGTTCCAGATTTTCTAACTCTCTCTCTACTCTTCACTACCCCTTGAGAAGATAAGCAACATGATATCAATTTTACATGTGAAATAATGCAAAACATATTTCTATATTATCCATATTACAAAATACACAAAAAAAGAAAAAAATAAAGTATACTTCAATTTGCACACAAATTTCATCAGTTGTCTCTCTAGAGGCAGATAACGTGTTTTATTATGGGTCCTTTGGAAATGTCTTGGATCATTGTCTTGACCAGAGTAGCTAAATTGATCATCATTACAATATTCCTGTTAGTGTGTATTTACAATGAACTCTTAAATCTGCTCACTTCACTTTGCATCAGTTCATATCAGTCTTTCCAGATTTTTCTGAAACTATCCTGAAGTTTTTTACTATTTTTTTTACTTATTTTGAAACACCTTATTATTACATGCTCTCTTAGAATTCCAGAGGGTTCTTTTTTCTCAGACATTGTTTTAATTTATTTTGTAATATTTCTTTAGGAAATATTGGTATATTTTGAATATTATAGTATTCATCTTTCCTTCTTACTTTAGTATGTAATGTGTTGATTTGCCTTTCTAATTTCTTAAATGATTTATCTTCTTGAAATCCTTAATGGATCTAATTGAACATATCTGTGTATATATTACATACCTATGGTTATATTATGCATATGTAATATATATCTATCACACATTTTCCCCTCTTCTTTACTTTCTGACTTCTTTCCCTGGAGTTGGAGCACAATGCTATTTTAACTTCCTTCAATATTGGGGAATTTATTCATCACTGGCCTCAGGTTTTCCCTAAGTAGATTTTCTAGGATCACCACTGTTTGGGTGTCCAAAGCAGTCTTGATAGACTTTACATTTCCTAAGCAGAAAGAAGCCTACATGAATCCTATATAGGAAAACGTAGCAACATTTCCAAAACTTTAAGTGAGAATATGTTATAAAGACCTTAGAGCAAAATATTTCAGTGTTTCTTATTAATATTCAAGCATTTATCAAACATTTGTCAAGTATACCAGGTGCTAGTAAAAAATACAAAATGCAGATAAGGCAAGGTCCCACCCATTTTGGACCTTATAACAGGGGTATAAATTGCAAACACAAATTGTAACATATAAGATGACATGATAAGTGTATTTAAAGTGTGAAAAAAACTGTTATGTGAGACCTGAGATAAATTTTTACAAGTAGGAAAGAGAAAAGAATTGCAGAAGGAAGTGGGAATTAAATCAGGATTTACAGAATATATAAGAATTCAAAAGTTAAAGTAGGAAGGGAAGATATCGCATCATGTACAAAGGAATAAAGGGAAAATAATGTAGAGCATGTCTGAGGGACAGAGAGAGTACCTGTTGGACTTTAGCACAGAGTATGGTAGGGAATAATCTGAAAAAAAAAACACTTGAAAAATAGGAAGGGGTAAGTTTTTAAAAGGCTTTAAAAGGGGGCAGCTAGGTGGAGCAGTGGACAAAGCACTGGCCCTGGATTCAGGAGGACCTGAGTTCAAATCTGGACCCAGATACTTGACATTTAATAGCTGTGTGACCCTGGCCAAGTCACTTAACCCTCATTGCCCTGCAATAAATTTTTTTTAATTAATTAATTATTAAGTAAATAGATTAATAAATAAATACATGAATAAATAAATACATGACAAAAGTAAAATGGGATGGGTGATGTCTTTTTTTAAAAAAAGGCTTTAGGGGCAGCTAGGTGGTACAGTGGATAAAGCACCAGCCCTGAATTCAGGAGGACCTGAGTTCAAATGTGGCCTCAGATACTTGACACTTACCAGCTGTGTGACCCTGGGCAAGTAACTTAACCCTCATTGCCCTGCAAAAAAAAAGGCTTTAAAAAACAGAAGAGTTTATACATAGTGTTAGGGGTAATAGGTCACTAAAATTTACTGAATAAGAGAAGAGTATGGTCAGACCTGCACTTTGGAAAGATCAATTTTACACTTTAGTTCAGGCAGTGAGAGAAAACAGAAAACTATTTAAATCATTCAACTGTAAGTTGAATGTAGAAGAGCGTAGAAGAAGTATTGGAGTATAGAAGAGATGCAACAAAAATTTAAAAAATCAGAATGTGACAACTATTTGGATATAGAGAATGGGAGAAAGTGAAAAATCAAGGACTACTAGAAGGATGGTGACATTATTCAATTTGTGATTAAAGAAGAATGTTTTAACAATCCTGTGGACGATGGATTACAAGTTGAAATATCTTTTAAGAAATTATCACAATAGATTAGGTAGATGGCAATTTTGGCCTATATTAGGAAGTCCATGTCAGAGTACTAAAGACTGAGTAATAATAAAGAGATGTTGCAGAGAATTTTATGACTAATTGGAAATAGAAAGTCAAAGTGATTATAAGATCACAGATTCAGTGGTAGAATTAAATTTAGGAGTCATCTGATCCAACCTCCTTGTTTTTAGAGATGAGAAAACTGAATTCTAGAGTGTTCATGAACTACTTAAAGTCACACGTGTTTTAACTGGAACAGAAAAGGTTCAGATCCTCACATTCCAAATTTACTGTACTATATTGGGAAGGAAAGATTCAAAGGTAGTCCTGAAGTTTTTATCATGAGAGAATGGATAAATAGTGATTCTACTGATTAAAAGTGAAGTCAGAAGAGGAATATATTTAAGAAAGAGAGATAAAAAAAAGTTTGGTCTGTGGAGCATTCAGGTAGAGATCTCTAAACAGTTGGAAGCTCAGAAGATAGGTCAGTTTAATTCAGCGAACATTACTCAACAATTGCTATGACCATATTCTGTGAAAGAATTATTCCTACATATAAGTTTAGATTTTTGAATCATAAACATGAGATAGTCAAGAAAAAGGAAGTGAATAAAATTTCCAAGTGGGAGAGAGTATATGGAAAAAATGGTCAAGGACAAAGTCTTAATGAACATCCTTTATTAAACTTGGCAAAGGAATCAGTAAAGGAGACAAAGAATTATTAGATATATGAAAGAACAAGAAGTGTATTATCTGTCAAAATAACGGAGAAGAGATTATTCAGTTGTGTCATTTGTTTGTTTGTTTTGGGAGGTTGCAGATGAAAAGGAATTAACTATACCAAATGGGGTAAAAGAGCAGTAAAGGAAGATGAGAAGTATATTCATGGCTAGTAATATGGTAATACTACTATAGAAAAACAGTTTACTACAGTAATATGGATAGAAATAAACACAAGATCATGAGCAGTGAAGAAGGTGAGGAAGAAACAAAACTTTCAAGAAACTGAGTAACTAATTAGAGGAGAGAACGATGGAGAAAGATGGGGGCAGTAGGTACCTAAGACAGAAGGCACAAGGGAAGTTTTTTTCTTAGTAGTGAGACATGGGAATGTATGAAGACAAATGGGAAGGTGCCAGTGAAAATGGAGAGAATAAAATGCATTAGGGAAAAGAGAAGACTGCTGGATTGGGGTTTTGTAAAATATCTATGTAGAAAGGGATTAGACGGTGATCAGGATGGAAAATTAGTCCTAATGAAGAGTAGGCATACTTCTTTCTTCTGTGACTAGGGAGAATGAAATGCAGAAGATAATACAGAAACAGAAATATAGCTTGACTCATTATTGATTAAACACCATACATGACTCTGAAATTCTCTTAACTTCTCTTGGCCTCAATTTCTTCATTTGAAAAATGAGTTGGATTCACTGATCTCTAAGTTCCATTATATGTGTGTGTACACACACATGCACATTTACAGACAATGCATGTGTAATATATGCTCACCTGTTTATGTAGTTCAACATGGACGCATGTATGTATTTATATATTTACTGACCTATGATTTAAATGGTATTAGGTAGATCTCAATAAAGAAATTTCCCCTAACAAGGCAGATTATCACCTGCTCTGTCTCTTATATTCTGAGAGAGTTTCCTGGAGCACTGAAACATTAAATGACATGCCCAGGGTCATATATTCAGTTTGTGACTTGAACCCAGGTCTTCCTCATTCTTAAGTCAACTCTCTATCTCTTATGGCATGCTTCCTTTTACAATGTGTGTGTGTGTGTGTGTGTGTGTGTGTGTGTGTGTGTGTGTGTGTGTGTGAGAGAGAGAGAGAGAGAGAAAGAAAGAGAGAGAGAGAGAGAGAGAGAGAGAGAGAGAGAGAGAGAGAGAGAGAGAGCGCTAAATATTACTGTCAAGGAATTTTTCCTTGATAATATAAATACCTCATTCTAAAACTCTTTCCTCTTCTTGCCATTTGAAGGAATAACCCCCTCCCCAATTTATACCATATACAGAATTATAACCATTAAAAATGAACAGATATATAGTGTAAAGTGAGATTTTAAAAAGCTAGATTCATTTCTGATTGAGAGGTAAGAGTACAAGGAGCCCCGGAAATGTGAAGTAAAATACTTGATGATGAAAGACAGTGCTCAGTAAAGAGGACAGGTTTGGAGGAAAGCATAATAGAGAAAAGAAAAATAAACTGTCTGAAAAGGAATTCAAGTAGGGGCTAGAAGGGGAAGGCTGTTTATGGACCAAAACCAGAACCACTTTATGTTTTCTAGATGTGGTTTATGGAATCTTTATCACAGTACTTGGTAGGAGCCCATCATTCTCTGTGTAATAGACACAGAAGCTATAACTTTTAAATTTTTTCTAAATACAACTTTTTCTAATCATGTGACTTTGGTGAGGTCCCCATAAAACATTTTTTAGTGTTTGAATTTTTAAAACGCTCTACTTAAAATAAAAAAAAAAATTAACTCCTGGGCCACAATTTTCATATCTGTGTTCAGCAGTTTGAGTCGCCTGCTCTTTGTCTCTGGCTCTCTCCTCTTATGACAAAAATTCTGTCTAAAACTGAATGTCTTCTGCTGTTCTTTATCATGTATCAGCCATGGCAAAAGAGCAATGTTCAGTAATTTCCACAATAGGGAAACACATTTAGCAAATTTATTAATGAAACCCAAGAAGATTCAGTAACTTGACTAAAGGCACACAGGGGCAGAGGGAAGGTTTGAACTCATTTCCTCTGATGCCAGAGTCAATGATGTGTTTACTGTAACATATGTTGCAAATGTGATATAGCCCTGTTTTAAAGATAAAGAAACTGAGGACTCCAGAAACAAAGTGAAATTCCCAGTGTCACAAGGCACTAGAGCTGGATTAAACACAAGTATTTTTACTCTAGACCCAGTGCTCTTTACTGAGAGATTATCACTGGTGAAATGACAAAATACTATCATGTTTCAGTTAGGAACATGCTCGGAACAGTTTTTACACAGATCAGCCTTACATTAATGTATTCATATATTTTTGAGGGGCTGTTATTGTGTGTAGCACTCTGCTACGTTCCATGGGGGCTAGAATGATGAGTAAGACATGAACTCTGCCTTTATATTGAATTAGATGCTATAGGGACATATATTACAGTGAAGATCAAATAGAGATGCTTTCACTTTATTCTTTCTTCCAAACATTTCATTGATGTTTTCCATTCAGCTAGAGGCTGAGCTAGGTGTTTTCATGTTACATCAAATACCCTAAGTCATTTAAGCATTTGCTTAATGTTGTGAATATATCTCTTCAGCACGGAACACATCAGGGAAATAAAAAAAACAGAGTATTGATTGTAGGCACTCATAAATTGCCTTTTCTTTGTACATCTTTTCTGATTTCCTCTGAGCACTTCGAGCACCGCTGATGTGTTGTTTTTTCTAGTGACAACAAGGGAATTTGCTGGAAAGACTCCTTATAAAGAAAACTGATAATTGGGTTATGCTTCCTTCAACCTACGATGCTATTCTTTGTCCTCCATTTTTGAAAGGGACCAATGACATCATAGGTGATATCTTGACTTGTGCAAGAATTGGATTTAAGTGAGGCAATTGTACAAGGTCATAAACCTCACTTTCTCTTTGAGAGTCATCAAAGTCCAGTAGCAAGACAAAAGTCAGGATGACTGGTGATGACCCAGGATGAAGTAAATGACCTTGGTGTCCTTGATGTCTGAACAAGCTCTAAACCCTCCACAGTACCTGCTTTAGCCACTTTCATGGATGTTGGAACAAATTGTTTTCATCTGCCCATTCCATCAGAGGAAGTCTTCGTTCACATGCTTGGGGTAAACATATCTCTAACTCAACAACAGGTTTCAAACCTATCAGTTACCCTCAACCTGGTTTAGCCTGTCTGCGGAGGAGTTTACTGAGGTGTGGCCGCTGAACATGCTATAGTTTCTTGGAGCCACATGTGACAGACAGTTGGGTAACTGGTTGGACACCAAAAGTAGATGAGCAGCAATGAAAAGAACTCAGGAAACCCTCACACCAGAAGTGCTTGTCCTCCCCTAACACTCCATATACCCTAAACCTGAGATGTCATACATGGCTGTCACCAGTACTAACATGTATTCAGGATCCCCATGTATTTAAGCTCCCCTTGAAGCATATGATCAGAGCATTATCACCTTAAGTATGTTACCATTTATTTATTCTTTGATCTTAAGATAATAGTCTGTCTGAATACTTGTTTAATTAGACATTCTACTAAATATGTAACATTAAATGTTCATAACATTATAATTTTTTTTTGTTTTGTTTTGGTTTTTGGTTTTTTTTAACGCAATTGGGGTTAAGTGACTTGCCCACAGTCACACAGCTAGTAAGTGTTAAGTGTCTGAGGCCAGATTTGAACTCAGGTACTCCTGACTCCAGGGCTGGTGCTCTATCCACTGCGCCACCTAGCTGCCCCACATAACATTATAATTAACTTGACATTATGATCAATTCAACATATCTAGTATTTTTTATTATAAATCAAATTGTTTTGTTGTATCTTTAGCATGAAATAGCACAAATCAAATATATTTTATATAGAGTTTATCAATGAGTCACTGTTGACAGGCAGTATGACATAAAGAATTAATCTTAGGAACACTTAGTTTCAAGTGTTGTCTCTGCCATATAGTCTGGGTAACCCTGTGCAAGTCACTTATACTTTTTAGTGAATCAGACAACTCTAAGATTGTGAATTGCCAATCTACATTATTTGAGGAAGACACCTCACTGAGAGTCCCCTATACCAGAGGTATAAAACTCAAATGGAAATGGAAGCTATTAATCTGATACCTATGGCAACAGACTGACTTTGATTTTAAAATGTACTATTTTCTATGTTTTATTATATATATTTTTGTTAAATATTTCCCAATTACATTTTAATCTCATTCTGGCATCACTCACATTCAGCCCGCAGGCCACACATTTGACACCTCTGATCTAGAGCAATGAAATAGAACTGTAAGGAAAAAAAATTATTTGTAATTAGGCTGTAAAAAGTTTGAATTATATTTTTCCAAATTAATAATTTCTAAAAATGTACAATTTAATCAAAATTTTAGGGGGGAATATCTGCAGTTCCTTTATTTTATGTATCCTTGGTCAAAATCGGCAACAGACAAGGAGACATGATGCCCAATGGTATCAACTGTTACTGGCTTTTCACAGCATGTGTCCTGGAATTGGGAGGTCAATTGTGTCATTTCATATGGGAATGACATTTGCAAATTATAGTCTTTTGCTTTTTTTTGTATCCACAGAGATTAGTATAGTGCCTGGTACAGAATAAATGCTATGGATTAAGTAACTGATCAGAGTGTGCCCTAGAGACAGTATGAGATGGGGGGCATGAATGTGCTGCTACCTCAGTTGGTCACAGTTCCAGTGAGAGAATCTCATCACACGGAGATTGATTTTAGAATAATTATACTATATTCATTCTGATTATGCTAATAGAATGAATGAGAGGGACACATTTCCTTAGCCTTCACAGCATCCCTGCTCAGCTAGAAGGTCCCTGTTTTGTTAATCTTTGACTTCTCTGTGTCATCTTGCCTAGTAGTGAAGCAGAAAGATGGGACATAGTAGTGTGATGATCCTTTAATATAATCACATTTGTTGTGTGAAGCCCTTTCAAGGACATCATTTTTTACTAATCATTAGTTTGGTTTTTTTCTACCAGCAAAATCATTACTTGTTTTTGTTTTCTTCTATTTATAGAAGTCCTGGTTTCCACCTGTGTCCTGATCAAAGGCTTAGCTGAGCCTCATAAGAAATAAAATTTACAATCAATTATTTCCATAGCAACTATCTCCAAGTCACCTGCCTTCTGAGGAATCAGTATGGTGGGGCAGCTAGGTGGCACAGTGGGTAGAGTGCCGGCCCTGGAGTCAGGAGGACCTGAGTTCGGGTCCGGCCTCAGACACTTAACACTTGCTGGCTGTGTGACTCTGGGCAGGTCACTTGGCCCCAATTGCCTCACAAAAAAAAAAAAAAAAAGAATCAGTATGGTATAGTGGGAAAGGTCTCTGGATCTGGTGACAGGGGATCTGAATTAAAATAATGGCTCTGCTTCTCCCTACCTCTATGACCTTTGTTAAATTCAGTTCTCTGGGCCATTTTCCCCATTCATAAAATTAATCAGTTGGACTAGATAATTTCTAAGTTACCTTCATTCTAACTAACGTGCACATTGCCTTCTTTTTTTACTGAAACCCCAGACCTTTTCTAGCTACCATTTTTTAAAGACAAAGGACTCTGGTTTGTAAACAAATGAAGGAGTTTTCAAAGGTAATTTTCATGTTATATGTTGAGTTTAGAACCACATTCCCCATGTAAGATGTAACTTCACTGTATCCTTAATGAACACCTCTCATTTGTTCACCAGGCCATACTTTCTATGCTCTCCTCCCTTCCCTATACTGACCTTCGGTGAATCAGTCCAATTCTATAATATCCTTTACACCTGAATCCCATGTCCCCTTAACCTTTTTCCAATGACACTTTGTCAAACTCAGCCTTGCGTTATTTCCACCGTGTCATTTGGGGCAGTCAAGTGATACAGTAGAAAGAGTTCTAGGCCTATCCTCATGAAGACCTAAATTCAAATTTGGCTGTAGATATTTACTAGATGCTTGGCCATGGGTAAGTCATTTAACCTCTATCTGTCTCAGGTTCTACAACAATAAAATGGAATAATGACAGTACCTTTCTCACAGAGTCTTTTCAAGGATCAAATTAGTTAATATTTTAAAGCACTTAGCATGCATTCTTGTTCCCTTCCCTCTTCATTCCTGTTCATAGACTACTGACAGGAGCTGAACAAATCATGAAACCATGTTGACTGGATATATTACAGATTTATATTACACAAATTCAATAGACCTTCACAACAGTAAGGCAATCCTTTTAGATTTCCTTAATAAATTTACTCTTCTATTCCACATAGAAGCTTTTCTAAATTTTTTCATCCCTCCTTGGGCTTCCTTTAATATCCCTTCCCACTACATTATCAACTGAAGAAGTTATTTCATATGTCATTGAAAAAAATGAGGCCATACACAAAGAACTTTATCTTCTCCATCCTTCTTCATCTCACATGAATCAGATATCTTCCCTCAAAATCTCCTTCAACCCTATTTCAAAAAGAAAAAAAGAAAGGAGTAACCCTTAACTTTATCAAGGTAAACTCTTCATCTTATACTCCTACTCCCCCATCTTCTCCAATAGATTGCCCACACTATCATTTCTTTCTTGCTCTGTTCCTCTCTGTCTCTGTCTTTCTCTGTCTCTCTGTCTCTGTCTCTATCTCTGTCTCTGTCTCACTCTCTCTGTCTCTCTCTCTTATTTTCTCTCATTTTCAATGTCTTCTTATCTACTGACTGCTTCCTTAATACCAAAAAAGATATCTGTATCTCCTCAACACTTAAAAAAGAGAAACCTATCTTACCATTCTTCCTTAATATTATTCTATATACCTTGTCACCTTCTCAGCTAAACTATTCATTTAAAACAATTATATGAAGGGCCATAGGCATCTTACATTGTAGGTTTGTGTTTTTATTTAACTCTTCTTTTGATAACTGTTTAAGTTTCTTATTTGAACAACGAAATTGTAATGTCTTTGAAAGAGGAAAAATGTATGCATTTGCATCATCTACAATGCTTAGCAAGATGCTTGTTTTCTCCTCTATTGGATTGGGAGTTCCTTAAGGAGCTTCTTAAACTTTTTCTGCTCACAACCCCTTTGTCACTCCTGAGAAATTTTTCTGTGACCACAGGTATATAGGTATATAAAATAAGTATACATAACCTATGATTGTTGCAAAATTTTTCAAGACGACCCCTCCATTCAGTTACATGACCTCATATTATGTCGTGACCCACAGTTTAATAATCTTTGGATTAACTGAATCTCCTTTTCAAATGGAATTCCATTTCCTGACTCTGTGCCTTTTTCACAGGCTATTCACCCATAATTAGAATACTTTCCCTCCTTATATCTGACTTCTGCCTTCCCTGGTTTCCTACAGACTCAGTTCAAAATCCACTTTTATGGGGGCAGCTGTTGGCACAGTGGATAAAACAATGGCCCTGGATTCAAGAAGACCTGAGTTCAAATCCAGCCTCAGACACTTGACACTTACTAGCTGTGTGACCCAGGGCAAGTCACTTAACCTCCATTGCTCTACAAAATAAATAAATAAATAAATACACATTTATGCAAGGACTTTCCCATTCCCAACACTGCTCCTTCCCTCTGATTACCTTCCACTTACACTGTATATTTCTTGCATGTAACTAATAATTTACATGTTGCCTTCGTAGTTAGACTGCAAGCTCCTTGAGGGCAGGAATTATTTTTTTTCCCTTTCTTTATATCTCCAGCACTTAGCACATGTTAAGTGTTTAGCTGTTTAACTAGTGTTTGGTGACTGAAAGACTGACTCAAATACATAATTTCTTTCGTGAAGTAGTCAAGAAAGACATCTTCTCCTTGTGGGTATAGTTCTTGGCTTAGAGTCAAATCCCACCTCTGATACATATTAGCTAGGAGACCCTGGGCAAATCCCATAACCTCTTTGTGCTACAGATAGCATCACCTTAGTACCTATCTATTAACTCAGAGATAGCCTGTGATCTGCATTGGTGTACCAAGTTAACACATAAGTACTTTGCTATCTACTGATTGTAGTTAGTTGGTCATTCAATTCTGGGTTCTTCATAAATCGTTGATTGGTATCTGAATACATGATACATTTTTAACAGCTTTAAAATTTAGTTTTTCTTCTTGAAGTTTTGAAACATAATCTTGTCCACTTTACATCATGATGGATTAGACCTGCTGACCTACCTCACTGGAATTTTAATACTCAAAGAACAAGAGTATATTTCTTTAATTATTCATCTTCTACTTGCATTCAGGCTTTGATGTCTAAACTAGGTGTGGACACTCTGCAGTATAGATAATCATAGTAATCCCTGACCTTTGTACAGTAATTGTTAGTTTTCTAAGCCACTTAGCATCCCTTTGAGGTCAGTCAGTATTATTATACTCATTTCAGATTTAAAGAGGAGGATGTGGAGATTCAAGGAATTTAAGCTGACTTTTCCAAGGTACAGTGAATCAGGGATAAACCCATGTTTTGAATTGAAACCAACTGTCTTTGTTCAGCATACTTTAGATAAGATTTCTTAGATTTCTAGTTCAGCTCCATCTAGATTTCTTTATTTTTTCCAAGTCAATTTTACTGCTTGGTCTTAGAGTATATCTAAATTATTTTTTCTTGGGATGTTGTTCCATCTCCAAAGATAATAGTCTAATCTCCATTGGGAAACTGCTACTTAGTTCCTACTCAAATGGAACAAAGTCTGTTGATATGTTTTTGCTTCATTTTTGTTTTTGTAATAGCCATGCTCTATTTGCAGACTTGTTGATAGTAAAACAGTTTCTTTAGTTCCTCTTTTAGTGTGTTAATGTCTCATCTCAGACTGAAATTTCATTATAAGTTTGAAATCAGAAAATGGTTCTGCAGATAATGGAAATATTCAACTTAATGGACTCTGAGCATATTTAAAGTTCTTATTTCCCTATGGAGAAAGATGGATTTTGTATCAGGAGAGATTGCTACTGAAATGTGTCACCATTTGAAATTGGAAAAATGGATAATTTCATCCAAAAAATAGAGCAGAAAGATAAAGACATCTTAGAGTTTGACTTTGAAAATGTGCAGGAATATGTTTGTGTATGTGTGGTCATGTGTGTATGCATCTTTGTATGTTTAGAGAGCCTGGTTCACTGTGCAAAGTCTTGTAATATGTAGAGTGGAACTGAAATAAGACAGCATCACATTTATGTAAAGTACTTGGAAAATGGTCTTTTATCAGAATTGATAAAAAGCAAGAGAGAAGGTAAGTGTTTAATACAAAAGCACAAGGTGGGAAAATGTACTTAAGACTTTAAAGAAGTCAAGAAAGTGATACTCAGCTCTCACATTTACTAAGTAAGTAAGTAAGTAAATAAACAAACAAACAAACAAACAAACAAACAAATAAATAAATAAATAAATAAATAAATAAATGAGCAAGCAAGCAAGCAAATAAATAAATAAATAAATAACTGTTAAGCAGCAGAATAAGGTGAGATTGGTTCTGGCCCTACCAAAATTCATACACACACAATACAAAAGAAACACACACATAAAGCATGATGACAACGCAAAAGTCAGTGTATTGGTTAGGTATCTATATCCAAATGCTGGGACTAAAGGTTAATAAACAAGGCTTATAGCAATGTATAGACACAAAACTGGAGAACTGACTATCAAATGATTTAATCTGGATATTTGTTCATTCAATAAATACATTTTGATTACATGCTATGTGTGTAGCATCTTGCTAATCACTATAGATGATGCAAATATTGTTTCTTCATTATATCACGATGGAAATAGTTTGTGATGGGGGTCTTTAGGTATTCCTCTTTAAAGAATTACTCCCTTTCACACAAAAATCCAATTAGAATAAAATAATCTTTTATTTAGGCACTAGAGAAAGGAGACCAAGAGAGAAGTCAAGGACTTCTCTTGAGGAGAGATCACTTCAGCGAAATGATTCTCTGAGATACCTATGTCATCAAACAGGAGAAAGGCAAAAGCTTTTATAAATGGTAGATGGAGTGGACAGATGGGGTGACTACCTGACTTGGAAAGTTCCCTGTGGGGGTGGGAGAAAGCTTGAATGAGGTGGTGGTCTCGACTTCTGCCCCCTGGCGCTGATCAGGTAGCAGCCAAGCCTAATAGTCTTATCTCCCTTACTTTTTATGTGTGTTTGTCCTTTGGCTTCTCAAGAATTACCCCAGACCCATGTCTTTTAGTTTAGTTGCCCAGCTTAAACTTTAATAGTCCCAAATTCCTTGATATGTTCCACTTCAAAGAGGTTACAGTTTGGTTGGGCAGAGAAGGAACTTAAACAGTAATCAAAAGAATAGTTAAATGAAAACACAAACCAACAATATAAGATGCCTATTGCCTCATGTAATTATTTCAAGTGAGTGGTACACAAAACAACCATTTTATTTTCATAAGAGAGACAGCATTTATTGGAATGTCCAGAGAAGTCAGAAGCAAGGGATTGGTTTGGGCTTCAGGGATGGATAGGATTTGAATCAGTGTGCTTGGGGCGGGGATGGGGGGGGGGGGGAAGGGAATGGGGGGAAGTAAGAGAAGATTCTAAATAGAGGAGTTGCATAAATAAAGATACATGTCAAGCCTGGGGGACAATTAGGCAGACAGGTTTGTAGCACCTCTACAGAATAGACATTCCTATGATGCTGGGCCCACAGGGCAGATTTTTTAGGTGTGGCAATTCATTTCTGCTTATCTTCCTACATAAAAGTGCAGGATGCATCACAGACCTCAATTGCCCTCCTTGTTGACCACACTGAAAGGTTATATAATTTATAAAGAACCTTGTCAGAGACAGAAATAAATGTTTAATGGTGATAATGACTTAATGTAATGAAGGTGAATGCTATTTATTTTCATTTATTTTGATAAATGAATGGCCACTGACTGTCTCACAGGTTAAATACTTAAGCATTACTTAATGTTGAACATAGCAAAGAGTACAGTTGAATAAAGGAACTTGTAATACATTGTTCAAGTGGCAAATGATAAACAACCCATGATGTTATTTTTTTTAAAAGATCAGTCTTTAATGTTCTATCTTTTATATTTATCATAAATTGCATATTCCTGCCCCCTTTCCTCATGACAGTGAATATTAGCAGTACATAAAGTTTTGCAAAATTTTAACACCCTAAGCTAATGTCTTTAAATCCTCCATGTGGAAAACAAACACTGTAATGCTTTAATTTATTCTCTCTGTGAAGAAGAGAGATCAAAAAAAAAAAAAAGACCTTACTCACTTGAGAGATGCTGGTGGTTTGTGTATCTGATTGGAATTCAAAAGATTTGACACCCTTTATTTTAGTTAAGCCACTTCTCTATCTCTCATTCCATATGATAAATTTTATAATAATTAGCACTTGCATTCCTCATAAGTAATGTGTGTAGATGAATGCCATAATTACACAGTACCACAACATGACTTTGCAGAACAGAGGAAGTACAAAGTGCAATAATGTGCATTCTTTTTAAATCACTCCGTTTCTTCCAAAATAACTTTGGGGGTCAAAACATTACCCTTCCTAACCAACATAATGACATTTAATTACCCTTGTATTCCACACTTATTTTCATAAATGTCTATTTCATATTTTTAGATGCAAAATAGTAATAAGCTCACTCACTCAAAAGTCAAGGATTCTTTTGAAAATATGTGATAATTTAATTCAATTCAACACCTACTACGCTTAATGTTTTGGGTTCTGGGTATATGAAGATGAAAAACAGACTGGTCACTGACCTCAATTAGTTTACAATCTTGAATGGGAATGAGATATATACATAAACAAATAAGCACAATACAAGTTAGAACATGAATAAATGTTTTGGAGAGCTCAAGCTGAGTGGCATGAGAAATTCAAAGAGGGAGAGTTTTTTTGAACTGGAAGAATTACAGAATTTATCATGGAAAAGTCAGCAACTCAAAGTGGTTTGAAAGAAAAGAAGATTTAAAATAGGGAAGTAAGGTGTGGAGGGAGTGTGTTCCATGATTAAGAGGTGGGGGAGGACCTGTGCAAATGCTTGCATGTGGGAGAGAGCAAGAAGAGATTGGAAAATAGGTAGAAGACTCGTTATGATCCCAACAATAATATGTGAAGGGGAGCAGCATGAAAAAGTCTAGGAATATAGATCAGAGATAGATGTTGGAGAGCTTTAAACCAATCAATTAACAAGCATTAATTATGCATTTCCTTTGTGCAAATCCAGTCCTTATCCCAAATTCTTACTTTGTTCCAAGTGCTATACAAAGTACTTGGAATAGAAAGACAAAAATCATAGAGCCCTACCCTCAAAGACCTTTCATTCAAATGGAGAGATGACATGAAATATGTAAGTATAACGGATGACTGGCCAATGATGGTATCAAATCTTAAAGTATGATCTTACTAGTGACTTGGGGGCCATCTCCAGTTTTCTTGATCTATATCTTACCACTGGATCAATGTGGTTTTGGAGGAGAGAATGAGGCTGGTGATTTTACAGAGTTCTTCCTCACTTAAACCCAATCCATTGCAAGTCATGACATGCCTTCCCTTCCTTTTTGAGAACAAAGAACAATCCAACAACCAGAACTGGAGACCCACCTGGCCTGCTCTAGTTGAGCAATGCAGCTCTTTCCTTTTTCCCACTCCATTTTCCATTTTCCCCTTGTCTTCAAGTACCGCCCCCCCACCCACCCACTGCCTTTTCTCCATCTTTCCAAGTATGGAATCATACCCTTACCTTCAGGTGCTCTACCTAAAGGAATAGAAATTTCTTTGCTGAAATCCTACAAATGTCCTGGGGTTTACATGTTAGATTTCTTTTAAGGACTACTCCTTAAACCCAAGTAACACTGGCTCTCATACATTGGCCAACAATAGGTCCCAGCCCAGGCCTCATTTGACCATTCTTTGATCTCTTGAAGGTTCAGAGTGGGCATAAATAGTAATTATTTCTCTTTTGGCCAGAAACTCTGAGTGACTTTCTAAACCTCCCACCCCCATTAATGTATATATATTTATTTTCTTTCTGACTTGGAAAAAAGGCAGCTCCGTGGCACAGTGGATAAAACACTGGCCCCGGAGTCAGGAGGCCCTGAGCTCCAATTTCAGCTCAGACACTTACTATCAAGTTATTTAACCTCAATTGCCTTAAACATCTGGGCTCATCTCCAGTGATCCTGATATATAGTTTGCCACTGGACCCAGATGGGTATGGAAGAGAGAGTGAAAACGGTGACCTTGCACAGCCCTCCCTCACTTAAATCCAATTCAGTGCAAGTCATGACATCACCTTCCAATGCCATGGTCCTCTTCAAGAATGAAAGACAAACAGCAACAACAAAGACTTGGAAAAAGAGGCCAACCCAGCCCAGGTCTCATTTGACCATTCTTTTATCTCTTGAGGCTCAGAGTGGGCGTAAATAGCAAGTGTTTCTATTTTGGACAGAAACCCTGAGGATGTCCTACCACCACCTCCACCCCTACACCCACCAGCACCACCATCCCACTACCTCCATTACCAGTTGTGGGATCAGGAAAGGCATCTAAATCAAACCTTGAAGTCAACCAGAGAATTCCAGGACAGGGAAGGAAGGAGAGGGTATGTTCTAGGCATAGGGGATGGTCATTGTCAAGGCATAAAATTAAGGATATGCATATGAGGATAAAAATGACTTGTTTACAGGCACATCTAAAAAGAGAAGTTTCTCTGATCAATTTAATTTCAGTTACTTGGAATTTGTGAAAATATGAAAATATGAAAAACCTATGTTGTTAATGATAATAACTAATCTAATGATGAAACTAACACTGTTCTGTAAAGTTTCGAAACTCACGTCACATAAATCATCTAATTGAGCTTCACAACATTCTATAAAGTCAACATTATAGGCATTATTAGCCCTGTTTTACAGATGAAAAAATGAGATCAGAGAAATTAAGTGATTTGCTGATGATCATACAACTCCTAAGTGACAGGTCTTCACTCCATTTCAAGCTTTCTATCCTCTGTACCTTTGCACTAAAGTGAAGAGAATACTTTGCGGTGACAGTGAAATAGAAATTGCAGAGATGTCCATCAATTGGGGAATGGCTGAACAAGTTTTGGCATATGATTGTGATGGAATACTGTGCTATAAGAAATGATGAGCTGGGGGCAGCTAGATGGCACAGTGGTTAAAGCACTGGCCCTGGATTCAGGAGTACCTCAGTTCAGGTCCAGCCTCAGACACCTAACACTTACTAGCTGTGTGACCCTGGGCAAGTCACTTAACCCCCATTGCCCCGCAAAAAAAACCCAAAAAAAACCAAAACAAAACAAAACAAAAAAAGAAATGATGAGCTGAATGATTTTAGAAAAACATGGAACAACTTGCATGAAATAATGAAGAGTGAAATAAATAGAAGCAAGATTCAGTAACAACAATATCATCTTTTTTTTGTTTTTTTGTTTTTAAGGGGAATGAGGGTTAAGTGACTTACCCAGGGTCACATAGCTACTAAGTGTTAAGTGTCTGAGGCCAGATTTGAACTCAGGTCCTCCTGAATCCAGGGCTGGTGCTTTATCCACTGTGCCACCTACCTGCCCCCAAAAATATCGTTATAAGAATGACTTTGAATGAACAAGTCATTTTGACTACCCAAATTAGCTATGAAGGACAGATGAAGAAATACGCTATCTGCATCTAGAGAAAGAACTGATGCACATAATCATATGTAGAATAATATATATTTATTTGTGTCTAATGATAGCCATCTCTGGGGCAGGGTGGGGAGAGAGTAGAAAAAAAAGGAGAAAAAAAAGAAATTTACATGATAATTTTGTTGCATATTTAAAATGAATCGTGCATGGTATATTTTGCAGTTTGATGCACAATCATCTTTTTTATTTCCCTATGTTATGGAAATGCTTGTTTTATTTCATAAATATGTATTAATATAATAAAAAAGGGAAAATAAAGATAAGGACTAAGAAAAAATGAATTTGATAGTATGGCATGAATACTGAAAAAGTAAAATTAAAAAAAAGAGAATGCTAGATTTGGTGCCAGATGACCAAGGTTCAAATTCTTAATTTGCAATTTGCTTTGCATTTGGCCTTAGGTTATTCCCTTCCCTTTGTTGGACCTCAGTTTCCTTATCTATAAAACAATTACCATATGGTAGAACAGAAGAAGTGCTGAATTTGCAATGAGAGGAATTGAATTTGAATCCTGACCCTGTCATTTTCTGTGTGACTACCCAGGCATACAAGTCACTTAGCCTCTTTGACTTAAAAGGCTGGTTTAGATAATCCCTCAGTTCTCTTCTAGCTCTACATTCTGTAATATATTTTATAACCAAACCAAACTATTATGCTGTATAGCTCCTCTTTAACGTAGTTTTGCCAAACAGATATTTGTTGTCTTATTTCTATCTAACATCTCTTAGTATATTGTTTTGCCCCACAACATTTTTTCTTTAGAACAAATTAACAAAGTTGTAGAAGACCTAAGAGTCTGCTTGTAGCAAATAAAAAAAACTGGCCTTGAGTCAGAAAGGTCTGGACCTAAGCCATGTCTTTGACACACAGTTACTATGGGCCATGGGATATCATTATTTGCTTGTTTGATTGTTTTATGGTTTTGACATTTAAAAAATTTTAGTCCACACAATAATAGCTAGAATTTATATAGTACTTTAAATATGTTTTCATATTTGATCATCACAAGACCCTCATGCTATAGATCCTTTATTAATTTCATTTTACAAATAGAAGAACTGTCTTGCCCGGTGTCACAGGGTCAAGTATCTGGAGGATGATTTGAATTCTCCAAATCTTCAATGTTATACTTGTGAATTAGATATGGGCTACGTGACAGTAAAATTAATTAGGTGACTGAATAATTATACTAAAAGAGTAGTCATTAATGGTTTATTGGCAGCTTGGAAGGTTTCTGATGGCACAACCCTGGGATCAATCCTTGATCCTCGTTTTATTTTTTCTTTGTTGTTTTCATTTACTTAGAATTTTATTTTTCCCCAATTACATGTAAAAACAATTTCAATGTTCATTTTAAAATTTGTGCTCTAAATTATCTTTTCCTGCCTCCTGCCCCCTTATAAGGGCAAGCTATTCAATATAAGTTATACATATGAAGTCATGCAAAACATTTCCATATTAATGAGGTTGTGAAAATATAGACCAAAAAAACCCTCAAGAAAAATAAACTAAAAGAAATATGCTTCAATCTGTATTCAGATATCATCAGTTCTTTCTCTGGAGATAGATCACATTTTTCATCATAAGTCCTTCACAATTGTCTTGGATCATTATATTGATGAGAAAGTCATTCATAGCTGATCATCTTACAATATTGCTGTTACTTTGTATACAGTACATTTCAGTTTGCATCAGCTCATGTAAGTGTTTCCAGGGTTTTCTGATAGCATCCCACTCATCATTTCTTATAGCACAATAGTGTTCCATCATAATCTCATCCTACAATTTGTTCGGCGATTCCCTAATTGATGGGCATCTCTTCTTTTTCGATTTCAACTTTTTTTTTTCCCATCTCTTTTTGGATACTGACCTAGTAGTGGCATTTCAAAGAGTATGCATGGTTTTATAGTCCTTTGGCCATAGTTTCAAATTGTTCTACAGAATGTTTGAATCAGTTTACAACTTCATCAAGAGTATATTAATGTCTCATTTCCTCCACATCCCCTATACCATTTGTCATTTTCCTCTGCTGTCCTATTATCTAATCCAATAGGTTTGAGGTAGTACCCCAGAAATTTTTTGACCTGCATCTCTACAATCAATAGTGAGTGGGCAGCTAGGTGGCGCAGTGGATAGAGCACCGGCCCTGGAGTCAGGAGTACCTGAGTTCAAATTCGGCCTCAGACACTAAACACTTACTAGCTGTGTGACCCTGGGCAAGTCACTTAACCCCAATTTCCTCACTTATAAAAAAAAAAACAAACAGCGAGTTAGAGCATTTTTTTCATATGATTATAGATAACTTTGATTATTTCATCTGAAAAATGTTCGTATCTTTTGATCATTTATCAATTGGACAATGGCTCTTATTTTTAATAAATTTGTGTCAGTTCTCTATGTTTGAGAAATGAGGCCTTTATTGGATAAACTTGCTTCAAAAATTTTTCAGTTAATATTGCTAACTGTATTTCCGTCCATCCTATTCCCTATGCATGATATTTGCTCCATTCTCTATCTCCTTTCACAATGTCCCTCCTCAAAAGTGTTTTGCTTCTGACTGCCCCCTCCTCCAATTTGCACTCCCTTCTATCACCCCCCCCATCCCCTTCCCCTCCTACTTTCCTGCAGGGTAAGATAGATTATTATACCTAATTGAATATATATGTTATTCCCTCTTTGAGCCAATTCTGATGAGAGTAAGGTTCACTCACTCCCTGCCCCCCCCATTTTCCCCTCCACTGTAGAAGCTTTTTCTTTTATGTAAGATACTTGACACCATTCCACCTCACCCTCCCTTTCCCTTTCTCCCAGTGCATTCCTCTATCAATTCTTCATTTAAATTTTTTAAAGATATCACCCCTTCATATTCAACTCACACCTCCTGTGCCTTCCGTCTAAATATACTCCATCTAACTGCCCTAATAATGAGAAAGTTCTTATGGGTTACAAGTATCATCTTCCCATGTAGGAATGTAAACAGTTTTACCTTTTAATATCCCTTATGACTTATTTTTTCCTGTTTACCTTTTTATGCTTCTTTTGAGTCTTGTATCTGAAAGTTAAATGTTCTATTCAGCTCAGGTCTTTTCATCAAGAATGCCTGAAGGTGGGGCAGCTAGGTGGCGCAGTGGATAAAGCACTGGCCCTGGATTCAGGAGGACCTGAGTTCAAATCCGGCCTCAGACACTTGACACTTACTAGCTGTGTGACCCTGGGCAAGTCACTTAACCCTCATTGCCCCACTAAACATAAAATTAAAAAAAAAAAAAGAATGCCTGAAAGTCCCCTCTTTCATGGAATGCCCATTTTCCTCCCTGAAAGATTATACTCAATTTTGCTGGGTAGGTAATTCTTGGTTGTAATCCCAGTTCCTTTGCCCTTCAAAATATAATATTCTAAGAACTCTGGTTCTTTAATGTAGAAGCTGCTAAATCTTGTGTTCTCCTGACTGTGACTTCACAATACCTGAATTATTTCTTTCTGGCTGTTTGCAACATTTTCTCCTTTACCTGGGAACCCTGGAATTTGGCTATAATATTCCTGGGAGTTTTTATTTTGGGATCTCATTCAGGAGTTGATCAGAGGATTCTTTCAATTTCTATTTTACCTTCTGGTTCTAGAATATCAGGGCAATGTTCCCTGATAATTTCTTAGAAGATGATGCCTAGGCTCTTTTTTTGATCTGGCTTTTAGGTAGTCTAATAATTTTCAAATTATCTCTTCTGGATCTATTTTCAAGTTTAGTTGTTTTTCCAATGAGATATTTCACATTGCCTTCTATTTTTTTCATGCTTTTGGTCTTGTTTTATTATTTCTTGATTTCTCATAAAGTCATTAGCTTCCATTTGTTCAATCCTAATTATTAAGGAGTTTTTTTTTCTTCTTCAGAGAGCTTTTGGTGATTTTTTTTTTTGGTTTGTTTTTGTTGTTGTTTGTGTTTTGGTTTTTTTGCGGGGCAATGAGGGTTAAGTGACTTGCCCAGGACCACATAGCTAGTAAGCGTCAAGTGTCTGAGGCCAGATTTGAACTCTGGTCCTCTTGAATCCAGGGCTGGTGCTTTATCCACTGTGCCTTCAGAGAGCATTTGTATCTCTTCCATTTGGACAATTCAGCTTTTCATGATATTCTTTTCCTCATTGGATTTTTGTACCTCTTTTACCATTTGGCTTAGTTTGTTTTTTAAGGTGTTACTTTCTTCAGTATTTTTTTTTTTTTTGTATTTCCTTTACCAAGCCGTTGACTTTTTTTTTTCATGATTTTCTTGCATCACTTTCATTTCTCTTTCCATTTTTTCCTCTACTTCTCTTACTTTGTTTTTAAAATCCTTTTTGAGCTTTTCTATGGCCTAGAATCAATCCATATTTTTCTTGGAAGCTTTGGGTGTAGGAGCTTTGACTTTGTTATCTTCTTCTGAGGGTATATTTTGATCTTCCTTGTCACCATAGAAACTTTCTATGGTCAGAATTTTTTCCTGTTTGCTCATTTTCCCAGACTATTTCTTAACTTTTAACTCTTTGTTGAAGTGGGGCACTGTTTCCAGTGTAAAGGGCACACTGTACCAAATTTCATCAGGTTTGTGCAGTTGTTTTCAGAAACATTTCTAGGAATTTGTAAGTTTTTAGTTCTTCAAAGATGTTATGATTTAAGGAGAGGTATGTTACTACTGTCTTGACCTGTGCTCTGGTCTGGAAGCAACCACCTGCCTGTTTTTCTGCCCTAGAGCTATGAACAGAGTTCTTCTCCACTATGGCTGCAAGTTATTTTGTGCTTGTGCTCCTCCTTGTCCTGAGACCACCACCCAAGATTGTGACCTGGATCTGAGTATGGACAAAACAAGAAAATTCTGCCTCAGTGAAAGCAGAGACCCTTGTAATCTTCTTCTGGACAGTTATTCAACCCCCTTACCATCTGTGGGCTGAGTTCCAGAAGCAGTTGCTGCTGCTGCTGATTCAGAGGTTACAAAGGCCTGCTCCTGGTTTGCTGAGTCTGGGGCTGCTGGACTGTACTCCACTCTCACCCTGGTACAACAGATCAGTTGTCTTTGGCTGGAAAAGTATTTCACTCTATCCTTTTGTGGGTTCTGCTGCTTCAGAAATTGTTTTGTGGCATTATTTGAAGGTATTTAGAGATATCTTGGGGAGAGATCAGGCAAGTCACTGCCTTTCCTCCACCATCTTGGCTCTACCCCCATATATCATTATTAATTATTATATGTACCTCTCAATGTCCTTAGGCAACCAAAGATGCTAATTTAGAGATGAGTACATTGATGAAAAAACTATCCATTCTGAGAGTGAATGCACAGATATGACCACTACCTCCCCCCCAAAATGGAAATATGTCTCTAATATTTAGATATCCCACTTTCCAAAAGAACAAACACTTCAAGTGGTCATGTGTATGTAAATATTTTTTAAACTAATTCTGTCAAGAAATGTGAACAGTTCCATCAAAAAGTCAGGTTAATCACACTCCTTCAGCCCTTAGCACACTGAAAGAATATTCATCCTACAAAAGGCATAGGAGCTGATTCACCCTATAGTAGATGATAGGAATAAGTTTTGTCTACTAATATATTAGATATTAGTTTTGTGAAATGGGACATTTAATGTTGTAGAGATGGTTTTATGGGTCAAAATCCTTGGAGGTTTTGCTTTAGAGTACATTTTAAATATATCATCTAAAAATATTTATGAACCCTGAAACTTAGCATTTCTTTTGTCTATAGAGGAAGACTCAAAGACTTGTAAGGTACTCCAATATCTTATTAATATTTCTGAAAAACTTCAACAAAAGGAATAGTAAAGTACAATAGAAAGAGCTCTGTCTTTGGCATCAGAGGACCCAGGTTTAAATCCCAAGCTCTATTATTTATAATTGGGAGAGTTAATTCACCAATCTGAGCCTCAATTTTCTCTTTAGTAATATGACAGCCCTCAAACCAATCACTAAGTTGAGGGGGGTGTCAATTCCAAGCATGTGAAGACTTCCTCTGGTGGAATAGGTTGATAAGAACAATGTGTTCCAATGGTGGCTGAAGCAGGTGCTGTAGAGTGGATCTTGGTCAAACATCAAAGACACCAAGGTCATCCACTATATCCTGGACCATCACTAGTCATCTTGACTTTTGTCTTGTCACTGGACTGCAATGACTCTGGAAAAGAGAGTGAGGCCGATGACTTTGTACAACTCTACCTCATGTAAATCCAGTCCTTACACAAGCCAAGGTATCAACTAATGACGTCACTGGTCCTGTTAAAAAATGAAGGATGAACAACAATATTTAGTTGATATAGATAGCATGTAAGGTCCATTTTAGTTATCTATGAAATATTTTTCTTTAAAAATGAAGAAATAAAAATAACACACTTCTCTTGATCTTTCCCTTCTCTGATATCATGACTTTTTTGTCTACATAAACTACACATTTGAGTATCTAATTGCACAGTCTTTTGAGGACATGGTCAAATGAGCTAATGTAAGCAAAATGCTACATTAATACATGCTGTTATTATTACCTGTAAAATGATGGGAGGACTAAAGTTTCTTTAAGGTGTCACATGACTCTAAAGCTATAATTTCCTCAAATGAGGAAATTAAGGCCAAGAAAGGTAAATGTGACTTAGCAAAATTCACGGAAGTAAAAGTAGAAGGGGAGGAGTGCAAACACTGGACCTCTGAATTTAAATTCAGCAGAAGGCTCCAGTATTCAATTTATATTGTTGAATGTAATTATTTCCACTGGGGTCTTCTAGGACTTCAAAACACTGCATTGACTTATATATCAAAGAAGTTTTATTCTATTTGATGGGGAAAAGCAAAATTTCTCCATGTTAAACTTTTTTGTTTGTTTTTAAGTCATTGAAATTCTGGCATCTTATGTTTTGTTAAGAATATCAGTCTGTTCTGAGGATTTAAGCTCGCTGATTATTCACATCAATAAATACTCTTCTCACACAAATTATTATCAAAGAATAAAGTAAAACACTATGAACTTTTTTGAGCATTTATTTTGCTTTATTTCTTTAAATAAATAAAATTTCCCCACTTTACATATAAAAGAAGCAAGATTCAGAAATGTTTAGAATTTTTTCTGCTATCTTACATTTAAGAGATTCCTTTTAAATACTTAGCACACAGTACTGCACATATAACTTTTTGCTCACTAAAGTTTATTTACTTATCTCTAACATGTTTTGCTTTTCAAAATTCTACATTAAATTCTCATCGTTTTCTGGATTTTATGTGTCCCAGAATCTTAGATTTTTGAACAGGAAGGGATATTAGATTTTTCTTATTTTAAAGATGAAGAAATTGAGTCTCAGAATAGTTAAATAACTTTCTTATGGTCACATAGTTAATGTCTGAGTTAGGTTTGGACCTCCATTCTACCTGGCTTCAAACTGAGTATGCTATCTACTATATATATCAAAGCTTTTGAAATTGTGAGTCATGACCCCATATGGGTCATGATTGGGGGAGTCATGAAAAAATTGTCAGTAAATTATTTGTATACCTATTTAAATACCTATTTACGCAGAGTTGTGAGTGGAAAAGGTTTAAGAAGCCCTGTATTATTGGAGGCTTCCTTGTCTCATACAAACTTGATGGCTTAAAGTACTCTATGGAACCATTTTGATTCTCTTTTTAACAAATTCATTAACTAGTATTTCATAACATTGATGCATATTTTTAGTTGCTAGAGATCTGTAATTATTCAAAAGAGTTTGGCCTGCCCCAAGAAGGAAAGGCTAAATGGATGAAGAATATCTATTTCCCATATTTCAAAATGCATCTGAATGCTGAATGAACAGCCCATCAAACAGTATATCTATATATGCATATACATGTATACATTTATGACACATATACATAAATTTGTGTGTGCATACAAACTTATTGTGTATATATATTTATATATGTAATACATATATTTAGAAATATGTTAAGGCTAAAATTCTAGCTAAACTGTCTAAAATATCTAATGAGTGGTCGCCAATAAATTATAAGCTTTAGCAAGAGTTAGACTTTTAAGCATTTATTAAGGAGAATAAGAATTTGGTAAAGAGAGAGAGAAAGGCCTAGATTTCTATCTATTAAAGGGAGAGCACATTTTTAGCTCCCTTCTCTGCCAGAGTCCAGAGGAAAGAGCCCGAGACTGAGCGCCAGTCTCTTCTTTCCTCCTCCCACTAGCCCGCGTCACTTCCTGACTCCTGGTCTTGCCCTCAAAGACCTTCCCTTCATGGGCAGAACTCTTCTACAGTAAGTATCCAGCAGGTGGCGTTATTCCAATCGTTACAAATACATATACACGCAATCACTTTGTGCACACACACACACACACACACACACACTCTATATATATATATATATATATATATATATATATATATATATATATATATATATATATATATATATATATATATATATATATATATATATATATAGGATGATGAGAACATTAGATTGCTTACAAGAAATCATAAAGCACTTTTATGGACTTTAACTTTCCTAATGCAGAAAAGGGTCTTCTTTCAATAAAAACTATTTTACCAGTGTTGCTGTATAGCAGTAATTCCTGAAACACCATCGCCTTAATAACTAAACATGACCAGTCACTGAACAAGCAGTTATACAACTACTTTGTATTAGGCACTGTTCTAGCTAATAGAAATGTAATGAGAGGCAAAAGCATGGCTCCTGACCTTGAAGAGGTCAAATTCTACAGCGAGAAGAAAAAGCAAATAGCTACATGCATACAAGATGAAAAATGTCAATGAGAGGTAACCTTTGAAGGAAGGCACAACAGAGGAGCTTGGTGGGATGGGATGGAAGGAATCCTAAGGAAGTCAAGATCTGAGTTTTCAAGACAGAAGTCAGGAAATTCAGGAGGAAGAGATGAGGAGCAAGAACATTCTAGGAAGGGGAGATAGTCAAGGAAGAGGCATGGAGTAAGGAAATGAAATATTGTTTTTCAGGAAAAGCAAGAAGGCCAGTGACATTGGATTATTAGAACACATGGTGGGGGAGTGGGGGAGTATAATGTACTTAGAATGGTAAGGTGCGAAAGGGCTAGGTTTTAGAAGTCAATGCTGGAGGTAATAGGGAACCACTAGAATTGATTAAACAGGACACTGGCATAGTAGAATCTGAACTTTAAAAAAAGCATTTTGAGAGCTGAACAAAGGATTGATATAGATAGAATGGGAAGAGATATGAAGCAGGGAAACCAACCAGCAGGCCATTGCAATATTCCAGGTATGAGACAGTGAAGTCTTACACCAAGGTGGTTGCTGCGTGAATGTAGAGAAAGAGGTTGTAAAGTTAGAAACTATTTAACTTGGCAAAAGATTGGCTATGTGGGATGAGTGTGAGTAAGTAGTTGATGATATCAAGGAGGCAACTGGTACTCTCCACACTAATAGAGAAATTGGGAAAAAGGAAAGATTTTAGGGGAAAGAATGAGGACTGTTTTGCCCATGTTGATTTTGAGATGTATATAGGATAGCCAGTTCCAAATATTTAATAGAAAGTTTGCGTTGTAAAAGAGGAGGTTAGAGCTGAATACATAGATTTGAGAATTATCAGTGTAGTGATGAAATTTTACCATGCAAAATAGTACAAAGAGAGACAAGAAATAGGTCCGGCGCAGACCTATGAGGAATACCCATCGTTAATAGGCATGGGCCCAAAAAGAATTAGCAATAGGGCCTATGGAACAGTTAAATAATTGAGGAAATCTAGGAAAGAACACTGAGGAAAAACTGGGTAGAAAAGTAACCAGGAAAATAGAGTGATCAGCAGTGTCAAAGGATAGAGAGAGGTCAAGTGGGATAGGGATTGAGAAAAATCCCTGGTATTGGGCAATTAAGAGAACATTGATAATTTTGGAGAAAAATGTTTCAGTTGCATAATAAGGTCAGAAGTTAGATTACAGGGGATGGAGAAGAGAGTGAAAGAAGAAATAGAGGTACAGATTGCTTTCTCAAATAGTTTAGGCATGAAAGGAAGGAGTCATATAGGAGGATGGGTAGTAGAGATGGTTAGATCAGAAGCTATTTTTTGTGTTTTTTTTTGACACCAGGAAATTAGTCAGGAGATAGAACCTAAAGATTAATAAGAACATGAAGATGACAATGGGGACATATGGTCAAGAAGACAGGAAGCAATGAGAATAAAGATGCATGTAAAGGGATTTGCCAAGCAAGAAGGGCTATCCCTTCATGAGGGACAAATTTAAAGAGATATTAATGGAAGACAACTAAGTGATGTGAGATAAAAAGGGAGGCTATGTGAATAGCCTCATTTCTTTTGGTAAAGTATGAGGTAAGATCCTCAAGTGATAAGGTGGAGAAGAGGTAATGTGGGATGCTTGAGGAAGGACAAAAAGGTTTAGAATAATCCCTGTGGTTAGCCAATTAGTGACAAAATAGAACATAATTTCTTTGCTGTAGTAGGGTACCTTACTTATATAACCAAATTATATGTACAGATAGATAGAGCATAAATTTGTAGTGGACCCAGGTAATACATTTCTGTGATTTTCTTCAGCTCTGTTCAGCAGCACATAAATAGGAGCAAAGGCTGCAGATAGTGGGAATATTCTAGGACTGGGGTTTAGTAAGGTATGATCAGTGATAGAATTGAAGGCAAAACATTGGAGAATAGAGGATAATATAGATGTCTACTGGTTTATTTTAAAGCAATTGATAACAGAAGGTTTCAGCTAAAAAGATTTCTGATCAGTATGACAGAGAATTGACTTCACAGGACCAGAGCTTGTGATAGCTATTGCTCTTAAATGCTGGCTATAATTGGAGTAAGGTTAAACTTCTCATAAGGGTCTTTTGTTCTCTACTGCTACCTCTTCTTGATAAGGAAAAGCAGAGGGGAATTTTTCAGTGGTTTTGTATCCTAGTGTGTTGGCTGAATTTGTTTGCCTGGTTAAAAGAATCAATTTGAGCTGTGTTTTTCTCGGTTCTTATTAGACAATGGAGAATCCAAGCTAATGAATAACTGGCTGGTGGGGCCTGTATAGTTTAGAGAAATAAAGTTTACTGAGTTATTCACATTGAAAAGTAACACTTTCTAAACATCTTTTTAAGGTTTATTGCAAATGAAGAATTTGTAAATACTATGCTTAAGTAGGAAACTAGACTAAGGAAGAGTGGTGAAGACCAGGAGTCAAGAGGTGTGATCAGAGGAGCAGGTTGTTTTATGCAGAGAATCCTGAATGGGTTCATCACATCAAAGCCTCTAGTCCAGAATCATGAATTATCCTGAGCACACTGATTCCCCTCTTCAATGTACTTTTTTGCCAGGTTCTTGTAAGTATGGCCACTCTTCACCACAGTTACTGAGTGCTGTCAGGCGAGAGTGTGAGTGATCCAGGTTTTCATGTGTTTTTGCTGCATTTTTTGTACATTTACTTTGTTATGCTAATATCTATGACAATATTCTTTGGTTTTCTGGCTAAATAAAAAGCTATATTTAAGATCTAAAATGTGACTACTCTGAATAGCTAGTTGTGTAAATATCACACACTATGAGTGTGTTACTTTGGAAGATTTTGGTTATTTATTTATTTTTTTAAGTGAGGCAATTTGGGGTTAAGTGACTTGCCCAGGGTCACACAGCTAGTAAGTGTTAAGTGTCTGAAGCTGGATTTGAACTCAGGTACTCCTGACTCCAGGGCCGGTGCTCTATCCATTGCACCACCTAGCTGCCCCAGATTTTGGTTATTTAAAACATTTCAGGCACCACTGAAGAAATATTATATTATGTTTCTGAGTGGCTATTCAAAGCTACGTCATCCATTGAGAAATTACTACACACTGTGTCAGGGCTATCATTACATTTGGGGGGTTGTATATATATTTTGTCTATAGACACCAACCATTCATGAAGTCTCTTGTAGTGTTGCATTGTGCGAATGCATTCACTAGGGATTTATTTCCCCTGAAATTACACTTCAAACACAGGTCATAAATATAATACAATTAACAAATCGAGCAGTGGAAACTATAAGAAATTTTATAATAGCAACCAATTTTGTAAGAATTGTAAGAAGAAAATAGGTAATAAATCACCTCTCCCATTACTTCAGTATTTCAGGATTTTCTCAAGTGTTTTTTTCAAGGGGAAACAATATTCTCAAAATCTGTCTGACTACCTAGAAGTCAATTTCACCTTATACTTTTCACTAGGCACAAAGTTCAAATTTATATTCACTAACTTGAAATCTGTCTTCCATATTAAATACTCTATCCAAAAATAGATTCTAATAGATAAAAAGCTTAAGATTATTTAAAAAATGGGAAAAAATCTAAATTGCCATTGGTAGCACAACTATGGAAAGGTAGAGGGAAAATCAATCCTAGTGGCTGTATCCTTCCCCCCTCCCCTCCCGCCCCCCACATTTTATGGACACGATATTTACTATTTTCAATAAATTGCTCTTTGGGGGGATGGAAATACAGGGCTCAAACATCATTAACTCTTGTTTAGTGTAAAAAGGATCCCATAATTTAAGCTTAACCTTTCGGGCACATTTGAAATCTTAGAACTGAAGAAGCACTGAAACCTATCCATCCAGGATTCCACTTCCTGGTCTGGAAATGGAAAGATCCCGAAAGTTGGACAGGCTGTGTTTGCAGTTCCCTGGAACGGCATCTCTCTTATCTATATTGCGTTGCTGAGACTGACCCCACACTCTGAAGGTAGACACTGAACACATACCTTCCCTATCTCCCTGGTTGTTCTCACAAGCCCTCCATTGTGCAATGCTAGAAGCAGGCAGGACTGAGAGGGCGAGGCGATAACTGCCCTGCCCAGTTTAGTCCCCAACCTCTTCCCAGGTGAGAAACAAACTTTCTTCCTTGCTCTCCCGGTCCCTTCTGCGGGAGTGCAGGTGAGTGTAGTGTACATTGCCTGGAGCAGGGGGCGTGGGGGGGGGGGAGGAAAGAAAGAAAGAAAGGCTTTTTTGTCTCCTCCGAGAGGGCTGGTTTTTTTTTCCCCTGAGTTCAGACAGGTTCTCAGGAGTAACTTTTGGCTGCGTGAACTGGCTTTGGTGTGACACGATTTCTTGACATGTTAGAACTGGCTCCCCGATCCGCCTGCCCACAGCTCTGCACCGGGCTCCTCCGGGGAAACTCAGCTCTGGAGGCTGACATGAGCTTTCTTTGGACTTGACTCTCCCCAGGTACCCTCCCCCACGTCTCCCTCCCCTGCACTCAGTCCTCTGGGGAAGGAAAATTCAAACTTCCCCGGGCCCTCTCCTTTGGGCGCCTCCCCTCCCCAGGCCGCGTTGGGGATCCAAGTTCACCGTAAGTGGGGATGGGTACTCTCCTTTCCATGGGGCTTACGGAGGTGGGGATGGGGGACTAACGTGCTTGTTGACTCTCGGGAGTAGTGGGCCATGTTGTAGAGAGCCTAGCTTGGGACATTCGCGAGAGGTGATTGGATACTTTCAGGCTTGCTTTGCTATTGTGGGGTTGGGGGTGGTGGTGGTGAGGGGGAAATCGCCCCCTCGGGCTCCACTCGCCTTTTTCTCTGCCTTTACTTTTCACGTGGTTTTGTTTCGTTTTAGTTTTGGCGCCATCCGGAGAGTGTGGGGTTTGGAGCCTGCCACTCAAATGGGGTCCCCTGGGGAAAAGGGCAGAAATTGAATTGGGTTATCTAGATCTTTGGAAAGTCCCTAGATGTTACGGGACCCAGCGAGAGAATAAGGGGGCCAGAAGCCGCTGCTGGGGGGGTGGGGAAGGTTAGACTGGTGGTCGCTAGGAGCCGCGGGAAGAAAGGGGGACTGGAAGTTACGAGGCACCGCAGAGCTTTAGACTTCCACTGGGGAGTTTTCTTAAGGTTGGAGAGATGGGGGATGGAAGGGGATTAAAGTGAGATCTCTGGCCAGTCTCCCCCAGGATGGGGGTAAGGGCTTTGAAACAGGAGCTGATAAAACTGGAATGCACAGCTTCCTTTGCCTGCTAGCTGCCCAAACCTGCCTGGGCTTTTTCTTGAACGTGCGCTGCTGTGATGAGAATTTCACCTTTGTTTGAATTTCATTGTTCAGGGCTTTGCTGACCTTGAGAGGAGAAATAAGAAGATGAGGGAGTTGTGGGTACATATGCCCATATCAAAGCGTTCGTTGGTATTGGAGGAGAGGAGAGAGAGGAGAGGAGAGAGAGGGAGAGTGAGGGAGAGAGAGGGAGAGAGAGAGAGAAAGAGAGTTAGAGAGAGTTAGAGTTAGAGTTTGCGTGTGTGTCTGTGTTGGGAGACTTGATTCTTTGGACTTTTAGGCTGAGAATTGAGAAGCTTGTTTACAAACGAAAAAGCTGAGTTTCACTTAGCTAAAGTGACTTCTTCGAGGCCTTTAGGTAGTAAGGGAAGAAGTCTGTTTTCTTTAAATTCATGGATACACTGTTTTGTTCTTCTAAGAACTAAAATTGCCAGAATAGTGTAGTGTTTATTAGCCAAGAGGTTATTATCTTAGAATTGGTTTTGAGAATCAAGACGTTCAGAGTCTTAGGCATAATTATCTTTCAGGTCACTGTGGGTTACTTCTCTTTCCACTGAGGAACTACAAAGTGGCAAGGTTACCTATAAAATTCCAGATAAATGGGATATTCCTGCTAGTTGTCTTTTTCCTAACTGAATGAGCAACTCACAAGGAGAGGGGATTAAGATAAAATAATGTATAAGGGGTAAAGAGCTCAGAACCTTGGATGATTTTGATTTTCACCTCAACCTTTGTAAAAGAGAATCTGTTTGCTTTTTTCCCTCCAAGGAATAGGTTTGAGTTCTGTGTTGGTTGGTTTTCTGTTGTTTTGGCTCTGGCCTCTCATTGTCTGACACCCCTAAACAGGTTACATCTGCTCTGGGAAGAAATATATAAACAAAAACTCATTTTTATCCCATGCTAAGGGACACCTCACACAGGTGGTGTGCACACACCCAGAAAGGGTACACCCAAAAGAGCCTGAGGGGATTGGGTGTTGGTTGCCTTTAAAGCAGATGGGTCTTGGACCACATTGGTTGTGAATTTATTGTGGGAGGTGCTACAATTTGGATAGTCAAAAGAATTGCACACCTGCTGGGAAACTAGGGCCATTTTTGCTGACTCAGTTAATCATGTGGGATGGGATTATATACTTGCATTCATTATTTTAAACATAAGTCACTAAAATGTTTTAAGTTGGGCTAGCTCATTTTATGATTCACTCTTTCCTGTCTCTTCACTTTAATATTAATTCATTTGGTCAATATGCATCCTTTATATATACCATCACACTTGCGTTTTAGGATTGTAGGTTTATAGATCCAGAGATAGAAAGGACCTCAGAGATTATTTCGTCCAACTGCTTCATTTTCTAGATGGGGAAACTGAGATCCAAGGAGGTTAAAGAACTTGCCCAGCAGCAGTCACACTCAGACACACAGCCAAGTATGTTCAATACCATACAATAACCAGTTTCTAAAATAGAGTTTTACCAGTAAATCCCTCTCCCTCCCCCCTTTTTTGTTTATGTTTTCAGGACCATAAGCCTTGCTGATAAATATCCTAGACAGCTGTTTTCTTTTTCAAAACATTTGTATGCAGACTTAAAGAAGCTCTTGTTTATCATAATTTAAATAATTTTTGTTTGTTTGTTTGTTTGTTTTTTTAAGTGAGGCAATTGGGGTTAAGTGACTTGCCCAGGGTCACACAGCTAGTAAGTCTTAAGTGTCTGAGGCCGGATTTGAATTCAGGTACTTCTGACTCCAGGGCCGGTGCTCTATCCACTGCGCCACCTAGCTGCCCCTAAATAATTTTTAAAGTGACAAACCGGCCCTCTGTGGTTAGTTATTTGTTTGCCATTGCTTTTCATTGCTAACTTGCAAAATATAAATGATATATTTCACAATTTCTAAATTCTGTTAAAAGATGTTAATGTAGATGTATTTTGAAACATTTGAAACTTTTACAGTTAGGCATTTTCTGTATTAATTTCCATACATACTTATACAGATCCATTCATGATTTGCTAATGATCACCCAATGACAATATTGGATTTGGCATTTTTAAGCATAGGATTAGAGCTTGATGGGAGGTTAGATATCATATATGCCACCATACTCATTTTACAGGTGAAACTGAATTAGTAAGATTTCATTTAGCAGATTCAGGATTTGAACCCCTTTCCTCTGTCTTCACTCAAATAGAGTGTTCCTTATACTATATCTTTTCTGCTGCATCTCCGTCCTTTTCTACTTAACAGATAGTACTCAAATGGGTCTGTGATGTTATTACTGTGGATGAGTCCTCCAATGATGCAGATTGCAACACATCCATGCGTGCTAATTCTGTGTGCCACTCAATCATGTCCTCCCCTAAGTTCACTGCAGAGAGTCCACTGCATGCTATCTGGGTCTCCCTCTATTTCTCTTGATATGGAGAGGCTGCCAAGAGAAGCATACAATCCATCCAGTATAGTTCCTCATTTTAGCCATGTGATAAGCCATGTTGTTGTTTTTCCAATCATATGTCATGGCATCTTTATTGTAGTTCTTTAAAGTTATTTATGTAATAAATCCTGATTATATTCACTTTTCCTTTTGACCTAAAAAGTCATGCCCATTTTTAATTTTTCAGATATTGTAGTGTTTGGTCACTTGCCAGTATCCAACAGACATTAAAAATAAAATCTATGTAAAAATTAGAGACCTATTCTACTTGTTCACATTGGCACATTAACATGGAAAATACAGATTCTCATCATTTTCTTATTGAATACTGTGGGGGAGGAAACAGCATAAAAGGGAAAGGGAAAGGATTAAGCATTCATAAAGCTCCTACTATGTATCAAGCCTTGTGCTTAGCACTTTCCAACTATTATTTCATTTGATACTCAAAAACCACCCTGGGAGTTTGGTCCTATTATTATATCCATTTTACAGTTGAAGAAACTGAAGCAGAGGTTAAATAACTTGCCTAGGTTCATACATACAGCTAGTTACTATCTGGGGCAGGATTTGAATGCAGGTATTTCTGATTTTAAGCCCAGTGCTCTATCCTCTGTGCAACCTCTTATGTAGGTAATAACATTAGAATAATAAGAGTAAGTATTCCTTTACCTTTAGGCTCTACCTCTTAACAAGTTGTCACTTAGGAAAATGTCTGCACATTTCCTCATCTCTAAAATCAAGGAGTTGGCTTAGATCATCTTCAGGGTCTTTTCTAGATCTAATACTTTATTATCAATTCTTGTTATATAGTTCTGTAGATACCATTGATGGAGATCTCTGAAAAGTATAGGCAATAAGTGAGTTATTTCTATTTCTCTTATTAAATAAACTTTACCCAGTTTGAGTTTTTCACATCAGGATGTACCACTTGTGAAGTATAACTATTAGTCATTGGGGAGGGGAGGCAGTTTCAAAAGAGCTAAAAAAAGCAGCATCTTCCAACTTGATGATTTTATAGAATCATTCTGCATGGGGATATTTGTCTGAGCTGTCATTCATACACCAGGCATTGGTGACTTTAGTTCTTAACAATTTGTTGCTCCATATACTTTGTCTCATCTGACTCATTAAGCAGCTGTTTCCTGATGTTTTAATGGGATTACTTTTCTCAAGTAAATGAAATTTCTGGTGGGTCTCTTAGAGGAGAAAAAAAATGTTAGAAGCCAAGCACAGCTTGGTAGTGCTTTCCCTCAACCCTCAATCTATCTACCTCTCCTTCCTCTTTGTTTTCCCCTTATTTTCCTCCATTTTCCTCAATGTTCAACAAGAAAATTATGAGATTTTTCAAGCCAGAATTTGCCAATGATTACATTAATTTCTTCAGATTTATATCTTTATTTAATTATTAGTGTGTGCATGTGTGTGTATGTGTCAAAAGGAACAGATGTCTCTGGGAGTATATGTGTGTGTATTTTGTGTTTATTTGTGTAAAATATGTTCTTTCTTATCCTAGTGTGTTTGGGTGGGCAAATGATACTTGACGGGTTGGTATAAATTGACATAATGTCAATTGGCATAATGGCAGTGGCAAAAATGTTGTAAATTGACATATGAGGAAGACTGGCTCTCCCCCTGTTGCTGATCCCTTATGGCCAGTAGGATGGAGGGGCATAGTGGTCAACAGCTGAGTTAAGTACAAAGACCTGTATTTCTAATGGAAATTTAATGAAATAAGCATGTATTAAGTAAGCACCAAATGTACAAAAAGGAAGCACCTTAAATCTGGATTCAGAGAACCTCTGTTGGATTGTAAACTCTGCCCTTCACTACATGTGTGACCTTGAGCAAGTCAATACCAGTTTCCTTAACTTGAAAATGAAGCATTCAGCTGGATGATCTCTAAGATTTTGTCCAGTTCTAAATCGATAATTCTATCATTTTATGTGCAAGGCACTGTGCTGGGTGCTTGAGGTACAAAGGTGAAATGCAAAACAATTCCTCTACAGAAACTTTCATTTCAATGGAGAAGAACTTAGTGGTCTCTATTAGAATAAAAGATTATGGGGCAACTAGGTGGCACAGTGGATAGAGCGAGCACTGGCCTTGGAGTCAGGAGGACCTGAGTTCAAATGTGGCCTTAGACACTTAATACTTACTAGCTATGTGACCCTGGGCATGTCACTTAACCCCAATTGCCTCACCCAAAAAAAAAAAGAAGAAGAAGATTATGGAGGGCCAACATGGTAAATGATCTATTATAAATTGCTATATGTTTTAAAAGGAATACAAGGAATAATGATAGACTAACAAATATATGATTTTCAGTTGTATTCATTAGATCTATATCCTTATTAAATCAAGTGACAAATGATCTCTGTCTTCCTCTCTCATGATATGTGTACTGTATGTATGTATATATAATACAAGATAACATATTTGCAATTTGAGAGTGATACATAAAGAAGTGATGAAGTCATGTCTGGTTTACTGTACTTGATAAATCCACATATATGTAAATATGAATATCTTATTTTATGTAAAAGCCAGTCCTAGACAAGAACCTCAGTATGCTGGCAATATTCATAATTCCAAGTCTTGTTAAGTAAATAGTAGATAGATTCCTTTTTAAGGATTAGATTCTTTGACTAATATGACAGAAAAGGTTTCAAGAGATGTTGGAGGTGATGTGGGAGAATTGAGGCACTAATGCACTATTGGTGGAGTTGTATACTGATTCAGCCATTTTACAGAGAAATTTGAAACTATGCCCGAAGGAGTATAAAACCATACATACCCTTTGACCCCACAAAAACACTATTAGGTCTGTATCCCAAAAGGGGAAAAATAAACAAAAGGACCTGTATGGACAGAAATAAATATAGCAGTTCTATTGGTGGTGGCAAAGAGTTGGAAATTGAAGGGATGGCCATCAATTGGGGAATAGCTGAACAACTTGTGGTCTATGATTGTGAGAGAATACTACTATGGTATCAGAAATAATGAACAGGATGCTATCAGAAAAACCTGGAAAGACTTAAACGAACTGATGCAAAGTGAAATGAGCAGAAGCAGAACCTTGTACACAATAACTGCAATATTGAATGATGATCAGTTAAGAATGACTTAGGTATTCTCGGCAGAACAATGATCTGAGACAATTCCAAAAAACTTATGATGAAAAATGCTGTATACATCCAGAGAAAGAACTGATGGAGTTTAAATGCAGATTGAAGCACTTTTTTTTTAACTTTCTTTAAATTTCTCATTTTTGTCTGTGTTTTACAGCATCAATATGGAAATATATTTTACATCATTGCACATGTATAACCCATATGAGATTGTTTGCCTTCTCAGTGAAAGGAAAAGAGGAACGAGGAGAAGGAGGAAAAGGAGAGAATTTTGAACTCAAAATTTTTTTAAAAAGAATGTTAAAAATTATTTTTACATGTAATTAGAGAAAAGAAATTATTAATTTTTTTAAAGAGTTAAAATCTGGAAAGGAGACTGTCAAATAATGATGATCATTATAGCAGCACTTACATAGAGCTTTGAGATTTGCAAAATGCTTTATAAATATTATGTCATTTAATTCTCAAAAACACCCTGGGAGATAGTTGCTATGATCATCTCCATTCTACAAATGAGATAACAGAGGCAGTCAAGAGGTTAAGTGACTTGAGGTCACACAGCTAGTGTCTAAAAACAGACCTAAACTCAGTGTATCAGGATTACTTATACACTGCTCTATCTGTGTTAGTTAGCTGTTTAGAAATATCAGAAAAAAATTGTGATAAAGAGATAATGAATGTGGCTGGTTGACCTAGATATTTCATTGAACACTATATTATAACTGAAAGATGATTTTATAAGAATGCTTTCTTTAAAGTTTGATGCTTGTTAAAATAGAGACACGTGGATCTTGTCCAGATGCAGGATAAATAGATAGATAGATAGATAAATATACACACATATATGGTTATTATATACACATATAGGTACAGTATTAAGACAAAGAATTGAATGGATCAGATCTTCTTGGGCCTTGTATTTGGAATCAGTATCTGAGTTTGAATTCTGACTCTGCTCCTTACAACTTGTGTGACCTTGGGCAAGTCATTTTATTTGTTTGAGCCTCAGTCATCCATAAAATGAAGGGAGTGGATTAAGTGACCTCTAAAGTCTCTTTCAGTTCTAAATCTATGATCCTGTAATCTTGGTTTCCTGATAACTAAATCAGTTAACAAAAAATTTTTAAATACTTACTATGAGATAACAATTGTTAAATGCCTAGCACATATAAATATTAGCTGTTTATTATGCCTGTGGCATGTTTATGATAATTATTATGTGCTGGGTACATCTGGGTGATGTGGACATAAATAAAGAAGCAAAGCAATCCCTATTTGCAAGGAGTTTAAATTGTATATATGTATGTGAAATTAACATATATTTGCAATTTATATATATATGACTAATTTCATATATATATGAGATTTAAGTCACTTGTACTTTCTCTCTTTTGTCTTTAAAGTATGTTTGACACCTATATTTAATTAGATATACCTATATCTAATATTTTTATTAAATGAAAGCTATATATACAATACTGCTAAGAATACAAAGATCATAGAATCTGCATCCAAGCCCCTGATTTCAACAAATGAGGAAACAAATTCAGAAATCTGTAACTTGCCTAAGGAAGTATCAGATGTGTGATTAGAAGGTGGTATTTGAACTAAAAACATAGTGCTCTCTCTCTACTCTGCTGACTGGGTATTAGGGTTAGAAAACCATATTTATATACTGGAGACCTTGACCCCTCTTAAGGAGTTTACCAAAGATATGCATACATGTACATATGTATACATATATGTATTATATATGTATTGTGTGTATGTGTGTGCCCTGCCTAATGATCTGGCACAGTGCCTTACATATACTTGCTAGTTAATATTTATTGAATGGATAAAGATAGCTTCATCTAAGCAGAGGGTAGAAAAAATTTTAAAGCAAATGGAAATTATAGAAACAGCAGAAGAAAGTTTATTAGTTGTACTTTTTGACAGAAGTTTGAACTGCTTTTCCAACTGGGGCTTTTGGCCTGTTTGTCTCCAAAGGAGGTCCTGCAACCTCCTTTTATAAATGAGAAAATAGGCCAAGAAAGGTCCAGTCAGTCATTCATTCAGGATGTATTTATTCAACTCTGCTGGGTTGGTTTTACAAGATGGGCAGAAGTAGTCCCTGCATTCAACTCACATTCCAGGGGGGGAGTAAACATGCAGATAATGATGTACCTACAAGATAGATACAACGTAAATAGAAATTAATCTTAGAGGAAAGGGAGGAGAAGTAGGGTCACTTTGGAAGACCTCCTTCCAGAAAGTTAGATATTTGAGCTGAGTATTGATAGAAGCCAGGGAAGTGAGGAGTTAGAGGAAGAGAAAGAAGAGCATTTTTCACACATGGGAGATAGCCAGTTCAAAGGATACAACTGGGAATGGATAGAGCATCATGTTAAGGCAAAGTATGTAACCCTGGATGACAATTGAACAGTACATAAAAGGGAGTTAATTGTAAGATAATTGGAAAGATAGGAAGAGGACAGGTGATGAAGGGCTTTAGATACCAAATAGAGTATTTTATATTTCATCTTAGGAGTCGCAGGGAAATATTGGTGTTCATTGAGAAAGGGGGTGACAAGTAAGACCTGCATTTTAGGAAGATTACTTTGATAGCTGAATTGGAGTATAGATTGTAGTGGAGAGAGATGAGGTAGAGAGACAATTATGAAATCTATTGGAATAGACAGCCTGAATTAGGGCGGATGATAGATGTTATACCATTTCAATCAAGTCATCATTTTTCATAAGCTTCAGTCCTCCATTGACCTTGGATCATCTGTAGTGTTGACTATTTGAATAGAGAAAAGGGACAAATGGAGGGGAAAATGAAAGTATTTGATAACAGATTGGCTATTGGATTGAATACAAGTTACAGTTGAGACTGATGCAAACAAATTGAACCTGGGTGATTAGGACAATTGTGGTACCTTCAATAGCAATAGGAATATTGGGGAGAGGGTAGATTTTTTTGGGAAAGATAATAAGCGAGTTTTGTTTTGGGCATGTTGAACTTGAAATCCATACAAGAAGGGGGCAGCTAGACCCTGGATTCAGGAGGACCTGCGTTCAAATACAGCCTCAGATGCTTGACACTTACTAGCTGTGTGACCTAGGGCAAGTCATTTAACCCCCATTGCCCCGCAAAAAACCAAATCCCCATTTAACCCCCATTGCCCCCAAACCAAAACCAAAACCAAATCCATACAAGATATCTCTACCCAAATGACTTCTACATAGTCACATGCATAGTTAAGTGATAGTGGTGGGATTTGAATTTAGGTCCACTGACTCTAAATCCAATGCTTTCCCTTTCTCCACCCCTACTGCATTGTGTTTATTTTGGATAGAGGCCATGGCTACCTCTCCTTTATGGCAGGAGAGTAAAGACAGAGCCTGGGCTTAGAGATGCATAAATTTATTGTACAAATGAAAATGTGGTAGATATTCTTTTGGAAACCCTATTCATAGGTATAGAATCAATCAGATCAGTTACCATGTGACCTTTTGATAATTCGTAGCCTTGTTTACTCTAATTAGACTAGTGTAGGATTGGAAGGTTACCATCTAGTTAGATCCCTTTATTTTTGCAGGTGCAGTAAGTGATTGCCAGGGAGCTTTAGTGTCTTATTCTATTTCCTTGTTCAGAGATGAAATAAGATAGTGTCCTGATGCCTCATATTATATAATTGGAATTACTACCAACTTTTATTGAGGTTATTAGTGAAATCAACTTGTCTTTTGCATACGAAACACAAAGAAACATTTACTGCTATAATCTTACCCCAATTATTCATCATGGTGTCCTATAATTACTCTCCATCCAGGAAATACTATGTATTTTAAGACAGATTTTCCTGGCTCCAAAGTCCATCATTCTACCTATGATGTCATGCTTGCTTTCAATTCCAATAACTAGGAAATCTAATTTTTCATGGCAGGAATATGTTTGTTTTTTATTTGCTTTTGGTTTGTTTTATCTTGAGGGCTCTCTCTGCTTTGTGACCTTCTTATATCTTCTTGATCTGCCAGTAATTTAATAGATTTGGCATATCAAAGCCTCTGTATTCCCTGTTGTGCAAGTAATCAATCAATCATTTGATGAGAATATGTTCTATCAGGTGACTAAATTGGTATTGAAAGGATAAGATTTTCTATGAAGGGGAGGCTTTTCAGATTCCCAACCCTCTTTTCTTATTGAACTTTGTCCATTTTCATTTGGGGTATTGTGATGTTGAGATCAGCTTCTATCTCCCCATTCAATTTGGATCAGAACACTAGCCAAGTGAGGGAAATCCATCTTCTGGCTTCTAGATAGGACTAAGTAAGGGTTAAACACCAGAACAAAAGAGATTTTCAGCTATGGATAGCAGAATTTTATCTTTTGCAGTAATTGAGTATAATGCAAATATGGGTATAAATTATGTTGTGTGTGTACATGTGTATAGTATGTATGTGTGCATATATCCATATTTGTTTTTAAAGATGTTCAATTTAATACCAGTTCATATGAAAATTTCTCTGCTTAACTAATAGATCATCATCAATTGCTTTTGTCTCCCAGACTTATCCTCTGATTTCCAGTCTTCTTGTGATCGCTCTGTCCTTAGGTGGGTTAGTCCACAGACAACAGATAGACATCCTTTTGCTAGACTTGTTCTGCTCTCTAGCTTCTCCAGTGTCATGGGATCTGCTAGAGTTTTGGCTTCATTTGGATATTGTAAAGGGCCAAATTTATTATGGGAAGAGTTAATTGGGCAGCTCGCCTTAATATGGGGTAAGAAAAGAAATAGCCTCTTTCAAAAACAAAACAGGTTTATTAATGGGAACAAATTTAAAACAATATCTGAATCACACAAGTGAGATTAATAGAACTAGAAACAATGAATACATCTCTGGGGTAAAAAGGCCCCAGGCACTCGGAACCTGCCTCCAGCCCAGCTAGCTCCAAAGAGATAGCTTTGCCTCAAAAACGCTCAAAAATACAAACTCGCCACACTTGAAATATACAGCTTTAAGGAGAATCGGCTGTGTAGTCTCTTCTGTTTTTGCCTGAAGGTCAAACAACAGTAGCTCCTCTAAATGTCTGCCTTCCTTCCCCATTTCCCTCAGAATTCTCTCCTAAATGCTTTTTTTTCCTAATTCCTCTAACTGAAACTAACTGTAACTAACTGACTTTTTCACAGGAAGGGGAGGGGCGGTTCTTAGCCATGCTGAGTCTCCAATTGGCTCAGCACACCCACATGGGCTGTCCCCATTATAATCTAACCAGACCCATGTGGGTGTGGGAAAGCTATTACAGGGAGGCATAGTTACTTAGTTTCAATAAATGTTCCCTGTGTTCAGAGCTCCTCTTATTTATTCAGTTATCTCTCAAAGTACACACCCATTTTCTCTTAGGCTTTTAAGCTTACATTTTTTTCAGTCTTACCATAATAAAGCAAAGATAGGGTTATGAAAACCCCAAATCATAATTAATTCCTTATAATATCTTTGAAAAATCAGATGTCTCTTCTATGACATGATGAAGCATTGCTATATATTCTCATATAAATTTCCTAAACTTCCCAGTAGCAGCCTTTAAGTTATATAGTTCCCTACAATTTCAATTGTAATGGTGCATCAGTTTTTCATAATCATAATTCACTTTAAGTCTAATGAATCTTCCCTGCTGCAATATCATAGCCTGACTGTTACTAAAAGAATACTAGAAAAAGTGAGTCATGAGTTAGTTATAGCTAATTTGTAACACTGCATTTTTTTTAGAGGGGGGAATATTTACAATTTGATTTCATTAGAATTAATTGAAATGTCTTCATGAAATTGCTTTTAACAAGTTCATTTTAGCAGCAATTAAATTACTCAAAACAGGTTTAATAATGTTTGTTACAAAAAAGTGCTAGGAAAAAGTTCTGCATATGTAATGAGAGAGTAAATATATGACAATTTTACTCTTCTGAGTTTTCATATAAAAACTTCAGATATCTTACAAATGTTATAATCTCCATATGTCTGTCTTTTCCAGAAGAAAATCTATGAGTTTAACATACCTTTACTAAATTGTAGTGGTGGTGGTGGCTAGTGTTCACAACTTTCTAAGTAGCATACAGACAGACATCCTCATGAAAAGATAATTTCTTCTCAGAGGTATCCTGGTCCTTGCTCACCTCCTGGTGTTTGCTGGAGGTAAACTATTATGCACCAGAGATGCCTTCCTTGTCCCACTCCAGCTCTGTCACTGTGGTACTTCTCCCCCTAGTCTTCCTTCCCTACCAACCCAGCATGGGGAGAGGACTGGATCATATGTTCACCTTGCTATCCTGTACCTATTGTTCAACCAACTTCTGTGTTATCACCGTTCCCCCCAAAATTGTTTTGTGTGTTTATTAAATTATTGTGGGACTAGGCTGGGGTTTCTAAAATATTGCTACTTATAAATTAATGACTATTGCACCAGTTTGGCAGTAAGCATTTATTATTAATATCACATATTAATAAAGTACTCACCATGTGTCTCCCTGACTTCCCCATTAGTCACTGGCTTACAAACCTAAACAATTACATACCCAGATTGGAGAGTCCCAGGAAGAAGAGCTAAGAGAAAAGAGAGTGACCCTCCTGACCCCAGGGACTTTATCCTCTTTCTGGTAGAGGCAGGTCACAGCAAGTTGATCTAAACTAATTGATCTCCATACATTTATCTAAGCCTCATTCAACTCCATTGATTGACATGAATTGGGGGGTGGTCTAGAGATCAAATTTCAACCATCTAAGTGTGTTTCTTCTGCTAGCTAATCAGAAGGATAAATCTGCATTCCTTTTGTTAAGCTGAAGGCTCATCTCAGGCTGGTTTCTGGGGAGGGAGAGAGAGTAGCTAAACTAATGTCTGTGTTTCTCCCAGAAATCCATTATTAATAATTATTTTCTCACATTTGGTTCAGATGAAAATATCTCTTAATACCGCTAATAAGTTATACTCTCAAAGTCCATAGTAGTCTATTCTTCAGACATTGTATTCCCTGTTCAACAATAAAAGTGTGCAGGGGAATATATGCATATCTATGTGTTTGATATTTAGGTAGTATTTCTTAAGTTTCTTGAATGTGGGTTAGAACATTAACTCATATACACATTTTCAAATACTACAATATTTTAATGAACAGTTGGCCTACTTCTTTTTGTTAGGAAGATAATTTATTAAATGGCAAACTGTATCACTGACCTAGCCAAAGTCCTAGTTAATCGACCCAGTGATGTTTATTTTTTTCATATTTATGTTACTTTATATTTTTATATTACCTCATATTTATTACTTTGTATTCCTTTATGTATTCAGTTTCTAAAATATTATTTTTCCTTCTTTTGTTTTAAGCATTTTAAAAGTATTTTATTATATGAAGTTCTTTTGACACATAAACTGTAGTTACCTTGTGACTTATGGTGGGGAGGAGGTATAACCCAGTACAGAGGAAGAGGTGTGGGCTATCTAAAATGGACAAGATAAAATAAATCTTTTTGTTTATTTATTTGAGGAGTGGACAAGTAGAGACTCTTTACGCTTCTCCCTTTTTGTCTAGTATTTATGTTTGAATTTGCATGTGTCTGATCTGGAAATTTACTTCAAATAGAATAACAGAATCCACACTGACTGTGGGAGGAGGTAGCAAGCTATCCATTTAGAAACTCTATCTGTGTTAGACTGGTGTAAGTTTTGTCCTCTCCACAACCTTCCTTAGGGAAAGGTAGGAAGGGTTTGGGTTAATAAAAAAAAGGATCTCAATGTGTAGAATAACTAGAATCTTAAAAATTTAGAGTTGTAAGTATAAAGGTCCTTATAGGTCATCAGGTTCAACCTTATGTTACCCAGCAACATCTCTGACTGGGTATGATCTAGTTTCTGCCCAAGACCTCCAGTGATAGGTAGCTCACCACCTTTACTAATGTAAAATGGATATAATAATGGAAACTAACTCCCACGGTTGTTTGAAGATCAAGTGAGATATTTGTAAAGTGCCTAGCACACTGCCTGGCGCACAGTAGGTGCTTAATAAATACTTTCTTCTTTCCTTCCTTCCTTCCTTCCTTCCTTCCTTCCTTCCTTCCTTCCTTCCTTCCTTCCTTCCTTCCTTCCTTCCTTCCTTCTTTCCTTTTACTTTACAAGACTGGCCATACCCTTTTTGGGTTGTTCTAATTATTAGAAAACTCTTCATTTGACTAAGATGAGGGCTATTATTAAGTTCTTTCCATTGGTTCTAGTGCTTGCAAACATTGTAGAAATGGTCTAAACTTACTTCAAAGAAATAGCTCTTAAAATGTTTAAAGGTAACACATATGTCTTGCCTGCTCCTACACTTCCATTCAATCTTCTCATCTCATTACCATTTCTTACAATGATTTCTTCTGTTTTATGGATTTGAAATGCCTTACATGCTTTGTCCATGATTTTTGTTTCTAATGAATTCAATCAGAATATTTGACCTAGTGTTCTTTTTTTTTTTTTTTTGGCTGGGCAATGGAAGGGGAGGTTAAGTGACTTGCCCAGGGTCACACAGCTAGTAAGTGTCAAGTGTCTGAGACCGGATTTGAACTCAGGTACTCCTAAATCCAGGGCCGGTGCTTTATCCACTGTGCCGCCTAGCTGCCCCACTAGTGTTCTTCATATATTGAGAGGTTCATCAATGACAAGTTCCCAATACATTTTTCATTGACTAAAAATGAATGATATTTTCATTTAGAAAGGCTACTTGGTATAGTAGATAGAGAGCTTGCCTCAGGAAGACCAGGGTTGAAATCCTACCTTTGACCCATCCTTAATGTGTAACCTTGGGCAAATCCCAACATTTCAGTGTCCCAGTCTCTCTCAGATTTACCAGTTTTAGAGGAGGTGCTAATCTAATAGAATCACGGTCATTAAAAAAAAAAATAGTTCTAATGTGGGTGGCCTTTATCACTTACACTGTACAATGTATGTTCTATTCCTTTTTTGCATCCATTAAAGAGAAGAGGAAAGTATGCCTTTATTTTATTTTAATTGTCTTAGAATGAAACTCATATAAAGTTAACTTTTTTTTGGCGAACCTGTTCAATTATTCAGTTGAAATTCTAATTTACTATGGCTCAAACACTCACTTAATGAGAGGTAGTCAGATAGTCAATGTAGTATTAGAAGGAGAAGGACTAGGAATAGGAAAATCTGTCACCTGTCATTAACTTGTATATGATTCTGGGGCATGTCACTTTGCTTCTGAACATGTCGTTTTATTTATTTTTTTAAATATATGTATGTATTGGACTAAGGGGGAGGAGGAAGGAGATTGAACTGGATAATTTCTAAGTTCTTTTCAAGCTTGAAAATTCTGATTCTTGCCACTTTCTGTATAATAAAAGGAAAATGTAGTATTATAAAGTTGTGTCTTGGAATGATAAGTGGGAAGATAGCCCCCCCCCCATTCTCATTCTTGGGGGGAGGGCCACAATGAACCTTTCCTTAAGAGCAAATCTGTCTGCTTAGCTCTTTTTTAAATTATTTTTTTAATCATAAAAGTATTTTATTATTTTCCAGTTAAATCTAAAGAACTTTTCAACATTTGTTTTCAAAAGATTCCAAATTTTTCTCTCTCCCTTCCTTCCTTCCTCTCTCCCCAAGACAGAAAGCAGTCTGGTATAGGTTATATATGTACAATCACATTAAACATATTTCTGAATTAGTCATGTTGTGAAAGAAGAATCAGAACAAAAGGAAAAAACCTCAAAAAAGAAAAAAAAAAACAACCAAAAAGTAGAAACAGTATAGTTCAATCTGCATTCAGAATCCACAATTCTTTTTTCTGGACGTGGAGAACATTTTCCATCATGAGTTCTTTGGAATTGTCTTGGAGGAGAGCTAAGTCTATCACAGTTGATCATCACAGTGTTGCTGTTACTGTGTACAATGTTCTCCTGGTTCTGCTCACTTCTCTCAGCATTAGTCTATGTAAGTCTTTCAAGGATTTTCTGAAATCTGCTTGCTCATCATTTCTTACAGCATAATAGTATTCTATTACATTCATATACCATAAGTTGTTCAGCCATTCCCCCAATTAATGGGCATTCCCTCGATTTCCAATTCTTTGCCACCACAAAGAGAGCCATGATAAATATTTTTGTACATGTGGTCCTTTTCCCTTTTCTATGATGTCTTTGTGATACAGACGTAGTAGGGGTATTACTGGGTCAAAGGGTATGCACAGTCCCATAGCCCTTTGGGCATAGTTCCAAATTGTTCTCCAGAATGGTTGGATCAGTTCACAACTCCACCAACAATGCATCAGTGTTACAATTTTTTTACAGCTTCTCCAAATTTTATTATTTTCCTTTTTTGTCATATTGACCAATCTGCTAGGTATGAGGTGGTATCTCAGAGTTGTTTTAATTTGTATTTCTCTAATCTATAGTGATTTAGAGCATTTTTTTCATATGGCAATAGATAGCTTTGATTTCTTCATCAGAAAACTGCCTGTTCATATCCTTTGAAAATTTTGAATTGGGGAATGACTTGCATTCTTGTAAATTTGATTTAGCTCTCTATATATTTTAGAAATGAGGCCTTTATGAGAATCACTGGCTGTGAAAATTATTTCCCAGCTTTCTGCTTCCCTTCTAATTTTGACTGCATTGTTTCTGTTTGTAAAAAAAACTTTTTAATTTAATGTAATCAAAATCATCCATTTTGCATTTCAAAATATTCTCTATTTCAGGGGGCAGCTAGGTGGTGTAGTGGATAAAGCACGAGCCCTGGATTCAGGAGTACCTGAGTTCAAATCCGGCCTCAGACACTTGACACTTACTAGCTGTGTGACCCCCCCCCCCCAAAATATTCTCTATTTCTTGTTCGGTCATAAATTGCTCTCCTCTCCATAGATCTGAGAGGGAAACTATTCCTTCCTCTCCTAATCTTCCTGTGGTATCATCCTTTATGTCTAAATCATTTTGACATTATTTGGGTATACAGTGTAACATGTTGGTCTATGCCTAGTTTCTGCTATACTATCTTCCAGTTTTCCTAGTAGTTTTTGTCAAATACTGAATTACTGCTTAGCTCTTGATAAGCATCAGTGTGTGACTAAAGTTGGAGCAGGCAAGCAGCCAGGGAACAAGTCCAGTTTGCTTTTATTTTTATTTTTTCCCCTTTCCCCTCTATAATTCAAATGTTAACTTCACCACACTCAGAGTTTCTCAACAAACATTAGCTCATTGACTTAAGGTTGGATTGTTCCTAAACAAAACAAAACAAAACAAATATATGTATACATAAATATATATATATATAAATATATATATAATATAAAAATATAAAAATATATATTATATATATATATATATATTAGGTGCTCATACATATATACAGATATTTTTTATCTATCGGTCTGTCTGTCTGTCTATCTATCTATCTAGAGAGTCGGTTTATATTCTAATAGGAGAAGACATAACATAAAAGGGACCTGGAAAGCAGATCATCCCTGGTTTAGCAATGCTTATTGACATACTGACTGATTATAGGACTCCGTGGGCACAAAGCCCCTACCCTCTTGGAGTTTATAAACTCAGAAGATGTATAAAACACAGTTAAAAGTAGTTTTAAAACAATACATCAGTGCTGTGAAGTCCTATGGAAGAAATGTAACTGGGAGAATCATGGCAGACTCAAGCAGAACTAATATTTTAATTTGGCTTTAAAAGCAGGGGAGCACATCCCATGATGGTTAAAATGGATGGTGCCATTATAGCCTGAGCTGTGAGCTATTTTGCTCAAAGCCAAACAATGAAGAACATGGTTTTAGCAGAATTGAGAATACTTGCTGGCTGAATCTAGACCAATCAAGGGAGGGTTGGTCACATTTTGACTTCTAAAAACAAATCAAAGAATTAAACTGAATGAGTATCAAAAAAATTAAAAGGTCACTAATGAAGTTCACTTTAAAGAGGCCAAGTTTCAGAAATTCATTGTAAGGAGGCCAACATCATTTTTAAAAAAAAACTATGCTTTACATATTAGGTATTTTGAATGTTGTGGAAATATAACAAGCATTGCCATAGCTGAAAAATATATCACACACACAAGTTATGCCTAATAATTCACTTTACTCTCATCTATTAACTTCCCATTTTCATAAAATTAAAGAATGGGAAGAGACCTCAGAAGTCATCTAGTCCAGCTTATATTAGGGTAGGTGCTGCGCTTCTCTCTCTGTAATATCCTTTGTATATGGGGCAGATAGGTGGTGCAGTGGATAGAGCACGGGCCCTGGAGTCAGGAGGACCTGAGTTCAATTCCAGCCTCAGACACTTGACACTTACTAGCTGTGTGACCCTGGGCAAGTCACTTAATCCCAGGTGCCTCACCAAAAAAAACAAAAACAAACAAAAAAATCCATCCCTTGTGTATGATCATATACCCTCTGCTTGGAGACTGTTCCTTTCACCCGTCATGGAGAACTTTTTTAAAAAAGATTTTATTTGTTTCCTTAAATATTTCACAATTAGATCTTATTATTAGTTATTTTTATTTGTATTGTTAATATTACAAATTATATGAAAATTTTTTAACATTAATTTAAAAAAAATTGAGTTCAAATTCTCCCCCTCCCACTTCTCCTCCTATGCCTTGCGAAGGTAAGCAATATATTAATTATAAATGTGAATTCATGAAAAAATATTTCCACATTAGCCATGTTGCAAAAGACCCCCCCTCCCCCCCCCCCCACAGCTACACACACATGAAGGAGAAAAAAAAGGAAAAAATGCTTCAATCTGTATTGAATTCATCAGTTCTCTTCTGGAGGTAGATAGCATTTTTCATCTTGAGTCTTACAGAATTATCTTGGATCATTGAATTAATTAGAGTAGCTAAGTCTTTCACATTTGATTATCATTACAATAATACAGTTTCCGTGTACAATAATTTCCTGGTTTTTCAAGATATTAATTAATTAATTAAAAAAAATGTTTGTGTTTGAGGCAGTTGGGGTTAAGTGACTTGCCCAGAGTCACACAGCTGGTAAGTGTCAAGTGTCTGAGGTCAGATTTGAACTCGGGTCCTCTTGAATCCAGGGCCAGTGCTTTATCTACTGTGCCCCCTAGCTGCCCCAATTTCCAGGTTTTGATCACTTCACTTTGTATCAGTTCATATAAGTCTTCCCAGTCCTTTCTGAAGCCATCTTATTCATCATTTCTTATAGCACAATAGTAGTCCATCACAATTATATGCCACAACTTGTTTAGCCCTTCCCAAATTGATGGTCATCCCATGGGGAACTCTTCACTAACCATGACTTCTCATTTCACTTTTGGATAGTTTTAAGTGTTAGTAAGTCATATGTGTGTGTAAACACACATGCATGAATGGGTGTTTGTCTATATACACACACACAGAGAGATATATCTACATATACATAGATATATGTGTGCATGCACATTTGTATATATACAGACATGTATGTGTGCATGCATTCTTTTAAATTAAGAAATACCTTTTCAATAAAACCACTGTTCTGAAGATGACTCAGTCATATTCCTCCCTTCTCCCTCAGTTTCAAGTCTTATCTTCTTCAAGCTAAATATTTTTCATTCCTTTCTATATATGGCATGGTTTCTATTCTCACTGATTGCCTTACCTTGGGTAAATTCCCATTTTCAATGTCTTTTCTTAAATGTGGTATTCAAGAGTGAGTATAATTGAAATTGTCTTTTTTTTTGGGGGGGGGGGCAGGGCAGTGAGGGTTAAGTGACTTGCCCAGGGTCACACAGCTAGTAAGTGTCAAGTGTCTCAGGCCAGATTTTAACTCAGGGCCTCCTGAATCCAGGGCCAGTGCTTTATCCACTGCACCAGCTAGCTGCCCCCTTAAATATCTCTTGAATTATTTCCTGGTTTTATAACTTCTCTGTTTTTACTAATAGTCTTGACTAATCTTCCTACCTCTACTATCTATCTCTCCACTCTAATACCTTTTAAATACTGATAGACTAATCTTCCTAACACTTGCTTTGTTTAGCCATCCATGGATATGCTAAAATGTTTCTTACCTTTTAGCCTTAGGTAATGAGATTTCTCTTTTATGTTCCAGGTCCTTTGCTACATGCTGGGGATAGAAAGGAAAAAAAAAATCCCTACTGTTAGGAGCTTAATGGTCTGTTTGAGGAGATCACACACACAGAGACACACACACACTCATACATACATATAATGGAGACATATATACATATGGACACATACACATACACACATGGAGCCATAGCTGTACACAAACATGTATGTATATTTGTGTTTAGGGTTTAGTTATATCTATATCTCTACACATGTCTGTATATAGAGAATATAAAAATATATAGAAATATTGAAATTTATATATAGAAATAAATATAAAACAAATATAAAAATAAAATATAAATGTGAAATAAATATAAAAAAATAAGATAATTACATAAAGGAAGAGGAGGGCCTGAAGTCCTGTCACCTCCATAATGACAATTGCTTTCTTGTCTCTATTCCTTTATCTGTTTCATATTCCACATAGCTGTCAAATTGATATTCCTTTAAAATATATCAGACTATGTCACTACTCTACTCAAAAAATAAAAAAAAAAAAACGGGCAGCTAGGTTGCGCAGTGGATAGAGCACTGGCCCTGGAGTCAGGAGGAACTGAGTTCAAATCTGACCTCAGATACTTGAGATTTACTTTCTCTGTTACCCTGGGCAAGTCACTTAACCCCAATTGCCTCACCAAAACCAAAACCAAACCCAAAACAAAAGACTGGCTTCCTATTATCTCTAGGTTAAAGTACAAGATCATCAGCTTGGCATTTATATCTCTTCACAATATGGCTCCCGCCTTCCTCTACAGTTATTTCTTAGTATTCTCCTTCACACATGCTCCATTCTAATCAAACTGACTTGCTACCTGCAACTTATACGTGGCTTTCCATCTATTCCTTGTCTTTGGACAAGTTGTACACATTGTCTGGGTTGCATTCACTCTTTAGCTCCATCTCCTAGAATCCATAGCTTTGTTCAAAGAGTAATTCACTTGATCACCTATGATCTCAGAGAGTTAATGATGCAGAATTATAACCACCTCCATACAAAGAGATGTTGAACTAGATATAAAGAATAAACTTCATGTTTTTGAACTTGGCTAATATGAAAATCTATTTTGCTTGACTGTACATTTATCATAGGGGTTTTATTAATCATTTTTTCTTCAGAGTGGGGTGAAATTGTAGAGAGGAAAAAATACTTGATGGTTGAGAAAAAAATCAAACCAACAATTCAAGGGATAACTCAGTCCCTCCTACATGTGCTTTTTCTGCTTTTTCTGAACACCCCAGGTATTGCTTCATTGTCCCATTTGAATTTGCCTTATATTACTTTGCATTTCCTGGTATGAAATGCATACAAAACAGCTTGGCTTAGTGAATAGAGAGCTGACCTCAGAACCTGGAAGACCCTGATTCAAGTTTTACCTCTGACACATACTGATTTTATGGCTCTGGATGAGTCATCTAATCTTTCTGTGCCATCAGGTGACTCTAAGACTCTAAGTTACTGAGAAGGTACCAGCTGTCGCTGGAAGAGAAGTTACTCATCAAGAGTTTCCTGTAGTAATAAATTCACAGGTGCCGAACCTATCCCTTATTTGTGTATGTGTAGCACCGTCTCAGTAGAAGTTGAACTCTTTGAGGGCAGGAACTGTTTCCGTTTTATGTATTTTCAGTGCTTTGCACTGAGGGGCTTAATCAGTGTTTGAAGAATTACTATGATTTAGTCATCTCAATTTTTTCTCCCTTTTTCTGAAGTTCTATAGCAATTTTGTCATTCTCATACTTCCTCATTCTTATGGTTTCATGTGAGCTCCTTGAGAATGAGGACTTTCTGTTGTTCCTTTCTTTCTTTGTCTCCCACAATGCCTGGAATACAGTATAGGTACTTAAATGATAAATGGCTGACCATAGCCCTTCTCTCCCCAACTAGATAGTAAATCTCAAGAAACCAGAGTTTATGTTTTGTATTCTTTTTTTTTTTTTTTTTTTTGGCAAGGCAGTGAGGGTTAAGTGACTTGCTCAGGGTCACGCAGCTAGTTAAGCGTCACATGTCTGAGGCTGGATTTTAACTCAGGTCGTCCTGAATCCAAGGCCAGTGCTTTCTCCACTGTGCCACCTAGCTGCCCCTGTATTCATTTTTTATTAGTGATTTTTATGCTAGGCACTCAGGAAATACATGTCATGTATGCATAAAGAATATTCTGGGCAGCTAGGTGGCACAGTGGAGAAAGCACTGGCCCTGGATTCAGGAGGACCTGAGTTCAAATTTGGCCTCAGACACTTGACACTTATTAGCTGTGTGATCCTGGGCAAGTCACTTAGCCCTCATTGCCCTGCAAAAAAAAAAAAAAATCCTAATCATATATCCTTTTAAAAGTACAAATTAAATCTCAGAGAGCAAAAAAACTCAATAAAAAAAGAGTTTATTGGTTTAAGACAAATCTAGATAGAGTGGTGTGTTACTTTTGACTGTTAGAAAAGATAGTTTTCTTGTCATTGCTGAAGAAAGGAGGAAAGTCTTAGTAAAGGGTGACCAAGATGTAGATCATAAAAGAATCTATACATCAAGTTGTTGAATGAGACTTACAGCACAAAGAATAGCTAATGCAAAGCTGTGGCCTGAAATAGATCTCTAATTGAAATACTGTTAAGGACAGTGGACAAACTTAAATGTCATATGCCTGTAGTATTATAAATTATTTGAAGTGAAAAAAATCAAGCAAATTTGGATTTTTCTTTCTTCTTCCCCACAGAACCATCTTTCTATTGCACTAATGGACGTTTGAAAGTGCTTTTTACCAAACATCTGCAAAAATGGAAACATCATCTCTGCTTTCATCACTGAATGATGAATGCAAATCAGACAACTACATTGAACCACACTATAAGGAATGGTATCGGGTAGCTGTTGATACTTTAATACAGAATGGGTTAGAAGCATACCAAGAATTTCTTGCCAAAGAGCGATATTCAGAGTTTTTGGCTGAGGAAGAAATTAACTATATTTTGAAAAACGTTCAGAAGTTTGCACAAAGCACAGCCCATGGCCCTGACAATTCTTGTGATGACACCTCGTCTTCAGGAACATATTGGCCCATTGAATCTGATGTGGAAGCCCCAAACTTGGATTTGGGATGGCCCTATGTGATGCCCGGACTACTAGGAAGTACCCATATAGATCTGCTTTTCCATCCGCCACGGGCACATTTTCTTACCATAAAGGAAACTATTCGCAAGATGATCAAAGAAGCAAGAAAGGTAAGAATTAAGTTGTGTGTCTGTGTGTGGGTGTGTGTCTCCGTGTGTGATGAATGGCATTATCAAGGAATACCATTTACACTCTCAATTATTTATGATCCTCTGTATAAGATTTTATTTCCTTCCTCAAAGGACCCGAATCATGTTTAATGTAAGGGATGTATTAATTTATAACAACTGTGTTTTGACAAAATTTCTTTATCTTTGGAATGTTACGGTGATTTTAGAACTGTGTTATGGAGGGTGAAGAGAGAAAAGAAATGGGGTTTTATCCCAGCACTTATAGTTTCACTTTGAGTATTATAATTTTTGAGTATTTAGAAGTTATCCCAATTACAGTGAGACAATGATATATTTGTAGGATTTTATATGGCATAAGGGAATTTAGAAATAGGGACTTGAATGTTCTATTACTATCTTCTTGGATAATGAGACATTGATGTTCTTGCAAATTGTGTTTTTTTACATTTTTCACATCCATTCCTTTTTCCTTCCTTCAAGAGGCCACGACACTGGTTCAAATCCATATATCACTTCTCATTTGAATTACTTCCATAGCCTCAGAGAGGCATGATGGTATTGTGAAAAGAAGTTTAATCTAAATTTAAACCAGTCTTTTTCACTAATTTCCTATATGACTTTGGACAATTCAGTTAACATCCCAGCCTGTTTTCTCACTTGTAAAATGAAGGGGATTAAATTAGATAGCTTTATGAACCCATCTCTGTTTAAATATTTGATGTCATGATCTGAAGAACAGAAAACTGAAGACCCTAAAAATTTTGATTGCTATGACAGGAAACAAAAAGCTTGTCAGGAATGACTGAGAGCTATGGTTGTACAGAGATTTTACATAGAGGGTATTGCAAAAGGTAGTGGTGTCTTTTTCCATCTTCTTCAACACTGATGCTAATCTGGAAGGGATTGATTATATCCTGTTTAAAAAAAAGGCTTAGGGGCAGCTAGGTGGCTCAGTGGATAGAACACTGGCCCTGGAGTCAGGAGAACCTGAGTTCAAATCTGGCCTCAGACACACTTAACACTTACTAGCTGTGTGACCCTGGACAAGTCACTTAACCTTCATTGCCCTGCAAAAGAAAAAAAAAAGAAAAAGAAAAGAAAAAGGCTTAAAAGACCATTGGTCTGAGTCTTATGTGAAATTCAATAAATTTGGCTTCCAAAACCCAAATAAAACAAACAAAACCAACCAGCTTAATAAGTCTAAGAGAGGAAGGGAAGATATCATTAGGTAGCCATGAGTCTGGGGAGGAAAAGATATATAAGATTCAGTGCCCTGAAGATATGGTGAAAAAAGTGAATTCAATTTGGTTAAGACAGAACTCAAAGGAGTAAGGAAGTGATAGTACTTCTGCACTTTGCATTTGGTAGACCTTATCTGAAAAGTATTATTTCGTCCTCTGAATCTCAGTCTAAATGGAGTATTGATAAGTTTGAGAATGTGCAGAGAAGGTCACCCAGAATGGTGAAGAGTCTTGAGCCCATTTCATATGAAGATCATGCAGGAAATAACAATGTTTGGAGAAGAAAAGACTCAAGGTGGGGGCTGCAAAATAATAGTTGCATATAATTTATTTGAAGAATTACCATCGGGACAGAAAGAAGACTTGTTCAGTTTAGATCTAGAGGGTAGAGCCAAGACAAAATTAGTAAAAGTTACAAAGTCATTGATTAAGGACTTGATGATATCAAGAAAAATTTTTGTGGATATCTGGTAGTGAAATTGTTTATGTTAAGAAGTAAAATGTTCCCTCCTCCTTGGTGGCCTTCAGGCAGAAATTGCATATAATTCAGGTGTTTTATAGCACAAATTCCTTTTGGGTATTTTTTGGCCCAGACTGTAGCCAGGGTTCTTTAAAAAACTCAAATTCTGTTTTGTGAAATAATTTATTTTAGCTCCTTTAACTTGTTCATCTTGAAGGAAGTTTGAGTTTATTCTAATTTTTGCTTATTAAATATTGCTGGGTTTATTCTTTGAATTGAATTATATTTTTGCAACTTGGTCTGTAAAAGTCACTTCAAAACTATGACTGAGTCACTGGAAGAGGGAGATTACTGACTTTTGTCAACACTTGAATCACTACCTACTCTGTTTTAGGACAGAATGTTTTTAAGCTATATTTACTGATGAATGAGAAGTGTAGCATTGATGGTTAAAGGTCATTGGCACCACAAATATAGTGATTATGAGTTTATTAGTCAACAAAAGGATAACAAGTCTTCTGGAACAGTGTGTTCATTTAAGGAGAAAAACCTTGAATCTTTTAAGTCTTTGAGCTAAGCATGGTTTGACACCTAAATATAGTGGCTGTCTTAAGTGGTGTGTTTTTTTAAAATTGTTGCTATTTATATATTAATGGCTATTGTACCCATTTTGGCAGTAAGCATTTATTATTAATTAATATCATATATACCAGGAAAGCATTGACTATGTGGCAGTTAGGACAGGCAGGAGAAAAGCCCCATTTTGTCTCTCAGAGAGATAGCACTTGGTCTCAAGGCCTAGGAGGAAGAGCACACACTAAACTACAGCTTGTTGAGCCAAGGGAGTGGGTCCAGGAAGCCAAGACAGCCAAGAGGATGAACCAAGATGGGGACCCTCAGTGGTCAAGACCTTTATCCTCTTTTGATTGAGGTGGGTCATTATACATTGGTCAAAGCTAATTGGTTAGCATCTTTCAATTCTATTGGTTGACATGACCCAAAGGTCATTCAAATAAAAATAAGCTCTATGATGACCTAATGAAAGAGATTCTTCCTGAGGGCAAAGGTGAAGTCTGTACCTAGGTGTGGTTTAATCCCATCTGCTCATTTAGCTAAACTAAAGAATCAATCTCCATCTCTGTTATACCCTTGGGCTGGTCCCAAACAAGACTAAAACTTCAAGAAATGAACTTTCTGGAGTTGGGGGAGGGAAAAGAGCCTGAAGCTGGGTCCCCCAAGAAACTCACTATTAATAATTATTTTCTCACAGTGGATGTTTATCATGGCTTTAGCAAGCCTTTTTGGTGTAGTAGATCTTGAGTTATTTTTAAAATATATATATCTCTATCTTTATATCTGTCTATCTGTCTATCTATCTGTCTGTCTGTCTGTCTGTCTGTCTATCTATCTATCTATCTATCTATCTATCTATCTATCTATCTATCTAGAACTACAAAATTTACTGAAAACTGATTCTCCATGGAGTACCCTCTTTCCCAGACAAATGAATTGCCTGGGGCTGCCTGTCTTTGTCATTTCCAGACTCTTGATGGCCTTATGGACCTTCCCCCAAGCAACTTGTCCCCTCCCAATGCTACCCACCTTACTCCCTGGACTTTATGTTATTATATAAAAAGGGTCCACCTTTTTAAGTAGTTTCTATTCAGTCAGTAATGCCTATACTTAACTTGGGAGCAATTCTATTATTTCTTTTGTGGAAGGTTCATTTACATTAATTAGCTATATGTCACTCTGGAGCAATCTTTTGGTTCCCTTTTTGTTTTGTTACCCCTTTAAAAACCCTGTCCTCTGTTCCCATCTTTGGGTATTCTTAGCTTCCAAGCTTTGTGATACCATGAGCTATATAGTTCCTCTGCCCCGATTAAAGACTTTATTTCTCCTATATTGATTGTTTCCTTAATTTCCAGGTTAACACTATCTATCTATCTATCTATCTATCTATCTATCTATCTATCTATCTATCTATCTATCTATCTTAGGGTTTGTTTGTTTTTTTGTCTTAGATATACCTATTTATACTACCCCAGGAAGAATTTGGGGTCAGTGAAATCTTGGGTATGGTAGCCCATACCATATGGATGATAGAGACTCAAATATCCCCTTGCCTCTCTCCCCATCAACCCTTAAAGATATTTTCCTAGAGCAAAGGTGTCAGATTCCTGGAGAGCATGGCCAGCAAAACCTGAGTGAGGCTCAAATCCGATTAAAATACAATTGGGAAATGTTTAACAAAATAATAAAAAAATATATAATACAACAGGTTATCAATTTGTGTTTTTTCTAAGTCAATATGCAGCACAAGGATCCATGTCTATTGGAGTTTGACACCTCTGTACCTAGAGCAAAGTTTCTTAAACTGTGGAGTTGCATAACTGAAAGTGGGGGATCATTAAAATGTTTATGTATGTCTATTTTCTATACCTATATACCTGGTGTCACATAAAAATTTATTGGGCAAAAAGGGGTCATGAGTGGAAAAAGTTTAGGAAGCCTTGTACTATATGATACAATATACATATAGATAAATAAATACAATATCATTTCATGATGCAGAAGCAGGAACATATTAGATGATTAAGCATATCTCCTTAACCTTGGAGTAGTGGCAACTAAGATTTAAGAAGAAAGTTTACTTCCAATTGAAAGGATTTGACAAGTTCTTTAGGCTTTTTTTATTAAAATATTTGTGCTGTATTAAAACAAGTGGTATAATTGAACAGTCCTTTGGATATTCAAGACTAAATGTAAACAATTGCCTGGGGGAAAAAAGGGTCTTTTTTTTGTTGTTGTTGTTGGACCAAGAAATGGTACCCTTTGCAAAAAGAAAGCAGGAGATGATGGGCTTTATTGGTTTCTGTTTTTAAGTTAATGCATGTCTTAAAAAATAACCATACTCAATTTCCAATATTCTGTTAACTCTTTAAAAGTCTCTTTTATAAACTTAATCACACTTCTAGAACTGGAGATGCCTCAGAGCCTATTTACTCCAACCCCTTCATTTCAAGTGAGGAAATTGGGGTTTAGAGAGGTTTGCCTAATTCATAGAGGTACTATCTCGATCCAGAATCATTGTTCTTAACTAAAACTGATTGACAAAATGGTAGCATATACAATATTATAGAAGTATCTATTAGCCATGTGTGTGTGTTTTGCATCTTGTTTTCCTTCCAAGGATGTTTCATCATCTGTCTTCTGGAAACTAGATTGATCATTGCAATTAATATTATTGTTATCATTAAACATGATATTTTCCTATGGTTTCATCAATAATTTGTCCATATACCAAGAAAAAACAAGTCCATATGTAGCAAGCATGATACTTGTATTGTGTTTGGTTTTCTGTTTGTTTATGGGGAGGCAAATAGTATAACTTTCTGGGTCAGTGAAAGAGATTGATGGCCTTATTTTATATTGAGCTTAAGGAATTTTGAAAGAATATGCAACCATTGGACAAAGCATGATAGACATCATGGATCAGTGGAAAGATCTACAGTCAGAGGACATGGGTTTTACTGTTGGCTCTACTACTTAATATACGTGTAAACCATCTCCCTGGACTTCAGTTTTCTCATCTGCAAAGTGAAGGGTTTGGAGTAGATGACCTCTAATCCTTCTGGACTATAAATCTTTGATTCTCTTTTGTTATCTAGAAGTCTAATTTTCACTATAAGATATGAAGACATCTTGGTGTAGTGAAAATAATGCTATCTGGATTTTTAATCAGGATAACTGAGATTTGTTTTTGGCCCTGTCAAAATGATGTCTGATCTGGGATAAATAACCTTACCCCTATGAACCTCATCTTTTTCTTCTGCTAAATTTGGATAATCTTACTTACATTACCTACCATTGAAGGTTATAGTGAAGAAAACACCTTATAACCTTTAAAAGTAGTCTAAAATATGAGCTATTATAATTGAACATAGCTCTGTATGAAAAAGTCCAAAATAATATAAAAAGATTAAATTATGTTAATATAATTTGTCAATTGAAAACATCATGCATTTGTAAAAGATTGGGTGTGTCAAGCAATTTAGTCCCCGAGCTGGTGTGGTTTACATGACTAACATTTATTTAGATAAGTGAGATTCTTAATATGCTTGAGAATTTGTAGGAATTAGTTACTCATAACAATAAACTTTGTGTTCTTTAATTTCTATTCAGAAAAGCAGTTTCTCATCAGTCAAACACTCAACAAGCATTTAATGAGCACTATGCTAGTCATAACTTATTGACAAAAAATGAACCTGTCTGGTTCTATATTATATTATGTTATATTAACAAATATGTATATATGACATGTAGATATAGCTGTGTTTTAAAAATTATTGCTATTTATATATTAATGGCTATTACACTCATTTTGTCAGTAAACATTTATGGTTAATTAACATTATATATACCAGTAAAGAATTGACCGCGTGTCTCTCTAACTTCTGTACTAGTGTCAGGCCTTCAGGCCTACATACCCTTAAGAGGGAGAGCATGTACCAAAAGGCTGAATTCTGAACCAAGTGAGTGGGTCCAGGAAGCCAAGAGAGGAGACAAGAGCACACCAAAATGGAAACCCTCATGTAATCAAGGCTTTTATCCTCTTTTTATAGAGGCAGGTCATTGTACATTGATCAAAACTAATTGGTTAGCATCATTCAATTCCATTGGTTGACATGAACTTGAGGGTGGTTCAAATTAAAAGGAACTCTACAGAGGACCTAATGGGAGAGACCTTGGGCAAAGGCAAGTCCAGTATCTAGGTGTGGTTTAATCCCGTTAGTTCAATTTAGCTGGACAAAAAATCAATCTCCATTCCTTTTGTTCCCTTGGGCTTGTCCCAAACAAAATTAGAACTTCCTCAAGAATTGGACTTTTGTAGAGTTGGGGGCTGAGAAAGGGACTGAAACTCATCTGCCCCCCCCAAATAAATTAATTATTAATTATTATTTTCTCACAATAACACATATAGATAGATATATACACCAGCAAAGACCTTTACAGTCTACTGTTTGGGGATAGTGACTTGAATTGTGATTCCACTGGTATAGAGAACTCCCAATAATGAAACTCACTCTGTCAATGTATATCAGTAGTTTTAGTAAGTTACTCAGAACAGGTAATTATTAAGTGATTTGCCCAGCATCAGATAACCTGTATATATGAGACAGGATTTGAATCCAGGTCTTCCTGTCTTTTAGGTTAGCTCTTTCCATTATGTTCCACTGCTTCTCTATAAATAAATACAAGATAACTTTTAGGGGAAAGTATTACCAGTGTGTGTGGTGGGGTATCAAGAAACACGTTTTGTAGGAGGAAACATTTGATCTCAGCTTTTAAGGAACCTAGATATTCAGAGACTGTGGTTAGGAGACAGTACATTCCAAGTAAGGGAAACAGTTCAAATGAGGGCATGGGGATGGATGATAGAGCTGCATGTGTGAGGAATAACAGAATGAGTTTAGCTGGATCAAAGAATATGTGAAGGGTAGTCACATATAACAACTTTGTAATTTTCATGGCATTGCAAATGTGAATATATAATGTAATATGATTTTTAAATACACACACACACATATATAAAACTAAATTTTCCATCTCTAATTCTTTCATTTGGACAATTATACTGAAAAATTTTCTGAAGACCCAAAATTAAATTCAAAATGATATTAGGAAACAGGACAATATCTGGGAGAGGATTTATGAACATCATGTAAATTCATTTTTGTATTGTTTTTAACTGGGTTAAGGTATAGTTTTGAAAAGTAAATAGCATATTATGGAAGATTCACAAGCTAATAAATATTTGTAAGAAATCATAGAAGCCCTAAAGCTTGAAAGCTCAGCAGGTCCACCTAGTTAAACTCCCTTGAAAGGAGAATTAATAAGAGAAGGAAGCATATCTAATCCATCTCCAGAACAGATGTATTATTTAAATCTTATTTATTCTGAGTCATTACTTATATACTTAAAGTTGTTATATCCCCATCAATAATAAAATTCTGGAACCACTCAACTGCTATTCAAAATGATACCTATGATCCCATGCTTCAGAAACCTTTACATTTTATTCTTTTTGTGGTAGCAAAGTAGAAATTGTTGAGAAATTGTTGAGAAGTTAGTCCTTCAGGAAAAATGAGAGATCTCATTAGTGATTAAAAAGGAAATTGCTTTCAATTCTTGTCTTCATTCATTTGTAGATTTAAGTTATTTTTGAGATTCTTTGTGTTGAAGGCCTTGTGTGAGATTCAAATGTAAATAAAACATTATCCCATGCCTTAAGGATCTTTCCTTCAGATTTAAAATTTCACTGGGAAGTTGACTCATTGTCTTTGGGTCAGCTGTATGATGACTGATAGTATCTATGAAAAATTTTCCCAGGTAATTATTTGTCTGTCAAGAAGAGTTCCCAAGATGATATATGTCTCTTTCTTCAGTTGCTGTGAACTGTTGTTAACATTCTTTGATTTCTTAACCAAAGTCATCTTTCATTAAGGTAATTTGTTTTCTTAGTCCCTTTCTCACTAGTAGAATTCTACAGAGTTAAGACATCTTGAAAGGCTTACACATAGAGATATTTAACTTTGATGATATATGCTTCTTTATTTCCTAATTTTAGGAAAGATTTTTATATATAAACTGTGTTCCTGTGAAGCATGGCATGGAGAATTCATAAGCAAAAGTTTGATGGGAATTAGGACAGAAAATCTCCTAAGGTGTTTTGTAATACATGACAAAATTTGGTTATTGCTAGCAGTCTTCTTTGCTATAACTAGGTGTGTCATTAAAGCCCAAGGCCTTTACAAATAACATATATAGGAATTAGTCATTACAAAAACCAAGGTATGCTTGGCATCTAGTCTACTCAAAAAAGCTCTTTGTAAGTATTCTGCCTACTGAATTCTTTCAAATATTTCCTTCCAACTTGTGTCAACCAAACAGTTCCTAAACTGAACAGTTTTTTTAATGATCTTTGGTAATCCATTCACCACCTCCTCACAAGCTGACTGATAAAATCAAATCATCTCATGTCACTTTCCCACTGTGTGATACCAAGCTTAACTATAGTTCTCTTGCAAAACACTTTTTAGCTAGATATAACCTTTTTAATTAGGGTCATAAGATCAATTTTGTTCTTACACTTCAAATTCTTCACTTGGGTTTTCTTTGTCTTGGCTCTTTCTCACAGTCTTTGTGGCACTACACTTCAGAATTTAACTCAAAATTGATTTCTTCCTGGAAATATTCCCTGATTCCTTTAAGCCACTGCAATCCAAGGATATGCATAAACTCTGACTTCCATGCTCAGCATGTATTATATATTTGATTTTATTGATATCTTTTTCTTCATATTACATTAATTTCCAAATATATCTCCCTTTACCCTATCTAGCAACCCATCTGTTGTAACAAAAAATTAGAGAAAAAACATTTAGTAAAACTAGACAATATAAAATATGAAAGTTTGCCTGTACTCTTTTAAAAATAATTTAAAGTGATATTTGTTTTTATGTCACTTGCATTTTTGAATATTTCCCTCTCAATAAAGCAGTTCCTTGTAACAAAAAAAATTTTTTTGGGTGGGGCAATAAGGGTTAAATGACTTGCCCAGAGTCACACAGCTATTAAGTGTCAAATGTCTGAGGTCAGCATTGAACTCAGGTCTTCCTGAATCCAGGCAGGTGCTTTATCCACTGTGCCACCTAACTGTCCTCACAAATTAATTCTTTTTTTCTTTTGGGACAAAATACAAATTAATTCTTAAAATGTGTGTGTGTGTGGGGGGGGGGGAAGCATTCAGCAAATCTAACCAGTACATTAACCAAGCTTGACCATACACATTGGTGGTAAAATGGATAGAGCAATAGACTGGTAGTCAGGAAGACCTGCATTCAAATCCTGCCTTAGACACTTACTAACTCTTTGACAGGAAACAGGTCACTTAATTTGCTTACCTCAGTTTCCTTATCTGCAAAATCAGGATAACAACACCTACCCCCAGGGTGATTGCAAGGATATAATAAGATCATGTTTGTAAAAGTGCTTTACAAATCTTAAATTGCTTGATAAATGATATCATATGCTCATTTTTATACATTGTTTATGGTAGTTTTGTCCATTATGTATCAACTATACTTTGTTAGCATGTCTCTGTAACGATTGGAATGACGCCACCTGCTGGATACTTACTGTAGAAGAGTTCTGCCCATGAAGGGAAGGTCTTTGAGGGCAAGACCAGGAGTCAGGAAGTGATGCGGGCTAGTGGGAGGAGGAAGGAAGAGACTGGCGCTCAGTCTCGCGCTCTTTCCGGAGGACGCTGGCGGAGAAGGGAGCTAGAAATGTGCTCTCCTTTTAATAGATAGAAATCTAGGCCTTTCTCTCTCTCTTTACCAAATTCTTATTCTCCTTAATAAATGCTTAAAAGTCTAACTTGCTAAAGCTTATAATTTATTGGCGACCACTCATTAGATATTTTAGACAGTTTAGCTAGAATTTTAACCCTTAACATCTCTTTGTCTGAGGATTTTTTTTTTCTGTGTCTTTCTAAAATTGTGTAAATATAGAACAAATTACCTCATCGTCATGTGGAGAGAAGGTAACTACTGGTAGAAATAAGTGAAGCAGCATAGAATTGGGTGACCTGGTTTCAAAATCTATCTTTGCTACATTGTGAAAGTCACTTACCCTTTCTCTGTCTCATTTTTATGATCTATAAAATGAAGGATTAGATTAGATGATTTCTGGTTGAAGAAATCTGTTTATATGACAAAGTTTCAAGAGCTAGAGGAGAGACCTGCTGACTGTCCCCCTCAATTATTTATACCATTTTGGTCCCTCTTGATGTGATGATCTTCCTGGTCAAATTTCCTGTCCTCTTATAAAAATAAGTAAAACTTATGAGCTTCAGATTCTTTATCGTCCAACTAGACAACCATAGAGTCTTTCAGACTCTCTCTCTTTTTTTCTTTTTTTCTTCTTTTTTTTCAGGGTAATGAGGGTTAAGTGACTTGCCCAGGGTCACACAGCTAGCAGGTGTCAAGGGTCTGAGGTCGGATTTGAACTCAGGTCCTCCTGAATCCAGGGCTGGTGCTTTATCTACTACACCACCTAGCTGCCCCAAGACTCTCTTTATTAGACTACTGCAATAGTCTTTTAATTGGTCTTTTTGCATCAGTTTTCTGGCCATTCCAATTCTAAAATGATTTTCCTAAGATCTGACCATTTCTCCCCTACCTCCATGCCCAGTCAGTAAACTACAGTGGCTTCTTATTACATCTCAGATCAAAAATAATCTCTGTTTTAACATTTAAAATTCATCATAACTTGACTCCTTCCTACCTTTTCAGCTTTCTATATACTGCCCCCACTCCACATGTTCTACAACCCATTTATATTAACCTACTTGTTCCTCACATAAGACTTTTCATCTTCGTGCCCTTGTACACTCTGTCCCCAGTCCTACCCCCATAGCATACATTGAATGCTTTCCTTTTTCACCTCTGTCTCTTGAAATCATGGGCTCAAAACTAAGTTCAACTACAGTTGTCTTCTCTAGGAGGACATTTCCTGTTTTACCCAGCTGCTAGTGCCTCCTCTCTAATGTTACCTTGTATTTTCCTACATGTCTTCCATTTACCAGGGTTTCTTAACCTAGAGTCTGTGTACATAAAATATTTTGATAACCATATTAGTTTATTTTGTAATCCTACGTATTTTATTTTAGGCATTTAAAAACAACAACAACGTTATTTGGAGAAGGTAACCATAGACTTAACTACACTGTCAAAAGGGTCCATTACACACACACACACACACACACACACACACACACACACACACACACACACACACACACACACACACAGAGGCAGAAAGGCATGTGCTCTTTTGTTAAGGTTAAGAATCTCTGAACTATTAGAATGTATGTTTCTTGAGGATAAAGATCATTTTGTTGATTGTGTGGTCTTTGTTTTGTTCTTTTACCAAAGGCTCAGTAGGTGTCTCTTTAATTTCCATCTCTTTTTTCTTTTGGGGTGAGACTACTCACTGTTTCTGGGACTAACAGGTTTAGTTATACACAATCATCAATCATTATCCTTAACTGGTTGCAGAAGAAGAAAGGATTTACTCCTAGCAAGACTCAGATGGATTTCTTAATCATCATTAAGATCTTATACATGGTGATCAGCCTATTTGCCTAGTGTCAGCAAGGATCTCAAAGTTGATTATTAAGTGGGGAGGTATTTGGACCCAAGAGTAAATAAAAATGACAAAAATACCCTCCAATTTGAAAATAAAAAGCAGCTGCTACGGAGATAGATTGGCTGCTTCAAACTTTGTCTACTGAAAAGATGTAAAAACAGACATGTTATTCACTAGGAAGTAAATTACTTCAATAGGGAAAGGTCAATATTAATCCACACTTAGTTAAGCAAAACAAATGCCTCATTCTTGGAATTTTCTAAAAGATACAGAGATCTGGTAAAGATTTAACTGCTTGTGCTAGCTTCCAGTGTATAAAATGCTTCATAAAATCCCAGATGTTTTTCTTTAAAAACACGTGATGAAGATTTGATAACATTAATCTCTTTACTAATTCTGTGTAGCTTACTAGTGTTTAAATGAGACAGCACAACATGTGTGCCTTCCTCCCCCAAAGGTAGGTAGAATACAAACCATTAAATTCCTGAATTTTAAGTATTGAAATTCATTCTTAATCCATCAGCTGTGCAGGGAACACTGGTTTGAGTAACTCTCTTTTTTATATAACATTATTGCTTAGTAAGTATTTAGAATATGATTCAGATGCTGATAACACTTCCTGCCTAAGGCAGTCTCATCCTTTCAGTTAAAGTCCATTTAAATGACAGAAACATTCTCTCACTCTCTGTGTCTCTCTTCCTTTCTGTCCCTCTGTCCCACTCTGTGTCAGTCTCTATGTCACTTTGTCCCTTTGTCTCTTTCTCCCTCTGTCTCTCTCTATCTCTCCCTGTCTCTTTCCTCATATAGTGTTACTACATTTGTTCCATGAAAATGGATACTTTGAGATTGATTTTATTCTGAAGGGAAAGGCAAGAAAAGAAAGATTAGCTATTTTTTTTTCAGGAATAATAATACTAATAATAACTAGTACTTGTATCATTATACAAGTGTTGTACATTTTACAAAAGCATTTTCCTAATGTTATCTCCTTTGATCCTTAAAATAACATGTGAGGTCAAGGATACTGTTAACCAATTTTACAGCTGAGAAAACTGACTGATCCTGAAAGTGACTTGCTGAATTCACTTGACTTGAACAAGGTCTTCCTGACTCCAGGTTCAGCACCCTACCCATTGGTTTGCCTATTTGGTCTATCAATAGTGTTGCCATATAATGTAATGATTGTTACAGGGAATTTGGAAAGAAAATAGCAATTCAATAAACAAAACATATTTCATTGTCGTGTAACCAATGACTATATATAACAAAATATTGATTTTGAATAATGCAAATTCTAATACATAAAACTACTTCAAATAACTTGTTATTTTTTACTGATATAAATGTGTGTGTGAGAAAATAATTATTAATAATGTTTTTTTGGGGGGACCCTTTCTCTTCACCCCCACTTTAGAAAGTTTAGTTCAGGAACATTAGCTAATCTCTTTCAGAGCCAGTGCAAAGGTACAATAGAGATGTAGACTCTTTTGTCTTATTTTAGTGAATTGAGGATATTAAGCTGCGCTTATCTGGACTTTAACTTTGTCCTCAGGGGGTCAGTCTCCCATTAAGATCCTGTTGTCAGCATGTACAGTTCATTTTAATATGGACCACCTTCAAGTCATGTCAATCAATGGAACTGAATGATGCTGACCAATTAGCTTTTCATCAGTGTGTAGCCGCAGGCACCTATCAAAGGAGGGTAAAAGTTAGGAACACTTGGCTCTTGGTTAGCACCGTCTTGGAGCTCACTTTTGGTCTGAACACATGGTCAGTTGGTGGGCACTCTCCTCTTAGGCCAGAGTAGGTAATGTAGGGCTTCTGAACTCTGTCTGAGGTCATGTGCTCTCTAAGAGACAATATGGTACTGGGGTTTTTCAGCTTGTGTTAAATGCCACTCGGTAAATTCTTTACTAACATTTAATTTACTTTAATAATAAATGCTTACTGCCTAAACTGGTGCAATAGCCATTAATTTATAGTAGCAATATTTTTTTAAAAACCCAGTCTGGCCCCCCAATAATTTAGCTAGAAACAGTTTTAGTAACCCCAGTAATTTAAGTAAGTATATATAACCTATGTATATGTATGTAAGCATTGTTGTTCCAAAGATTAAAAGGAAACAGTGTCTATACTCAAAATGTTGCATGTATAAAAATAAATGAGTACCATGTACAGTCAAATTTCCATTGGTGTGAATAATGAGAACCATGAAAACTTTACAATCTTTGAATTTTCATTGCACATTTGCATTGGTCTATAACCAATTACTGTAGTTAACAAAATGTTAATTTTGAATAGTGCAAATTCTAATATATAAAACTTTCATATGGTTCTTTCCTTCCTTCCCTTCCTTTTTTTTTTCATTTATTTGTTTATTTGTTACTAAACCAGACCGAGCTGTGTGTGTGTGTATATATATCTATATCTATATACATATAGATATAGATATATCTATATATCTATCTATCTATCTATCTATCTATCTATATATATATATATATATATATATAGAGAGAGAGAGAGAGAGAGAGAGAAACAACTAGATGGAGACAGGAGGCATCAGCAAAACCTTCTTGTAGGAGATAGTCTCATACCTACTCTTTGAAGGATGCTAGGGATTTTTAAGAGTCAATGGTTAGGAGTGATCTGAGGGATAACTTGTGTAACTCCCTGTAGTTGGGAGATAGATTGTGCTGTCTGAGGAACTGACCAGTGCATCTAGAATAGTGAGTAAGTGAAAGGGAACGATGTCAAAGGAGACTAGAAAAATTGGAAAGGAGGAGCCAGATTTTTTTCTTTTTTTTAATTGTGCAAATATGTATATACATAAATATATATTTTTAAAATCAAACATTTTATTAGAACTTTTCCTTATAGGAAAGAAACAATGTATACCTCAACACACATATACACAAGTACAGATATGCACTAGTATGCATATACATATAATTACATACACATATGTATAAACATACATTTACATGTATGAAAGAGAGAGACATAGAAGTGTCAAACACATGAGCCAAAATAGACCCATGACACTCTTGAATGTAGCCTGAACCAAATTAAAATGTAACTGGGAACTATTAAAAAAAAGTAAAACATAGATAATATTTTAAAAGTAAGTCATTATGTGGCTTGCAGAGATCTTTCTTTATGGTTCATTGTTCCCTATTTCTATTTAAGTTTGACATCACTGGTATAAAGCACTATGATGAGAGTCAGGAAGGATTAGGTTCAGGTCTTCTGGCCTCTTATACTTAAGGGCTGTATAAGTGTGGGCTAGTCATTTAATCTTGGAGAACATTTCTCTAAGATTATAAATTGGAGAAGAGTTGCTGATCTGGCCTCAGACACTTAGTAACTTTGTGACCCTGGGCAAGACACTTAAGCTTGCTTGCCTCAGTTTCCTCATTTGTAAAATGAGATGGAGAAGGAAATGACAAATCACTCCAGAAGCTTTGCTAAGAAAATCTCAAATGAGGTCATAGTCATATACAACTGAAACAACTCAACAACAACAACAACAACAACAACAACAACAACAACAACAACATTGCTTCATTTTTCTTCCTTTCAGGATTTTTTTTTTTTTAGAAACAGCTAGGTAGTATAGTGGGAAGAGCACTGAGCCTGGAACTAAGAAGACCAGAGTTCAAATCTTAAGTCACTTACCCCATTTCTACCTTAGTTTCCTCTACTGTAGTCATGGGATTACAGTAAGGTAAGGATTGCTGTGAGGATCAAATGAAATAATATTTGTATAGCTCTTAGTACAGGGTCTGGCACATTGTAGGCACTTAATACATTCTTATTCCCTTCCATTTTAGATTTTTTTCATTCACCCCCTTTTGGCAATCTCTGTATGTATGTAGACCATACAGAGTTGTCTTTCAAACAGAATGTTATAATCACAAGGAATACTTATTTGTGTCTTAGATAACCATCATGATAAAGTAGTGAACAACAAAGTATATACTGTGGTGCTTAAATAGCATGTTATCTAGAGAAAGGAAGGTGACCACAATACTCATCTTGACTCACAATTATTTTTACCTTTGTGACAAGGTAGAGAACTTTCACTCCCTTATTTTGCCTTCTGCTCTAAGATGGTATAATACAAAAGGCAATATAGAATACTAATGTACCCCCCATATAGAAATTGAGGCCATAGAGCTATATATGTCCAACATGTCATATCTATTAGGGATTCACTCAATTAACTGCCAGTGGATTAGCTTGATCAACTAAGAAAATCTGGTCAAATTTCCTATGGTGCCTTTTATTTTTTTTCCTATGGTGCCTTTTAAAATAATTATTTAGGTTTTCAGTGAAATGAATTTTAGTTTTTCAAATAGATAGAGTAGAAATAGAAATTAAGGTAATATTGGGCTCTGGGAATTTCACTTCTATGTAAATTATTCAAATCTTAAATGCTCTATGGCTAGCATAAGACAGTTATCCCTTTTTCAGTATCTTTTTATTCATAAAACTTAAGAAGAAAGCTGCCCAGGCAATCTTATTATAGCGATGAGTTGTAAAATTTTTTAATTTCTGTTTTTTAAGGATCAAAAATAGCCAATGATATGCTTAATTTGAGATATAGATTATCCCATGGCCTCCATACTAGTGGACATACAGTTTCTGTTAAATGAAACAAGATTCCATTAAAGTAAATGGATAAGTATTGGCCTGGGGAATGTTGATAGCAAGACATTTTCTAATTTCTTTGCTTATTAAAATATACTTTTAAAGTGTTATATTTAGTACTGTGAAATTTGTATGTCTGCTTTTATTTCAGCACGGGATGTTCTGTTACATTAATATTTTTTAAAAATTTATTTTGAGTAGACTATGGGAATAAATTTTTGGTTGATAATTGATTATATGGAAGTAGTTTAGAAAGTTTACTCTTCTTCAGTAATTGTCCAACTCTTAGTGACCCCTTTTGAGGTTTTCTTGGCGAAGACACTGGAGTGGTTTGGCATTTCTTTTTCCAGCTCATTTTGCAGGTGAGGGAACTAAAGTAAACAGTTAAGTAACTTGCCCAGGGTTGCACACACCTAGTTAAGTGTTTGAGGCCAGATTTGAACTCAGGAAGATGAGTTTTTAATGACTTCATGTTTAGCACTTTATCCACTAATTTACAGGATAGACATTTCATGTTTTAGAGTTTTATACATACACACACACACAGAGTTGTTTTTTTTTACTTTGTTCTATAAGAATTCCAATATCTTAAAAGTCATTTTGCAGTTGGTTTTTGGCAAATAATTATCAGGGCACTTGCAGAGGAAAAAATCAGTCCCTGGATGCTTTGCAACAAATGAAGATACTTTGAGTTTGAGTCTATAGGCCATATATGTGGATAATATCAATTGTAAAATAATAGTGACTGCTAAAAAGCAACATTTTAAATACAGGATCTCATTTTTGATTACTTAAGAATGAGAAATATTTGCTGGCATTGTGGTCTGAATAATTAGGTATAGGACATGCATGTCATTCAGGAAAGAATTATAGGAAAAGGATATGTTTTGGAAAAGAGAATTACAATTTATGATAATTTTTTTCCCTTAGAATTTTGGACATGCCTTTAGGTAAGAGGAGAATAGAAATAGCTGTAACCTGACTCACTGAGTGAGCAACATTTATTTTGGTACCAGAATAAAAAAAAAATTATTAAATTATTTTGCCTATTTTAAAATTACATTGGACTGACATTTAATCTTCCTTCACCTACCCAAGGCAGCATTGTTGCTATTTGCATTACATACAATGCATTTCTTTTTTGTTTGTTTTTTGTGGGCCAGTGAGGGTTAAGTGACTTTCCCAAGGTCACACAGGTCGTATCAAGTGTCTGAGGCTGGATTTGAATTCAGGTCTTCCTGAATCCAGACCCAGTGCTTTACACTGTGCCACCTAGCTGCCCCCCATTTCTTTTACTAATTTAACTCAATAGAGTAAGACAAACTTAGTTTGGAAGAATCCTAACAATTGAGTTAAATGAGAAATTATGGGTGTCTAATGTGTATATGTATATACATGCATGTATGTATATAGACACGTATCAGTTAGGAATGACTAGAACACTGAATCTGAAATATATCATATGTATATAAATATATAAGTCTATATTGCATATATGCATATCAATATATGTATATTCAGCTATAATTTGGTTGTCAGAAGGCATGGGTACAGGCAATACATCCTTTTCATGGTGTAAAAATTCTTCATTCTAGTTTCTGACTGCCTAGCTTTCCCCTATTGTCAGTCTATTTGACCTCACTTGGATTTTCTCCCAAGCATTCTGTGTTCTGAATCTTTTTACCTTTCCACCTAACTTATGATTGAAACTTTACTTGCTTTTAGCCTATATAAATACTGTGGTTAATGCAAGTGTGCATTTCTTTGTGTGTGGCTGGGGTGAGGGGCTGGGAGGAGAGGGGTGGAGAAAGCTGAAAAAAATTTGTAGAAGAAACTCTCCTTTTTCTACCTACTGAGATGGTTTCCTATTTTTCTCTCAAGACTGTATGTGGGGGATGTGGGAGTGGCATTTCTGAATTGTTGATATATTTTATTTTTCAGGCCTTCATATCTCTAAATATATCAACACAATCATATGGTGAGCAAACCAAAGTTAATGCATAATACATTTCTATTTTCCAAAGATATGGAGCCTTTATCATTGTAAAAGCCACTAAAAATAAGTACAGACCATTTCTCCCCCCACCCCCTCCCATTTTCTTTTTTCTTCCCAGAAAGACAAAATAACAACAAAGTTTTCTTACCATGGCTTCAATATTTCCAGAGATTTCACAACTCTTTCTTAGCACTTGGTCTTCTAGATCAGAGCTTCTTAAACTTTTTCCACTTGTGACCTCTTTTCACTCAAGAAATTTTTCTGTGACCCCAAGTATTTAGGTATATCAAATACTTATACAAATGAACCATTTTTGTTTGTTTGTTTTTTTGTGGGGCAATGAGGGTCACACAGCTAGTAAGTGTCACTTGTCTGAGACCGAATTTGAACTCAGGTCCTCCTGAATCCAGGGCTTTATCCACTGTGCCACCTAGCTGCTCCCAATCAATCAAACATTTTTGCAACCCCGACAGTTGCAACTCTCTGTTTAAGAAGCTTTGTTCTAGATAGTCTGATATTTCAATTTGTATTGAAGTATTATTCATGAATGAAAGGCAGCATGGAATAGTGGGTAGAAGGCTGTCCTTTTCTTAAGGAGCAACTAGATTCAAAACCTGTCTCTGATACTCAAGACTGTGCCTATGGGCAAGTCCATTAATCTCTCTAAGTATCAGATAATTCTGTAAGGCTTAATTGCTAAATTGCTGATCTCCAAAGGCAAGGCCCCCTCCCTCTGGGGTGTAGTCAACCTGTTGGAGGAAGACTGGTCATATCCAAATTGCCCCAAAATTGTCAATCATGGGGCTTGTCTGTATAACCTTGACAAATCATCACCTATCAGTCCCATGCTGTGCCCCATCCCACTGCTATGTAGAATCCCAGAGACACATACTTTTCATTTTGAATGGATATGAGTGAGTTTCACAAAATAAATAGGTATGATAAGTTTTCACAGATTTCATTAAGTTGTCTTGTCCCCCCCCCCCCAAACCCAGTCCTCTTCTGAAATGTCCCTATTACTGCTTTACCATCCTTCTGGTCCCCTGGGACAATAAACTAACTCTGTGGCACCTTCATTCAGCTCCTCACTCTAAGTCATTCCATATACAGTTCTCAAGAGTTTTGTTCTCAGGACCCCTTTACATTTAAAAATTAGGAAAGAGAAAAAATAGAAAGTAATAAACATTTATTTAGTATTTACTATTTGCCAGGTTCTATGCTAAGTGTTTTATAAATATTATCTAATTTGATTGTCATAATAACTTTGTGAGATGGGTGTTATCATGATCCCCACTCTGAGGCAGACAAAAGTTGACCAGGATCACAGTCAATAAAGTGACTGAGCTTGGATTGGAAATCAGGTCTTTCTGATTCCAGGCCTAGCACTCTATCCATTGTAACACCTAGCTGCCTCATTGAGGAACCCTCAAAGAGCTTTAGTTTACATGGGTTATATAAATAAATATTAACCATATTGTAAATGAAAATATATTAATATTGTTATGAAAATAAGTTTGACCTTGTGGACTCCTAAAAGGGATCTTAGGGACTTCTGGGGTCACCAGACCATATTTTGAGATCCACTGAATTAAATTATTGCTATAACCTCCTGACTGGTCTTTCTGTTCCAAGTCTCTTGTCTCTCCTATCCATCTTCTACACAGCTGCCAAAGAGATTTTCCTAAAGTTCTGACTATGTCATTCCATTTTCATTAAAAGTCCCTGGCTCCCTAGTATTGACTTGAGGATCAACTATAAGCTCCTTTTTAAAAATGCTTTTTCTTTTAAAATAATGAACATTTTTATTTAAAGTTTGGTTTCCAAATTCTATCCCCTTTCCCTGAGATGGTAAGCAATCAGATATAGGTTATACATGTGCACTGGTCTCAACCTAGCTTTGAATATACATTAGGCATATATTTCTCTATATCACATATATGTATGTGTATATGTACACATATATATGTATATATGCATATGTAAACATAATGTTTGTATGTACATATATATGCATACATATACAACACACACAAATATAAATAAAATACTCATTTACGTGAATTCCCTATACATATGCATCGATATGTGTGCTTGCATAATGTGCATATATTAATCTACATTCACATGCATTGTGCATATATTATATACACATTATTTGCATATGTACACATACATATATACCTATGCAGCCATACATGATGCTATGTAAAGAAAGTAGAATCATGTAAAAAAGATGAATGTATTTATACTGAAATCTTTCTATTGAGTCAAAACCAAGGATGATTCCCTTTTCCCTTGCATTCTGTATAGTGAATATTTGCACAGGACTTGCTGAAAATCAATAATGACATTAATTGAGGTTTGTCATTTTATTATTTTTTAAGTAAAAATTTATTTTAAAATATCTTAAGCTGCTTCACTAATTAGAATAATCAAACTAACTGAATGATTAATTCCCTATTTATTATTGTTTATTTCTGCCCTATGATTGAAGTATATTCTTCCTTATTTATTTTAATCATAGCAAATGTATTTCTGTTATTAAATATTTATTTTAATACATTTTCATTGTTTTCTAATCTTTTCAGTTTCCACTTTGTGTGTTTTGTAATATGTTAATAGTAGTACATTACATGTTTTAAACAAAAATATAAATGTAGAAGTTTTGTCTATCAGATAAATTTACTGACAAGGATATACAATTTTAAAAATTGATAGCTACTGTACTAAGTTATTGATGGATTGCTCCACAGCTAAAATTAAATACCCTTGATTTTAAGATCATTGATTTAGAGCTTCTAGGGACCTTAGAAACTAATCTAATCCCTTCATTTTACATATGCATGTACTGAGGCTTTAGAAAGGGTAAATGACTTTGCCAAGGTCACACAGGGAACACAGGATAACAGTGGGACTTGTACCCAGGTCCTCTGACTCTACATTAATACTATATTGCCTCTCACATAATTGTTGATAATTTAATATATTCTTAAATAACAGGTTTGCATTTAAGAAGAGTCTTTAGTGTGATAAGTAAAAAGGCTGATTAATGTTAGGAAATTGTATGTTAGGCTTGTAGAAGATTTGTGGGAAAATATTTTGGGGTGAAGGGTTTTAACCTTCAAATAGCACATTCCCTTTGCTCTACTTATCAGCAGTTACAGCCACTTGCTTCTTTTCTTAACAATGGGCAGCAATAGATTCATCAGTTTGGAACATTTAAAACTAAAAAATAGTTCTTCAAAAAGATTGCTGGAGTATTAAGGAATCTGTACATCAAATATATTATTCTTCTGTTGTTATAAAAGCATTTAAGGTCAGGAACATGAAAGTTTTGGGGAGCAATGATGTCAGAGAGCAGAATTACTTTTTGAATATGTTTATAGCACCTTAGTCTTAAGAGAGTCTTAAAAATAAAATAAAACTCAAAAACATTTTATTGATGTCTTTTTTATATTCACTTTGCACTATACTTCATATTGATCCCTTCCTTGTGACAAAGAAAATAAATTAAGTGCAAGCATTTTTTTTACAATATCTGACAATGTTTATAATATTCTTCTAGTAGGGATGGAGATGTTTCATCAGCTGCATCTCATGTAGTCTTGCAGTTGAATGAAGGTTTCTTTCTAAGCATGAAAGTTTGAGGACTTTGTTTTCAAAATTCAAATTACTATTAGTTTCTCCTAATTTATAATACATTACCTAAATATGATTTTAGGTTGCATACGCAATTATTTAACACTTACTATACGTCAAACATTCTATTATGTTCAGCCACTAACTGCCAGCATCCACCAACCTGAGAGAATAAAGAAGAGTTGAAATAAATTTGAATAGGATACAATTATCAGTCATTCAGTTGGTTGGTATAGTCTGCCTAAGACCTCAAGCAAGTTACAGCACATTCTAAGGCATAAGCCTTTTCTAGGACACACACACACACACACACACACACACACACACACACAAATGCAGGCCCATAAAATGCCTGCTGGATAAACAATCTTTAGATCTACACAGTACTGCTAAATCGATGGCTTGCTTGACTTTCTGGCACCTTTTTTTTTTTTTAAACAAAAAGATCAAATTTATGGCTTTGTTAGAAGAGACATTTGGAAATGCTGACCTTGAGGTTTTAACTTTTATCTATTGCTTTCAGGAAGATTCAGGCCAGGGGTAATGCTGAAACTTTCTTTAAGGCTATTGGCATAAACTACTGACTTCTTGCTTCCAATAGGGTTCCCTCTCTTAAGTATGGTAATGGCTAAACTAATAAGGCCTAGGACCTAGGATTGGCTTTTACTTCTCAATCTGAGTTCATGTCTAAGGGCACTAAATATGAATTAATCCACTACAGGTCTGTTATTGAGAGTTCAGGCATAGTTAATTCAGGAATAAAACATTACTGCTTGAAATATATACATACTTAATTTAAATTTCAGGTCTATATCTTCAAGTGTGTATGTGAACACACATATGTAGTAATAAATGTGTGTTTATTATGTGCACATATGTACATTTATGTCTATCTGAAGCCCAAATACGTGTGTATATGCATGTATACACATATATGTATACATGCATGCATATATACACAGAGACAGAGATATATAAATACCTGGATATATGTCTGAAATTTAAATTATGTGCATGCATATGTGTGTATATTACCTGAAATTTAAATACCAGAAAAATTAAAACATGTTGAAATTAAAGCTATGCATGCTGTGATAAGAATATCATGTTGCTCACTTTATGGTAATTTTACGAAAAATTGTATATTCTGAATTTATGGATTCTATGATACTATATTTAAGCCCATACTTAAAATTTTACTCTCAAATTATGAGTCATCAATTTCCAAGTATCAACTGTGCTACTTTTCAGTAATAGTTACATATTCTTAGTAGGTTCGAATATGTAACTGTTTCCACTCATACACTGATTTAATTGTGTAATTATATATTCTGTGGTCATGGGTAGTAGATTGATACTGAGCAAAATGTTAATATCTTTTGACATTTACATTTATTTTCTCCATTAAAGTATTTCCTGTCCTTGGATTTATGAAAGAAAAAAAAAAGGAAGCAAAATAGAGATGATTAACATGAGATTAATGTAGAGCCTTGAATAACATGTTTGTTTTGTAAAATAAATAATCCATCTAATTGATTTTTTCCAGCATTTAAAGCTTTTTGAGTCAAATAGCTATTGGGTAGCTAAAGCTCACTAGAAAATCCATCCTGCAGTTTTCTTCATTTGTAAGTGATTCTTCCATAGGATGTGCTTATCACATCACTTCAGAAACAATACCAGACATCTTAGAGTAGAGGTCATATAATTTTGCTCAAATTTTCATACTGACATTTAAATGTCATAACTAGGAACCTAGGACCTCAAAGCTATATTGGAGAAAGAACCACACTTCATTCAGAGGTTGGACTAGATGACCTCTATGATCTCATATAAATCTTAAGTTTCTATGATTCTAACATCCTTTGAAGAGAGGCAGTGTTGTATAATGCAAAAAGTACTGGAATTAGAGTCAGGAAACCTTGTTTTCCAGCCTGGACATTTATAACATTAGTAAAGTGACAAGATATTTGAGTCTCGTTTCCTCATCTATAGATTAGCTTAATTACACTTGGAACTATGAACTCATAGGACTATTGGAAAGATTAAAATGGATTTATATACATAATGTTTGTAAATAAGTAAGTATATTTATGTATAGTGATTTTTTTCACCATAAAACATTATATGTTTGAGTTGGCATCATTATTTGTTAATTACAAAGTAAATGAGTTAATTTAGTCAAACATCAAATATGATAATAGTAAGTCACATTTATATACTCTTTTATGCTTTGCCAAATACTTTTCTTGAAACTACCCTGTGAGGCATGGGATATAATTATTTTTATCTTCATTTCACAGATAAAGAAACTGAGTTTCTGTTTGTTTTTGTTTTTTGTGGGGCAGTGAGGGTTAAGTGACTTGCCCAGGGTCACACTGCTAGCAAGTGTCAAGTGTCTGAGGCTGGATTTGAACTCAGGTCTTCCTGAATCCAGGGCCAGTGCTTTATCCACTCTGCCACCTAGCTCCCCCAGAAACTGAGTTTCCTAGAGGCTAAATGACTAATCCATGATCACTCAACTCACCAGTATTAGACTGTAAGTTCCACAAATATGGAGATTGCTTTCTTCTCTGTATTTGTATGGGCTTTGCATATAGTAGGGGCTTATTAAATATTTTTTGATTGATTGTATGAAGTATTTAAGGCAGGATTTCATCCCAGGACTCCAGACTCCAAAACCAATGTACCATCCATTATACCACATTGTTTTTTGAGGGAAAAGATTGTTGTCTGCACTGAGGCTAAGAGAATAACCACAATGATCACATTTTACTTTCAAAGGTAATGTAACACAGAAGCTATTTCAATATCTCTTCCTATGTTGAGAGAGAAAGGCAGACTTTTGAACTTCCCCTATGTTGGTTGGAGCCACAAGAGTAATTAACCTTCAACAACTATTTCTCTGCAACATTCTACCCTTTGAAACCACTTATATCTAGAGAATTGTCCAAAAGTCCCCAGGCAACCATTTTCATTTTTATCTCCATGCTCAATAATCTGTACTACTTCTAATGCTCAATTATTAAGAATTATCTAGCGGGGCAGCTAGATGGCGCAGTGGATAGAGCACTGGCCCTGGAGTCAGGAGTATCTGAGTTCAAATCCGGCCTCAGACACTTAACACTTACTAGCTGTGTGACCCTGGGCAAGTCACCTAACCCCAATTGCCTCACTAAAAAAAAAAAAAAAAGAATTATCTAGCTATAATTTATTTTCCTCATACAAAATATTTTTTAAATGGTTGACATTCTGCTTTCTGATTGCCTCAAGTGCATTAACTGTAGAAAGATCACTTATTCCTTTCATCATATTATAATCTATGTAAATATTTCATGTCATTATTTAATCTCAGATGAATACCATTTAGGCATGCCACCAACTGAATTATATTCTTTTCTATTAATAAATATCAGTAGAATATTTTATCGGTCTTTATATATTTCATTTAAGGGAAAACAGAATGAATGCAGGTCTCATTTTTAGTAATATGCCTTTCATACTTTAATTAGGATAGTACTGAAGCATGGCCAATGGGTCTCAGTGCCTGGGGTGAGCAATGTTCCTAGAAGCCCCTCCTTCCTGTAAGCTATGAGTACTGAAAGTCAGGAACCTGCCATAATTTTGTCAAGAAGTCCCTGAAATAGGGGCAGCTAGCTAGGTGGTGCAGTGGATAGAGTACCGACCCTGGAGTCAGGAGTACCTGAGTTCAAATTCGACCTCAGATACTTAACACTTACTAGCTGTGTGACCCTGGGCAAGTCACTTAACCCCAATTGCCTCACTAAAAAAAAAAAAGTCCCTGAAATTAGCATCTTTCTGGTATAGTGGTGGACAACTAAAACTGAGGGAAAATAGATGTGATCTGTTTACTTTTGATCTCACTTTTGTTTCTTTTAAACATGATGTTCTCATTATCAAATTAGGGAAATGTACTTCACTACATTAATCTAACAGTTGCATACTATTTGAAATAATTTTCTTGAAAAGTTTTTAATCTTTATGTCTTTTGTGTTATCTTTAGGGAGTATAAGAAACACTGTCCTGTAGTGATTCATAAACTAGCTGACGTTCAGTTGAACATTTTTATCCATATACCAATGAATGACTCTGCTTCACTCTGTGCTCGCTCGCTCTCTTTCTCTCTCTCTCTCTCTCTCTCTCTCTCTTTCGGTTTCCATGTTTCTCTGTATTCATTACACGCACCATATGCACCATTCCCCCACCTTGGTCTATTGCTGCTGCTTGAGAACTTCCACCATAGAGAATAGGGAATCCAACCCCTTAATTTCACAGATGTGAAAATTGAGGTTCAGAGAGAAGACTGAATGGTACAGTGGAAAGAGGACTGTATTTGGAATCAGAGGACATGGGTTCAGATCTCATCTGTCTCCATCTCAGTGATCTTGGAGAAATCTAAGTTCTTTTTTTTTTTTTTTTGTGGGGCAATGGGGGTTAAGTGACTTGCCCAGGGTCACACAGCTAGTAAGTGTCAAGTGTCTGAGGCCAGATTTGAACTCAGGTACTCCTGAATCCAAGGCTGGTGCTTTATCCACTGTGCCACCTAGCTGCCTCTGAGAAATCTAAGTTCTGAGTCCCTCATTTGAGAGTCTAGGTCCTTGCTAGCCCTCAATCACGGATCCTGTGGTCTTCAGTGTCTGCCAGGGTGCCACATGCTCTGACCAAAAGAGCTGTGCTCTGTAAATTCTGAAATATCTGAAATCCACTAGCCCATAATTCTTTTTTTTTTTTTTTTTAGTGAGGCAATTGGGGTTAAGTGACTTGCCCAGGGTCACACAGCTAGTAAGTGTTAAGTGTCTGAGGCCAGATTTGAATTCAGGTACTCCTGACTCCAGAGCCGGTGCTCTATCCACTGTGCCATCTAGCTGCCCCAACAAGCCCCTAATTCTTAAAAGCAGTGACTGGAATGAGGTTCTGAGCATGTTCCCTGTGTTTAAAGGTGACATCAAGAAGGATGGTGAAGGAGTTACTAGTTCAATAAGGGTCACTGACCCTGTGGACAATAGAATTTAGGATAGAAGGGTCATAGAATTAGGTATCTGACTGAGGCAGCTAGATGGCACAATGGATAGAGTACCAGAGTCAGGAAGGCTTGAGTTTGAATCTGGCCTCAGATACTTACTAGCTGTGTGACCCTGGGCAAGTCACTTAAGCCTGTTTGCTTCAGTTTCCTCATCTGTAAAATGAACTGGAGAAAGAAATGGCAAACAAATCTAGTATCTTTGCCAAGAAAACCCTAAATGGGGTCACAAAGCATTGAACAAGACTGAAATGACCGAATAACAATAAATAGGGGCTATCTTGGAGCAAGCTTGCATTGGCTTGCAATGGATTGTTTAAATTTCAATGTGAGCATTAACATATTAGAAATCAGCAAACATTATGACTCAAGGCCTTGATTTATGGTTTTACTGATTGGACTTAAAGTAATAGAAAAATGTCAGTAATACAGATTAAACCTAAAAGTGTTTCAGTTAAACATTTTTTTTTGTTGTTTCCATAGAAAGATGGTTGTTAAACTTCAGCACACTCCTGAGTGTAAGGGTGGATGGGAGAGTCTGGTAGAAAAGGTAAAGAAATTTAATAATTAAAGACAGGAAATGATGAAAGTGGCCTCATATAATACAAGAAAATATATAGGGAATCCCAATTAAACAAGAGAAGGTATGAAAAATTAGCAGTGAAGTGTCATTCTAATGAAATAAGGATAATATTAGATTGTGTAACTTGACGTGTAGTGTATCAAAGCTGTGCGAAATAGTTCTGTGATTACTCAACATCAGCAAAAACCTTAATAATATGGTGTCTTATTTAGGACTCTGCAGGCTAAAAAGTCTGTCATTGAGAATGACAAAGAAAAGACTTAGGAATTCATCAATATTTAGCATTTAAATCCATTCACAAACTGAGTCCAAATTGTCTTTATATGTGGGGAAACTGAGGCAAACAGTGGTTAACACTTTCTCAGGTTCACATAGCTAATACATGTACGAGGCAGGATTTCAATTCAAATCTTCCCCACTTAACCACAGTACTCTATTACACTATCAGGAAGGGACCTTAGAGCAGGTGATATTAACTTTTTTGTGTGTTCTGCCCCAGAAAGGTTTGTCATTTTTCCTCCTCACACATTTATTTTTTGGAGGGAGGGGGGAGCTCCTCACACACTTAAAAACATCAAACTGAACTAGCCACCTTGTGATACTTTTATATGCTGTTCCAACCAGTCCTGCCCCCCCTACCCCAATCATTGTAATAATGCCTGTGCAGAAACTTTTTTTAGTTTCAAGTAATCAAAGTTATCTATTTTTTTTTGCAATTATCTCTATCTTTTGTTTTGTTAGGAATATATTTTTTACTCACAATTGTGAGAGGTAAATGATCTTTTTTCTTTTCTAATTTGTTTTTATACTGTGATCTTTAATATGAAAGCAATGTATCCATTAAGAATGTATTGATTTGTGGCAGGTTGCTTTCTAGTTTTCCCAGCAGTTTTCATTACATAGGGAGTTTTCCCTAGGTCATTTGTTTCCTACTTTATCAAACATTGGGTTAACGAGTTCTATTTTTTCTGAATCTCCCTTGTTTAATAAGTTCCCCTGATCTGTCCCTTTATTTATTTATTTATTGGTGGGGCAGTAAGAGTTAAGTGACTTGCCCAGGATCACACAGCTAGTAAGCGTCAAAGTGTCTGAGGCCAGATTTGAACTCAGGTTTTCCTGAATCCAGGACCTGTGCTTTATCCACTGCACCACCTGGCTACCCACTGTCCCTCTATTCTTTAAACTAATACCAGATGATTTTGATGACCACTGCTTCATAATATAGTTTGAAGTTTTGATGTGTTATTTCCTCCTTTTATCCTTACTTCTTTACATTATTTTCCTTTGGATCTTTTGTTTTTTTCCAAAAAATTTTTTTAAAGTTTTATCAAGTTCCATAAAGTATCCCTTTGGTAATTTGATTGGTATAACATAAAAACCATAAACTAGTTTTGTTAGTATTGTCATTATTGTTGTATTGACATGATCTAGACAAGAACACTCAATATTCCTCTGACTATTCTGGCTATTGTTGTTTGAAATTTCATTAAGGATCTCTTTGTAATTGAATCTATACTTTTATTTTTTGATTGGGAAGTTGATCCCCAAATACATTATGCATTTTGTGCTCATTTGGGGAGGGATTTGCTTTATATTATTGCTTCTATTTTGATTATTTTTATATATATATTCTAAAGCATTTTGGAATGTATAAGTGTATTACTGATATTGATTTATTGTCTATTATTCTTTTCAGCAAAATATAGTTTCTTTGCCTGTCCCTTTTTATTTTTAGAATGTTTGTTCTTTTTGCATTGTCTGATAGCATGATGGGAACTCCTGATTTTTTTTAATCACACATGAGGCTTAGTATTTTTGTTTTATAATCTCAGTTTTATTTTGTGTATGTCTTCGCTTTTTAAAATACCTTTCTTTTAAACAATAGATCATGGGGTTTTATTTTCTTATCCAATCTGTCAACCTTTTAAAAAATGTTTTTTTTTAAAGTTTTGAGTTCTAAATAGATTTATTCCTTTCCACCCTCCCCCACGCATGAGAAGGCAAGTAGAATTGTTTCAATTATACATGTAAAATAATACAAAGCATTTCCATATTAGTCATTTAGCCAAAACAAAAATGTATTTAATTTCATTAATCATCTTTCAAAAGGTGGATAGCATTTTAAAATTTTGTGTCCTTTGGAACTGTCTTGGGTCACTGAATTGATCAAAGTGGCCGATTCTTTCACAGTTGATAATAGTTACAACATTGCTGTTAGTATGCGTAATGATCTCCAAGTTCTTCTCACTTTACGTTACATTAGACCTTATAGGTCTTGCCATGTTTGTATGTTCTTGTTTTTTTCTGAAACCACCCCCTCATAATTTCTCATAGCAGAAGAGTACTCTATCACAATCATATGCCACAACTTGTTGAGCCATTCCCCAATTGAAGACCGTCCTCTCAATTTTAAATTCTTTGCCACCATGAAAAAGAGCTGCTATAAGTATTTTTGTGTATGTAGGTCTTTTTCTTTTTCCTTTGTTCTTTTTGGGATACAGACCTGGTACTGGCATTGCTGGGTCAAAGCTTATGCACAGTTTTATAGTTCCAAATAGTTCTCCAGGGCGATTAGACCATTCACAACTCCACCATCAGCTTATTAGTGTTTTTCCCCAATTCCCAAACTGGAAAAAATGTCTCACCCTGACTTTTTATTCACTCTGCTACTCCAAAATTTTGAATTATTATTATAAAGTTGTTTGGAGGGGAATTTTTGGCATAGTTCAGCTGGGTTGATGCCTTTACTCTGCCATCTTTCAGTCTTTTTTTTTTTAAATCAGATTATTTAATCCATTCACGCTTAAGGTTGTAAGAGTTATGTTGATGTTTTCCTCCATCTGTCTCTAAAATTTTTTTTTCAAATTATGTTTTTCCTCTCGTCTTCTGAAAATACAATATTATGTTGCTTCAGTTATTTTAATCTTTTTTTTTTAAAGGTAGTCCTGTTCCTGTTGCCTCTTTTCCCTTCCCTACAATCTCCCCTTTTTGTTTGTTACCCTTTCACTTTAGGGTCTTGTTTTATTTGTTCTACTTTTCTGCTTTTATATGGTTCTATATCTCTTCCCCTTTTTTTTCTCCTCAGTTAATTAAGTCCCCCTTCCTTTCCTCCCTTTCAGATAGTCCTGTTCATTAGTGTGTGTGTGTGTGTTTTAAATTTCATTTTTAGTGCCCTTTTCCAAAAAAGTTTTCTCCCACACTTTTCATTATCCATTTCCATTTTCTATTTACTCTAGACACTCATCTGATCCATGACCCCTAAAATCACGTAGTCTCTCTCTCTCTTTTTTCTCTGTATTCTTTATTTAATCAAAACTTTGAAGGAACCCATTCTAGGCTCTGCTCATTAAGTGTTTTCTGTCACTCCCTTACCCCAAGAACTCTTCTTTTCTGTTGTGCCTCACTTTCAGAACAATGCCAAATTATTGCAGGTGTCGTAGAGGACACTGCTCCATGATAGAAAACTACCCCACCTTTGTGTATCTATACCCTTTTTTGTTGAACTTTTTTTCTACATTTTTTTTGAAAGTTCCTCCCTAGGTCCATGCTCTCCTATGCCTCCATGTAACAGTTGCACCCAGATGTTCCAATTCCTCCCTTTCTAGGACAAATAGACTTTTCAGGCACACCTCCACCAGCCTCATCCAATGTAAGGTTCTCATCTCCTTCAACCCATAGTAGCCTTTATCAGAGAAACCTACTCCCATCTCCATATTAAGGCCTCTTTTCTTTCCTCTGCTTTTCAGTCTTCCCCACTTCCACATCCACTTCCCTGTAGGTACTTTTCTTTCTGAGATCACAGAGTTCCCCTTCTCCTCATTTTTAGCCCTTTATTTGACCCTGGTATGTCTTTCCTGTGTTCTCTTTCCCTTGTCCTTTTGTATACACTCCCATGTTATAGTCTTTTCTTTCCCTTGCCCTTTTGTGTACTCTCCCACAAAAGAAGCATTCACATTTAGGCAGTTCAGAGATATGTAGCCCTGATGTTTCCAGGTTACATCCTCTGTCAGGCTTTTGCTCCTGAAGGGCTATGGCTCAGCTGACTGTCAAGGCCCAAGCAAAATCTTCAGTCTAGAGACAGGGTTTCGGTGGCATGAAAAGAGGGAGGGAGCAGTAAGGCATAAACTAGGCTTTTGAGGTAAGCCTGGGTTGTGTCCTGAGGTCTGCTAGTGACGCCTCAGGGCCAGTAACTTGGTAGGTAGATAAGGGTGCTGAGTGAGCTCAGGGTCAGGGACCATCAGGTCCTGGTTTAGGCTTAAAAAAACACAAACTTCTTTTGGATTCTGGGTGTTCTGTACCATGGAAATAGCTGGTATGGCTTTATCTTTGGTGCATAATTCCTATTTTGGAAAAGTTTGAGAGGTTGTGGTCATTGGGAAAATACCTTGCTGCTTCTTTGACCCAGAAAACAATTTTACTTGACCAGTTATTTCCTAACTCTACTAAGGGCAGAATAATAACAAAAACACAATATGTTTAAAATAGAGAACAAATAACTGGTTAGGAAGAATTTAATGTCTTTTTTTGAAAATCATAATAAACTGTTGTGGTACCTAATAAAATCCATCTTTTTGTAATTATTTGAAAAATCATTTTTAAAAGTTTTCCTCACCTTTCTGGGTCTAGGCAGATCAAAGCTACTTTTGAAGGCTTAGAGAAATTAAGTGACCTTTTAATATTTCATTTGCTTCTATGTTTGTGGCCCTGCTTAAAATTGCTTTCTTTATATGTGAGACTGGTAGTCTATGGCCTACGGTTCTTTCCATACATTGTTTATCTTTTGATTAGCTTTACAAATAGGTGGTTCCCTCAGTTTTCATTTAACAAGCCTCATGTTGCTACTGTTAAAAATAAAGGAGAATGACTAAAATGTTGTAAGCAAATATAATGGGTTATTATTATGCTTTAAGAAATCTTTAATGTGATGAGTATGGAGAAACATGGGAAGACTAAAATAAACTGATGCAGACTTAATTCAGCAGAACCAGGAAAACATATACAATGATGATAAAATATAAATACAAAGAACAAAATCACTGAAAGCTAAGTTGTAATGACTAAGCTTATTTCTAAGGAAGAAATATAAGAAAGCACCCCCATTTTAAGAGCAAAGAGCTATGGATGAGGAATGCTGCATATGTGAGATTTTTTTTCTATCTTTTGGTTAGTGTTTTTCTGAACTATTCTCTCCCTTTTATTCTTTCTTATAAGGTCTGGCTTTCTTAGCAAGGAAGGGTGGCAGGATATCTTAGAGAATGTAGAAGATATAAAACCAAAAGAATATCAATAAATATTTATTTTTAATTGGAAAGGAAGTTGCTTTCTTTTCCTTCCTTTCTTCTTTCCTTTCTCTCTCTTTCTCTTTCTCTCTCTCTCTCTCTCTCTCTCCCACTTAACCACTAGATTTGTGACCAATTTCCTCATCTATAGAATGAGTGGGTTGATCTACATGGTTCCTGAGGTCCCTTATAACTCTATATTCTTATAACTGTGATCCTGTTAATAGAAGAAAGAAGAGCTGCTTTAGGTGGGTACACTGTCAGTAGTGAGTAATGATAGCAAGAGAGACTACATTTAAAAAAAGTAAAGAAAAAATTTATTAAAAGATTTGTAACGATTGGAATAACGCCACCTGCTGGATACTTACTGTAGAAGAGTTCTGCCCATGAAGGGAAGGTCTTTGAGGGCAAGACCAGGAGTCAGGAAGTGACGCGGGCTAGTGGGAGGAGGAAGGAAGAGACTGGCGCTCAGGCTCGCTCTCTTTCCTCTGGACTCTGGTGGAGAGCGGAGCTAGAAATGTGCTCTCCCTTTAATAGATAGGAATCTAGGCCTTTTTCTCTCACTTTACCAAATTCTTATTCTCCTTAATAAATGCTTAAAAGTCTAACTCTTGCTAAAGCTTATAATTTATTGGCGACCACTCATTAAATATTTTAGACAGACTAGCTAGAATTTTAACCCTTAACAGATGGCTGACCACGAAGAGGAAAGCTAACCCTCAGTCTTCTTCTGATCTGCTGGTTGGGTAAGAAATTTCCCCTCCCTCTCCCTTTAACTGCTAAGTACTGGTGTACTGGCTGTGTTTTTCCTTTGAATTTTTTCGAATGGACCTTTTAAACTCCCTAATTATCCTATTTTTGATTTTGGTCTGTTTAACCAGACAAATGGGAGATAAGATCATGTTAATGCTTTGTTTTTGTGGATTTTCTATTTTTCTTTTTATTTTTGTTAAAAGAGCCAGCAACTTACTCACACAAGGAAATATCTCTCCCTCTCCCAACCATGCTTTTTCAGAGAAACCTGAAGAGATTCCCGCAGCTTTTCCCAGTTCTAACACTAATTGTTGCTCTAATTTTGCATGCCTGGAGGCAATGACCCACCCTCTAGAAGCTTTTAATCCCCTAGCACCTGGAGGCAAAGTGGGGGAAGAGGAATCCAGGCCTGAGTTCAAAATCAAGTCTGATTCAAATTGCTCTGGTCCCTCCCCTCCTCTCCAGACCCCACCCTCTACTCCTCCTATGGCCAAGCCCATTGCTTCCCCTGCCTGGGAAGTCCAGAGATCTGATGCGCATGCTCAACTTTTTCTACCTGCATTTGCAGCTTCAGGCTCAGCCCTTCCCCGGCCTGGCTGTGCTTTTGAGACAATCTTAGAAAACTCTTTAAATTCCAGATATGCTCGTTTTGTTCATAATTTTGCTAACCTGCTTTTGTCTTTAATTAGTAATCTTATAAAGCATTTGTATGGTGAAAAGACTGACAGACAATATAGAGGGGTTAAAGAAGAAAAACTTAAGCTGAATAAGAATGACAATCAACATAGTTCAAGACTCTGCCTCTTTTGCCATGGAAGGGTATATATTTTACAGAAATGTAGAAGTAAGCAGCAAGGTATTGATATGAGTATTGGGGATTTTAGATATCGGAATCAAAAGTGTTCTAACTTTACTCAGAGTATTAAGGTCAGTTCAGAGGTTACATAGGATTTCTATGCCATTACATATACATTTTGAAATTAATGGTATGGGTTTATTTTCATAGAGATTTTCATGCTTTTGAGATTGGGTCTTATACTTAGTTTCTAAAACAAGGAGAATATCTGTAAAAGTTTTTTATAGTCATGTGATCAAGTTTATATTTTATAATACTCTTATTAATATTAAGTTCATATTCATTTAGATTTCCCTAGTTTGAATTTCATTGTCTTTTATTGTTCCATGTGTATTTTTTTTCTATTTATTCATCTCTAATTTTGAAACATTGCAAGATGGTTTTGATTTCATAATACAATGTTAATTCTAGGAGTATTGTGCTCCCATATTCTGAGTTATTTGTTTTTGTTATTTTTCTCAACTGATTATTTGATCAAACTCTTTAAAGCATTTCCCTGGCAAATTGGTTGCCATGGCAAGTGTAAATTGATTCTAGAAGTATTATTTTTGATAAGCATATTCCAAAAAAAAAAAAAAAGAGGGGAACATTTGTAAAAGTTTTCTTTGGGATTGTGTTGTGCTTTAACTTGTATTTAAATATGTTCAGATTTTTCAAAAAGTAATTGTATACTAAGTTTAAAAAAAAGGGGTATTATTTGAAATTGTTGCATAATTATATATTGTGTTCTGAGTCAAGATGTATTCACATTTTTTGCAATCATTTATTATCCTCAATTTTTAAATCCATATGAGACTTGGATTATGGGAACTTATCATTTAAGATATTAATTGCCTTTATTCTGAGTTATCAGATGCCAGTTGGCCAAGATGCCATCCAATCACAAGAGGAATACATGCAAGAGCAGACACTGAACTGTCACATGAGGGGAGAGACATGCATGAAGTCAAGGTATGGCCGAGGGAACGGCTTTTGACAAATGTTGAGGTTGGATTCTCTTGGTTTAATATTTTATTCTCTTTTTCCCCACAATATTGTACAGATGGCTGGAAGTATTCATCCCACCCATCTCACTTCTACACCTGGCTTCTATGCTCCCTCCTATATGCCTGATGCCATGGACATCTCAATCCCATGCATCTGATTAAGTCTGACTCAGTTTCTTCCAATATGTTCGGTGGCATGGACATATATTCCATCCACCTCTTTTAAGCCTGGCATACTGTATGGGCAGTACATACTGCTCAAGTGTGGGAATGCTCATATCCCATCATTTCTCTGTTCTTTTATGGTAACCCCCATAATTATCTCAGGTGTCATGATAAATACAGTGTTGAATTTGGCCTTGACATCTGTTACCAATTATATTAGATTTTTTAATTTCTCATAATGGCATGAGGATAATTAGGCAGATGGTGCAAAAAGTGATGAAACAAAGATAAAAATTATTTTTAATAATTAATATCGCAGCAATTGTCTTCTCAATTACCCTCCATAAGGGGGGGACTATAGTAATATTATAATTTTAAAGAATGTTTCAATTTTTGTTTTATTATATGTTTCATGTGTAACAACTAAGATTCTGAATTCCCTTAGACATGTTTTTGAGAACTTTCATTGTTTGATTTGATTATTGACAAAGCTATTTTAAAGTTGTGTTAAGCTCAATTTTGTAGGAAATTTCCTGGCTGATTACCAGTATCCACACATCAACCCCTGAAAAGACTTCCATTCCACGACTACACCTAGAGGACATCTAAGAAAAGACTTTCAGAGACTTTAAATGAACAGTTTTGATTTGTTGTTTTTTTTTTTTTTTTTTTTTTTTTTTTCTCTTTCTGTTATAATATACACCATCTGTAATATGTATTCTCTGCAGAGGCCCTCCCTTTGCAAGACTAATGTCAAAGCGTCAGTTCATGAGGACAAAAAAAAAAAATCGCCCCTCTGGACAAAACTTTCCTCTCTTCCTTTTCTATATTGTTGTTCACATATTATTAGTTATCAATAGTTATTATATTCTTTTTACTGTTCCGTCAAGGAAATATTTTGTTTCTTGAGGAACAACAGGGGGGACTGTAACGATTGGAATAACGCCACCTGCTGGATACTTACTGTAGAAGAGTTCTGCCCATGAAGGGAAGGTCTTTGAGGGCAAGACCAGGAGTCAGGAAGTGACGCGGGCTAGTGGGAGGAGGAAGGAAGAGACTGGCGCTCAGGCTCGCTCTCTTTCCTCTGGACTCTGGTGGAGAGCGGAGCTAGAAATGTGCTCTCCCTTTAATAGATAGGAATCTAGGCCTTTTTCTCTCACTTTACCAAATTCTTATTCTCCTTAATAAATGCTTAAAAGTCTAACTCTTGCTAAAGCTTATAATTTATTGGCGACCACTCATTAAATATTTTAGACAGACTAGCTAGAATTTTAACCCTTAACAGATTTATAAAGCAAAGTAGGCAGGAGAGATTTTTTTTTTGCAGTAGCAAGCCATCCTACATACTTTTTAATACAGCACAAAATAATAATTGATGATCCTGATGATGACACATTTATCTAGCACTTCAAGATTTACAGTGTACCTTCTGGAGACATGATGAAAAAAATTAAATTATATTCATTATCCCTTTTTGGGGGGATGTAGGGAAACATACAGTACATTGTAGAAAACAATGTCCAAAGGCCATCCCAAATGGCAGAAACTACATCAATATGTTAAGGACATATAATTTGGCCCATGTCTCCTTCCAAGCCATTGATGATTTATAGTCTTAGACAACTGCCTAAGGTTCTGAGAGGTTAAATGATTTGCCATGGTCCTACAGTTAGTAATTGTTAGAATGGTATTTGAAAATGGGGCCTCTGACTCAAATCTATTGCTCTTTCCATTTTATATCTTGTTGTTCCTTCTCTTCTGTTTCCTTGGAATCCAAGCATTCTATTCTTTATATCATGGTACTTTTCTTTTAAAAAAATAAGGATTTTAGATAATTTCAATACTTTAAAGAAGGGTGGGTCTTAAGTTATCCAGGAAAAAAAAGCTATCTAGAAAAGAAACCTTTTTCAAAGTTGCTTTTTACTATGTATTGACCATGTCTTGAGAGCAAGTCATATTTAATACATATTTTGCTGCATTAAGTAAACTTTAAAACTCCTCTCAACTCTTGATTACTAGTGGAAATAGCAAGAATCATTAGCACAGGTAATACCAAATGTATTTTCCTATCTGTTGGTGATACCTGCATATTTCTTTGGTTTTAATGGTAATACTTCCATTTTTAAAAATTGTTACATTTCTTAGGTCTTTCTAGTACTTGCCTCATGCCATTGATCACTTATCATACATAATCTGTGAGATCAGTTGAGCTGTTGCTGTCTAAGTGTAGGTTAAGTTCTCTTCCAGTCTAATGTAGTGGTAACTTTGGAAACTTGCTAATAGTGTCTTGGATCCCACTTGAATGATGGGGATACTACAGGTGGCAGCCCTTGGTTCTAATTAATCTACAGTGATTCTGTTTGCAGCTATGGAATAAATTGACTTCATGGTTATTTACTTTCAAAAGTCTGTGATTTCATCAAGGTGCTTGCTTGCTATTCCATCAACACCTTAGCAGACAGCCTTCCTGAGTTGGTTTTGCAAAAAATAATAATCACTTACTTGACGGCCAACCCAGTGGTGGCCAGCCTCTCCCAGTTTACATAGACTAGTCTTGGTTGTAGTTCACTCCCAGGCCTGTACTTGAAGCTTTTTCAAGTTTGACAGGTTTTGCTAGAGCTTGTGGTTTACTGGCATAGACTATAAGAACCCATGGTCTCCTCAAAGCCATGATGAGGCATCACAATAGAACCTTTTAGGTGAGACACTTGATTGCTATTGTTCCATAGAGAAAGCTCCCGTTTGTCCATGGGAAACTCCTTGAATTCCATATACAGTTCCACATAATTATTCATTCAGTCATTTATGTAGTTGTTTACTTATTCTTTTTTTTTTTTTTTTTGGTGAGGCAATTGGGGTTAAGTGACTTGCCTAGGGTCACACAGCTAGTAAGTGTTAAGTGTCTGAGGCTGGATTTGAACTCAGGTCCTCCTGACTCCAGGGCCTGTTCTCTATCCACTGCACCATCTAGCTGCCCCCTAGTTGTTTACTTATTAATTTTGCAATATTTTGTTCTCCTTGAAGACATTATAGGGAAAGAGGAATATAAAACCATTTGCAGAAGTTTTGACAGAAGTCCTCTAATATGATGATCTACCATTTGGGGGGAAAAACCCTCAAGAATCAGCATAGGAGACAAACCAATAAATAACTTCATATGAAACTTTGTTGTTCATTTCTGACTCTTTGTGTCTCATTTTGGGGTGTTCTTGGCAAAGATACTGGAGCAATTTGCCATTTCCTTCTCTAGCTCATCTTACAGATGAGAAATTGAGGCAAATGGGGTTAAGTTTACTTACTCAGGGTCACACAGCTAGGAAATGTCTGAGGCTACATTTAAACTCATGAAAATGAGCCTTCCTGATTCCAATCCCAGTGCTTTATTCACTGTGCCACTTAATTGCTATTAAATTAGCTGGTTTATTTATGTAGAAGGTAGTACTTGATAGAAAGAATGAAAAAAATTTGAAGACCCAAACATTTGCCGTTTAGATTTCTAATGAAAGGTAGTAAAATGCAGTGACTAAAGCACTAGATCTCATGTTAGGAAGTTTAGGTTTAACTGCTTTTACTGCAATTATAATTTATTACCTAGTTTTGTAGGTCTCTCAACCTCTATGAACCTGTTTCATCTTCTATAGAGTAAGAGGATACTATTCACACTATAAACTACTTAGAGTTGTTGTGATCAGGGACACTTTCTCATTCCTATTGTATATTTTTTTTCTCTCTTTGGAAAAGTAGAGTAACAGAAACGGAAGATAATATTTCAATATTTCTAGCATAAAAAAAGTAAACAGATCACATTGTTAGTTACTCATCTAAAACATGTTGTGACCAAAAATAGTTACAGATTAGACAAGTGTGAAATTAAACATTTTGTGTTTTCTGTTTTCAGCAATTCTATAAGACACAGGGAGGTTTAGAAATTAAACCATAATATAGTAAAGTAAATTGTCACTAATTTGACTAACTTAGAAGTGGGGGAACAGGGAGGAAGGTGAAAAGGAATAAAAAACCTAGGTGAATTAGTAAAATGTATGACTCATTTGAAGTTTACCAGAAACACACATTTAAAATTCACCATTCTTTCCTTCCTCTTACCAGTTTCTATGTTTCTTGTTTTCTTCTCTCTCTGATAAGTTGGTCTAATTCTCTCCCACCTTTTCTTGGCATTTGACTAAAACTTCTACACAAAACTTGCAGTGTATACAGGGATCCTGAGTGACTTCCTCTATAATCCTTTTGAAGTTGATGATGACTGTTATGTGAAAACTACTGGTTTTGTTGGTAATTGTGTGAGAGAGATACAGAGATAGAAAAAGAGAGGGGGAGAGACAGACAGACAAAGAGACAACAAGACAGAGACACAGAAAGAGATTAACTCAATATGTGCTAAGCAATGTTTTCAGTACTGAGATACAAATACAAAAACAAAACAGCCATTGTCTTTAAGGAGTTTGCATTCCTTGGTTAGATAGAATGACAACTAGCTTATAGAGCATTTTAAAATTTGCAATGTGACTTAAAAACATATCATTTTATCCTCACAACAACCTTGGGTTGTGAGATATAGGTGCTGGTATTATCCCCATTGCACAGTTGAGGCATAAAGAGGTTAAGTGACTTGCTCAGGGTGACACAAGTATGGTTTGAACACAAATCCTCAGTCTACATCTAATACTCTACCCACTAAACTACATAATTGCCTCTATGATTAAGATAAATATGTTTTGTTTCATAAACTTTATATAGTCATGGGCAACAACTACTTCTTGGTTCTTGGTGTTTTTCCTTCTGAAGTCCAGACTGAGATCTTGTCTCTTTCTCTCTCCTGCCAGAAGGTGCAATGGGACCCTTATATAGACTAGTGAGGGTCAAGTAAGTGTCCACTTCCTTTCAGTAATAACTCAGCTTAAGAAACAGTGCCTAGAAGTATATAGATCATAGATATAGGGTTAGAAGTTATCTTAGATGTCATTTAATCCAATCTTATTGTACAGAAAAGGATCATGGGCATGGAGAAGGCATGAGACTTGATCAGTGTCACACAGTAGTAAATGAAAGGCCCAGGAGTTAGACCCAGGTGTCTGACTCTACTTCAATATGCTTTCTACTCTATCCTTCTCTCTTTTTCATTTCCTTCTACTCCTCCTTCACCTCCCTACCCTTTCAATTAAGTAAGCATTTCTTAGCTCTGTGCTTGGAGGTAGGGAAGTAGAGAATAATAATGATAGCGTTTTTGTCCTTAAAGTGCTAAAAATTGGTTATGGGGTGACATTCTGAGAGGAGTGGAGAGACATGGGCTAGCAGAAACACACACAAGATAAGGGAGAGGTTTTCTTTTAACTTTGGGGTTAAAGTAGATAAAAGATTAGAGAGGCAACATGGAAGATTTGACATCTGTCCAAGAACTTGAAGAAAGGAAGGAATTTAAACAAGTGAAGAATTGATTCAATAAACTTATATTAGACAACTACACATTTCAGGCACTGAACTAGGCCTTGAAGTCCTTTTCTTCCAACCAACCCAATAGCATACTTTTTATTTCTGTTTTCTTCTAGCACTTCAGGCTTGATTTTGGTGTCACTGCTCTTATCTGAAAAAAAGAGAGTTTCTGTCAAGAGATGGGGGAAAAGTATTAGTAACCCTGATATACACATCAACAAGCTGTCTCCTTTAGCTAAGGAGAATCCTTCAGCAGACAAATGTGCAAAGTATGAAAAGCAGAAGGGGGGAAATGCTTTCTAGCTTGGCTTCCCTCTCATTTAGTGACATACAAGCCCATTCACTGCCTCACACTGGGACTAGGCTAGGACTTTTCTGAAATCATTAGTTTCATTTTGGGGGAAAAAGGACAACAAAGAGGAGAAACTCAGTACTCAAAATTAAATTCATGAGAGACTGGAGATTAGAGGGAGAGAAGAAAGATTTGATTGACTGGGAAACCTAAATTAATGAAATCTGAATTATGGGGCAAAGAACACAATTGAATCTTTTAGAATTAATATTAGGTATATATGATCCAATGTTTTTGAATGAGATTCTAGAGTAGATTTTTTTCAAACACCTATCTATTTATATATCACCTTAAGTATACCTAATACTTAGCAAGCAAGTAATTTGCATTGGAATGGTCATATTCATTCAGCGGTTTCTGAATATTCTACTTCTGATTCAAAATGAATAGTTTGCTATCCTTGACTTAATTTTTTGTCAGTCTAACACAGTCTAGTTAGCCAGTTATTTTAAATGATTGAACTAGAATTTAGTCTCAATGATCAAGTAAAACATGGACTATTTATTCAGTCACAAGAGCTATTATGTCTCATGCATGAGATGAGAGGGTTAGCATGAGTTTACAATAAGCTATTGCCACATTAAATGCTAGTAAAATGTGAATTAAAATAGAGAACTTTTAATGTTCTAAATAAAATTATTTACTCAAGGATAATTGTTGCTATTGTGTGTTTCATTTTAATGATGTAGTTTTACAAGCATTTTAGAAATCTTTATACACATATACACATAGTTCCATAAAACCAGTCATATTGGGAGGCAGTGTAGAATAGAAATAATCCCATACCTTGCTTCAACAATGAACTTTCATAAAAATCTTTATTTTTCTACTTCCTAGCTCTGTGATTTTGGGCAAGTTTCTTCATCTTGCTGAATTCCAATTTCCTCATCTGTGAATCTATTTCACAAGGTTGTGAGAAACAAATGAAATCAGGGATGTGAAAGTGCTTTTTTGAACTGATAGAGTGCTGGGTCTGGAGTCAGAAAGACAGTTCCTAGCTGTGTAGCCCTAGGCAAGTCACTTAACCCTGTCTGCCTTAGTTTCCTCATCTGTAAAATGAGCTGGAGGGTGAAATGGCAAATTACTCTGGTAACTTTGCCAAGAAAACTTTAAAGGGAGTCACAAAGAGTTGGACCCGACTGAAACAACAACAGGAAAAGTTTGGTGTTCTGCTCCCTACTGGAGCTAAATTGAATTTATCATTGGGTTTCTTAGCTCTCCACTGTTAGTGGAGAAGAGCAAGCCAAGTCTCCCTTAGTAGTGGGCCCAGAACCAGGACATCAAAGAATACAAATCAATCCTTAATTCATTGGCATGTTCCAGAGACAGCAGTTTCCCCCACAAAAGTGAATTTGATTGGACACTAGCAAAAGGGACTTCCAAGGAAGCAAGAATAACAATTCTGTAAAAGGAATGATTTTGGTAAGCCCACCACCTCTTTCACTTTGTAGAAATTAATGTTGAGATTGAAAAGGAATGAATGAATGAAGGGTTTTGAGTACCACAGTAGAACTAACCAACTTGAAGACATGAAACGGGTCACGTACCCAGGTACAACAACCTTGAAAGTTGGACAGGTGAATCTTGACCCTACTCCTTTTTAACTTTATCTTTGAAGGAAATAGTTACTATTTTAATCCTTTAATTTCCAGAATTGGTAGATCTCTCACATCCCAACCTCACAAGCCTATCTTGCTTAAAAATAAACACAAACAAAAAACAGTGTGGCAGAGTACAAAGAACCAGAGATTAGCAGTAACAGGACCTAATTTCAAGTTGCAATCCTGATTCTCACTACCTGACTGTCACTTCATTTCACTGGGCCTTACTTCAACTGTAAAATGAACTGCTAACCTCCAAGTTTCCTTCTTGCTCTCAAACTATAATCCTGTGACCCAAAATGCAAAATATAAATAAAAAGAAGAACCATATCCTCTACTTAAAAAAGATTGACCTGTGTTTATCTGCTAAATAGATTCTGTTATCCAAACTTAGTGTAGAATATATCTTTAAAACCCTTTTAATATAGAAGCCTACAGGGGCAGGGATATTTTATACATGGTTGGTTCGGTGGAGACAATAAATACAAAATAATGTTGTCATTTTTGTGACTTTAGGGCAGTAGTATATTGGATGGAGTGCAGGAGTTGGAGGCAGGAATAGCTATGTTAGAATCCTACCTACGATTCTTATTAACTTTGGACCAGGTGTGTTATAACTTTTCTAAAGCTGAGTTTTCTCATTCACAAATTAGGGATAATAATAGCACCTACCACATAGGACTGTTATGAAGATCTGATGAGCTATTGTATATAAAATGCTATATAAATTCCAGTTTTTTCATTTATTTTTGTCATGTTCCCTGAAACATTACTACTTATAATAAACAGTATATTAATCAACTAACATATATTAAATGCTTACTCCGTACCAAGTGCTGTCTTAAATTCTGGGCATTCAAAGAAAGGAATTTAAACACACACACATACACATCCTTGTGCATGTATTGTATTATTTTTTGATAAAGGAGACAAAATGTAAATAACTATTGACATGCAAGGTATATATAGAACAAATGGGTGATATCCTCAGAAGGAAGAGACTAATAGTGGAGGTGGGGGATCAGGGAAAGTCTCTTATATAAGGTAAACTGAGCCCAGAAGACATCACAAAAGTAAAAAATCTGATCCTCTTGTTCTTTACCAAATTCTCCATGGATTTAAGGGGGTTTTGTTATACTAAGCAAAAACTACAACCTAATGCTTTAGAGAATAACATTTCAAATTATGATTATTAAAAAAATTGCCACAAGAGAGTAATTTAATAAAAGTATCTTACATAGATGCTTAGTAAAACATAGTTTTTTATTCTTCCATGAAACACATGGAAGTAATAATTTTAGACTGGAATATTGCTTATCTTGTACCAAGACATCAACTTAGACATACGTAGGACCTTGAATAGACTCTAGAATTTTGTATTCAGATCATTTCTATTAACAGGGGCTTGTACTGAAGCAATTTAAAGTAATTAAATGTTTTAGCAGTGACAGGTTGATGTTATTTAGTGACAGGTGTGTCATTTGTATGACATGTCAGTCAACTAATTTGACAGAATATATTTTCTCCTGTAGAGTCCTCTACCTCATTTTTAATCCTCTAGAAATCAATCATTTCCCTGTCCCTAAATGTTTTAAGTTATATCAATCTGTTTGGTTGGAGAGATTGATTTATTTTCATTCAGAACACATGCATTTTCTGCCATTAGCCTGGATCATTTTGCCTTATTGTGTTTATTTACTGGAGATAAAACAGGAGAATTGCCATACTAGGACTGACTGTAGTTTTATTAGCTGAGGGTTCTTTCTGAGAGAGATACAAAGGGCTCCACTGTCTCAATTATTGTAACTATACTCTCTATACATTTTCTAGTACCTTCATATCTTTTTGGAGATGAAAGAAATTAGCATTTACTACAGCATTGTAGACTCACCATACTTTTATAGAAGGGTAAGGGGAGTTTTTTATTTAAATTTCAGTGTCTTCTATTGACACACAACATTTTCTAAGTTTTTAAATTGTGGTAACACACTGGGATGTCTTTGAGTAACAGTCTATAAATGGAACCCTTTGCTGCATTGCTGCAAGTAGCTTAAAGCTTTATCTGGAATAGATATTCTTGTTCTTCACCGAATTCTCTTGTTATGTGATGATGGTGTCAATTACGTTTGGTGTCACAGGAGGGGAGGACAGTTGAATCCCCTATTAATTCGTTCTTCCAGAAATGTGTGTGTATGTGTGTGTGTGTGTATACACACATATGGGATCACAGATCTGAATGTGGGGATTGCAGAAACTTTGGTAACAAAAAAAGGGTTATATAAACCTATTTTATATATTTATATACTTAGGGTCACATAAAAATTTCTTAGGTGAAAAAGGGTTTATGAGTGGGAAAAGTTTAAGAAGCGCTGTTTTAGATCACGTTTATTTTGTTAAGAGGTGAGAATTGGGGTGTGAATTTCAGGATATTTTCTTTTAACGAAAATTTATGTTCTTTTAGATCGCTTCATTTAATGATCAACAAAAAAGGACTAACAATAAGTAATAAAGAAAAGATATGACACTGAAAAACATGAATAGTACCAAGATCCCATTTCTTTGTTTTGGGGATTTTTGTTTGTTTGTTTTTTGGCGGGGCAATGAGGGTTAAGTGACTGGCCCAGGGTCACACAATTAGTAAGTGTCAAGTGTCTGAGACTGAATTTGAACTCAGGTCCTCCTGAATCTAGGACCACTGCTTTATCCACTGCGCCACCTAGCTTCCCCCCAAGATCCCATTTCTAAACCAAAGGCAATTGTTTTATGTGGAAGGGAGGAGGCAGTGCGTGATATGCAGCCTACTAAGTAGACTGTGACCTTTAAATCAGGAAGATCTGCCATTGAAAACCAACTAACTGTTTAAAGGTGGGTAAACTACAGTCATAGAATTTTAGAATTGAGACTAGAGAGATAAGTCTAATTTTTAGATGATATCTAGTGAGATTAAATGACATGCTCAATCTCTTTGGGCTTCAGTCTCCTTCACAAAATTACTTCAGCTGGACTCATTGAACTCTAAGGTTTATTTTATTAATTTATTTTATAAATTAATACTTTTCAAGTATTAATTGGTAGAAAATAAAAAAATATAAGTTGGGGGTGGAGCCGAGATGGTGGATTAGAGGAAACCCAGGTGACCTTTCTCAACATTCACCTCCAAAAAATTTTAGAATAATGCCTCAAATTAAATTTTAGACCCACAGAGCTTTTACAGTGTAGGGTAAAGTGTGTGTGTGTGTGTGTGTGTGTGTGTGTGTGTGTGTGTGTGCAATGCTTAAACTTCACTTTCATTAGAATTGGTTCAAAAAGGGAAGAATATGTGTATCTATATACACATACATTTATACACACAATAAATATAACTTACCCCATAGGGAAATAGGATGGGAAAAGGATTAAAAAAAAAAGGGAGGGAGAATGATAAAAAGGAGGACAGATCAAGGGAGGCAGTGGTTAGAAACAAAATAGACTTGAGATTCATGATAAAAAGAAAGAGAAAAAAGGGACTGTGGGAAAAGCACAATTAGTAACGATACCTGAATGAGAATGGGATGAGCTCACCCATAAAACAGAAGTGGATAGCAGAATGGATTAGAAACCTGAATCCAACAATATGTTGTTTACAAGAGAAACACTTGAAACAGAAGACATGCACAGAGTTGAAAGAAAGGGCTAGAGCAAAATCTAATATGCTCTAGCTGAAGTAAAAAAGAGTGGGGTAGCAATGATGATCTCAGACAAAAAAAAAAAAAGCAAAAATAAACCTAATTACAAGAGGTAATCCAAGAAATTATACTATGCTAAAAGGTAGCATAGATAATGAAGTAATAGCCACAATTTTACAGCAAGTTTCTCTGATAAAGGCCTTATTTCTCAAATATATCCTGAGTATAGAACTGACTCAGTTTTATAAAAAGTATCGATTTTCCAGTTGATAAAACATTAAAGGATATAAACAATATTTTCAGAAGAAGAAATCAAGGCTATCTATAGCAATATGAAAAATGCTCTAAGTCACTATTGATTAGAAAAATGCAAAGTAAAATAACTCTGACGTACCATTTCATATCTGTCAGAAATGACAAATACTGGAGAGAATAAGGGTTAAATAGGTACACTAATGAACTGTTGCTGGAATTGTGAACCTGTCTAAGCATTCTGGAGAACAACTTGGAAAAAGGTTGAAAGGCTATAAAACTGTGACTACCTTTTGAGTCAGCAATACCACTATTAGGTCTTTATCCCAAAGAGATCAATGGAAAAGGAAAATAAATGATCTATACATATAAAATATTCATAGCAGCCCTTTTTGTGGTAGAAAAGAATTGGATATGGAGGCATTGCTCATTAGTTGGAATGACTGAATAAGCTGTGGTATATGATTGTTATGTAATATTTATTATACTATAAGAAATGACAAGCAGGATGATTTCAGAAAATCCTAGAGAGACTTACATGAACTGATGCAGTCAAGTGAGAAGAATCAGGAGATCACTATGCACAGTAACAGCAATTTTATACTGACAATCAACTGTGAAAGACTTGGCTACTCTGATCAATACAATGATTCAAGACAATTTCAAAGGACTTATTATGAAAAAAAATGCTATTCACCTCCAAAGTGAGAACTGATGAATTTTGAGTGCAAATTGAAGTATAACTTTCCCACTTTTCTTTACTTTTTTTGAAGTATGGCTAATGTGGAAATATATTTTGCATGACTTCACATGTATAGTTGATATTATATTGTATTCCCAGTGAGTGAGAGGGAGGGAAAAATCAGGAACTCAAAAATTAAAAAGAAAAGAATGCAAATAATAAATAAATAAGAAAAAAAGAGGTTGAAAAGAGCTGAATGTTAGACAATCCTCTTCCCTTATCTTTGTTCATTTTCCTCCAAACAATCGCTTTTCTTGATTTTTTTTTTCTACCCAACAGTTCTCACATCCCCCTCCTTTAAAAAAATTGTCATAAATACCACACTAATCAGGACTCTTATCTTAAATGGATGCAGCAATAAACTCCTAACTGGTCTTTTAGTCTAGGGTCTCCTTCCTCTCCAATTTGTTCCACATACTGTGTGCAGATTAAGTTCAAAAGCAGATCTCTTGTCATATCTCTCCATTGCTTATGAGCCTTTATCATCGTATTTCCCTTCCTCTACCACTTAGCATAGTGCCTTGCTAAGTCATTGTTTAATAAATATTTGTTAACTAAATCAGTTAGTGAATTTGCCATTTCAGTTCATTAAGGGATTCCTAGTAGTCTGAAAAAAATTAATTTTGCCCATTATGTTCCTAACTTACTGCCAGAGAATAATTTAGATACCTACACTCAATTTTGTATTAAGAAATACACCATAGTAAGATTTCACTCATTCATTGAAATCATGAGTTCTGGTTATTTGGGCATTTCAAAAGCTCAGAGTTACTTAAATTGCATCACTTTCATGTGTTGACAATTCAAATTGCTTTCCCCAAGTCTGATAGAAGTTATAAAGCTAGAATCTATATAGAAGACCAGATTGATGAATAAAACATCACATTTTTTATTTATGCTCCAACTAAAAAAATATACTCAATGAACAGGCTGCTGATTGAAACCATTAATCCTCATTGAGGGCTAAAAGCTCTTGAAAAATAGAGCACACTGTGCAAAGTAACACAAAATCTCAGTGTTTATTTAAGTTGCATTTAGAGAGATTCTGCAAAAGCAAATACAAAATACTTGACTTTTGATGTGATTGCTGACTTATGGATCTTCACATGTGCTTAAAATTCTGGCTGTAAAACCAGATTTAGTGAAAAAAAGAAGCAAATCATGTACCATAGAGAAAGCATAATAGGCATTCAAATATTTAAGTGTGTTTAAATGTGATTTTGTACTGTGTATACATACTATGTCTTTAACATCAAGTATTCTGAAAAATATGTAAACAAGTCAAAAAGAAGAATTTCCAGGCTTTTCATCTCTGGTGTTCCTATACTGATGGAAAACTCATTTAGAGATAGGGGTATTGAGCACTGTTATCTTCCAAGCATTCTACTGTGTGTTCTTCTGTGTGAACATAGAGCACATACCTTTACAGTTTTAAGGAACTGTCTTATTCTATCTAAATGCTTAATTTTGATAGTATTTTCTCTCATATATTTTTGCTCATTTTAATAGGCTATAAATTCCTTGAAAGCAAAGGGACAGTTATCTATCTATCATCTATTTATCTATCTACATATACACATACATATGTATACACATACGTACACACACAAACACACACACACACACACATATATATATTATTTGTCATTTAACTGTCATTTTTATAGTGGACAGAGTGTTGGACTTTGAGTCAAGAAGACTTAGATTCACATGCCATCTCTAACGCTTAATTACTGTGTCACCATGGGCAGGTTGTTTAACCTCAGTTTCCTCAGAGGACAATGATATCATTAGTGACTACTCACAATGTAAGACTCAGATGAGGTGTTTGCTTCACAAACCCTGTAGCACTGTACAAATGATAGTTGCTTTCATTATTGTTGTTGTTGTTTGTCCTTCCTTCTCTAAGAGCACCATGACATCAGGTGATGTCATGGCTTGCACTGAATTGGATTTAACTGAAGGACTATGTAAAATTACAAGCCTTACTATCTCCTCTCGAGCCATCTGAGTCTAGTGGCAAGATACACACACACACACACACACACATACACGCACACACACACGCACACACATGCATGCACACACGCACACACACACACACACACACACACATTATATATTAGGACTCCCGGAGATGGCCCTGGATGCTTGAAGCAATAAGGCTTAGTGACTTGTCAAGGGTCACATAGCTAGTAAATGTCAAGTGTCTGAGGGCTGATTTGAACTTGGGTCCTCCTGACTCCAGGGCTGGTGTTCTATCAATTGTGCTACCTGGCTGACCCTTTGTCAATTGTATTCTCAGCTCACCAAGAGCACTGAGTCTTGTACATAGTAGGAGCTTAACAAACACTTGTTTAATTTAATTGTCTTTAATAACTGAGCATAATAACTTATTTTTTTCATATTAATTTAGTTGTAAATTCAGGATTAAAAACTTGAACTACCTTCTAATATAACTACTCTAGAACCCTAATATCGAAACATTAAAGTTATGTCTTTGTAAGGGTAGCATTTTCTCTGGGCTCATCCTCCCAATATCCACTAACAGTCGGAGACCTCAGAAGACAACTGTCCATTTATCTTTTTAGTATTCTAGAGGTAATTCTGAAAGCTTTTGACTCCTAATATTATTGCTCAAGAGTCCCTATCTTGGCTAATATGGTAATGTTTTACATAATTACACATGTATAATCTACATCTGATTGCTCACCACCTGGGGAGGGAGGAAGGGAGGGAGGGAGAGAATGAGAGAGGGATAGAATTTGGAACGCAAAATTTTAAATCAATTAATCAACAAATGAATGAATGAATGTAAAAATAGATCAAGAGTCCCTATCTGATGTACCCCATCAATATTATTCAACTAGTTGATATCAGTTGACTTTTACAAAGGGATTTGTTGAGGAGATATCATAAGAACTCTGTATACACAATAATATCCCAAACAGGAGGTACAAACATATTTCATTTGCAAACACATGCTTCCTTCAGAGATAGACCTCAAACACAAAATACAAAGTGCCAAGGCACATATGTAGGGAACAGATGGGGCTCATTCTTGGTCCTAGAAGACTTCCTCCCTTCATAGAATCCCTATTAAGTTTACTTCTGGGCTTGGTATTGATGATGGATGAGTAGCTCTTGCTCCTCAATGGACTCAGCTACTGTTGTGCTACCAGATCCAGGCTTATGCTGATTCTTTTTTGCCAAAAGGACCTTGGATGGCTCTTCTGGAATTTCAGAAATCACAGGTTCTAACCTAGTCAGTTACATTTTGGGATTCTCACTTACTGAAGATTATAGGGGGGAAAGAGATACAAAGGTATAGGCAGCCTATGCCCAGGGACATATTGGGGCTGGTTGGGAAGATGAAGTATCAACTGCCCCTTCAGCCTTCTGAATCTCAGGGCAGTCCTTGTTACTAGAAAGGCTTCACTGAAAAGAATGACAGGTCAACCTCTTAAACTTGTGTATACACATCAATTCTGGCTCAGCTTCTATTAAATCTTCAGTCCTTTTAGCTCTTTAACCAACTTTTTATCTGAATCATCATGGCCAAAATAGATTACTGATATTCCATGTGTTTGACTTTGTGTGGTGACAGAATATTAAGCCCATTCTATATAACTCAAAAGGAAGGGTAAATCTGCTCATGTCCTAAGAACTGGGTCTTCATTGGCCAGTCACTCTAGTGCATAAAATATCACTGTGACTATCTGAATTTACAACTTAAAACCCACCTTTTATGACTTATAATTTTAAAAATAACGTGCCTTCAATTTACTGAATGCACTTGAAATATACTGGTTTCTCCACTAGGTTGTCTCTTGTAGTTTATGGCTCTAAAGTCCCTTCAGGAAGTCAAAATATTTGAACAAGGACCAGAAACCATCCCTAACTCAAGTATTCTATTCAATACTTAGAAATATATCCTTGCGAGTCTATTCCTAAGACATGGGTAGGGAATTTGGGGACCTTTTCTTACCCTACCTCTACATATCGACCTCTGGACTGATGACCAGTACCAACCAATTCCATTAAATGGTAGGGAGGGAGGAAACATCTTTTTTCCTTTCACCATTACCCCCAAGCTCTTGCTTTGCTATTATATTGACTCTGACATAGTAAAGTAACTCTTGACTCTTAAGAAATAAAGGACTTTTCTCTGAGATTCAAAGCTATTATATAAGTCATGGGAACATACTATCTGGACAAGTACTTTTTTTTTTCTTTTCACCTACTTTAGACTTTCCACTGACTCACTCAGGGTAGTCAGTTCTTTAAAAACAAATTTTGCTAGGTAAGCTATTTTTGGTTTTCTGCTCTTATATTTCTTCACATTTCTATAACCCCTCCTGTGGTCAACTTATCCATCCCATTGGCTTCAAGTATTAAGGCTATGTGGATAACTCCTAAATATATCTATATATCCAGTTTTCAATTTCTGCCTCTCCCCTCTCACTAACTTCCTTCCTATTATTTCCAATTAACTTTTGGATAGCACCTTATACCCCAGTGTCCTGCTTGAATCTTGAAGTCAATATATTCAAAACTAAACACATCATCATTCACCTAAACTGATGACTCCATTATCCATCCAGTCATTCAGGCCCAGAACTTCTGATTCATCTTTTACTCTTCAATTTTTTTTCATTTTCCAAATCCAATAAAATGTCAGGTTTTATCTTTGTACCTCCACAGTCTTTCACATCCACCTTCCCTCCCCCCCTTTTTTATTCAGAGTGTTCAGGCTCTGAATATTTCCCATATGAGCATTATAATGGCCTCTTAAATGGACTCCATTCTACTAATCTCTTCTATAGTCCTTCCTTTACATAGCTGTAACATACAGATCTGAATATAACACTATTAAAAAGCAAACAAAACAAAACCAAAAAACAAAACGCAGAGCTTTGTGGGTCTTCATTTCCTATGGCATAAAATGCAAACTTCTTTGTTTAGAGCATAATGCCTTTGACAAACTCGTTCTAGTATACATTTCTTGTTTCTCATAACTTCCCTTCATATATTCTATATACCAGACCTATTGGACTATTAGCTGTTCTTCAGTACTGTCCTGACTTGTTTTATATCCATGCTTGTACAACAACACCCTGCCCTCCTTCTGCCTGAAATACACTGCATTCACATCTTCCTTTGTTTAAATGATTTTTTTTTGAGGCCGAGCTCAGAAGATGTCTCATCCATAAATCCTTTTACAATAAAAACTTTGCACCATAAAAGTGTGATTACTATAACATTGTACACTATCTTCCCTGCTGAAAGTACTTTCTCACCTTCCCCAAATTTCCTTTGCACTTTGTTCATATCTACGCTGTCCCATTTATCATGCTTATTCTTACATATTACGAGTACCCAAGTACTAAAAACTCAGAGATATCTTATCACAATCCATCTATGCCCATGGGGCTCATGGTCATACCCTCCCTTCAACTGGCCAAAGGGCATCCAGCTAAGGCTATAGGCCTTTCCTCCATGTTGATGTAACCATGAGGAGATCAGTAGAACATTCCAACTCTCCATCTATCATGCCCCATCCTTGCCACATGAACAGCTCAATTTCTCTTCCTATCATGTATTTCCCTGATAACATCTTTTATTCTTTTTAAAAAATTTTCCTCATTGGTTTCAGCTTATTCGTACTTTCGTTTCAGCTTGTTCGTACTCACCATGTGTCTTTCCCTCACCCTCTATCTACTAGAAGATCCATTTAGGATTATAAATCTAGACCTACAAGAGACTTGAGAAACCATGCAGTCTAACCTCCTCATTTTATGAGTGAGGAAACAGGTGGAGGGGATTAAGTAGCTTGCCTAAGTTATTACAGCTAATATTTATCTGAAGCAGAATTTGAACTCAGGGCTTATGTTCTTTACACTGTAATATGTTGCTAAGGTATGTACAATTAAGAACTGACATGCCTTATTCCACTTATTAGATTGTGAGCTCTTTTGTGACAGTGACTACATCATTTTTTTTCTTAATATCCTCAACACATTTGCACAGATTTTTGGGAAGAAGAATTTGGCAAATTAAGTCAAACAAAGAAAAATATGTTTGATCTCATGTCCAAGTATAGTCACTGATGAGCAGGATATTATCACAGACATTTGTAGATTCAGCAGATAGTATGTAGTCATTTCTACCCTCTGTACATACTTGTCCTTTTCTTTGAATATTTTACCGAATATATGAAAGCTCATGCTGCTTCCCGAAATGCTCATGTCACATTTGTGGTGCCATGGGCTTGGACTGAATGGGAACATCTGAGGAAAACTCATTAAAACCACATGGATGAATGCCTGCAATTTAAAATGATGTGTGCTGTGTTGCAAACAGGTTTTTTTCTTCTTTTTTCATTCTGAACATTTCCTTGAGTAATGGATAAAAATCAACATAACAAAACTGTGCCTAAAAAATAATTCCTGTCACTTTAGTGGACTTAAGTCATTATACGTAAGTGTTACAAAATTCAAGGAGATTATTTTTATAATTATGCTTTTCTCTTGAGTGGAATTTTGAAATAATTATTTTATTTTAGATAGAAAATGTTTTATTAACTCATCTCAGTGCTTTTGAAAATTCACAGAAAACAAACTAAGAGCATATGCACTATCAAAGGTCAATATAATATTAACATTTAGTGTCGTTTAATAGCTACAATTTTAGCTTGTGACTTAGTTTCTGAATATATGAGACTGAGGAATTAAGAAAGGTTTTATTGTTTTTGCAAGAAATGTTATTAAAGCTTTTAAAAAATTATATAGGGTTCCTCATTAATTTAGCATTTTTCCCCACTGGAAAAATTACATAGTACTTATTAGTATCCTAAAATATTGCTTCTAGTATTGATAATAGGTCTTAAACTATAAATTTAATGACAACACATGCAGCTGGAGCTATGTTGTCCTATGCTTTACAAAAAAAGGGGATACAAATATGACATAGAATAGTGCTTTAAATATTCGTACTTAAGGAATATAAATTTCACATAATTTATTTGGGATCTTTCTTAACCAAAATTAAGGGACAGGAAGGAAAAAATACTATTGACACTTGCCATTATTTATTATACATGGAGTAACATCATTGCCTTGTCTGTGACTTAATAGAGGTTTCCACTTTCTTAAGGTAAAAATCCTAAAAAAATAAAAAATAAAAAATAAAAAAAACCAAACCAAAACAAAGCAAAACAAAAAAACTCCTAGGCAGGTAGTGGCAAATATATTACTTAGTGCACATTCTTTGGTGAGGGTGAAGTTCTCTACTAAAAGACAATGTCTTTTGTTTCTATAATGGGGAAAGGAAGTTTAATCCTTTTGTGTTTGATTGATCCTTTTTGTAGTGTGATAAAGCCTATTGATCTGCTCTAGATGATGCTTTTAAACATGAATAAGATGCATAATATTAAAAAAGAAACTCATTATGTTAAAATACACTTCTCAAAATATATTTTTCTGAAAGCTTGTAGAACTCAAGGTGTGAATCATTGGTATAATGTTCTAAGTTTTACAAATCACTCTTCTTAAATATGGAAGAAAAGATATGGAGTAAAGTCAGAGGAGCTTTGTTCCTATCTCAGTTTTGCCTCTTATTACTTGCTTACCTGTGTTTCCTTGGGCAAACCCTGTAACCTTTCTTGGCTTCAATTTTCTTACTGGTAAAATGAATTTAGGAAGTTGGATTGCAACACTGAATGTCTCTGGAGTCCATAATCAAACAATACAATTGTGCCACCTTACTTGGAAATACAACCAGCCAGTTTAATATGAGAAAAAGCACTTGGGGAAAAGACATTGATCATAGACAGCTTGGTTAATTTTGATGCCAGGACTACACTTAATGGGATTTTAAAAAAGCTTCTATGATTATCTACAGTATTGACAATCTGTCAGCAATATTTATTAAATGCTCACTGTTTGGGTGGTATTAACTGTTGGACTATAAATGGTACAGTTGGAATGGAGCTCTTGGTCTTTGGCTGTTTGTCTTCAAGCTAGTAAGATAGATAATATTGCTACTGCCAAGATTTCTCTATTCCACGGGAAAAAAAAATCTCTCCTGGTGGGCTGCTGTGATTATTTTATTCTGGGTGTTACCTTTGATGATTTAAGGACAAAGCTGGGGTCAGCTGGACACAGCAGGCTAACGGCTAATAAGCATTTCAAAAGGAGTGATAAATGTTTGTGGAACTGAAAAAAGCCCATGGTCCAACTGAACTGGTAGGAGGTCTAATTCACCTCCAGTAATATTTCAGCATTTAATCATTTGTTTCCTCTGCCTCTTACAAGTCTCTCACAGCACCAGCTTTTTTTATGGGGACTTTTTCTCCCTGTTAGTTGTCATCTGTGTTTTGTTTTTAATTCCTTTCCTCCCACTTTATTTTCTCTCCTTTCTCCCTGCCCCAATTCTTTTGTCCTCCATTCTTCATCCTTTACTCTCTCTCCTCCAATCTTGGACAAGTAAATTCCTCACTTTGGGCTACAAATAACCTTTTTTTTTCTTTTTTCTTTTTTTGGTAAAATGAGAGGGTTGGACTAGATGACCACCCCTGGGCTAGATTCCAGAAGAGTCTGCCTTGCTCTTTGATATATCAATATTGAGTTACCTGCAAAACTTGGTCTGGGCTGTAATTCCTAGATGACTGTGGATCTCTGTTACTGACCCCCAAATTAAACGCCTTTATTAAAACAGAAAAGAACAAAGGCAAACACCTAAGACTGGGACTCTTTCAAAGTATCATATACATAACAATACCTCAGTGAATCAAATATATCTTAGGAAGGACTTGAACCCAAGGTTGGCACTCTATGCACTATGCAATTCTGCTTCAAGAAAGAGAATACAATAAATGCTTTGTTATATGGGGTATTTTTCCCCCTCTGGATGAAGGAAGAGGAAGGAAACAAGAGTAAAGTTAGGCAATTTAAAAATGTTATGTTTTGTTGAGTCATGTTTTAGATTGTATCTGACTCTCTCTGACCCCATTTGGCATTTTTTTTGTTCATTTGTTCATTTGTTTATTTTTGGCCAAGATAAGGGAGAGGAAGAAAAAATGCTATTTACACCTGTCATTATTATACATGGAGTAACATCATTGCCTTGTCTGTGATTTAATAGAGGTTTCTACCCTCTCAGAGATTTCATAAGGTAAAAATCCCAAGTTTGACTTCTCCAGTTCATTTTATATAGATTAGGAATTAAAGCAAACAGGGTTAAGTGACTTGCTGAAGGTCACACAACTAGTAAGTATCTGAGGACACATTTGAACTCAGAAAGACGAAACTTCCTGACTCCAGGCCTAGTACTTTACCCACTGTACCACCTGACTACCACCTGTACTACACTACATATGTATGCATATTTATGTATAAATTTGTGTATGTAGATATATGTAGATGTATATATACATGCATATACACACATACAGCTAATATACAAAAGTATCCAATTATTTTCTAATTTATATGACAGTAAAAATGAATTCTAAAAGTCTTAGATTTTTATTTGCTTGTTTCTTAAGTCATAATAGTTAGGAAGCTACCCTTCCAAGCCAGGACAATATGGGTTCAAGTTCCACATATGACTCATACTTTCTGTAAGTACTGGGATGGAGATTTAACCTCTCAAAGCTTTAGGCACTCTGAGATACTAAATTGCAGACAAAGTGCTGACCTGCACAGGGGGAAGGTGTTTCCTCATTAGGAATTATACTTGTCTTGTCTCTATTTCCATCATAAAACAACTCTCCATTCTAGGTTTGATTTTTATCTCCTGTCTCTCCCATAGATCTCCCAAAAGATTGTCTAAGAACTCTGCTTTCATGCTACTAATTACAAACAGAACTTTCAAAGTAAATGGCCTTCTGGTATAATTCAGGATAAAATTGATTTAAAATGCTGGCAGATGACCATTTTGGTATCAGCAACAACTTCAACTTTTTTTTTAGAGTATAATGTCAAAAAATGTTTTCTTAATAACAAAGGAGCAATAGAAAACAGAAAAATAGCTCCCCCAACACCTAACATGAAAAGGAGTTCCCAGAAGAAGTTTCAAGAGCAGTGCTTTACTTAGGAAATCATGTAGATTTGCTAATCTTACATTAGTTAGAAAAATGAATGAGAAAAGGGAACAGAGACTGCTCACTGTTAGTCAACAAATATTTATTGAGCTTGAGCACTCTTTATATGCAAGTTACTATGCTAAGTAACATGGGTCATATAAAGGTGAGTTAGATACAGTCCCAGGTAACCTGAAGCTTGCATTCCAGCAGGGCATGTAAGACATATATACACAAATAATTATGGTAATTGGAATGGCATTTTGGACCACTGCTTAGACAATGACTTTATGACCACTTGTGAAAACCCTTTCATTCTCCAGAGCTCCAACTCATAGGAACAATGACTCAGAGGCTTAGGAGACCTTAGAAGTCCAAGTCCTGAATTTTGAATGAGGAAAATGAAGGCTAGAGACCTTAAGTAATTTGCCTTGGATCACACAGGTAGAGAGTTACCACCACCATCATGAATACTTACCACTTCCTACTGAAAACTGCCTTTCCCTCTTCAAATATCTCATTGCACTGTAATTGTTTCCATGAATGACATTTTATTTCAAATTATAGCTATTTGCATATATCTTTTCCATTCTATCTTTCCACACCATTAAATTTTCTAGGCCTTGAAAATAGATTTTCTTTTCCCTTCCTTCCTTCCTTCCTTCCTTCCTTCCTTCCTTCCTTCCTTCCTTCCTTCCTTCCTTCCTTCCTTCCTTCCTTCCTTCCTTCCTTCCTTTTCCCCCTCCCCTTTCATCAACCCTAGTACCTAGCATCATGCCTTGCAAGTAGTAAAAGTAGGCACTTTATCAAGGTCTAATGAATTTGATTGAATCTATATTTGACAATAGTGCTTAGCACAGTATCTTATGCATAGTATGACCTTGATATACATTGAAATAAAGAAAGGAGGTTTGACTAAAGTGTCACTGTGACTTAGAGAAAAATGAAATGACTTTTTTACTAGGGAGATCAGTAAAGACTTCATGGTATAAGTAGTGTTTCAACTGGAACTCAGTTTTTCCATCTGTTAAAAAGGAGGGGATTTGTCTACATGACCCCTGAGGTCCTTTCCAGCTCTGGACCTATGATTATTATTCCTCAAAAGGTGTATAAGATAATAAAAAGTAATAGATGGAGGGGACAGAACACCTTCCAGGCATAGGAAACACCATATGCTCAAAAGTTGTAGTGGAAAATAAGAATGGGACAGCCAGGTTCAAGATGGTAAATCAACTTGATTGTAATGTGAGGTGAGATGAGGTAACTATACATGGAGGGAGAAAGTGAAACATAAAGATGAATAATTAAGTTTGGACAAGATTACATGGGGTCAAAGAATGCATTGAAAGGGAATTTGCATTTTAATTGGAAGCAGAACCAGTCTAGATGCTAGTACACCCTAAGCAATGTTTAAAACCAATGTCCACTGGTAATTGACAATGATACCCCTTGTGAATTACTGCCCTCTTTGAGCCTTTGCTAAAACACATGCAGCTTCATGCATCACAAAATGAATGAATCTCACATAAAATGAAATTTTACAGTACTAAAAATAATGTGCATTTTCAAAAAAAACAAACCCTGCATATTTATTGGTAAGTCAGATTTCTACTATCTCTTATGTCTTCCTAGGCATATATCATGGTTTTCATCCTGAGATTGCCTATTTTGGTGTAGCGTAAGAAAGTCCAGGAGGGGGGAAAACAAATGTCCCTAGAAGAGTTTATCTATATATTTTTGACTATAAATCTGGAAAACCATGCATCAAAACCAGTTTCTGATTCTTACTAGCTATTTCACTATTTCAAATCACTTAATCTGTCTGAGCCTCAGTTTCCTCATTTGTAAAATCGAGAAAAGATTAACTTTAGTACTCATCATGGTTATTGTGAAGTTCAAACAAAATATCATATGTAAAACACTATTGTTGTTGTTTGCTCTTTTCAGCCATGTCTGATTATGACACTATTTGTGTCTTTCTTGGCAAAGACAATGGAGTAATTTGCCATTGAATGTCCTTCTCCAGCTCATTTTACAGATGTAGCAACTGAGACAGAGTTAAGTGACTTGCCCAGGGACGAAAAAAAGAAACAGCAAAGTTTCCAAGCCGTAGAAAGATAGGTTTATTGAGAGAGGGATCCTGTCTCACAATAAAGCTGGTCTTAGGTCTGGGACGCAAAGACCCCGGGCAGTACCAGGAGATGGTATTCATACCCCATAGACTCCTCCCATTGCACCCTCATAGAAAATGCAAATGGTACAGAAGAAGATACATTGAAACTTGAACATTATCTTCAGTGACAAAGGCCATCTAGCCAAATAATCACAAGAGGGAAACAGTCCTAAAGCATATTTCTAAAGCAACATGGTTAGGTGTTTCATCCTGAAGCAAACTTCTAAAGCAACAGGTCATAAATCTCGATGCTGATTGGTTCCTTCAGCTTAGTACCTACTATTTTTAGTGTTGTGGTTAACCACAATGCAGTTTTTGAAAAGGGACATCACTACAAAGATGATCCATGACCCTTGGTTGAACATGTAACCACAATGGAGAGGGACAATGGTCAGGAGTCACTAAATTTACAAATACTGCATTGGCTCAAGCCATTAAAGAACATCTATCATACATTAAGAACACGTTACATAATATCTATGCTCTGTGCTAGATTATTAAATTCCAAGAGACTACAGAACACTTAAGATTAAATAAATCACAATTTGTAGTCTATTATACTGATTACTATCATAGTTAAATCACTCATATCTAAGGGGTGGGGAAAATCTCACAACACACACATATACACATTTATAAAGATATATCATGTAAATATACATTAAATATCAGATATAAATAAAAGCCATTTTTGAAAAGAAATTAGTGGAGGAATCTGAAATCTATGAATTTTAGTTTATTGCATGCAATAAAACACTAGATAGATAGATATCATTTTTCATATCTTCAATAAAACATCTTGTAAAAGTTGATAGTTGATGTTATGCTGTTATGTTCTTACTCCCACCAGGAATCTACCTATTGCCCTTTAAGTCAAACACAATTTTGCTTCTTTGGAAACTGTGTTGTTCCATAATTCATAATCATATAGCATCCCTGGGAAAAGATAAATGTTAGAGAGCTGTTTTAATGTTAGCACTTTGAAATTATTTTTTAAATTGTGCAATTTTCCAAATGCAAAACAATGCATTATCATCCTACTTTACAAATTTGACCTAATGCTTTTGTCCATTTGAAGTGACTAGTCCAAGATATATAAGCTTTCTGTCTATGTTTATGGTAGAACCTGAATTATAAGTATTTATCCATTAAAAAGGTGGCAGAGTAACACAAAATATGAAAAAGAACTCACAGAGTGTTGACATAGCCAGAGGAAGATACCCAGTGAATTGGAGAGCACTTTTTTGCAGTATTTACGGGAATACAAGGAAAATAATTACACAGAATGAAAAGGTAGGGATGAGTTGCAATCTACACTAGTTAAGGGCATAACACATTCAAAAGGTATGAGTCTTATTAAAGTAATAAGTTTTATTGCCCTACTTTCACCATTCATATGTATTATGTATAGACATCTGAGGCTCTTATTCTTACCCCTCTTGTTGAATATTATCTCCTGTGAATTGCTGAATAATTCTAGCATAATTTTCTTCATATTCCATACCTGTTCATCTCTGTGTTGTCTAGTTTGCTAGTTATCTGAACAATTTGCTACGTTTTCAATTCAAAATTCCTTTTAATGTCCAGTTTAATATTTTTGTCTTCCCATTAGAACTAAATTTTTACCCAAAACTCATACTTCATATACCTTTAGAACTTCAATGGGTCTCTGAAAATGATTTATTTGAATGTGACAATGGAGAGAAAAAAGAAGCAAGAGATGGAGAGAAAAGAGATTGTAATGATAGCTTTTATTCCATATTACATTAATCCCTGCTCAAGCCTAACCTGAAACAGATTCTAGTTTAATAGATGGTGGAAGAGACATAAATAGAAAAGAGCAAAGAATTTATAGATCTATGGCATCATGGATAAGAGCATTTTCATAACTGAGGTAGAGAAATTTGAGAAATACCTAATTTATTAGGACACACTAGGGGAAAAACAAAGGAACGAATTGTAGTATTGTTTGGTTGTTGACATTTATTGACAACATTCTAAGCAAATTATTTCTAGGCCCTGGGAATTCCAGGATTAAATAAGCTATATTTCTATTCTCTTAGAACTTGAAATCTAAAAGAGCAATCAGGATAATATATATGCATAAGTAATGATATTACAAAATAAAATGTGTTAAATGCAAAGAAGATATTGGGACAAAGTTGCTATAAACATTTTGAAAAAGAAAATAACATTTTATAGTGCCTGGAGTAATCAAGGAAAGCTTCATGGATGAATTGGTATTCAAGTTGTATCTTGATAAATGGGAGAAATTCCAAAAGGTAACAATGAAGGTGAGAGGGAGAGGATTGAGAAGAAGAATCAGTGGAGATAAAGAAGAAAATTTCAGAGTTAGGAGAAAAATGAGGATACTAATGGTAGTCACAGGAGGAGAGTTTATCCGCAGTATCAAATGTTACACACGAGTCAGTAAACATCAGCACGTGAGCACACACGCGCGCGCACACACACACACACACACACGATAATTGTTTTTGGTACTTGGTGAGGCAATTGGGGTTAAGTGACTTGCCCATGGTCACACGGCTAGTAAGTGTTAAGTGTCTGAGGTCAGCTTTGAACTCAGGTCCTTGTGACTCCAGGGCTGGTGCTCTATCCACTGCACCACCTAGCTGCCCCTATTATATATTTTCGATAAATGTATTTCAATATAATTAGCTTTCTTTCAGCTGATACAACTACCTACTCCTCACCATCACTCTTACGCTTCTAAGAACATACCTGGAAATACTTTCCTCTTGACAACTTCCCAAGTTCTTCTTGAGGGAGAGATTGAAGGTCCATGAGAGAGTGGGGATATTTAATGAGGTAAGGCTGCAGAGGAGGCAGAAAAATAATCAAGAGCAGAAGTGGAGGGATTCATCATATCAAAGAGAATTCTTTTATCTTCTAAACTTGGAAAAGAGAAAATGTTGGGTGTTTCTCTGTTTGTCTTCTCACTTCCATTATCATTACTACCAGTTTTGACTGGCCCTATCAATATTTAATGGCCTGGAAAAAAGAAAAAAGGGTATGAGCACTATTCATTTTTCAGTAGCATGGAAATAACACAAGCATGTGTACACACATGCAAACATATTATATACATGCTTGGATACATATATGTATATGTACATGCATGTGTGTGGTGTGTAGTGTAATAAATGGAAACCCTCATAGGACTGATAAAATGAAAACTAATAATAATAATAATAATATCTAGCATTTTTAGTACTTTAAGTACTTTACAATTGTCTCCTTTTATATTCAAAGTAATCTTGAGAGGTAGGTGGTATTGTTATTATCCCCTTTTTTACAGATGAAGAAACTGAGGCAGATAGATTTTCATGACTTAACCAGGTTTAAACAACTAGTAAGTGTGTTTGTCTGGGGCCAAGTCATCCTAACTTCAGGTCTAGTGCTTTATCCACTGCACCACCTAACTGCTTAAGTTTGGAGGAAAACAGTTGAAAGGGTTTTATGGATCACTTTGTGCAAATTTGATTGTGTAAATCCATTGTAGACAACTTTAAAATGTGAACAGAGCTTTGAAATCGTCTTTATGTGTTAATTGTATGTTAGTATCAATGGTGTTTTCTTTGAAAGGATAAAATGAAATGTTTTGAGTTCTGTCAGAATAACTAGTGAAATTAAATAGGGAGAATTTTCACAGAAAAATCAACACCTAAGGTAATAGAAGAACTTGGGAAATTGTCAAGAGGAAAGTATTTCCAGGTATGTTCTTAGGGTACAGGACAAGTGCATAAAGAAAATAAGCGCAGGAGTGATGGTGAGGAGTAGGTAGTTGTATCAGCTGAAGGAGAGCTAATTATATTGAAATACATTTATCAAAAATATATGATAAAAAAGTTTATAGACCTCAGGTTTTAAACACCTGTACTAGAACAGAGTGAATGTTGAATGAATATTTAAATAAATGCATTGTCTTTACTTTTTTTAGTTTGAGTTGCAGTAAGACATCTAGTTAGAGATGTTTTATGGTGTGAGCACTATGATTGATTGGACTTATTGTAGGATAATTGAATGTGGGGGAAGATAGGTGATTCAGTAGATGGAGTCTTGAGCCTAGAATCAGAAACACATCTTTGTGAGTTCAAATACAGCCTCAGACACTTACTAGCTGTGTGACTCTGGGAAAGTCACTTCATCCTCTTTGCTCACTTTCCTAATCTGTAAAATGAGCTGGAGAAGGAAATGGCAAACCATAACAGTATCTTAACAAAGAAAACCCCAATTAGTGTCATGAAGAGTCAGACAGACATGACTCAAGCAACTGAACAAGAGGTTGAATATGAGTCTGCAGTGAAGGGCTGTTAATTAAAATAATCTCTTAACTCATTTAGTTGTGTAGTGACAAGAGTATAAGAAGTAACAGCAACAACAACAAATAATCCTTTCTTAGTTCAGGGGTTTCCAAAGTGGGGGTCTGGACATGACCCCAAAGGAGTCCTGATATGACCTAAGTGATATCAGTCAGAGAGGTAGAAAAATGTGTTTTATTAGGCTGTCCCCACAACAGGCAACCAGGAGTCTTGTACCCAATATAATCACTCTAATGTTCAATCATTTCAACCTAGTACTTACTCCCAGAACTGTTCATGTGATCGACTTCCATTCCCATGTCCCAAATTGTCTTCTTAGGGCAATTATCATCTTACCCTTCCCTAGGCATCATCAACAGGTGCTACAACATCTTCCACCAAACCCTCACCCAACCTTAAGGGGAAAAATTAATGATAAAAGTGCTTAATATAAAAAGTTATTAGGACTCCTGGATTAAATAGAGGAAGCTTTGAGACACTGTTAACAACTGACTTCCAATCAAACAAGTACTTCAAGAGCAGATAAATGGCAATGGAGAGTGAACCTTACCAATATTTTCTGCAGCTATAAGGAGGATATTTTGTTCAGCACCACGGAAGGCAGAATTAGAAGTGCTCTTAAATTTTACTTAAGAGAGATTCAGGTTAAATGTGAGGAAAAACTGTTTGACATTAAGGCTAAAAAATGTAAATCAGTGAAATGGTCTACTGAGGGAGGTTCTGGTATCTACAGTCCCTGGGGATACTTCAGAATAATACCAAGTCTTGGACTTTAATCATTCAAACAAAGGAAGAGAGGTTGAGGGAAGAAAATCTTGGGATTCTGAGCTTTAGTTACTGATGAATTGTAATTTAATTCAGCAGTGCACTTAGGTTACTGGAAATGTTATATCCTTTGAGGTATTTAAATTTCAGGAAGGTATTTTACATTATACTTTTTCTTATACATCCCAGAGGATAAATTATTTGAACTTCTTATCATTTGTAATACTAACTGCTACATGTGATCAACTTTTTAAAAAGCTTAAGGTGAGATCCTTTTGGAACACCTAAACATTTCTTAATTTGACTTATTTTTCCTTCTCCCAAGATTCCCCTATCTCTCTTAAGCCAAGGCCTGCGTTCATTTGCTTTAGGCATTTGATGCCCCCCCCCCCCTTTCTACAATCATTTGTCTCAGCATACCTGACAATGTAACTTAATACTTAAGTTCCATTTTCAAAAATGTCATTTACCAAATGAAAATGCAAGTTAAATTAAAATTGTTTAGCATAGTAATTTTATTTGTGTCCTTGATGCCTTTACTGGTCTAAAAAAATCTTCTCCAAAAGAGAAATATGTCATCTTTTATTCTCCCCTTTTGAGGCAATCCCTAAATGAGAATGACATTTTTAAAAAATTGCTTTTCTTTCAGCAATTCATTAGCTTCCATTTTGTCCCCATTTACATCTCAGTAGGAGTGCTTAGATAATACTTAAAACCCTGTAGTGTGCTTATATTTATAATTTTAAAATAACATCTACTTTTAAGTAGTATGAAGGGAACTGCATAAGGACATAGACGCACAGCCTCTTAGCTCTTCTAGAGTGCAATCAAGGTCTCACTCAACCCAATCAGGGTGCCTAAAGTAATTGAAGAATATATCGCCCCTGAATGAAGGTCAGAAGACTTAATTTTTTCAGAAGTTGAGTGGGTAAGAACTTATTGTAACTATTTTAAAACATAGCACCAAGTAAGTTTCTGGCATGGATCATATACATTATCTCTAGTCAAGGGATATCAAGCTAAAAATTCTTACAAATTATAATTCATGGGAAAGAAAAAAAAAAACAACCAAAAGTTTATATTGGAAAATAAGATCTTAATGAAATTATTCCCTACTTCACACTTCAGTGGTCATTAACACAAATACTTGACCTAGTTGTTACTACCGTAAACCCTCTGAAAAAATTCTGGCATATATAGTCATCCCTCAACATTTGCGGTTTTCACATTCATTGTTTGGGTTGTTTATGGATTGGCCATTGATAATTAAATGGGGATTTTTGGAGATTTGTTGTGTACTGTGGAAAATCATGGTTGACCTGCATATGAAAAGAAAACAAAAACAATAATGTCATCAATGCATAAATATTATACATTAGTAATGTATTTTGACATTTACTACAATAAGTATGCATACATTGATTTATTATAAACAGTTAAACATTGTTAAAAGTTTCAATGTCTTAAATAACTACCAGTTACACATTCTTTTGGGGGATTTCCTCCTCTGTCTCTCTATTATCCATACTCAGTTACAAGATTTTCTCCCCAAGTGATCATTGTATCCTGTACTTTTCTTAGCAGAAGGAAATCCATGAAACAGTTGCTGCAGTTACACCAGCAGCTGCAAAGACTGCATGATATACGAGATACTAATCTCTCACAAAGAAACTGCAACTTTTGTTATGGGCAGAGCATGTTGTTTTATTTGATTTTTATGTTTAAATATGATCAGAATTATTAAAAATAAAGGTTTGGGGTAGGGTCTCAAGCTGTTTGAGGCTTTTCCACATCTGTGGAGGTCCTTTGCCCCTAACCCCTGAGAATGTCATATATTTGGAGGGACAACTATATTTCCTGTATGTCATTTATGCTTATATAATTAATCTCTATATAGCTGATATAATTATCTTTTATATACATACAGGTCTTCGATTTAAGTTACCCAGAGTACTAGGAAATGAAACATGAAATGTTTCTAAATTCCATCTTACTGCATAAATAACTTTTGTCCAAGGAGACTCATTTAAGTGAGAGATTACAAAGTAATGAAATAATCTCCCAAGCCCCTTACTTTCAGAACTATAATCTCCTTTATGTAACCTATGCTATCTTTCAAATTTCTGATTGTTATATACACTAACGTTACTATCATAAAAATTAGCTGTCAGAAGCTAAAAGGAGGAGCCCCATGATATTATTGTTCTTAAAGTGAACCAAACAAGAGATTTGGTTGAAATAGAGTGGTAAATTACATAGAGACAGACATACTCAGTTTTAAATCCCATCTTTTTCATATGTATTTAAATGACTGTAACCCTTTTCTGATGAAAAATGAAAATGATAGTTTCAAAAGCTGTCTTTCCAATGTAGCATGCTTTGATTTTTGACATTTATTTTTTACTATAATATTATAAATTAAACATACTCTACTATGGGTATATAAATATAATAGGATTAATTGAAAATAAGCCATTGCTTGGGGAGGGGGAGTTCATATGGAGATATTGTTGCCCAGGTAAAGGATACGCTACTTGAAAATGAGTATATGTTGTTTTGGGGTTTTTTTGCTTTTTTTGCTTTTTTTTCTGTTAGGATAAGCCAATCAATGTGGAAGGGGAAAAAAAAGTCCAGGAGCATATATAAGTAAAAAGGCAAACTTAATATGTGCTTTTCATATAAGATAAAAACAAAGTAGTCATTTTGAAATGTTGTACTATCCAGGTGTATAGATTAGACATTTCCCCTGCTTTCATGGGAAAAAATAATCTGGTAAAGGGATATGCTATATATAGAAAGATAATATTTTATATTTTATACTTTTTTGTGACCACTTTATGTCATTGCTGTAGGTGCTACCTTTACTTATCATGCCCCATACATTCATTATTTTTTTTTTTTTAGTGAGGCATTTGCGGTTAAGTGATTTGCCCAGAGTCACACAGCTAGTAATTGTTAAGTGTCTGACACCGGGTTTGAACTCAGGTACTCCTGACTTCAGGGCCGGTGCTCTATCCACTGCACCACCTAGCTGCCCCCCATCCATTCATTTTTAACCAGTTCAGTTCTTGACCATACCTTTCCAGAAGGCCTCCATTGAGACCCTTGCACAAAACACTGGAGTCCTTCAATATGTAACATCATTGTTCTTTGGGCAAAGATCCCATATTTTGAATCATAACAGTCAGTCCTTGAATAAGCTTTTATTACATGCTTATTATGTGCTGGACACTGTGCTAAGGATGTAAAGATACAAAGAATGGCCCCCCCCCAAAAAAAAACAACCCCAACCCATTGCTCCTGACCTCCAAAAGTTCACATTTAAGTGGGGGAAACAATATAAAATCAAGACAATACTATGTAAATGCAAGAGAGAGGAGGAGGACTAGGAAATGCCTACTCTAGAAGGCTCAGATCCTGGTAATTAAGCTCCACCTTCAAGGAAGCCAGGAAACAGAGGTGAGCAGGAAGAACATTCTAGGTATGGGACACAGTCAGTGAAAAGGCACAGAGTCCAGAGGTAGGTTTTGTGTGTAAGGAACATTAATAGGCCAGTATGACTGGATTGTAGAGTACATGGAAGGGAGACTGTAAGGATTAGGAAGGAGGTAGCCATTAAATTAGTATTTCTATGTTGTCAAAAACTGTGATTGATTCTTAGCTTGGGACGGGAGATATTAGAGCCTTCTCAGACTATTTGTTTGCTTGATTTGGTTTATGTTTTTAGGCTTCAATTTCAAACAGTTTTTAAAAAATATATAACATAAATTTTTCTAAGTGAAATTTAAGATATTTTCATCTGTTTCATAGGTTCATTATCAAGTGGACCACATGCTGTCAATGCTCTTTCGAACTATATTTCACTTTTTTCATTTTTCAGTCTATTCTCTATACAGCCACCAAAGCTGTTTTCCCAAATCTCAGCTCTGACTGTTATATACCCTTACCTCCAATGGCTCTTTATTACTTCTAGGATGAAATAAAATTTCCTTTAACATTTATAGCTCTTTGCAACCTTAGCCCTTTTTATCTTTCCCAAGGTGAAAAAAGAACACTAGCACACTGGCTCTTGATGCTAGAGGGGAGCAGAATCTCTGGTTGCAGTTCTAGGCTGTAAAGGAGTGATTGTGGGCCAGAACATAGGCCAGGAGAACAGTGACCACACCTCTCCTTAGATCATACCATTTCAAAACTGAAGACCTTCAGATCCCTAGACCTAGCTCTGAAAACAGCAACTCAAAAAACCTGAAGCTTGTAATAGTATTCTCTCTACCCTAGGAGTAGGGCCAAACTTTAACATAAAGTGAAAAGTCAAGAAATAGGCTGGAAAAATGAGTAAACGATAAAAAAGAACCTCAGCATAGAAAGTTACTATGGATACAGGGAAGATCAAGATACAAACTCAGAAGAAGAGAAAGAAATGAAAGCAGGTCTCTGCAAATGTGAATTGGACAAAAATAATTACTTGAAGAGTTCAAAAAGGATTTTAAAAAGTCAAATAAGAGATGTAGAGTAAAAAATCAGGAAAAGAAACAAGAGTGATGCAAGAATCTTGTGTGGGGGATTGTTCTCATCCAATGGAGTACATATGCTGGTAACACATGCGGTCAGTTCATATGCATAGGTGGACAATTCAGGCCCCTGATGCACAAAGCTACTAGTTCTGTGTAGGGGCGAAATTTAATATGGGGAAAGTTAATTGAGTGGCTCACCAAATATCAGGGTTCAGAAAATAATAAGGGACCTCTAGGTCCAAAGCTTCCTCCTCTCAGAACTGCCTTTTTTAGTTATTTCTCCCAGGCCAATAAGAAAGAAGCTTAACAGTCTCTTTTCCACAAACAAATCAAGTTTTTATTTGATGGGAATAAAATACACAGCAAAGGTGAAATTAATAAAGTCAAGGACAAGGGAATAGTGAAAAAGGAAAATGAATAATCTCCCTGGCTCTAGCAAGGGCTGTCTCACCCAAACTCACTTTCAGCTCAGCTAATTCAAAGGGCTGGAACCAGGGCTCCGTAATTTCTATGGGAGTCAGCAGTCCGTCTTTAGTCCTCTCTGAATGCTCTTCCAGGGCCAGAGAGAGACCGAGAGTGAGTGAGGCACTTCCTGTTGGGGTCACTTTTTCTACCTTTTTCTCCCTGTCCCAAAGGTGAGATCCTTCAAGTAGTGTGGCTGACACTGGTTCTCTGTTGATGATGCAGTCCACAGCCTCTGAGGATACTCCTTCTCAAGGTTGGCCAAGTTTAAACTAGGTGGCTAAAAATCTAATCATCTTAAGTAGGTACTTGGTAGTTTCTCATTCACACCCAATTCAAACACTTACTAAGTCATTCAAGTCGGACCCTTGGGTGTCTGCCAAATTCCATTATTTTACCACATCTGTTATCAGCAAATTGTTATCTGTGGAACCTGTTCCCCACCATGTGATGCCTTCTTCTGAAGCCTTCCACATATTATTTCTACTGCTCCCTGTTGTGTATTTCTGTTGCTATTTACTAGATGTCCATTTTCTGTTTCATTTGGTCTTCTGCTATCAAACTGTTTCAGGGTCACCTAATACCATATTCAACACCCACTTGAGATCTTGTAGTTATTATTAAGCCTCCCCTCTGTAGAATGAGCTACAGCTCTTTCAGCCATTTCTACTATCCATTGTGAGAGGGCTATGGTCTATATAAATTTTTCAATCTGCTCATTCAACCTGGGGCCTCAGTTGATGCATATTAAGCTCTTCTTTAACTCCATCAAGTCAGCCCTCTCAAACATGGCTGAAGTTCTATTTAGTCATCTTCATTTATTCCTTTCAGTAACTTCCTATGACTCTCAGTCCAGATTCTCTTGATCAGCTTTCTTAGCCAGTGGCTCTCTTCCTATCAGCCAAACTGCATCTGAACAGCTGACATCAATTCTACTGCTGAACTCTTCTGTTTTGTTGATTGATATGGCTATCTGTCTTTCACCAATAATTGCTGATTATTACCTCGCAGATGACTCTTCTATGCACTTCTCTGTCTTTCACATTAACCCTTTGATTATTTTCTCCTTTGAGTTTCTCAGTTCAATTCTCATTTAATTTATGGTCAGAACCCCATTTTAGGGTTTGGTGTTTTTTTTGACTCATAATACTTCTGACAAAGCAAGGTATCCTAGGTGCTTCACTAACTCTTATGTAAATAACCCCTCCTCAATAAACTCAAGGATCTCTCTATTTACTCCATGATCAAATACAAAATCTTCTGTTTAGTATTGAAAGCTCTTAATAGCTGAGCCTTCCCCCAACCTTTCTAGCCTTTTTATGCCTTATTCCCCAACAAGTACTTTTTGACCCAGTGACATTAGCCTCCTTGTTGTCCCACAAACAAAATATTCTATCTCTGACCTCCTGGCATTTTCTCTTGCTGTCCCGCATACCTGGAACACTCTTGGGGCTCAACTCTGTATATTGACTTCACTGGCTTCCTCTAAATCCAAACTAAATCCTCATTTTCTACAGGAAGTGTTTCCTCAATCCCTATTAATTCTAGTGGTTTACCTGTTTTAGTTATTTCCTATTTTTCAACATATAGCTCTTTCCTATGTATTTGTTTCCTTGTTTTCTCCCGCATTAGGTTATAAGTTCTTTGAGGGTTTGGACTGCCTTTTGCCTCTTCCCCTCTCCCCCATCACTTAGCACGGTGCCTGGCACAAAGTAGGTGTTAAATATGTGTTTGTTGACTGACTGACTGAAAAGGATCTGAATAATATGGTGGTGAGGAAAAATGTTAATCTTCCCCAGTATGCTCCCATATTCTACACAAATATCAAGGTTCTGCTAGATGCAGAAATCTAAAAGTGTTGGTGTCCCCTGTTCCCTTTCCCAACAGCAGCATATCACAACTTATTCTGTCCTAGATCACCTAAATGGATTGTTTCCTTTTTCTTTTGCTTTCTTTTTGGCAGGGCAATTGGGGTTAAGTGACTTGCCCAGGGTCCCACAGGTAGTGTCAAGTGTCTGAGGTCAGATTTGAACTCAGGGCCTCCTGAATCCAGGGCCAGTGCTCTATCCACTACGCCACCTAGCTGCCCCTGATTGTTTCCTTTTTCAAAGAAATTTCACTGTAGTAACAATAAAAACTGACTTAGGAAATGCTTTACAGAACAGCCTTGTCACATAGGTATTGTAGTTATTACTATCCTCATTTTACACATCAGGAAACTGAGTAGTAGTGACTGGCTTGATTAAATCACACTGTGCTAGTAAGATAGTTTGATGACAGGAGTTAAACTCCAATCTACCTGACTCAAAAGGTGGAATTCTACCTATTTTATCATATTCCTTTTCCCTGGCGCAGCTTATCTTTGGAGAACATTTATATTGGGATATTATGGAATCCAGGTGGTGCAGTAGATAGAGTGCCTGACCTAAAGTCAGGAAGGTTTGAGTTCAAATCACTTATCAGACACTTACTAATTGTGTGACCCTGGGCAAGTCTCTTAATCTCTTGTTTAATTGTTTCCTCAATTGTGAAATGGGGATAATAATAGAACCTATCTCCCAGGGTTGTTCTGAATATCAAATGATAACATAATTATCCCTACACATAGTAATTTCTATATAAAATAGTAGCTGTTGGGGCAGCTAGGTAGCACAGGAGATAGAGCATCGGCCCTGGATTCAGGAGGACCTGAGTTTAAATGCAGCCTCAGACATTTGACACTTACTAGCTGTGTGACCCTGGGCAAGTCACTTAACCTTCATTTCCCTGCAAAAACAACAAGAACAACAAAAATGCTAGCTGTTATTAATATCATCTATCTATCTATCAAATGTGATACTGATCAGGATATCAGAGTTTATTGTATAAGTACATCATATTATACAAACCATATAGATGTGTATGTACATACTAAATTATGTCAGCTCAAATTTGCCAATGAAATTGTCATTCCTTAATTAAAACACACTTCTGAAAACCTGAGACTTAAATGAACTGATACAAAATGAAATGAGAAGAACCAGGAGATCATTGTACACAGTAATAGCAATATTACATGATGATCAATTGTGAATGACTTACGTATTCTCAGAAATACAATGATACAATTAAATTCTAAAGGACTTAAAATTTTAAAAAATGTTATTTACCTCCAGAGAAAGAACTGATGGAGTATGAATGGAAATCTAAGTATGGTTTTAAAAAATTTCTTTATATTTCTTTTTTTTTTCCTTTAAGTGTGTGTCTTCTTTTGCAACATAGATAATTTGGAAATTTTTCACATGACTACACGTGTATAATCTATTTCGAAGTATTTATCTTCTCAGGGAAGGGATAAGAGGGAGAAGGAATTTGGAACTCGAAAATTATAAAAAAAAACAAATTCTATAATTTGTTTTTACATGTAATTGAGAAAAATAAAAACGTTCTATAACAAATTCACGTCTAAATTTCCATAGAAATTTATTTTCATCTATATGGTATTCTTTCCGAACACATCTATGCCTTCTCAACCTTTATAATTCATCTCTATTTTGCCTCAAAACCCACATGAGGATTTTTCTGAACATAGAGGGCTTCTTAAATTTCTGGTACTCTGTCGATGTTAATAAGACATTTGGGCTAGTCATCACTTATCCATCACCATTAACACTTGACAAAGCTCTCTTCTATTCATTTATCTATCTGAAAACATCCTTTATTCTCTTGGCTAAGCCTTGTTTAATCATGTGACTGCAACTCCATCTGACCATCTCTCCATTGTCCATTTTGTGATGTTATACATGCATTCATAAATGTATTTGGCATATTAAAAAATTCTAAGGTATGATAATCAAAACTATTTAGCTTTATTGCATGGAATTTGAAGTTTCACGTGGAAGAATTTTCTTACTGGGAAAGAAAAATGGAGAATGTCTTTAATACACACACACACACACACACACACACACATTTAGTCCATGTTTTTGACAAGATTTAGAGACTGAGAATTCCACTCTCTAAATAATTTTCTTTGCCTTTATTACCTCATTTTTCAGACCCTCCTTTTCTTTTAATAATTCTGTAGAATTTTGTTATAAATAGTAATTTATATCTGCAGGTTCATTGTTTTGTCTAGGTTACTATTAAATTATCTCATTTTTTTTAAAAGAAAAAAAAGTTATTTTTCCCTTTAGGCATCTTCTATTAGAGTCAGAAGCCCTGGTGAATTATATTTTGAAGGACAGCTTTCCAACTATAACCACATAAAAAAGGGGGATGTGCAATTTTGAGGGTGATAATGATAGTTCTTTGACTAGAACACATTACCCCAAGGCATACTTGTGTTTCATTAAATATCTAGGTCATATACAAAGCAAATTACTAATATCTTTATTTGCTAAAAGAAAAAAAAACATATTGTGAGGTACAAAAAGGAAATAATAAAACATTGAAATCTATTCCTAGTTAATTTCATGTATTCATGAATGTGTGCTCACCATTTTAAATCAAAACTAGCCTTGATTTTCCTTTGTTAATCTGCTTCCCGTGTTTTCATTTTCATTTATATATTTATTCCTTTTCTATTCTCACCTTTTTATAAGTGGAAGAAGAGTAATAAACTATGGATGAGAATGTAAACACGGTGCTTTTTCAGTTGGTATGGCTTAGAGGCTATTTAGTTTCTCTCTTTTATTCTATCTTACACGTTGCCAGTCATTTTTTTTCTAAAACACTGTTTTCATTATCATCTCAAAACCCTGTAGAGACACCCCTACTGCTTACCTAATAAAGTCTAAATTTCATTCAGTTTTCAAGGCTCCACATTTTCCATTTTTTCTGTATATGACTAACCTTATTTAGTTTGAAAAAATGGAAATTTGAATTTGTTTTCACTTTGAAAAAAAATATTTATGAAGCCCCTATTATATACAAGACACTGTGCTAAGGATTGAGGACAATAAGACAAAAACATACAAACAAGAAAATGGTCCTTGCCTTCAAGGATCTAGCATTTGGAGTGATATACATGGATATAAGTGTCTGAAAGGCACCCAGTAAGAAGGAAGCATACATTTAGGATGCATGAGAGAGAGACAGAAGGATGGAAAGTTCTGAATGGAAAGTACGATTTCTGATGTTAAGCTTATCAAGGTGCCACAGTTAAGAGTGATATTGAGGGGCAGCTAGGTGGTGCAGTGGATAGAGCACCGACCCTGGAGTCAGGAGTACCTGAGTTCAAATCTGGCCTCACACTTAACACACACTTACTAGCTGTGTGACCCTGAGCAAGTCACTTAACCCCAATTGCCTCACTAAAAAAAAAAAAAGAGTGATATTGAGATATAAGATCCTTCATGGTCTGTCATTTCTATGAACTTTTGTAGTTAGAATCTCTACCATCTTATTTAGTACTTGATCAAGCTTTGACATGTATTATTCTCTTCCTCCATCTCTATATATCTTTTTTTTTCCTCAACTAGATTATCATTTCTTTGAAAAATTTACTTCTATTTCTCATGACCATATATATTTGGCTGGAGGAGAGGCAAGGTGTAGGTCCAAGGCTCTGAGAAGGCTGATGAACAGGCAGGCCAGTGTTTAAGGGGACATCAGTGTTTGTAATGAGGACAGGGAGTGGGGGGCAGCTAAGTGGGGCAGTGGATAAAGCACTGGCCCTGGATTCAGGAGGACTTGAGTTCAAATCCGGCCTCAATCACTTGACAGCTTACTAACTGTGTGACCACGGGCAAGTCACTTAACCCTCATTGTCCTGCCCCCCCCCCCAAAAAAAAAATGAGGACGGGGGTAGGGTAGAAAGGAAAACCATGAGCAAGGGTTTACACTGGAAAAAATAGGGAAGGTGTTCAGGAAGCAAATGGCTTATAGTGACAAGGGTCTAGACAGGGTGAAGTAGATGAATGAGCTGAAAGTCAATGAAGAGACTTCAGAGTGATTTTGGCAGGGTGAAGGGCAGGTTTCAATAGGAGGAAACAGACCTGAACTACATTTTGCAAAACTGGCACTTTTAATGATTCTAAAGTGTTCACTTCAATAAAACCTCATTTTATGGGGCAGCTAGGTGGCGCAGTGGATAGAGCACTGGCCCTGGAATCAGGACTTGAGTTCAAATCCGGCCTCAGACCCTGGGCAAGTCACTTAATCAATCCCAATTGCCTCACCAAAAACAAGCAACCCCCCCCCCAACCTCATTTTAAACATCAATATCCACCCCACCCAGTCTCCCACCAAAAAGATATTAGATGGCTGCAAATTATGGAACATTATAATCTTAAGACACTCAAAACATCAGCTGATCTAGATAACAATAGAAAGTTGTATTACACGCATAAGTAAGGTATTGTGTACAGTAAACCTTGAAGTTTTCATATAAAAAAATTATCAGACATGTATGACTAGAAAAGGAGGCAGGGCTAGTTATGCAGTGAGAGATAGGCATAAGAGATGATGGGTTCAGGTGCTGCCATCCAATCCATAAGATTATCAATAAAGACACAGTTTCCCACTTCTTTAAGTAGATCACTTATGGAAGATTTACATTAGGACATCAAGGAAGGATCACACAGGATGTAATAAGGTGAATAGATTGCCATTTGTATGGAGAGAATAGCTATACTGATGAGGTCATGAGTCTATTCATTTAAATACTATATCAAAGTAATGTCTTGACTGTTTAAACTAATATATTAACTATTACACAAAGATTAATATTGCTTTTCAAAATAGTACCCTCAAGAAGCCATATACTTATTCAAATGGTGCTGCCAATTTTCAAAAAAAGTTTTCAAGGTTTAATTTCTTTTTTCTCTCTCTTATTTTTACAATCATTTATTTTCTCACCCCTTTTCTCCTAATTTGACAGTTAAAAAAAAGTTAAAGAAAACCCTCTTAACAAATACATATAATTGGGCAATTCAGATTTCTACTTTGACCAAGTCCAAAAATGTTACTCATTTTGCATTTTTTAAGTCCACCACCTCATGGATAGACATGCCTAACAGGCTTTATTCATCATGGGTACTTTGGAATCATTGTCATTTCATCGATCATAGTTCTAAAATTTAAAAGTCTTCAATTAAAAAAAAGGTCAGTTACTCTAATTTCTGATGTTTTCTATCTGAGGTTCTCCTGGGTTTCCAGTTTCAGCACCCTCCTATGAAACTTTATTGGTCCCTGATTCCAAATTATGTCAACATAGATCATCTTTTGGGCTTCTTTAGACCATTGACACAAAGCAAAGAGGAAAGAGGGAAGAAAAGAAAGAAAAGGTATCAGAACTAAGATTGTGTATTATAAAGATTTCACAGTATTAAGCCTGATTTTTTTTGTGATGATTTTTTTGTGATGGAGCTGTCCTTTAAGGCAGTTCCAAAAGAGGAGCTACAGATATGTTCTGAGCAGTGGTTATAGCCTGTCAAGGGTACTGATATGAAGGAGAGTATTCATTTCCTTGTGTAGCATTGGTCATGTTTGTTTAAAGAACCATCTCATTGCTTTGCTTTATAACCACTGATAGCATTACATCCTTTCAAAATTGGTTTATAAAACAAACAAAAAGTCATGATCTAGTGATGATCGAGCTACTCTGTTACAAGGGGGGAAATCATGACTTTTGGTTAAGATGAAAAAGCTTTTACTTTTGTGGATATGGATGAAACTCAGCCCTGTCTGCCTCTGAATTTGCCTGCCAAATTGTGTGAATTATAAGGTGGTAAAGAATCAAAGGATGAAGAAATTAGGTGTAAATGAGGGTCGAATCCTGCATTTAAAAATATATATTTAAGCTTCCCCACAAACTTCTTTGAAGATGCCCGCAAAAATCTTCCCAGAGAAGACCTTTTGAATTCCTTGGTCCTTGTGAATCTGTTCCCTTGCTTTCTGTCTTTTTGCAATAATAACATTTCAACAGAAAATCATATCTCCTACCTACTTCACAGGATTGTTGTGAGGATCAAATGAATCAATATACATACTTTGCAAACCTTTGAGCAAGTTTTATTGTCCACATCTTACAGTTGAGAAAATAGACTATGGGGAAGTGAGTGATTTGCCCAGTCACAATGCTAACAAATGGTAGAACCAACATCTGAACCCAGATCTTTGTGTTATAAGTTCAGATCTCTTTGCACTAGAAGACATTATTGTAGTAAAATAAGGCAGGAATTAAGGAGGATCTTGTGTACTACACTCTGACAGTCCATACTAGAAAATAAAATGTGATAGCTTATGGTGCTGTTTTGCTTGATTTATATACCTTTTAGAAAGCTTGGTACTTTACAGGTATATAATTTATATTATTATAATATCTTACATATATATTACCCTTGTTTTCAAAGAACTTAATCATGAACTAGGCAAGGCAAGTATCATTATGGCTTTTTACAGACTGAGATAAAAGAACTTTAAGTATCTTGCCCAAAGTCCCAAAGCTAGTAGGTTCCAAAGCCTGAGGAATCTAGATACTCTGACACATGGTTCACTTTCCATTGTGCCAAGCTATCTTTTCCTTTCTTTTGACTCAATATAGTATTTATGAATCATGAGGCATCAGACCCTTAATCAGACCTCTACTATACTATAATTTCAGATTTGGCTTAATGCACATTGTCCATTGAAGGTGCAAGGTCTTTATGGTTCAGAGTGGTTTACAGAGGTGATACAGTTCTCTAGAACATCCTAAGGACTGTTCAGAAAACCTTTTTTGTACCAGGAGCAATAGAGACTGTAATAAATCAATTGACATCAGATACATATGCCAGTCGTATCTAGACTAGCCTCTGGGATCCTAATGCAATTAATTATCTTGTGGGCTGAAAAGACTGTCAGTAGCCTGACCCATTCAATATGTGCTGATTATCTAATAGCTCAATACTTCAAAAACATGTCCTGAAGATTAATATTTATTCTTTTGATGAATTTTGTTTTGATTGACAAGACCTTGGGTGTTTAGGTGCTGACTGAATTTTTGAAAAAACAAGAATGTTGTTCAGTCATTTTCAATCATGTCCAACTCTGTCACCCCATTAGTGGGTTTCTTGGCAGAAATACTAGAGTTTCCCATTTCCTTCTCTAGCTCATTTTACAAATGAAAAAACTTAGGTAAACAGGAGTGAATGACTTGTCCAGGATCACATAACTAGCAAGTGTCTGAGGCCAAATTTGAACTCAGGTCTTTCTGACTCCAGGCCCAACACTCTATCCATTGTTCCACCTAGTTTCCTGGATGTTGTTTAATTGAATGCAAACATTATTTCCCACTTAAAGAGTATGATTGTTTTCTTTATTTCCTTAACTGATGTACTCACTATCATTTTTAATGCAATTGATTATATTAACTAGTTATTTTTCTATCATATAGATTAAACGTCAAAATGTCTGATTCAAGAACATGCTTGGTGATTTAAGAAGCCATCTTAAATTGCTATGAAATAAAAGTCTCCTTTGTAGGCTAATTTTATTTTATTTTATTTCATTTTTATTTTTTGTGAGGCAACTGGGGTTAAGTGACTTGCCTAAGGTTACACAGCTAGTAAGTGTCAAGTATCTGAGATTGGATTTGAACTCAGGGCCAGTGCTTTATCCACTGTGCCACCTAGCTGCCCCGTAGGCTAATTTTAAAAGAAATTATATGTTATAGGCATATGATATTTCTCAGGATTTCCCAAACTGTTATTTAAGGCTTTATTGATAACTTTTATTTTTACATCACTCATTTCCTCCCTCCCTTTTTACCTTCCATTGTAACACAAAACAAAACAAGAAACAGAGAAGCAAAACCACCCAGCACAGTTGCCACATCTGGCTGTGTATGTCATCTTCTACACTGATAGTAAATCAGGAAGTTGAATTAAATGGTTGGTAAAGACTCGTCTCACTCTAAAGTTTTGTTCCTATTACCTAATTTAGGATTCTATAAACCTGAAAATAGGAAACACATCCCTGCAAACATTATTTTTATAAAACTTTATTGCAGCATCTTTTTATTTTATTTGAGAAAAATGTCATCTTAAAATTTTACTTATGAAGAAACTGAAGCTGAGTAAGGAAATGACTTGTTGAAGATCATCCAAATGCAAAATGGCAGAGCCAGGATTCAAACTTAGTTGTTCTTACTCTGAGTTCAGTGACTATACCCCCACACTTCATTACCTTTCTATATGTACCAAATAATTATTTGCTTACTAATGTCTTTGGTGATCATAAGTGATGTGAATAAAGCAATTTATAGTTATCAGTATCAGTTGTCTCAAACAGTAAAATGATCTTATTCTTCAACAGGTCGTTGCCCTGGTTATGGATATGTTTACAGATGTGGATATCTTCAAAGAAATAGTAGAGGCATCAACCAGAGGGATCTCTGTATATATTCTCCTTGATGATTCTAACTTCAGTCACTTTTTAAAAATGACAGAAAAGCAAGGATGTCAAATTCAGAGACTCAGGGTAAGAAAATCAGTTTTTATAGTTTATATATCATATAAATTCCATAATCTCTTTGTAATATTTTAATAATCAATTGAAATGCAAAACTATATCTCTGAGTGGTGGGGTGTTTAATCCCAGCCGGTCCCCATATTTATTTCTTTTTGGAAGATAACTAAAGTTATACATAAACTAAAAATTTTGCATTTTCCTTTCAAGATTGAAAAATTCGGGGCAGCTAGATGGCTCAGTGGATAGAGCACCGGCCCTGGAGTCAGGAGTACCTGAGTTCAAATCTGGCCTCAGACACTTAATACTTAACTAGCTGTGTGACCCTGGGCAAGTCACTTAACCAAAAAAAAAAGATTGAAAAATTCAACATGACCAATTTTTATGTCAGAACTTAGCACAATGCCTGGCATAAAAATTCTTAATGATCAGTTGATAGATTAAAGTTGGGTCTTTGTAACAACAAATTTTTCAGTTTGTTATATTTACCAATAGGATGGAGGTACTCTGTATTTGATTTTTTAAAAATTACTTAATTGAACCTTTTTCTTTCTGTATTTTTTGTGTAATATTCATAGCCTCAAAGTTGTACATCTGAAGAAAATCATGATTGGTGTTTAAAGGCACTATGTAAAAACTGCTAGAATTTTATGACCAGAAAGAAGGTAGATTGCTAATAAAGCAAGTATGGGGCATGATCACTGGGCAAACTTTTTGCTCCATTTATATTCATGTAGTAAGTGTTTAGAGATCTAGAAGAACACCCCCATTTGTTCAGTGGGGCTCTTGTTGAGGATTTATGGGAGGGGGTAGAGAAGTGTCTCTACCTGTTAAGGACAGCTAAAAGGCTCAATGGATAGAGTGTTTAGCCTGGAGTCAGGAAAACCCAAGTTCAATCTGGACTTAGACATTTACTAGCTAGTATGACCTTGGACAAGTTCAGATCGATCCACACAGATCCATCTTCATGTTGAAATTGGGGGGAAAGCCTATAATATTCAGGCAATTATGTGTGTTATACTACATTGCATACAGATTGTATTATATTAATTGTTATAAATTGCATATAGCATATATGTATTATATGAACGTGTATATACTAAGTATTCATATAAATATGAAAATACATATACATACATGTGTGTGTCCGTGTATATACCCAATACAGGATTCTGGCATTTATTTCATAAAATATATAAAGTTTAATTTTCTAGCTTAGTTTTTATTTTCCATTTGTCAGTTACAATTTCTTGTATCATAATTCTAAAATGAAATGAATGGTTTGGACTAAATGACCTCCAAAGTTCCTTCCATCCCTAAATCTAAGATCCTATAAATTTTACACTTTTAACAATAAACCAAAACTGTAACTTCATGTTTATCTATATATTTTTTTAGAACATCAGAGTGAGGACAGTAAAAGGCCAAGATTATCTTTCAAAAGCAGGAGCAAAATTTCATGGGAAAATGGAACAGAAATTTCTTTTAGTTGACTGTCAGAAAGTTATGTATGGCTCCTACAGGTAAGAGCAATGTATTTGAAGACAATTATCATTTAATTAAAGTTATTTCTTCTTGTGGTATATTCTTTCAGTATTTCCTAAGCAATGTGGAGTAGAAATAATCGGTTCACAAAGCATCTTATATACATTAATTCATTTGAGACTCAACAACCTTCTTGGGGCAGGTATAAAAGTTATCATTATCCTCATTTTACTCTTGAGGAAACAGACTCAAACTAGTTAAGGCATCCAAGTAGATAAAATATTGGTCCTGGAGTTAGGAAGAATTGAGTTAATATTTGCGTGACCTTGGGTCATTCACTTAACCTTTTTGTCTCCTTTGGTTTCCTCAGCTATCAAATTGGAATAATAGCACCTACCTCCCATGGTGTCTTTTGCAAATCTTAAAACACTTTATTAAAATTAGTTATTGTTGTTTTGTGGTGGTGGTGATGATGAGGAAGAGGAGGACGAGGAGGAGGAGGAGAAGGAGGAGGGGGATGAAGAGGAGGAGATTTACTTAGGGTCACTCATCCAGTAAATCTCTGATGTTGGATTCTGTCCAAGGTTTTTCACGACCCAAAGTTTATAGCTTTATCCATTATTCTTTGCTATTTGAACTTGAGTTCATGTCTTAACTCTGACACATACTAACTGTGTGACCTTGCACAAGTCACTTAGCTTCTCACTTCTTGATATAATTTTCTCCAGTTATGAATTACAGAGAAAGTAATATTAGGAGTTTCTTCACCCAAGAGTTCGGTATACCAATGCAATCACACATTTTATTCTAATCTCTAATATGATCATAAGAAAAGTGCATCATTACACAGGGTGTCATCACAAACACTGTAGAGAGAGGTATATGAATTACAAAACCCTCTTCTAATGACTTCCGCCATGATTCTTGTTCATAGCACACCTCATGGAGTCTGACAAGATCCAAATGATCAGTTATACCCTCCACCACTGTGCTATCTTTTCAATTAAATGAACAATTTAACAATTTAAACAGGTTGAAGAAATTCCTTTGGCCCTGGTCATTCTCTAGACTGCAGTTCACATTCTGTTGGACATTGCTACAAGCTCTTTTTTTTTTTTTTTTGCAGGGCAATGGGGGTTAAGTGACTTGCCCAGGGTCACACAGCTAGTAAGTGTCAAGTGTCTGAGGTCAGATTTGAACTCAGGTCCTCCTGAATCCAGGGCTGGTGCTTTATCCACTGTGCCACCTAGCTTACAAGCTCATTTTAAACTTCTCTTTCTTCCCGAACCTATCACATGGTAATCCAAGGACTCAGGATTTCTAAAAGGCCACATGGCAGAATTTGTATATAAAACACAATGCTGCCTGTGGAGTAAGAGGGTCAGCATTAAAATCTTGCCTCAGATGCTTATTCCTTTGGCTGATTAGGGGCAAGTTATTTAAATTCCTTGGGCCTTTGTTTTCTCAATAATGAGGGAGTTGGACCAGATTGCCATTGAGGCCTCATCCAGTTTTAAATCTATGCCACTATGGCTTTCTTAACCAGTACCTTCAAATTCTTGACCCTGTTCATTTCACTCAAGGTCAATGGTTCTTCTCTTTAATAAAATCTCCCCTCATCTCAGCTTCTTTATTTAATTCCTTAAATACCATATTTCTTAATATTTTATTTTTATTATAACTTAATAACCAAACTACACACAAATTACACAAAGAATAAAAAAGAAAATTGTATATAAGCCCATGAACTCTTTATGAACATATACTTTCCAAGAACAATTCCTTTATTCCCCCCATCGTTGTGTGATTATGACACATCATTCCCAAACATTGGCTTGCTCTCTTCTCATTTTTCTACTCCTCACCCATGTAGCTGAGTGCTTCCAATAAATTCATGCAACTCTGCTAACTTGGTTTATGTTCTTTAGTCATAACACTTTGCTGCTTCGTTAGATTCTTGTCACATACCTCCATCATTTGAAGGCTTAATGAGAATTAAGCTCCTACCTACTGCCAATGTTCATTTATAGCTGATTACCTTTCAACATTAAATTGAAAATATGGAAAACATGAGGCATGAATTTTCTCAATTATAACCCCTTGTATAACTTCACTACCATGTCTATTCACTCCTTGAAATCTCTCTCATATTAAGTAATCAAACAACTGTGGAGCATCCAGCTTCTGTGTACAAGGCACTATGTCTTTTCTCCAAAGTAAATACCTCCATGTCCTTATATCACATTCCTTTCCATTTCTTGAAGACCCTTGCTAGTGTAAGGGGCTAAAATTCTAGCTAGTCTGTCTAAAATATCTAAAGAGTGGTTGCCAATAAATTATAAGCTTTAGCAAGAGTTAGACTTTTAAGCATTTATTAAGGAGAATAAGAATTTGGTAAAGAGAGAAAGGCCTACATTCATCTATCTATTAAAGGGAAAGAGCATTTCTTGCTCCACTCTCAAACAGAGTCCTGAAGAAAGAGTGTGAGAGTGCCAGCCTTGCCCCCTCTTCCTCCCACAAATCATGGTCACTTCCTGATGCCAAAGAAAAACCACGTGTCTTGCCCTCAGGCGCTTTCTCCTCATGGTGGAGCCCTCCTACAGTAAGTCTCCAGCAGGTGGCGTCATTCCAATCGTTACACTAGTAACTATGCTTACACTTCTGTGCTCTGGTATCTCTAACATAACATCAAATAAAGTAACAAGCAAAGTGCTTTGGAACCCTTAAAGTGCTATTTTAACTTGAGGGAATAAAATATGGTAGGTTGGGGAACTTTACTTTTAGTCAGGAAGAAGTGCCTCCTCAGCCACTTATGGGTAATGTAGCCTTAGGCATAAACATCTATCTGCCTCAGTTTAGTCATGTATTAAATGAGGAACAGGTGGATTTGAAGGTTTCTAAGTCTCCTTTCAGCTTTAAAAATCTGTGATCCTTTAAGAGAATCTTTGATTTCCTTCTGCAATGGCCATTTTCACTTTTAAACCTGTTCAGGTCTGTAATACTTCCCAGGGACTTTACACTTTGGGTTTTTGTTTGTTTGTTTGTTTGTTTTTTGTTTTTGTTTTTATTTTTTGCCGGGAGATGGGGATTAAGTGACTTGCCCAGGGTCACACAGCTAGTAAGTGTCAAGTGTCTGAGGCCAGATTTGAACTCAGGTCCTCCTGACTCCAGGGCTGGTGCTCTATCCACTGGGCCACCTAGCTGCCCCGGACTTTACACTTTGAGTTATTTATTCTTTGTTTTTCTTTGTACCTCACATCATCAAATCTATTATTAAGCTTGAATCATCTTTTCCATCTCCAATAAGTTATCACATCCTGTTCAATAGCATCTTTTACTTCCATCCTCTTCTTTGAACTATCAACTGGAATATTCTAAATGTCCTCTCAGCCTTCATTCTTTCCGCTTTACAATTCATCCTAGCCATTTCATCCTTATCCAATCTTTTCCCATTTCACTTCCATCCATGCGCTCTATGTTCTAACTATTTTGGCTTTTTTGCTGTTCCTTGAATACAACACCCCATCTCCTTTGTCTATGACTTTATATTGACCGTTTCCAAGTGTGGAGTACCCTCTTCCAACCATCACCAAAACACACACAACTTTCAAGTTTTATGGTTTCCTTTAAGATCCAATTCAACTGTCAACACCTCCAAAAGGCCTTTTTGTAGGTTCTCTATCGATAATTCTATCCCCTCTTTGGTTACTTTCACTTTTATTTTCTATATTTTTTCCTATTTGTTTTGATTTAGCCATGTCATCTCCCCTGTTAGAAGATAAGCTTTTTGAGAAAAGAAATTTTTTTACTCTCTTCCCCTCCTCTCCCCTTCCCTCCCCTCCTAGCCTCCTCAGTGATTAGCAGCCTTCATGTCACTTAATAAATGCTTGTTGATCAATTGACTTTATGCATTCCTTTCTCACCTTTATCTTTCTTTAAAGCCTAACTGAGATGTCATGCCCTTTATAAAGTCTTCTGAGATCTCTTATTGGCAATCACATTTTGCATTGTCATATCCTTATTTATGTTCATGTGCAATACCCCCATTAGACTTGAAAGTTCCTTGATAATAGGGATGATATTGTTCTCATCTTTCTAATGTTAGCACCTAGCATAATGTTTTATGCATAGTACATGCTTAAGAAACATGTGTTGCTTTTGTCTTTCTAGAATTAGTCATTTGCTTTTCATTTCCACATATTCTTACCTGGTTCCCCCTATTATTATCCTATGTGAAAATTATAGTAGTAATCACTTAACTCTATACTTCTAGTCTCTCCTCTCTCCAATCTTGCCTATACACAGCTGCTAGAAAAGTCTCATTCAAACATCACTTTTACTTCATTTCTCTCTACCTCATAAACTTGTAATTACTGTCTCTTTACTATTGTTCACCTCAGGCTATACCTCCTCCAGAAAACCTTCCCAAACCCCACCCCTTGCCCCCAGGAGAAAGTGATTGATGTCTCCTGTCTCATTGTTCTCAAGTTTTATCTGAACCCCTCTGTCTCCTTTTAATCACAACTATTTACATCTGTCTCCTGTTCTATAGGAAAGCATGAAGAACATGAAAAGTGTCACATTTAACTAACTGGTGCTTACATATAATAACTTTGCTTAATGAATGAATGCATAAAATGCAAATTCAAGTTCCTCAGCTTTGAATCCAAGACTCTCCCCAGTGTCTCTTAATGTCATCGATGTAAAGCTGGGAGAAGCTTTAGATGTCATCTAGTTCAGTACTTCAATTTACAGAGAGTAAAACTGAGGCCCAGAGATGATTTTATTTCTTTTTGCCCACAGTTACAAAGGTAGGACATGTGAAACCCAAGATTCAAATATGCTTTTATTCTTTCATCAGTATATCCTGGTAAAATCATATGAATAATCAGCTAAAAGAGACCAGATCTCCTTTTTCTTTACCCTCACTGTACCCAGGGGAGTGCTTACCATAGAGTGGATAATCGGTACTTTTATTTTATAATTCACCGACTCCATATATTGTGCCATACTAGCTTTTTGAGAAAAGTCATTGAAAAGCTTCCATAGTGTTTGAAGTGGTGACTCCATAGAAAGGACTGGAAGCTTTCAAATGATTCCTTTTAATCAATATCTAGTCTCATTTCTGGTCCATAGTAAACATGACAGTTATTATACCCTTAGCTTTCCTATAGTGTTTTATAACTATTGTCCTTTATATTAAAAGTTGTTGATAGTTTATCCCCCAGTGTGAATTATTCTGCCTGGAAAAGTCACTTTGTAATCTGTAGTTATTTTTACATTAAATATTTCTTCAGTTTGTCTTTGTTAGCATTTGTGACTATTGCTCCCAAGATCCCTTGCTGCTTTTTAAACCATCCTTAATAACACATTGTGGATATTTATTAAGTTATAATGATAAGATTTTGACAAAGTATTTAGACTTTATGGACCTTGCTTTCAAAGAATATTATCATGTCTAGCCTTTTTAACATCATAGACAAGGTGTTGGTTTTTGAAAATATTGATCTGTCTCATTTTTTGCTTAGCTAGATATAAACATAGATATAGACATAGTATAGATAAAGATATGATATTGATATAGACATAGCTATAGCTATAAAGATAGTTATATAGATAATTATAGATATGAACATAGCAAAAGACAGCAATAGATATAGAAATAAACATAATGATAGACATAGATGATACATATATATATATATGTGCATATGTATGTATTTATGTAATATTTGATGCCAACTTCTCAATAAGGTAAAAGCTTGGTAAGCAGAAGTATAAGTTACATTATAAAACTTCATATAGAGCTCCATTTTAATATGACATATTTATACCTAAACAATTAGAAATAATTACAGGTAACAATGAAGCATAGAATTGCATTTTTGTAATCTTTAATAGAGGAATGCAAAAGTCTTATTTATTGAGTGCTCTGTTACTGTTTCATAATGATATTGGAAAATATGCTATGTTAATTACCTTATTAATAAATTCAATAGACAGTTTATAATTGTGAATAAAACATCAAATACAGTTTGTAGATTATTAACAGTACCAAAAACGCACAAATGTATAACATAATTTCTAACTGATATCTCTCTGAAAAATCTTTTCAGCTACATGTGGTCATTTGAAAAAGCACATCTCAGCATGGTACAGATTATCACTGGACAGCTGGTTGAATCATTTGATGAAGAATTTAGAACTCTATATGCCAGATCCTGTGTTCCTAGTCCATTTGCCCAGGAAGAATCCGTGAAGGCCAAAAATGGCAAGCCTCTCTGGGAAAATGGTACATACCAGCGCTCAGTATCTTCTTTAGCTTCCTTTTCCAGCCAGAGAAATCTTTTTGCTCGACAAGACAATCCTGGTTACTTTAAAAATAGAGGAATTTATGCAGTCAATGAGCATGACAGAAATAGCATATGGAATCATGGATACAAACCACATTTTTTACCCAATTTTAATGGTCCAAATAAAATTCGCCAGTATCAACCCAGTCAGATAAATGAGAATTGGAAGAGACATAGTTATGCTGGGGAACAGCCAGAAACGACTCCATATCTGCTGCTAAACAGGGCTATGAATCGGGCCAACAATCCATCAACTAATTGGAAAATGCCTTCCGATAGCCTCAGTGTTGCATCATCATCACGAGGGGGTTATATGAACCCCCTTCATATGCCTGCACAGAGCTTTGCAGACCGCCTGGCACAGAGAAAAACCACAAATCTTCCAGAAAGAAATTCAAATGTACGACGATCTTTTAATGGGACTGATCATCACATTCGATTTTTACAACAAAGGATGCCCACCCTTGAAAACACCACAAAATCCTTCCTACGGAATTGGCGAATTGAATCCTATTTAAACGATCACTCAGAAGGCATGCCCGATGCAAATGGCTCAGCTCCTGGGGACCGGTTTGAAGGTTATGATGGACATGAAAATATCAAAGCCAATGCTCTTTATAATCATTCTCGGCTTCGTTCATCAATTGTATTTAAACCAACTTTACCAGAACAACAAGAAGTGAATAGTTGTACAACAGGATCCTCAAATTCAACGATAATTGGTTCTCAGGGAAGTGAATCATCTACAGGAATATCAAATGTGCAACACTCTTCAGACCAATTACCCGAATTAACTACAAATATCCAGCCACCTGAGTCAGATGCATTAAAAAGGCATAGCTTACAGGTTCCAGAAAACCACAATGAACCTGTTTTCAATCAAAACACACACACTCCTGAACCAAATAACTATTTATATACAACTTTAGGTGTAAACAAACAGATGGAAACTCTGAAAACTGAGCAAAATGAGAACCTGCTGAAAAGGCGAAGTTTTCCATTTTTTGAAAACTCCAAGGCCAATCTAGAACATGGTGGGGGCAAGCACTATGTGTACAGCACTCTGACAAGAAATAGAGTCAAGCAGCCAGAGACACCCAAAGAGGATTTGTTGAAGAGCTCTAAAAGCATGCACAATGTGACCCATAACCCAGAGGCTGAAGATGAAAACATCAAAATGGAGTCTTCAAGCACTACCACCCCCAAGTCCATTTCTATTGCTGCTCTTCTGGAAGTAAACAAAGAGGAGCCCCCAAAAGAAATGTCCTCCAAGAAAGAAATGAAGGGTTCCCCAAGTTTTTTGAAAAAGGGTTCCCAAAAGCTGAGGTCATTACTCAGCCTCACACCAGAAAAAAAAGAAACTCTGTCAAAAAATAAAGGTCCTGCTTTTTATAGAATGTGTAGTAGTTCTGACACATTAGTTTCAGAGACAGAAGAAAATCAAAAGCCAAAAAAATCAGAGCCAAAGATAGATTCATCTCCAAGAAGGAAACACTCTTCTTCAGCCAATTCACAAGGCAGCATCCATAAGAGTAAGGAGAATATTGCTGTTGGATCCTCTCCATTGATCTCAGATGAGAGCAAAACCAGCCCTTCTGCATACCCAGTTGAAAAAGAGTTCTTAGAGAGGGCAGGAGATGCTTCTGCTCCAAGATTCAACACTGAGCAAATTCAGTACCAAGATTTAAAAGAAGTTAAGCCAAGGATAGTCCCTGAAAGAGCACCTCATTCCTCTCCAAGACCAAATCCTAGTGAGCTGCTAAGATCTCGATCAATGGACAGGCGTGTGTACAGTCGCTTTGAGCCATTTTGTAAGATAGAAAGCTCTGTTCAACCTGCAAGCCGTGTGCCGAGCCCCAGCATGCACCGTCCTGAGATAAAGAACATCAGTGCAGGCAATAGCTATGGTAGAACCAGTCCCATGCTCAATTATAATTCTCCTGTTTATCGCTCTTATGAGCCAAATGAAAACAAATTTCGAGGATTTATGCAAAAATTTGGAAATTTCATACATAAAAACAAATAGCTCTAATTTCAGCAATCTGTGCAAAATTCTAATGTTTCCATGGACATAGATACTTGAACAGATAAGACTATGGGCAAGTTTTGTAAAATGCAAATTGGTTTCTTTGGGAAAAATTTTATAGTTAATGTACATGTTTACACGTATGTTATTGTATAGTAAAGGTCTACTTTTATGTAATAAATTCAGCTTTACTCTGACACTGCAGCTATAATTTGTCAAAAGGAAGTTTTGAAAACGATTTTAAAATTAATGTGAGTGGAAATGTTTATTTTTTCTTTAGACAAGTTTTTTTAAAATAGTCTTTAGTAAGAGAAATAAATGGGAAGAGTGAATAATTTTAAACACTAATACCATTTTTCTAGTCTTTCCTTTTAAGAAGAGGAAGTAATGGTGTCACTAGCTCTTTAAAATACATCTTTCTGGCATTTATGTAGCCTCAAAAACAGAAGAAAAAAGGAAAAGAAAACCCACAATATCATAATGTCTTTTTAATTAGCTTTAAAGTCTTCTACAGGATAAGCTAGATCATTTTATTACCATGTTATTAATTTTCCTGTGAAATATAGCTAACTCTTCTGGCAGCTAAAGGACAGTGTCACTTTTATACCCCCATAACTAGATATTTCATCTTGCCAGAGCTCTGAGCAAAGTATTAGCTTCATGCAGTACAAGTGTGTCATAGGATTTCATCTCAACAATACTCTGAAAACTTTGAGAACTTATTTCTGCCTCTGGATGAAAGTGACTAATCTTGATTCAAACCTTCTCCAGCCCTCCCTAGATTCAAGTCTGCTGAAGCCCACATTCACCTTTAACCTCTAAAACCAAACAGCAGACCTTAGATGAGTTATACTTTTTTTGCACCCTTATCTAACTAGCAACGCCAGAGTTTCTTAAAAATAAAATGTCATATGACATTATTAAGGGGAAAATGATGATTCTAAACAATTTTATTGTAGTATTGTTTGCTACTGGACACTAGGTGTACAATAAGGAGAAGTAGAGGAATTCCTAGATGACTATGCTACTGATCATGTGACCTTAGGAAGGTTTATTTATCCTCCTCATGCCTTATTTTTTTTCCTTCTAAATCAGAGATAATAATACCTGTTGTTACCTTCCTTGTTAGAGCTTGGTGAAGATAACAGTCAATAATAGATGTGACAGAACTATTTAAAAATATGGGCTATTTTGACATTGGATTTGCTCCATTTAGATGTAGAGAATTCACTACAGCATCAAATAAACCTGATTTGAGAAGTACAAAATATTTTTGTCACCCCCGTAAGTCTATTATTAGCATTTTCCAAGTGATGTATTAAGCAAGACTACTGGATTTAGAGTCAAAGATCCTGAATTTGAATCCTCACTGCTGCCTGCTATCTGTAAAAACTTGAGCAAGATGCTTAATTCCTTTAGGCTTCAGTTTCCTCTTTTATAAAATGAAGGGGTCAGAATAGATGATCTCTGTTCCCTTTCTGCTCTAAATCTGTGATCATTAATATAGTTAATACAGGAAATATTGTGCTAAAGAAAGAAATGTTCTTTCAATTAGGAAGTTCCCACATTAAAGACTTTATTCCAAGATTCTGTTCTAACTATGGAAACTAGAGCTAGTCAGTACAAGACAAACTAAAAGCCTTGTTTGAAGATTAGACAAATGAGTTGTTTCTTTTCTGTAACTATTAGTCCACTTGTCATGGTATATCAGTGGCATTTTTATAAAATAAGTACTCACTTGGAAGCCAGATAGCCAATAATTAATATCATATCATTTCTAAAAGTAAGAGTTTGTGTCCACATATTAATGTCCAAAACTACCATGCTAAACAGGTTTAATTTTAGTGTAAAACAGGAACAAACATCTCAGAATCCTACTCTTTCCTATTGATCAATCAAATAAAATGTATTAAGTACCTTCTTTGTGCCAAATATCATGCTAAGCACTGAGGATACAAAAAGAGGCAAAAGGTAGTCTCTGTCTTCAAGGAGCTTATACTGTAATGGGGGAGACAACATGCAAAAAATGTAGACAAAACAAGCTATATGATAAAAGTAAGGCACTAGAATTAAGAGAGTTGTGGAAGGTTTCCAGTTAAAAGATGGGATTGTAGTTTGGACTTGAAGAAAGCCAGGGAGATCAGTAGATAGAACAGAGGAGGGAGAGTATTTAAGGCATGGAAGAAAGCCAGAGAAAATGCCCAGAACTAAAATGAGTTGTTTATAGAACAGTCAGAAAAATGGAACAGAGAAACTTAAAACACAAATACATTCAGAGAGAAATGAGATTAAAAATATGTACTTACAAATATATAGCTATTTCAGTTTTATAAATTTACCAAGAAGGCAATAAAAAAAACATATCTCTGGTTTAAACTGTTAGTTGAAATAGATGTACTCTATTTGAAGTGACCATTTCATATTTGCTGCTTATATGCAGTTTACTTTGTGTGTTAATTTTCATATCTGCTTTGATACTTGACATAATATTTGATGACTAATTGAGAACTCAAGCTCAAAAGAAGGAAAAAAAACCCTTAAGGTAATACACTATAATCTTTTACCAACTCTTTCACAAACAGATAGGTGCCTTTATATAGTTGTTATTTTTTCTTAATACTGGGTCATGAGGTCTCTCACAGCTTATAAAAACCATGGACTAAGTATGAGGTCACATGGGGATGTAAGGGAATAAACACTTGCTAAACACTTACTTTGTATCAGTCACTGTAATAAGCACTTTACAAATATTATTTCATTTAATCAGATTTAGAGCTAGAAGTTCTAAAGGCCAAGAGAAGAGTTGCAACTTGCCTAAGGTCATACAGGTAACAAATTAGCAGAGTTGGAATCTGAACCCAGATCCTGACCTAAATCTGGTTTTCATTATCAGTTATCAGGAGGTTATCCTGGACCTTAGATGGGAAGAGCAAATCAGGACAATGGTATTTTACAGCTGAAATTAAACAATGATTGGCTATTAAAAATGATTCTCCCAGTTATCAGTACAGTATTATAGAATTTTACATTCTAAAATCAAACATAAACCAAGTATATGCAATTATATTATTTCATTCTCTTTATATTTCTTAAGACAGGCAGTTTTTTATACTAATTGCATACTACAAAATGGTCACTGAGCCATCGTGTCTTTATCAAAATGGTAGTATGTGGGATGCTCATTTGTTTTTTGTGTTCTTGAACAAGGCTTTCATCCATGACAGCTCAGCCCATTGCAAAATAAGATGAATTTTTTTTGCTTATTTGTTATTTTCTCTTCTGTTGGTGGTTTACTTTAAGATATTCCCTCTGCCAATGCCAAAGTTAACATCTGATCAAATGTCTAAATTCTTCATGACTCAGGGGTTATTGAATTGTAATTATGATAATATACATTTCTTTGGTATTTCATAGTTCACAAAGGGTTTTCCTTACAAGAGCCATGTCAAATAAATAATACAAGTATTATTATCCTCTTTTTACAGATGAGGAAAATCAGGCCCAGGGAGTTTAAGCAAATTGTTCATAACCACATGGCTACTAAGTAGTGGTACCAAGACTTGGTCATAAGTTTGAAGGTTTTTAAGTGCGGTGGTCTTTTCTGTACCAGTGCTGTCTTTCTAAGACTTTTCTGATGCTCCTATAACTTAGAATATTTTATCTGGTTTATTTATGGGATTTGTTTTTATATCACATACATTTTCAGATATCTTCCTCCTTTCAAACATATATACAGACACATACATGCATGCACATACACATACAGAACTTTGCCTTGTAACAAAGACAAAACGAAGCAAAACTATCAAAGAGCATTTATGGCAGTGTATTAACCACCCTGCACACATATTTCCCCACCTCTCTAAAAATTATTAAAGATTATTAAAATTTAAAGTCTCACAACCATGTAGTAAAAAATGTAGTCTTTTGTGGTTCAATTATTATAAAGGTAATTTCTCTATTATTATTTTTCCATATTGATTATGGTAGAACAAAAACTGATTATTTAGAATTTTCACATTCCATGAAAAAGTATTTTTTTTAGTAACTAACAATAGAAGTTATAGAATACCCAGGAAATGTGATGTACAACCTGAAATTTGGTAAATGATCTCAAAATACTTTAAAATGCCAAGTACAAAAAACTGTTTAGGTCCTTCTATTATAAATAAACCAACTTTGATTTTCAGCTGCCATAGTTGAAGGTGGTTCCATGATTCATTTGCTGATTTGAAGGAACACATTATTTTGTCAGAGTTTGGGTTTTATGGCGTTTCATAGAAAAATGGATATTTGGAGTTTTTATTCTCAACTATCTGTATTGCACAAGAACTACTCAGTTATTCACTTATACCTCAAAAAAAATTGTACTTATTTTTCTATATAGTTCCTCTCCTACGAATATAAACACTGAAATAAATAGAATTCCTGTTTATGATGACCAAATAAAAACATTCTATTGTGTGCAAAAACAAAATTATCCATTCTGTTACAACTCTTCCATTTTTAAAAAACAACTTTGTTTTGTATGTCTTAAATAAAATATTCATAAATATTAAAAACAAAATTGATAGTCTAAACGATGAGTTGGTACAACAAAGGACTCAACTTTTGCATACAATAACCATGCAATGTTAGCAAAACAGACATTCTTCAAAATTTATTCTTGGATCACATCAATTGAATATTTAAGATTTTATTTTTTAAAAAGTCATTGTAAGTTTTTTAAAGTCGTCTTTTTTTAACCCGATCTTCCATTGCTCAATCATAAACCATGCTTATGAAATTAGATGTTTTATAATTTAGACTCAATCACAAATATACCTATCATGATTGAAATGGTTCTCTTAAGAGAAATAGCATTTGTATTAAAAAAGATTAGTTAAAAAACTAATGCCAAGTCTTCCTCTTCAAGCAACATTCACATTCCCTTAAGCATTTCAATATGTACTATGGTTATAGTAGTTGGCTTAAATGCATTATGTTTGAGGAAATTAAAAATAATGATCAAATTTTCTTCTTAAAAAAGTAAATTTTGGACTAATCACTAATTCAGTTTGGGGCATCTAATGGTCACTTACCTATTTTTGAGCTCTAATTCTACCAAAAAATTGTGGTATAAAAGTTAATTAGTTATCAGGCTAACCTACTAAACTGAGTTAGACTATCAAGTAGCTGAAATAAATACATGAGTAAAGAACTATATAGCAATAGCATTATAATTTACCATTACAATACCAGTTACTTATTTGGAGGGTTTTGCTGAGGATTGTAGTTATTGATACCCTTTAGAGAAACACTCACTACACAGAAAATTTAACCAATATGTGATTAATAGGTCAGACATTAAAAAGATCAATAGCATATTGACTTAGATACAAAGGACAAATGAGATTAATAGAATGAATCATAAAGATTATCTAATACAATCCCCGCATTTTATTACATGAAAAACACTAATGCTTTAAGTTAATGTGATTTAGCTAAGTTCATATAGCAGGTATTAGCAGCAGTCAAGGGTTGAACATAGGTCCTTTGACACAAAACTTATTATTCTTTCATCTACACCACAATGATTCTTAGTTAATAGAACCAGGTTGAACAACTTTTAATCCATATTTCATTGTTAGTCATTAAACAAAACAGAAAACAATATTATTAAAAGCCATTTATAGTTATCTTGAATGCTGGTATTTGAGGGTAAAAAAAGTTAATTTAAAGTATTTTGGAAGAAAAAAAAAAGTGTTGGAAATCCTGAAAGGTATTAAAAGGTATTTTAAAGCAGAGGTATCAAATTTGTGTCCTGAGGAGAGAAGTCTAAATCAGTTTAAACTGTAATTGGGAAATGTTTCACAGAATAAGAAGCACTCTAAACCATATATAAGTATAGTTTGTAGTTTTCTAAGTCAATATGCATCCATAGGAATCAATTTTTACTTGAATTTGACAACACTAATTTAAAGGGCTTTACAGAGAAGAGTCAAGATGGCAGAGTACAAGTTAGAACTGCCAAGGCAGTTCCCTCCTACAAAATGACCACAGAAAATATCAAACAATTCTGAGTGGGAAAATCAATAAAAAGTCACAGTGAATCATTTTTACCTCTCAGGGCATCTGGGGAAGACATTAAAGGTCCACTGAAACTGGGGTGCGGGCGGGCCAAGAGCATGGCATTTATTAGTGTCAAAGACAGAGTAGCAGTGGCTTCAGCAGCACCACCTCCCAAGAATGGTAAGGGGACTAAGCCCATAGAGATCCTAAGGAACCCCTATTTACCACTTAGTGCAAGATCAGGTGCCATTGGGCAGATCTATTGTCTATAACATAGTTCTGAGTCACAGTTACGGGGTAATGAGAAGTAATTGTGGCTGCAAAGGTGCTGTTACTGGTTAAGGAGCTGAACACAGATGAAGAGGGCAGTGAATATGACATTAGAAGCACCAAAAACCTACAGGCCTGTGAAAGAAGAGGACATGATGAATGGAAGTTCAAGGCAGGGAAAATGAGCAAACAACAACAAAAAAGAAACATCATAAAAAGCTAATATGCTGACACAGAAGCTTAAGACATAAATGCAGAAGACAATGACTTGAAAACATCTACAAGCAAAACCTGATAAAAAAAATAGAGATTGGATATAGCCCAACAAGAATTCCCAGAAGAACTAAAGAAAGTGTATTTAAAAGAGAAAAAAAAATTATTAAAAATCAAATAAAAATAGTAGAAAGAAAATGGGAAAAGTAAAGAGAACTATGAATGGAAATTATGAAAAAAAGAGAACAGTTTAGTAAAAGAGGCATAAAATACTGGGGAAAAATAACTTCTTAAACTCAAAATTGGCCAAATGGTAAAATACATGTACAACTTCACTGAAGATTATAACTTCTTAAAAATTAGAATTGGTCAAATTGAAACCAATCAATAAGACATCAAGATTAAAAAAAAAGACTGAAAAATAGGAAAAAAATTGAAATATTTCAGAGGAAAAAAATCTGAACTGGAAAATAGAGGAGAGATAATTTGATAGTTATTGGGCTACCTGAAAACCATGATTAAAATTAAAGATTTCAGAAGTATTTCAAGAAATTGTAATGAAAAACTGCTCATATCTTAGAACCAGTGGTCAAAGTAGAAATTTAATTAATATACTCTTTACCTCCTGAAAGAAATCCCTAAATGAAAACTCTGGAATATCCAAAGTTCCCAGCTCAAGGAAAAACTACAGTAAGGAGCCACAAAGAAATGATTGAATAACCATAGAGCCAAAGTCTGACACAAGATTTAGCGGCTACCACTCTAAGAAGGGTGTGGGGGGAGAGGTTTAGAATATGATTTTCTAAAAGACAATGGAATTAGGACTACAACCAATAATAACATATCCAGCAAAACTGAGTATAAGCTTCAAAGGGAAAAAATGAATATTTAAGGAAATAGAGAAAAGCATACCTGATGAAAAGGCCAGAGCTGAATAGAAAATTTACTATTCATACATGACTGAAAAAAAAACAAAACGGTAAACATGGGTGAGAACTCACAATGATTTGACAAGATTAAACTCTTTACTATATGGGAAGATGATCTGTCTAAGAACGTTATCATTAAGACATTAGAAGGAGTCTACTTAGAGGGTAAGGGTGTGAGTCAATTAAGTTGGCATGATCTTGAAGTTAAGTGTTAGTGTTGCACTGGCAGAAGAATATTGAGAGAAATTATCTTACATAAATGAGGTACACAAGGAAGAATTTTTTGACAAGAAAAGGGGGAAATGGGCAAGGGGGGTTGAACAGTGCTTGAACTTTATTCTCATTTTAACTGTATCAAAGAAGGAAGAGTACATGTAACAAATTGTTGAGTATAAAAATTCATCATAACCCAAAGGGAAGAAGGTGAAGAGTCTAGGAAAAAAGTAGGAGAGTAGATAAGAGGGAAGGTAGATTAAGGGAGAAATAAAGAGAAAAGGAAGTAGAATATTTAAAAAACCCTATCAGGAAAAAAAAAACACTAAATAAACTATAAATTAGCTCCCAACAGAATTTAAAAAAAAATAAGCACCAGTTGAATTACAAGTGAATTCTACCAGGGCAGCTAGGTGGCTCAGTGGATACAGCACCAGCCCTGGAGTCAGGAGGACCTGAGTTCAAATCTGGCCTCAGACACTTAACACTTACTAGCTGTGTGACCCTGAGCAAGTCACTTAACCCCAATTTCCTGATTAAAAAAAAAAAGACAAGTTAATTCTACCATACTATTAAGGGAAAAAAATAATCCAATGCTATATAAATAGTTTGAAAAAAATAGCTCAAGAAATGGGCCTACTGAATTTCTTCTAGGATAAAAACATGGTTTTGATACATATACCGGGGGAGTAAAGACAGAAAAAGAAAACTACAGACCAATTTCCTGAATGAATATTGATGCAAAAAATTAAATAAAATAGGGATTTTAGTAACATATCACAAAGATTATATAGTAATACCAAGTTGGATTTATAGTAGGAATATAATATTAAGAAATCTATAAACATGACTAATGCACAAATATGTTTAATGTTATTATGTATATATAACCTATATCAGATTACCTGCTGTCTAGGAGAGGGGGGAGGGAAGGGAGGGAGCGAGAAAAATTTGAAATTGGAAATCTTATCTAAACAAATGTTGAAAACTATTTCTACATGTAACTGGAAAATAATAAAACACTTTTATTTTTAAAAAAAATTTTTAAAAGAATGATCCTTGAGATGAGTCTTAAGTAAGGGATTCCAAATATAGGAGGAAGAGCATTATGAGCAATCTATTCAAAGGCAAGGAGGTAAGACCTGTAGTCTTGTGTGTGATAAATAGTAAGTTGACTGGTTTGACTGAAGTGTGGGCTAGGTGAAGGGGAATAATGGAAAATTGGTTTGGAAAAAAATGTTCAAATGAAAAAAAAGAAAGAAATCTGTAAACAAAATTGACCATATCAATGACAGAAACAATGAAAAACACATAATTACATCAGTAGATGCAGAAAAAAAATCCTTTAGGAAAATACAACAACCATTTATATTAAAGACACTACAAGATTTTCTTAAATTAACAGATACTTCTCTAAAACCAAGCATTATTAGTAATAATGATAAACTAGAAACCTTTGTAATAACATCAGAAAGAAGTAAGTACGTACATTATCACCACTGTCATTCAATATTGTACTAGAAATGCTTGCTACAGCAATGATAAAAAAAAGAAATGGAAGGAATAAGAAGAGACAATTGAAAAACAAAAATATCATTTTTGCAGATTATATGATGGTATACTTAGAGAACCTTAGAGGATAAACTTTAAAAAAAAACTAATCAAAATAAGTAACAATTTTAGCAAAGTTGTAGGATAATTTAAAAAACCATATAAACAATCATATCTATATAATACTAACAAAACCCAGCAGGAGATGAATTCCATTAAAAATTACTATAAATAGAGAGGACATGAGAAGTAAAATAATTTTGATTATGTGAAATTAAAAGGCTTTTGTACAAACAAAACCAATGCAGCCAAAATTAGAAGGAAAACAGGAAATTATAAAAAAAATACAAGATTTTATGATAAAAGCATCATTTCACAACTACATGGGAAGTGAGATAAAGTTTGTAAAAATAAAAAGCAATTCCCAAGTTGATAAATGGTCAAAGGATATGAACAGGCAGCTTTCAGGAGAATAGATCAAAGCTATCAATAGTCACTTTAAAAAAATGTTCTAAATCCCTTCTTATTAGAGAAATGCAAATTAAAACAACTATTGAGAAACCACCTTACACCCCTCAGATTGGCTAAAATGAGAGAAACAGAATATGATAAATGCTGGATAGGATGTGGGAAAAATGGGACATATGCATTATTGCTGGAGTTGTGAATTGATCCAACCATTCTAAAAAGCCATTTTGAACTAGGCAACAGAGACTATAAAACTGTGCATACACTTTCACCCTGAAATACCACTACTAGATCTGTGTTAAAAAACAAACAAACAAAAACAAAACAAAACAAAACAAAGAAAAGGGGAAAGAACCTATTTGTACAGTATATTTGTGGCAGTTCTTTTTGTGGTGGCAAATAATTGGAAATTGAGCAGATGCCCATTAACTGGAGAATGTTAAACAAATTGTGGTATATGGTTGTGGTGGAATATTACTGTGCTATAAGAAATGATAAGCAGTATTGTTTTTGGGGGGAGAGACAAAAGGGAGTGAGCAAGAAAAATTTGGAACTCGAAATCTTACAAAAATGAATGTTGAGGGGCAGCTAGGTGGTGCAGTGGATAAAGCACTGGCCTTGGATTCAGGAGTACCCGAGTTCAAATCCAGCCTCAGACACTTGACACTTAACTAGCTGTGTGATCCTGGGCAAGTCACTTAACCCTCATTGCCCTGCAAAAAAAAAAAATTAAAAAAAAAATGAATGTTGAAAACTATCCTTATATGTAATTGGGAAAATAAAAGACCATCAAGTGAAAAAAACAAAAACAAAACAAACAATAAAACCAAATGCTAAGCAGAATGGTTTCAGAAAAACCCAGGAAGACTTAAATGAAATGATGTGAACTGAAGTGAGCAGAACCAAGAAAACATTATACATAGTACCAGCAATGGACAATTGTAAAAGACTTCACTACTCTGATCAAGATAATAATCTGAGATATTTCCAAAGAACCCATGAAGAAAAATCCACTCCACCTCTAGGAATTGTTGAACTCGGAATGCAAATTGAAGCATACTTTTCATAGTTTTCTTTTTCTTGTTTTTTTTTTTTTGTCTCTTTTTGTAACATGCCTAATATGGAAATATGTTTTGTATGACTTTACATATATAATCAATATCAAATTGCTTGCCTTCTCAAGGAACGGAGAAGGGCTGTAGGGAAAGAATTTGAACTGATGCATAGTGAAATCAGCAGAACAAGAAAAACATTATACACAATAACAGCAATTTTGTACAGTGAACAAGTCTGAATGACTTGGCAATACAAAGAACTAAGACAATCCCAAAGGAATCATGATGAAAAATGGTATCTGCCTCCTGAGAAAGAATTGATTGTGTCTGAATATAGACCAAAACATGCTGGTTTTCTCCTTCCTTCCTTCCTTCCTTCCTTCCTTCCTTCCTTCCTTCCTTCTTTGTTTTCTTCCACAAAATGATTCCTATGGAAACATTTGTTAACTTTATTGAGTTTTTTAAAATTTATTATTCCATAGTTTCCTTTTGTCCAACTAAAATCATGTAGACTATTTATTTAGAGTTAGGGTCACTCAACTGTTTTATACTCCAAAAGGCAAGGAAGAGTGCATATCCATCATCCTCTCAATAGAAGTTCCTATGAAATGGATATATTTGTTATCAATTATAGCCTTCTCTGTAAATATCAGTACCTTTTCTTTTTTTTTTTCCTCACTGGAATTATTTTTCATTCCTAGTTCTCTGTCCAATTTCTTCACTTACTTTTATTTAAGTATAGAAGTCACACACACACACACACACACACACACACACACAATAGATTGATTAATACAGGATATAAAGAATACTATTCAACCTATTGATTTATCCTAGTTTACATTAGCTCCCCTTCTCCCCCATAAAAACAAACAAACAAAAACAAAACAAAACAAAAAAACATTGACATTGCATCCAGTGGTTTTTATTTTGTTTGTTTTCTGCTATACACATGCTTATGAGGCATTCCCTATCATTTTTATTTGTGTTTGTGTGTGTGTGTGTGTGTGTGTGTGTGTGTGTGTGTGTGTGTGTGTGTGTGTGTGTGTAGGGAGAGATAGGAGGGGAGGGGAAAAGTTTTTTTTGTCCTTCACATCCTCTGCCAGAATAACACAATAGCAAGTAACAGCAGAGGAGGAGGAGGAGGAGGAGGATTGGGTGGTGGTGGTGGTAGTAGTAGTATTGTGGTTATGGTAGTGGTGGTGGTAATTCTTTGCAGAGTTTATTTCTATACTTGGTTTTAATGACTTTCATAAATCAAGGGGTTTTAGTGGACTGGAAGATCAGTTTGATTCAGCTGTGTTATATGTCAGCTAAAAAAGCAAATGCATCTGTGTTGGCATTAAGAGAAGCATAATTTTCAGGAATTATTACTAGTAGTAATTGATCAAGATCGCACTATGGTCCTTCAAAAACACATGAACAGGGGGTACCTGGATGGTGCAGTGGATAAAGCACCAGCCCTGGATTCAGGAGGATCTGAGTTCAAATCCAGCCTTAGACACTTGACACTAACTAGCTGTGTGACCCTGGGAAAGTCACTTAACCCCAATTGCCCCACAAAACAAACAAACAAACACATGAACAGTTCTATAAGAAATGATGGCAGGATGATTTCAGAAAGGCCTGGAAAGACTCATATGAACTAATGTATATGAACAGAACCAAGAGAATATTATGCACAGAGACAGCAGTATTGTTCTGTGAAGAACTGTGAAAGACAAATATTCTCAACAATACTATGATCAAAGACAATCCCAAAGGACTATTGATGAAACACATACTATCCACCTCCAAAGTAAGAACTGTTATTAATGGAACACAGACTAAAGCATGCTATTTTTCACTTTCTTTCATTTATTAAAGTTTTTTTGTACAAAATGATTAATGTGGTAATCTTTTACATAATCATACATGAATAATTCATATCTGATTGCTTACCAAATCTGGGAGGGGGAAGGAAGGGAGGGAAGGAGGGATAAAAATTGTAACTCAAAAGTATAAATAAAAATGTTTATTACTTTAAAAAAGAGAGAGAACATGTGTAAAACACTTTTCAAACCTTAAAGTGCTGTATACATGGTGGTTAAAAAACAAACAAAACAAAAGAAAAAGACACATGAACAATTCTATGAAGATCCCTATGCTAGCCAATTTCTAAGACCATTATTCAGGTCTACAACTCCTAGGAAAAAATGGAGAAATTATGTCAGATCTTCATCACAGTAGGACTAGCAGCAAGAATGGTTCAATACTGAACCAATCTCTACTAATAGAGAAAATTTCCTTACCAAGAGTTTTCCTATACCAATGAAATGGGGGCAGTTGGGTGGCTTAGTGGATAGAGAACTGGCCCTGAAGTTGGGAGGACCTGAGTTCAAATTTCGTCTCAGACACTTACTACCTATGTGACCCTTGGCAATATCCAGGGCCATCTCCAGTCATCTCATTCTGATATATATCTTGGCACTGGATCCAAATGGCTCTGCAGGAGAGAGTGAGGTTAGTGACCTCTCACAGCCCTCCCTCATTTAAATCCAATTCACTGCAAGTCATGACATCACGTTGATATCATAGTCCTTTTGAGAACAATATACCAAAGATATAATAAGCTCTGTTCTTATATATATATGAGTGTGTGTATGTGTATGTTTACTTTTTTGTATGTTTAGAAATAGTTATAGCTACAGGGGATTGGCTACTCTAACATACATGGAAGATAGTGTGTTGTGCTTGCTTCCTACTTGAAGAATAAAATAAAAGGACAAAATAATGTTTTAAAGGAAGGAAGCATAGAAGGTAATAGAAAGCATAGTGGCTAGGGATTTAATAAGTCTTGGGTTGCAATTGCATCTCTAACACTTACTGACCTTAATCAAGTCATTTGACCTTCCTGTGACTCAGTTTCCTCATATGTAAAAAAGGATTCTGATTAAGCAGCCTCCTTTTCAGTTCCCTTACATCTATAAATTGATGATGTTAAGAACTTGATTTGAGCAAACTTTTTGATTCTAGAATATATTACTTTACCTCACAAAATTTTCTTTCCAATCACTCTATACTGCTTCATCTGTATCTTTTTACTTAGGTCTAAGTATATAGTAGGTGCTCAATAATTATAGATTCTTAATAGGTAAATGTCAGTGCACAACTAGTTAGACAATTGTTCTCAAGTTGTTAACTGCAATTAAGTTGAGGGAGAACAAGCAGAGTATCTAATTGGTCTGCCTTGGACTGAATATTATTTGCTGCTCATCATGAAACTGAATAATGAAATAGAAAGTATACTCATTACTTCTATATGACACCATGCTGAGAATAGTTAACACCTTGGAAGATCAGATTGAAAATGACCTTGGCAAGTAAAAAGTGATTTAAGAAACACACATGAATAAAATTCATATAGGAAAAAAATCAGACAAAAATTACGTAAGAGAAAAAAAAATGAAACCTCAGAAATGACTGAGATATATATATATATATATATATATATATGAATATTGGAGTTTCCTCCCTAGCACTATGAGGAAATTCAACCTAATAGGCATCAGGAAGTTCTGACAGTGTGCCACAGGTTGAATATCTTGGCAGTCAGGCTGAGCATTTGAGGGGTTCTTTATATGTACCCAGTCATACAGATTGAGATCCAGGATCAGGTCTACAACTCCTAGGAAAAAATGGAGAAATGAAGTCAGATCTTCGTCAGAGTAGGACTAACAGCAAGAATAGTTCAATGCTGAGCATCTCATGCTTCACTGTACAGCCCTTGTTTAGGTTTGATTGCAAAACTTCAGATGAAGTAAGGGCAGGTTGCAGGTGGGTGTTAAGGGATTTTTGGCTGTTTTTTAGCTGTGAGGAGGGTTTGAGGGGAGAGAATGGAGAGCCAGGGATCCAGTCTCTATAATAAACAAGGTTCACAAGAGAAGTGTAAAACTTGTAAATAAGATATAGGAGAATCACAAGGATAACTAAACCTCAGAAAATAAACTGAGGCTCATATTATTTAGTTTGGAGATTAGGAAGCTGAGAAAAGGGAGATTTAATATTGTTAAGATATGTGGAAGACTATTATGTAATATGAAAGATAGTGAGCAGTTCTTTATTTCTAATAAAAGCAGAACAAAAGGAAATGGATTTAAAGTACAGAATGAGAGGTTTTGATTAGTTATTAGTCACTACCAACTTCGAGCATCAAAAGTTAAGGATTCATATGGGTCTGGAGGAAGAATATAAAGCCTGTGTCATCCTCAATCACCTCTCACTCCTCACATCCAATCTGTTGCCAAGGCTTGTGGGTTCCACCTTATAACAAAATCTCTTGAATATGCCTGTTTTCCTCTTCTCACACTGCCACCACACTGGTACAGGTCCTTATCACCTGAAGGCTAGACTATGGTAACAGCCTGCTGGGGGGTCTGCCTACCTCAAGTCTCTCACCACTCCAAGTCATGTTTCTTTCAGTCACCAATGTGATTTTTCCTAAAGCTTAGATATAAGTATCCCATCTCTCTAATCAATGAACTTCAGTGGTTCCCAAAGATCTCAAGGATAAAATACAAAATCCCATTTTGGGCATTCCAGGCCCTTCATAATCTAGTCCTCTCTTACCTTTCCATTCTTTTTTGTTTTGTTGGGGCGATGAGGGTTAAGTACCAGATTTGAACTCAGGTCCTCCTGAATCCAGAGCCAATGCTTTATCCACTGCAGCACCTAGCTGCCCTCTTTGTTTCGTTTGGTTTGGTTGGTTTTTCCTTCCATTCTTTCATACACCTTACTTCCTATTCCATAGTTTTAGGGAGCAAGGTCTAAGTATTTCTTAATTCAGAAATTGGCATCCCAGTTGTTCCACAACCAAGACATTCTATCTCTTAGCTAAGGTATTTTCTCTGGCTGCCCCCCATGTCTAGAACACTGTCCCTTTTGCCTCTTTTTGTATCCCCAGTGCTTAGTACAATAGATTATACTTAATAAATGTTTATTGACTAACTTACTAGAAGCATCTTATCTGGAAGTCTTTAAAATACATTCTCCACTGCCTAGGATAAGACAGATATTACCCAACCTCCTAAACGCTTTGGGATAGACAATAGGATCTTCTGTTATTGTCCTTGTGCATGCCTTATCTGTTTTTTCAAAGTTTTCTAGATGCTTTTTTTTTTTACATTCCAATTATTTTTTGATATACATGACATCCCATCCCCATCCAGTGAGCTTTCCCTTTTAAAAAAGAAACGGTCAAGAAAACCTACCAGCTGAGTGGCTGTAATCTGACAGTGTATGCAACATTACATACCCAGAGCTTCTCTAGATCTCTAACAAAAGCCAGAAGGGTGCATTATCTCTTCTTTTTTCTAGGATTAGGATTGTTCATTACAATTCCATGCGGTTTGGGTTTATTTTGGTGTTCTTTTCATTTTCATTATTTTAGTCAGGAAGAAGAATTCTTAGTCCTTTTTGTCTCTTTGGCTCTTCATTTATGCCTGCCCATCTTGAATTTCTTGATCTTCATTTGCTTTTCCCAAGAGACTATCAAGTACCAAGTTTATGGATATTCATATTTCCTGAGCAGCCATTGTATATGAAGAAAACTACAAAAAGGAATGGTGTCTCACTGATGGAGATGGATCTCTTTTGTGACTATCAGAGGCTCATGGGACCATCATTTCAATTTACAATACTGTTAGTGATTCTCAGCATCATCTGTCATTTACTCTAAGACTATGGACGTATATACTTCTTAACATCAGAATTCCTCTAGGTGACAACAATCAGCACTGTCTTCATCAGAGAGTAATAGCTAATGGAGGTCTAGAGAGTCTAAATATCAATGTATGACACCCCAGTGTGCCATCATCAGAGTTAATCTGTAACGAACTGCTCTCAGGTTGTATTACTTCACAATCCCAATTTCTTCTTGCTTTTTTTTAACTGGCCAGTCAAGAGGTTGATAATATTCATCAATAATCACACTCTGTCCTTAAATAGGTAATTCATTTATTTACTCCTGGAAAAGGTAAAATAATACTCCATTTTTTTTCAGAATATGGTTTGGGCTATTTACTTTTATGGGGGGGGAGGTGAATTAGAAAGCTAAGACAATTCTTTTTTGGTCATTAATCTGAATTTCTCTCAGTCATTCTAGCTGCAGAATCAGTTCAAACTTGAACAATTTCAATAAAGGTAATGATTGGCTCAGTTGCCTTGTTCAAACATTTATTGCTCTCACAGAATCTAGTCCCACCAGTTCCTGAAAAAGAAACCCCTGGATAATAAACCTGATGAGTGGTTGCTCCACCTACTGACCTCCCTGGCTTCCTTTAAATCCCAATTAAAATCTTATCTTTGACTGGAAGCCTTATCTCTAAATTCTAGTGCCTTTCCCCAATTATTTATTTACTCTTTATCCTATACATAGATTTTATATATACTACTGGCTCTGCTCTTTGGGGCCAAACAGATCATATCTAATCCCTCTGACATATGGGATCCTTTTTTGTTTGTTTTTTTGGCAGGACAATGAGGATTAAGTGACTTGCCCAGGGTCACACAGCTAGTAAGTGTCAAGTGTCTGTGACTGAACTTGAACTCCCTCAGGTCCTCCTGAATCCAGGGCTGGTGCTCTATCCACTGTGCTACCTAGCTGCCCCCTGGAATCTTTTTTTAATATTTGAAGAGAGCTATTCTATTCTTACATTTTCTTGTCTTTCTTCAGGCCAAATAGCCTCAGTTCTTTGAACTTATGCTCAGATGACATGGACTCAGGGCCTTTAACCATCATTGTTGACAACCTCTAAATCCAGGTTATCAATGTACATCCTTAAATGTGGTACTTAGAAAATGAACACAACCCTCCAAAGTTGTTCTGACCTCTTAGAATGTATATTTCTCTTAATGCAGCCCCAAGATTAGATTGAGATTTTTAGTTGTTGCATCACGCTGTTGATACATTTCAAACTTTTAGTACACTAAAATCCTCAGATATTTTCAGACAAACAGCTGCAAACCCAGACCTTTCTCATCTTGTCTTTGTGAAAACATTTTTTCTCAAGTGTAAGACTTTATATGATCCTTATAAAATCTCAAGCTAATAATCATAGGTAGTGTTTCTATAGTTATTTAGTATTTTCAAAGCATTTTAAAAATGATAACTCATTTTATCCTTTTAACAACCTCAGGAAGTAGGTGATATTAATGTCCAAATTTGCAGATGAGGAAACTGAGGCAAATAGGGCAAATGACTTGCCAAGTGTGACACACATAGTGTCTGAGACAGAATTTGAATTCAGGTTTTCCTGACTCAATTCACCCTATGTGGATTATCCACTGTGCCATCCAGCATCCTCATTTTATTGATTCAGCCCAATGTTCCAGACTATCAAGATCTTTTTTTTAAATTCTGACTCTTCTGTCCAGTATGTTAGCTACTCCTTACAGTTCTGTGTCATTTGCAAATTCGATGAGTGTGTTATCCTTACATTTAACTAGTCATTGATGGACATGTTGAAAGCACAGCAGTAAGTATATTCATTGAGCACTCTACTGAAAACTTCCTTTTAAATTGATGTTGAACCAGTAATGACTATTCTTTGGATGTAGATACAATTACTTCTGAAAATAGCATATTTTCTATTGTCCAGCACATCATTAACTCAAGAATAGCATGAAAGACTTTATTAAATATTTTGCTAAATTGTAAATAACAAATCCACAGCATTCTCCTAATCTACTAGTTTAAATAACCCTCCCAAAGTAGAAGAGATTCATCTGACATAACCTGTTCAAGCTGAAGCCATAATAATTCTTTTAAATCTCTCCTTCCCTTTCTTTTTGTATTTATTTTTCAATTAAAATTATTTATTTTTACTCCCATTCCATCTCTGCCCTTATTCCTATGGAAAAGTAAAAAAAAATAGAAAAGAAAAACAAAACTTTTGTAACATTTATGCATAAATGAGTAGGACAAATATTCACAGTGTTCATGAGACATATGTCTCATTGTGTGTATTCAATTCATTATCTCTTCATCAGGAGGTTAAGTCACATTCTTCATTGTATTTGATCTTTACAATAATCCTGTGGGGCAGGTGATATTATTATCCCCCTTTTATGGATTAAGAAACTGAGGCTCAGAGAGTTTAAAATGACTTGACTAGGGTCACACAAAGAGTAATTATTTGAGGTCAGACTTTAGCTAAGGTCTTTCTCACTCCAAATCCCGAACTCTATTCACTGTATCACCTGGCTGTGATAAGCTGTAACACATGTAAAGTGATGGACAAACCTTAAAGTATTATATAAATGCTAAGGTTATAATTGTTGTTCTTCATCATCAGTCCTTTAAAATAATGATTGGACATAGTATGATCAGGGTTCTTAGATCTTTAAAAATTGTTTGTTGTGGGGGCAGCTAGGTGGTGCAGTGGATAGAGCACCGGCCCTGGAGTCAGGAGTACCTGAGTTCAAATCCGGCCTCAAACACTTAACACTTACTAGCTGTGTGACCCTGGGCAAGTCACTTAACCCCAATTGCCTCACTAAAAAAACAAAAACAAAAACAAAAAACAAAAACAAATTGCTTGTCTTTAAAATGTTATATTGATATATATATTGTTCTTCTGATTCTGCCCATCTTATACTACATTAATTCATAGAAGTCTTACCAGATTTCTCTGAAATTGCCTTTTCCCCTCATTTCTTATGACATATAGTATTTTATTACATTGATATACCATACTTTTTTCAGCCATTTCCCAAATGATGGGTACTACCTTAGCTTCCAGTTGTTTGACACCCCACAAAGAGTTCCTGCTAGAAATACTTTTTGTTCATGTCAGTTCTTTTCCTCTGAGTTATTCTGTTTGAAGTTAATAATAATATTACCAGGTAAAAGGGTATGCACAGCTTAGTCACATTTTGTATTTAGTTCCAAATTGCTTTCCAAAATGAATAGGCCAATGCATAACTCAGCCAACCATGCATAAATGCGCCAGTTTAACTGCAACTACTCCATAATTGATCATTTTCTTTTCTTTCTTTTTGTTATCTTTGCCAATCTGATAGATATGAAGTAGAAGCTCAGAGTTGCTATATTTTTCATTTCAAAAATTATTAGTGAATTAGGACATTTTTATGACTGTCAATAGATTGAATATCATCTTCTGAGGAGTGCCTGTCCATATCTTTGACCATTTATCAAATTATAGAATGGTTCTTATTCATATAAATTTGAATCATTTCCTTACATATCTTAGAAAGGAGACCTTTACCAGAGATAGTTGCAGATATTCCCTCAATAAATGCTTTCACTTCTAATTTTTGCAGCATTGTTTTTTATGTGAAAATTTTAAACTTTAATGTTATATATAAATTTTGCTTTTATTTTTCTATGATATACTTTTTGATTACATACTCTACTTTTAGCTATAAAATCACATTTCCCTTGTTTATTTTATTTAATTATGATGCAACCCTTAACATGTAAAGCAAATATCAATTCTGAGCTAAACTTAGTATAGAATGTGACATGTTGACTTAAACTTTATTTCTTCCACACTGCTTTCAAGATTTTCCAGCAGTCCTTGTTAGATAATGAGTCCTTACACCAGTAGCTGTGGTCTTTGGTTTTATTCAACTCTAGGATACAAGATTCATTTGTTCCTGTACATTGTGTACCTAATCTGTTCCAATGATCAACCTCTCTATTTAATGAACTCTGAAATTTCCTAATCTCAGTACAATCTGTTGTGATTTCTCCTCTCTCTATCTTGAATCCTCAAAACCTGTTCTTTGTATCCAGTCAATAAGTGTTTGTTAAATACCCACTACGTGCCAGGAACTGTACTAAATACTGGGAATAGAAAAGACAAAAGTAAATACCTGCCCTCAGGGAACTAAAAATAATATGGGAAAGACAACATGAAAATAAAGATGTATAAACAAGCTATATAAGAATAAATTGGACATGACCCACAGAGAGAAGCGCTAGAATCATCAAGAAAGACATCCTGTAGAAAGTAGGATTTTAACTGGTGCTGGAAAGAAACCAATGAAACCAATAGGTGGAGATAATGAGGAAGATCATTGCTGAAGGAACAGTCCATAAAAATGCTTAAAGTCAGGAACTGGAGTGTCTTGTTTGAGGAAAAGCAAGGAGGCCAGTGTCACTGGAACAGTAAGATATATGAAAGAAGATGCATTCTGTATCCAAAGAATAAATTAGAAGTATGTATTTCAGGTACATACGTGTATTTTACAATGATTTACATATTTATACACATTTGTGTCTAATGGTAGCCATCACTACAGTGAAGGAAGGGAAGAAAAAAGGGAAGAAAAGTGGGGCAACTAGGTGATGCAGTGGATAAAGCACTGGCCCAGGATTCAGGAATACCTGAGTTCAAATACAGCCTCAGACACATACTAGCTGTGTGACCCTGGGCAAGTCACTTGACCCCCATTGCACTGCAAAAAAAAAAAGGGAGAAAAGGAAATTTACATTGTAACTTTATTATATATTTTAAAAGAATAACAAGTACATAATAAATTTGCAGTTTCATGTGAAATCATCTTTTTTATTATACTATGTTATGGAAATGCTTGTTTTATTCCATAAATTTAAAATAAGATAAATATATATTTTTAAAAGAGCATGTGTATATGGGGGTGTGTTAAATAACATGCAAAGACTGAAAAGGTAGTAAGAGACAGGTTATGAAAGACTTTGAATGAGAAACAGAAGTTTTTGCATTTGATCCTGGAGGGAACAGATAACAATTGTAGTTTATTGAATGGGGTAGAGTGAGGTAACATGTTCTGACCAATAGTGTATGAAGATCACTTTTTCAACTTAGTAGAGATTGAATTGGAATGGGGAGAAATTTGTGGCAAACAGCCTAATGAGAGTTCAGTTTTAGAGATGTTGAGTTTAAACTGTCTACACTACAATCTCTAATTGCTTTACTTATCAGTTCTTTCTCAAGACATCATCCTTGAACTGACTACTGTATTCTCTTTCCCATCTTGATTCTTGGTAAATTGAGTCGACTCTACACAATCCTCTTGCCTTACGTCCCTTGCCAAGTCTTTTTTGTTGTTCAGTCAGTCTTGTCTGACTCTTCATGACCTCGTGGACCATACTTTCCATGGATTTTTCTTGGCAAACATGCTGGAGTAGTTTGTCATTTCCTTCTTCAGTGTATTAAAGCAATAGAAGTTAAATGACTTGCCCAGGGTCACACAGCTAGTAAGTGTTTGGGGATAGATTTGAACTCAGGTCTTCCTGACTCCTGGCCCAATGCTCTATCCACTGAGCCACCTGGCTGCCTCCATGTGAAACTTTAGCCTGGATTATTCCTACCATCCCCTTCTTTTATTCTATCTCATGTTCTGTTGAATGAAAAGGGAAAAAATCAAGACAGTTGCTGACTGAATCCACCACCACAGATTTGTTACATAATCTTCACAGGGTCCTTGCTACAGAAAGGCGATCCTTTTATACCTCCTTCATTCATTTACTATCTTATTCACCATAGTAATATTTCCAAGCCTTTCCATCATACCTCAGACTTCCCATTGTTCCAAATTCCTTTCCCTACTCACTCTTTGAGCTGAGAAACTTCCTTATTATTTCACTGGAAAAAAATGAGACCATTCACTGAGATCTCCCCTACTTCTTCCTAGATGTTCCAAAAATGTATTTATCATCTCCCCTACACTCACTTTAAGGCTTCCTGTATTAAAAACTTCCCTATTACTATTTAGTGCACACCACCATCCTCCCAATGCAATCACTTAGGCTCGCATCATAGGTATCATCCTTGCCCTTTTACTTTCTATTGATATATAATATGTTTTCAAGTTCTGTTGATTTTATCTTAATAAAATCTCTCATATGTTCCCCCTTTTCTTTTCTGACCCAGCCACCATACCTAGACTATTGCAATAGAGTGTTGGTGAGTATCCCTACTTCAGGGATATGCCCACTTTTGTCCACCTCCATTAATTATCAAATTGATCTTCCTAACACACAGGTATGACCATGTCATCTCTGTATTCAGTAAACTCTAATGACTCCTTATTGACTTCAGGGCCAAATATAAAATTTTTTATTTGGTCATCAAAGCCCTTCACAAGCTGTTCCCAACCACTTTCCATTCTTTTTACTTATACTTGCTCCTTAGAAAAGACATTCCATGTCCCAACTCCAGACATTTTCAATGACTTTTCCTCAGTGCCTAGAATTTTCTCTCTCTTTATCTCTTTCTCCTGTACTCTCTGGTTTTCTTCAAGAACCAAATAAAAACAGCACTATAACAGTCCTTTTAATAACAGTGTTTTTCTTCTATTGATTTTCTCAGATTTATCCTGTACATATCATATATATACACACATACATATACATGCTTACATGTGTGTATATGTATGTACATATATATATGTATGAATTGTCTTTTGTTTTCCTTAATGTTTCATCTCCTCTATTAGACTGTGAGCTCCTTCAATTAAGACACTGCTTGCTTTTTTCTAGAGTGAGGTGGGAGAGGATTGTGGTTTTTGTTTTGCTTTCCTATGTATCCAAAACACTTAGTATGGTGCCTGGCACATACTCATGGCTTAGTAAAAACTTATTGACTTTTTTATAAGTACAAATTTGTCTTGATGATTATTGTTCCATACTATAATTTTTTTTTCAGAGCAATGAGGGTTAAGTGACTTGCCCAGGGTCACACAGCTAGTAAGTGTCAAGTGACTAAGGCTGGATTTGAACTCAGGTCCTCCTGAATCCAGGGCTGGTGCTTTATCCATTGCACCACCGAGCTACCCCCTCCATAGTAAAATTTGAGATCTAGTAGTGGTAGCCCCATTTCCTTACCACTTTTTTTTAAATTAGTTCCTTTAAAAATTTTTAATTTTCATTCCTCCAAATTAATGTTGCTTTCTTAAAAAAAGAAAGAAAAAAGAAAACTAGTTTTTCAAAGTAATCTAACCTTAAGTTAGATAGTATTGCCATTTTATTTTTACATTGGCTTAGCCTACCAGGAAACAGTTAATATTTCTCTAAATATATAGGTTTTTCTTTCTTTTCATAAAGTATTTTGTTGTATTATTTATATATTTACAACATATCTTTATAGTTTTATAGGAAGGCTTCTAAATATGGTATGCAATTCTATAGCAGAACTGCCCAGAGTTCATGTAAGTTTATTCTATATTCTGCAACTTTGTTGAAATTATTAATTGTTTAAATTAATGTTTGTATCTGTTTTCCAGCTATTGATACAATTTTATTATTTTACTTGTTTTATTTACTAACATGGGCTACTATGTTTTGGGGTTTTTTTTTGCAGGGCAATGAAGGTTAAGTGACTTGCCCTGGATCACACAGCTAGTAAGTGTCAAGTGTCTAAGGCTGGATTTGAACTCAGGTCCTCCTCAATCCAGGGCTTGTGCTTTATCCACTGTATGACCTAGCTGACCCCTGGGCTACTATTTTTATGTTTTTTCTAATGTTGAATCTACCGTTCAGTCCTATTAATCTGTGTATTTTATGTTTTGGCAAATATTCATCCAATTCATTTTAGTTATCAGTTTTCTTGGAATATAATTGGGTAAAATAGTTTCTTATACTGTCCTTTATTTATTTTCATTTTCTGTGGGTTCTCCTTTTTATTTTTTATACTGGTATTTTTTTTTTCAGTTTCTAGTTTCTTTTTAAACCAATTAGTTGCTAGATGATCTATTTTATACTTTTTAAGTGCAGATCCTAGTTTTAGTTGACAATTCATTTTTGCTTCCATTTTTATAACTTCTGTGGTTTTTCAGTATTTCTATTTTGACACTGAATTGAGTTTTAAAAGTTTGTGTTCTATATTTTAAAAATTGTATTCTGAAATTTTTTACCTATTTTTCCTTCATTTATTGGTGGATATGATGAAAATTAAACATTTTCCCTTAATAATTATTTGGCTATATGCCCCAAATTTTGACATGTTATCTTGTCATCATTATCATTAATAAAAGCATCTACTATTTTTATGATATAATCTTTGATTCACCAGTTCTTTGAATTAATTTATTTTATTTCCAAGTAATTTCAATCCTTTCATCAATAGTCTTTTATTGAATAAAAATTTATGATATTTTGGCCAGTAAATTTGGCATTTAGTTGTTAAAAATTTGTCCATTACTCAACAATAATAATAACAGTGAATATTTACATGTTACATGCACCTACTATGTGACAAGCATTCTGTTAAGTGCTTTACAAATATTTTGTTTCATCCTCATTTCACATTTGAGGAAATGGAGACAGAGGTTAAGTGACTTGCCCAAGGTCATACAGCCAGTGAGATTTTGAGGCTGGATTTGAACTAAACTTCCTGACTCTAGGGCTAGCAATCTAGACACTAAATGGTAAATTTTGGTTGAGGTGCTATGCACAACTGACTAATGTATAGACTTCTTTTTGTTCTCAAATTCATTATTCCCTAGAAATATATCTAATTTCTATCAAATTCTATTTAGATACTTGTCTTTGTGTGTGTGTGTGTGTGTGTGTGTGTGTGTTGGTTAAGATAGGTAGAGCTGTCCAGGTATGAAAGGGACACATGGGCTTCTACCTATATTTTATTTTATTTTTTTTGGTGGGGCAATGGGGGTTAAGTGACCTGCCCAGGGTCACACGGCTAGTAAGTGTCAAGTGTCTGAGGCCAGATTTGAACTCAGGTACTCCTGAATCCAGGGCCAGTGCTTTATCCAGTGAATATAATTTGCACTTGCTTCTTATTTTAACTCTTTTTTGAATGTAATCATATATTTTCTTTTTTTCTTTTAAATCCTTCATAACCCCCACTCTGAACTTAGAGTTTGTTTTATGATTAATCCCTTTCTGAATCTTTCTCAGCTCTAGTTATTTCATGTTTCCTTGTTGAGTTAATTTTTTTTTTACACAAAACTCTTTCAGTGTATGTATGAGTAGGTATTTTATTCTCCTTTGATCAATTCACATAAAAGTGAGGTTCAAGTGATTCTCACTTGTTCCATGCCTTTATTGTTTTATAGACTTCTGCTTATACACACCAATTATTTGAGATTAGTTCTCTCACCCTTGCTTGCCTTTTCTTCTTTATTTTACTAAGTTTCCCTCTTCCTTTTCTTTCTTTTTTTTCAAGATTAGAAAATTATAACAGAATCACTTCTATGCCCGCTCCTTTATTTAACTACCTTTTTGAATGGTGATGACATTAGGATTCTGAGGAGATACTTTTATCATATCCCTTATCCCTATTAATGTAAATACTTTATCCTTATAAAGTCCTTTATAATTATACACTTACATTTAAGCTTTTATGTTTCTTTTGACTCCCATTTTTTATATTTCAAAGTTTCTATTAACTTCTGAAATTTTCATCAAAAATACTTGGAAATCCTTTATATCATTTAAGGTACTTTTTTTTTCTTTCATGAATTGATTGGTTATTTATTTTTCTTATTTTCATGCTGTATTCTTGTTCTTGTTAAGGGCTAAAATTCTAGCTATTCTGTCTAAAATATCTAATGAGTGGTCGCCAATAAGTTATAAGTTTTGGCAAGAGTTAGGCTTTTAAGCATTTATTAAGGAGCATAAGAATTTGGTAAAGAGAGAAAGAAAAGGCCTAGATTCCTATCTATTAAAGGGAGAGCACCTTTCTAGCTCCGCTTTCCACCAGAATCCAAAGGAAAGAGACCCAGTCAGAGCACCAGGTTCCTCCCTTCTTCCTCCCACAAGCAGACGTCCTGATGCCAAAGAAAAGACGCATGTTCTTGCCCTCAAAGACCTTCCTTTCATGGTGGAACTTTTCTACAGTAAGTCTCCAGCAGGTGGTGTCATTTCAATCATTATATTCTTTTTTTTTTTTTTTTTGGTGAGGCAATTGGGGTTAAGTGACTTGCCCAGGGTCACACAGCTAGTAAGTGTCTGAGGCCGGATTTGAATTCAGGTACTCCTGAATCCAGGCCCGGTGCTTATCCACTGCGCCATCTAGCTGCCCCTCAATCATTATATTCTAATATGTCTGGGAAGTGTTTTCTCATGATTTATTGAAATATGATGTACAGGTTATTCAGTCATGTTTATCATGTATCTTAATAATTTTTATATTATCTCTTATGATCTCTTTCAGGTCAGTTATTTTTGATATGAGGTATTTTACATATTATTCCATTTTCAGTCTTTTGATTTGATTTCATTTTTTCCCCAAATTTTCTCCTGAAGTCATCAATTTCTATTTGATCTATTATAATTTTCCCAGATTACTTTATCTGGTTAAGGGTTTGCATTTCTTGGACTCATCTATTAATAATCCTTCAAAATCTTCCCAATAGATCTCTCATTTCTTTTCAAATTCTTTCCTCTAGTACTCATTTCATTTATAATATCATCTTTTAATTCTTTAAAAAGAACTTAATTTGTTTTAGGAAGTACATTTGACTTTTCATTCATTTGTTTTGTTTTGTTTCCTTTATTGATACTTTGCTTTTAATTGTTTTGTGGTTATTCCATTCTGTGTGTGTGTGTGTGTGTGTGTGTGTGTGTGTGTGTGTATGAAGGTCTTTATTAGGAGAAACTTCTGTTTGTTTACTTGTTCTTCTGGTCTTACTTAAAGAATTGGGGTTTTGTGTATGAGTGAGAGAATATAATAGCCTTGTATGGTCCTGGTTTATCCTTTCTAGGCCCCTGTTTCTATGTTTTCCAAGTATGGAGTGTTTTATTTTTCATGGATCTTAAAAGTGATTCTGGGGGCAGCTAGGTGGCACAGTGGATAGAGCACTGGCCCTGGAGTCAGGAGTACCTGAGTTCAAATCCAGCCTCAGACACTTAACACTTACTAGCTGTGTGACCCTGGGTAAGTCACTTACCCCAACTGCCTCACTTAAAAAAAAAAGTGATTCTGGTCATGGAGATATAAAATTTTAGTGGATCCTAACTAGTCCAGTCTAGAGCATGGTCTGAGCACTGTCTTTCTGAACTTTCCAGTCTCAGCATATAAATTTGTGTCTAGGCAACACTACTGCACAGTTCCCTTCTCTAAAACTCCAGTAGACAGTTATTGGCCCCACCTCCCTGTCAGCTAGCCAGAAGGCTTATAGGATTATAGCAATAGAGTTGCTGGCCTATGCATAGTCTGAGTCTAGGAGATGAGATGGCCAGAGAGGTTGGCTCAGAGAGGTGGCATTTCTCTCTTATTCCTAGTTTGAACCTATTTCTGATTCTCCTCATCCCTTTGTATAGAGTCAGATTGACAGTGGTCCCACATGAGGTCACATAGTATTTGAAGATAGAAGGTAGAATATAAATGCAGATCATCTGACTCAAAATTCAAGGGTATTTCCACTGTACCAAAATGCACCTTGTTTTATCCATTTATCTAAGAAGGATAGGGGCTGGCCAAATTTGTGTATTTTCTAAATACAATGACACTGCTAAGGTATTTAGACCACAGGGAAAAGAGAAATGAATTTCCTTTCTACTACTCATGCAAAAAAAAAATAGTCATTCTTAGTTCCTATGCTGTCAAAATTATTTAAATCTTCTTTTATTGGATGTTCATTATGTAATGCTTTTTCTCTTTGTCTCTGTCTATAATTCTGTTTCTGTTGCTGTCTCTAGTCCCATCCCTAAGTCTGTCTCTGTCTCTCTGCCTCTTTCTCTTTCTGTCTCCCTGTCTCTTTCTATCTCTTTTATTCTATCTGCTTATCTTTGTCTTTCTCTAGCTCCCTGTGATTTTATAACGATATTGGCATAGGGATCTCACTGTACAGAAACTCCTCTAACTAATTCAGATAGGCAGATGCTGTATAATTCAATTTAAAAGAATTACAAGGGGGCATTAAGAGGTTAAATGAACTCCCCAAATGACATAAACAATATATGTTGGAAGTAGCACTCAAACCCAGGTCTTTCTGACTCCAGAGTTTGCTTTTTTCAAGCTTCAACATGCTTTACTCTCCTTAAGGAATGTAACTTTAAAATAATTTATTTCCATTAGTTTTTTTTATTAAATGAAATATTTGTTCTAAATGTCCATTTGTTTTGATGTATTTCTCTACTTATGATACTTTTATAACATTCTCAATTTAGAAAATATACTAGAGTAAATTTTCATGTTACAATCACATGAATTAAATATGAGAAGCAAGAAAATTCAAAACTCCTCATTTAAAACACCCTCAGGAAAATAACTCAGGCTTTCTTACATTTCTATAGCATCTTCCCTTCTATATATGGTTATCATTTCTGTTTTACTCAAAATTTTTAAAATGTTAGTAATCATCCCCCCTCTATTTTGCAAATATATGAATAGATGAAGTTGGGATTCAAATCGTGAAGGCTTTAGAAGAGTAAAATTTAAACAAGAAACATTTGAAGATTAAGAAAAAAGAGTCAGAGTCAGTTTTTTCAGCACTTGATTTCTCTTTCCACCTCCCATGTGAAGATAAAGTCAGTATCTTCAATAGATTCATAAACTTTTCCCCTTGAACATGGGGAGGCAGAGATGAGGAGGGCTTCATGTCTTCTTGTTCCTCTCCTACTCTTTCTCATTTCCTTATTCCCCAAGGATATCTGTTCTACTGTTAGCAAAAATTTCATTCATTCTAATCCTTTCTCTCACAATCAGTCTTCCTGTGCTCACAGAATCATTGCTCACTTCTGAACAAATAACATCCCTGGTCACCCTATCTAGTTCTGTGTCTCCCAATATAATGATGTAGGAAGAGCTCTAGGCAAAATTCTAGTTGTCTCTCCAGATAATCATTTTGCCTCTATTAACTAGAAGTCTCTTCTTTGGAGTCACTCCATATCTTTACATTAACCCATCTGTATCTTTCTCAAAATCATCTATCAACCCCAAAGTCACTATTTTCTCTCTAGTAGTTTTGATGCTGATTGCTGCTCTTTTTAAATCATGTCTTCCTACATAGGGACTTCAGTGTGCACAGTTATAGCCCTCTAAGTATCTTTAACTCTCATCAAATTAAATATCTCTTAAGAATTATATCTTTGTTCCCCCTCAGCTACCCATAGGGATAGTCATGTATTAGATTTTACCATCACCCAGAACTATGCTACTTCTATGGAGACCTTAAATCCTGAAATTCCTTCATTGACCATAAACTCTTCAACTTTTGTCTTTTCCTCTGTGTTACTTTCTTCTTCCACAGTCTCCTTTTAATCCTTTTAATCTTCTCTGTTTCCCTAGCCCATGACCTTTTCTCTGAGCTTTTTTTCTTTCCTTCTTACATATCTTCAATACATAATAGACCCTATCTTTTAATGCACAATCCCTTGCTGCCTGTTCTACTTCTCCTTCTATTTTAACAGACCCAAACCTTGCATTACCACCACCATCTGGCTCATCTACTCCTGGTTTTGGAAAGCTGAGTGTTCCCAGAGGAACCTAGGCAGTCAATAAACATTTATTAAACAACTGACATATGCCCGGCACTGTGCTAAGCCCTGAGGTTACAAAGAAAGATAGAAAATAGTTCCTGCTTCCACAATGTTACCTACTGAGTGCCTTAAAAACTGAAGTTTTCTGCTTTGGACTAGGCCTTCCATGTTGTATGACAATCAGTCTTCTTTCCTGATAGTATCTTACTTCCAACATTTTCTATTCTCAAACTCACCATACATTCTTATTCCCTTATTTTTTTTATTTTTATTTTTTGGCCAGGCAATGAGGGCCACACAGGGTCACACCCTTGCCCAGGGTCACACAGCTAGTAAGTGTCAAATGTCTGAGGCCGGATTTGAACTCAGGTCCTCTTGAATCCAGGGCTGGTGCTTTATCCACTGCACCACCTAACTTCTCCCCCATTCTATTCTAATCAAAGGCCTTATCCTCTTACTTTCCTGAGAAAATGGAAGACATGCATTCATCCTGAACTACTACTCCTTACATCTAAATCCTTCTAGATTATGCCTCAATATCTCTTCCTTTCCTCTAGTTTCTGAAGAAAATGTGGCCTTCTACTTTCCAAGAAAAATCTTTCTACTTATCTACATGATCCTATTGCCTTCCATCTTTTATAGGAGGCTCTTTTATTTTCTATTTCCTCTATTTATTCCTTTCTCAATGACTCTGATTGTATCTATATCTCCTTTATACTTAAAAAATCAATATTTTCTCACCCTACCATCTTTTCAAAATATCATCCTAGATTTCTACTTCATTCCATAGCTAATTTCATAGAAAAAATTGTCTACACTAAATTGCCTTCATTTTCTCGCCCTTTTATAGCCCTTGTAACTTGACTTCTGACTAGCCTCACTGCTCTATTGAAATTGTGCTCTCCAAGGTTACCAACTATTTATCTTCTATTAAATCCCATGGACTTTTCTAAGCTCTTATGCTTTTTTATTCCCTCTTTTTAGCTTTTCACACTTTCTTCTTCTAAGCGCTCTTTCTTCCCTTGTCTTCTAGGACATGTCATTCACAGTTTTTCTAAATGGCTGGCTGTTCTCACAGTCCCCTTTGCTGATTCATTGTCCATCTCTCAGATATCTGTGAATACACTACAATCTTTCAAGTCATAATTTAAGGAATGGGCAATTCAATCAATCAACAAATATTGATTGAGCACCTACTAAATGCCATGCAAGGTACTAGAAATGGGAGATGAACACAAAAAAGATGTAACAATCTTTGCTTCTCTTTAGTCTGTTGGGGGAGAGAGTGTGCATATTTGTGTCTGTAGTATCCAAAACATTTGTGTCTTTCAAAGAATGTTTAGAGCTACACATCTCTCTCCCAAGGAGTTCTATCAGCATCTTTACTTCTTGTGCAGGTATTCAACACCACATCATCCTCTTTATTCTGTCTACCAATTAAAACTCATCTCCTTTTACTTTTAAAGTTGCATTGGAACTGGATTAGGAGTCCTATTACTTAAGTAAATACAAATTATAAATAATTTTTTTTAGCACTGGGTCTGATATTTTATCAGTGTGAGGACATCTCAGGGAGGAATTCCTCTACCAGTTCATGCTATCATGTTTTCTGTCATTTTTATCTTAGAGATTTTCCTGGGATGCTAAGAAGTTAAGTGATTTTGCAAGGGCTCTCAGACTAATGTATATCAGATGGAAGGTCTGAGCCTATCTCTATCACACATTTCAAAGTAACACTAGATATCACAAACTAAATAAAATACTTTTTTGTAGGGGACCTAATTAGCAGTTAGAGAGTGGGTCATTTGGAAAAAAATTATATAAAACGTGATACATGAGCAGAGTTTTGGTGAATTTTAAGAGGCAGTGATGGGGACAGAATGCATTCAAAATGCAAAGGGTAGCCATAAAAAGAAGAAACAGATGATATATCGCCATGGGAGAAATAGCAAAAAAGATAGTTTTGCGGAACCATAGAGAGAGGGAAAGGGTATAATGTATGATAAATTTGGAAAATCAACTTGGGGTCAGATTGTGAAGAACTTTAAAAGTGAAAGAAAAAATGTATACATGACCCCAAAGGCAATAGGGAGACACTGAAACTTATTGAATAAAGGAATAACATATTTAGATTTACAATTTAAGAAAATCTCTTTGATATCTGACTTTATGATGGATTGGAGAGGGAAAGGCTGTCTCAGAAACACACATAATTAATAAAGAAGGATCTCATATTGTCAGGAATATCTGATCTTTACCAGGAGCAGATTCCTAAGATCATAAGATTCAGAATTAGGAAAAACCTTATAGATACATAATTCTCCAGTTTTACATATGAAGAGACTAAGTTCCAAAGCAATGAAGTGTTTTATCCAAAGCCACACAGGTAGTTACAGAGGTGGTATTTCAATCCAGGTCTCCTGTCTCCTGTTCTAATGCTCATTCTACTCCACCTTAATGAGGTGTCAAGAGGAGCAGAGGATGTTACAACTTCCCCTTTCATAGAATCATCCTTCCTAGGAGCAGAAATCAGCTGGATGAGTGAGTAAGTGATCTCTCACATTTCCTCTTTTAGAATTAGTTGCTGTCTCTTTTTTACCCTTATCCTTTCCAGTGGATTTCCTTAGTCCCTACTTCAAGCTTTAAGCTCCTTCATGATTAAATCAGACATGGAAGTAGTATGTGTAAGTTTTTCTTATTGTGCAAAAATAAGTTTATTTCAAATTTTACCAGTTTACTTAGTATTTTATTTTGTAGACTTTATTGACATCATTTTTGCTATTATGTATAATTCAGTAATTGAGATAAAATGTTCATTTTTTCTTTGAAGGATGAAATGTATTCAATACTTATTCTTCCATTCAGCAAACAAATATTAAATGGCTCATAAGTACAGAACATATCAACACTTGGGGAGAGGTACAAAGTTTAGTATTTAATACAATGTCTTTTTTTTTTCTTTACCAGATCTTTATTTTTCCCAATTACATGAAAAGACAGTTTTCAACATTCAGTTTTGTAAGATTTGAGTTCCAAATTGTTTCCTATCTTCCCTTCCCTCCCCCTTCTTGAAGCCAACAAGCAATCTGATATAGGTTATACATTACAATCATGTTAAACATATTTCTACATTAGTCATATTGTAAGAGAAGAATCAGAACAAAAGGAAAAAAACCACAAGAAATAAGAAACAACAACAACAAAGCAATAACAAAAGTAAAAATAGCATGCTTCGATCTGAATTCCGACTCCATATTTCTTTTTCTGGATTTGGAGAGCCTTTTCCATCATGAGTCTTTTGGCATTGTCTTGGATCATTGTATTGCTAAGAGCTAAGTCTATCACAGATGATCATCACATAATGTTTGTTGATACTATGTACAATGTTCTCTTGGTCCTGCTTCTTTCTTTTTTTTTTTTAGGGCAATGAGGGTTTAGTGACTTGCCCAGGGTCACACAGTTAGTAAGTGTCAAGTGTCTGAGGCCGGATGTGAACTCAGGTCCTATGAATCCAGGGCCAGTGCTTTATCCACTGTGCCACCTAGCTGCCCCCAGTTCTGCTTATTTCAATCAGAATCAATTCATGTAAGTCTTTCCAGGTTTTTCAGAAATCTACCTGCTTATCATTACTTAAAGCACAATAGTGTTCCATTATATTCACAGAACAAAATTGTATAGCCATTCCCCAATTGGTGGGGATCACCTCAATTTCCAATTTTTTTGCTACCACAAAAAGAGCAGCTATTAATATTTTTGTACCCGTGGGTCCTCTTGCCTTTTTTATGATCCCTTTGGAAAACAGACCTAGTAGTGGTATTGCTGTGTAAAAGGGTATGCACAGTTTTATAGGATTTTGGACATGCTTCCAAACTGCTCTCCAGAATGGTTGAATCAGTTCACAAATCCACCAACAGTGCATTAGTGTTCCAATTTTCCTACATCTCCTCCAACATTTATCATTTTACTTTTTTTTCATATTAGCCAATTGGTTAGGTGTGGGGTGGTAGGTACCTCAGAATAGTTTGAATTTGCATTATTCTAATCAGTAGTGATTGAGAACAATTTTTCATATGGCTGTAGATAGCTTCAATTTTGTCACCAGGGAACTGCCTGTTCATATCCTTTGACAATTTCTCAATTGGGGAATGTCTTGTATTCTTATATATTTAATTTAGTTCTCTATATATTTTAGGAATGAGGTATTTATCAGAAACACTGGCTATAAAAATCATTTCCCAGCTTTCTGCTTTCCTTCTAATCCTATTTGCATTGATTTTGTTTGCAGAAGACCTTTTAATTTAATGTAATCAAAATGATCCATTTTGAATTTCACAAAGTTCTTTCTCTCATCTTTGGTCATAAATTCTTCCCTTCTCCATGGATCTGACAAATAAACTATTCCTTCCTTTTCTAATTTGCCTATGGTATCATCCTTTATGCCTAGATCATGTGCCCATTTTGACTTTACTCTGGTGTATGGTGTAAGATGTTAGTTTATGCTTACTTTTTTTTAATACAAATTTCCAGTTTTCCCAGCAGTTTTTGTCAAATAGTGAGTTCTTATCCTGGAGGCTAAAGTCTTTGGGTTTCTCAAAGAGGAGGTTGTTATATTCATTTACTTCTGTTTTGAATGTCTAACCTATTCCACTGATCCACCACTCTATAATGTCTTTGTTTTTGAAAAGCTAACAGTATAGAAGAGAAATGCAATGTGTAGTAAATGATCTCTAATTGCAAAGCAAAGTGACTTCTTAGTTCTAAATGGTAAAGTTAGGTAGTTATTGATGGGAAGAAGAGTTAAGAAAAGATCTAATGTGGAAAATGGCAGTTGAAATGAACTTGAAATGAATAGAAATTTAAGAGTCAAAGAAATAGACAGAGGACATTACAGACACTTAAGCTTTCTAAGCATATGCACAGAGGTAGGGATCTATAAGTATATATTGGTGGATCAGAAAATAGTCTGGCTTATGACTATAGTGCATAGAGGAAAGTAATATGAGTTAAGAGTGGAAAAATAGGGTAGTGCCAGATTGCAAAGAGCCATAAAATTCAAGTAACTTGATTGAACTTTTCTTGATAGGAAATAGGGAACCACTGAAGATTTCTGAGCTAGAATTTATGCAAAAAATGAATTCTAATGGAAGTGAGATAAAGAATGGAATAGAAATGAAGAAAATGGAGGTAGGATAATCTACTTTGTAGACACGTAGAAGGTCCCATATGAGGATAAGAATATTGAGAATAGAGAAGATGATATGGATGGTAGAGATATTAGGAAAGTAGAAATAATATCTTTTAATAATTAAGCACAACATATATTTAATTAAACAAAAGGGAGGAGGCAAAGACAACACCAAAGTTTTGAATATGAAAACCTGGATAAGCTTTGATCCCACCAATAATAATCATGAGGCCACTAGGAGAAGCATGTTTGGCGGGGGATAGGTAATTAGTTCATTTATGGATTTGTTGAGATTGAGTTGCTGAGAACATTCAGGTTCAAGTGATTATAGGTATTTATAGATGCAAGTCTGGAACTCTTGAACAAGATCAAAGCTGGAGAGAGAGGATCTTGGGAATCATTTGGAAAAAAAAAAAGTTGAGTTGAAATTATTGGAGTTTATGAAAGGGAAAAAAGGTCCTGATAATATCTCTGAGAAACATTACCTTATTAAGATTACCTTAAAAAGTGAAGAAGATGAAGAACCAGAAGAGATACAAATAAAATAATGGTGTGATAGAAGGGGAATGAATCATGAGTGACTCTGAAATTAAGGGAGGAGTGTCTAGATAGAGAGGGTCATCAATAGTGTTATAACTCTGGAGAACTAAAGAAGAATCTGAACAAAATGTTATTGATTTGTTTATTAGAAAATTATGGGTGAACTGAGAGAAAAATTAATGAAAATAGTAGGGATGGGAGTCATACTAAAAGGAACTGATAGTGTGGACAACCAGTAAGTGGAGGTATGGAGTTTAATCAACTTTTTCAAGAAGTTTCATATTGAAAATTGATTGTACTGTAGGGGAAACTAGGTGGCACAGTGGATAGAACACTGGCCCTGGAGTCAATGGGACCTGAGTTCAAATATGGGCTCAGACACTTGACACTTTACTAGCTGAATGACTGGGCAAGACACTTAATCCCAATTGCCTCGCCAAAAATATTGTATTGTAGATAGATGAGATAGAAGTTTTCTTAATGAATACAATTAGGTCTTTGCTCAGAATATAATCCAGGAAATGGTGTTCAAATTTTCTTAACCTCAAATATTCTTGACCTCAAAAATTCTAATAATTTTGGGGACATCTTCAGATCTCAACAAAATTTAAAACTAGCTTTATACAAGACTAAATATGGCAGCCACGCTCTATCTCTTTGCTCTACGCCCTTCCCCCCCCCCACACACAAACACACATCAGGACTTGGAAGACAAAAGTAATGATGAAATAATCTACTATGACTTTTAAAATTCCCCAATTTTCTCATATTTTTCAACAGGTTAGTTATGTAGAAAGTATGTATGTTACAGTTGGGCAACAATAAGTACTATTGCACTCAATGCTTTGAGCTCTTGGAACGTAATACAGTGGCTTGGAAAATCAAAGCATTAGTTAGGATAAACATTCCATTGAGATTACTCATGAGAAAAATAGGAAATAAATAGAGCTTTTCAGGATGAGAGAAGTTAAAATATTTTCTTATAACAAGTGGAAAAATACTCAATGGTCAATGATATGTGTATTCCTCCAATATATGTGGATTTAAAGTTATTAAGACAGATTGTTTGTGGTGGGTATTAAGGTAATTTGATGAGATGTTTTTGGGTTTTTTTGTTTGTTTGTTTTTTGTTTGTTTTTGTTTTTTTAGAAATAAATAGACAGCTTTGTCCCTCATCTTTTTTAAAATGAATTGTTTTTATTATATTTTCATGAAATTAGGGAAATACAATGTGACTAGCCTTTTCACTTCATTCCTATATATTTAGACCATGGTACATAAATCTGAAGTCAATGATCAAATTCTATATTCTTAATCTTATGTCTATAACCCCAACATTAAGGGAGGAATTTGGAGGAAAAATAGAATTTAGAAATGGACATGAGGTTAGTTTGGGGCATAGTGAGTTTGTGATGATGAAAGAGCATTTAGATGGAGAAATTAACATAGAATTTTGTCCATCAGATAAAATTGTCACTATTGCCTCTACTCTATTCCATAAGGAGGCTGGGTACATTGTAGAATAAATAAAGACACTGGTCAAGACTGGTCATAATCTATTTTTTTTTGCAGGGCAATGAGGGTTAAGTGACCTGCCCAGGGTCACACAGGTAGTTAGTGTCAAGTATCTGAGGCTGGATTTGAACTCAGGTCCTTCTGAATCCAGGGCTGGTGCTTTATCCACTGTGCCACCTTGCTGCCCTGGACATAATCTATTTAGTGGTGTCTTATAGCACCAGGACTATTTTCACAAGGGCCCCTTAGACAAAAGGGACCTTCACTAATTTAATTGGGACTGGCATATATAGTCAGAGCACTCTGACATCATTTCTCCGTATGAAAAAGCTGATGAACCTACTTCTTGTGATCCATCATGATTTATCATGGAAATGCTTCATTGAGACCTTGTAGTATATGTAGAAAGTCCTGTCTCTTAATCAAAGCTTTTTTATTTGCTATGTAGCTTGGCACAGGGGCTGCCTTCAAAACATCACTAGCAATATGAGCCTGTCATTCTGTTTAGCCTCTCTTTGATTCCTCTAATAGTGTCTGGTGAGAGACAATGGTATAAGGGAGAAGAGAATTTTAGGCCTTCTCTCTTCTGATGCCATGAAATGGGCCTAGGTCCTTGGACTCTGCATTTGTTCACTTCTGTTTAGATTAAGTGATTAGCACTTTTGATATTGTGACTTTCTTTTTTTTTTGTTTGCTTGTTTGTTTGTTTGTTTGTTTTTTAGTGAGGCAATTGGGGTTAAGTGACTTGCCAAGGGTCACACAGCTTGTAAGTGTTAAGTGTCTGAGGTCAGATTTGAACTCAGGTCCTCCTGAATCCAGGGCCAGTGCTCTATCCACTGTGCCACCTAGCTGCCCCAATATTGTGACTTTCAAAAGGTAAGGAGAATATGTATTTTGGTTATTGGATATCTGAGTATCATAATTCAGTACTCCAAATTCTAGGGTATTAAGTCCCCTTAATATTGATGCTAAGGAATTAGGAATGATCTTCAGGAGTGAATCTTTGGCAACCAGTTCGTCTGTGTCTGAGACAAAGTCTCACTTAGTAGTGATGCTGCAATTGGATAGGAATTTGTGAGACTAATGTTATGTAGAAACTGGCTAAGTTTGAGTTTCAACACTCTCTCAAGAAGGAAAAAAAGACAGAAAAGGGGGAATTATATGCTAAGGTATTGCTTTATTAAGCATTAGATGGCCACTCAATTTTTACACCCTATAGTGATTGTGTTAAATAGATTCTACTGTTTCTTTTGAAAATTTGCATCACTCACTGAGACTGGGATTCTTAGGGAGAACCATTTTCTAATCTCTGGTGGCTGTGAATTGAGCATAAAAGCCACCATAGGTACTCTTCCTTTTTTGTGAGGCAATTGGGGTTAAGTGACTTGCCCAGGGTCATATAGCTAGTAAGTGTTAAGTGTCTGAGGCCAGATTTGAACTCAGTTCCTCCTGAATCCAGGGCCGGTGCTCTATCCACTGCACCACCTACCTGCCCCTAGTACTCTTCCTTTTTAACAAATAAGTTGATATGAATTAATTACATATTCAATCCTTCTTTGTCATCACATTACTGAGCTCATGTGTATGTAGCTTCATGCAAGGACTTTTGATTCCACACAGATATTTGCCATTCTATAGGCTCCAACTAGAGGCAAACCATTCGCTGTTGCAATCAAAAAAGTGATAGCATGTACCTTTACTGTTTTTCAGTGAAATGATGTTTCCTTGTTCCAAGATAATTTCTATAAATTTTAGTACATTTATAATGCTCTATGAAGTTGTCAATATTCCTTCTCCTTTTTGATGGAAAAGTGCTATTTCTTTTATAGTTACTTTAGGGTAATGGACCCTGTATATACTGTTTGAATTTTTATTAGTATACTTTTGAAATCTGCTATGGTCCATTTTATAATCACCAAATAATATATTAAAATAATTCTATGATGCAATTATTAAAACATGTGCTTGATATTAGGATAACTGCTTTCTCCTTGTTAGGATAATGTATGTGTAATGATTAAAGGAGAACAATGTATTTATTTTTTCATTTTCTTTTTATTTTCAGTTCTGTATCCTCTCCCAACTGGTTGGACCACTTCACAGCTCAGCACACAATTGTTAAGGACACAGTTCAACAGCAATGAATTAGTGTAGCTATTTTTCCACTTCCTCTCTAGCATTTGTCATTTTCTTCTTCAGTCATGTTAGCTAATCCATAGGAAGTGGGATTGCACCTCAGAATTGTTTTAATTTGTATTTCTCTCATTATTCAGAGTATGTTTTCAAATGACTCTTGATAGTTTTAAATTCTTCTTCTGAAAAAACATTTTCATATCCTTTGACCCTTTATCATTTGGGGAATGGCTCTCTTTTTAAAAGATTTGGCTCCATTACTCCCATCATTGAGAAATGAGATCATTATCAAAGAAAATTGTATTTTCTTTTCAGTTTCTTACTTTCCTTCTAATTTTTGTCATCTTGGTTTTATTTGTGCAAAAACTTTTTAGTGACATTTAATCAAAATTATCCTTTTTACCGTTGTAATCTTCTCTAGCTCTCATTTGGTCATGATATTTTTCATTATTCATAAATGTGACAGGTAATTTCATCCATCCTCCCCTCTTTGTTTTATCATATCACCCTTCAAATATAAATAATGTACTCATTTTAAGTTTCTCTTGGTATATGATGTGAGATGTTGGTTTATTTCTAGTTTCTGAAAGAATGTTTTCTAGTTTCCTGGCAGTAATTTTGTTGAATAATGAGTTCTTGCACATTAGCTTGGATCTTTGATTTCTCAAATGGTACATTACTATGGTCATTTATTTCTATGTGTTTTTATACTTAATCTATTCCATTGATCAACTACTCTATTTCTTATCCAATACTAGATTTTGTTTATAAGAGACCAAGGTATTTGTAATTATGGCCTTTGTTCATAGACTCAAGTTTACCTCTGGTTTTAAAGCCTATAGTAATTATATTTCCTATATGTACATTAACTATTTTATACTTAGTATAAATAGTATAAATGAAGCATTTCACACTATGAAAAATCAATTTAATGTATAAATGTTTTAGTAGAGCCATTTGTCATCTATGTATACTCACGTCATTCATGTGATTAAGAAGATTTAATGATATAAGTCTTAGAATTGTATGTCATACTTATTTCTATTTATCAGAGTTGAAAATTGGTTTATGGTTAGGTAGAAAAATTGTGGACTTTAACTGTATCACTAAAGGATACCAAGTTTTTCTATCAATTGTCCTGAGCATTTCTGTCTATGTGCCTTTGGACAGTTCACTTGAGTTTCTGGCCCTAATTTTCCTTATTTGTAAAATGAGGTAGCTGGATTGGATCACCTCTAAGGTTATAATCAGCTCCAAATCTATGATTCTATGATACTATGAATTATCATCTAAACAAGATGCAAACGAGCTTTCGCTGAAAGGAAATTCATGAAGTGCTTTACTGGTAATTTATGTACCATGGTTAGGAATTTCAGCACTAAAGTCTTTGCAACACATGGAGTCTCCATTGTTCATATATCACAGTGGCTGTGATTAATAACTTTGGAATTGCCCCCTTCTCTCACACTATCAACAATAGATTTTACTTTGGGAGACTGATTATTATTATCATCATTATTAAGTCATCATCATAATCATCACCACCACCACCACCATCATCATAAGAAGTGATGTTGGATAAAGAGCTGGCCTATAAAGCAGAACAACCTGGAGTCAAATCCTCCCTCTAACATATATTAGTTTTGTGACCCTGGGCAAATATCTTAACTTCTCTGTCTTCTAGGCCACCCTCTTGGACTATAGACCACAGAGAAGGCATTAAATTACATTGGCAGAGTTTTTTTTTCACCTGGAAGCTTCCTACACCACTGAAACTACATATTAAATAATTATCTATATTATTATCATCTTTATGTTTGCTGCTGTTGTTGTTCTTGAAATTATCTCATTCTCAGCTTAATTTATGGAGTTTAGCAATAAATGTTTAGAGGACAATTTTCTAAACTGATTTTATTCTTTAGTATTTAGTATTTTCTGGACAATCATACAAGTGAATATATATGATATATACCAAGAAGTATATATCATATATCATATTACATTATATATGTATATTTGTATTCACTTACACAATATATTACTATATATTCACTTGTACTACACATACATAATTGAATAAGAATATTGGGATATAACCTCTTATTCTTCAGATTCACTTGAAGCATCTTTGGCACAACCTCAGAAAAACATGGATGGTAAGTTTATCAGCATATTTTTTGAAGTTCTCCATCCTCAAAATAACTCTGAGATGATTGTGGAAATATCTATTGAAATCTTATTTCTAAGGTGTTTTTTTGTTTTTTGTTTTTGTTTTTTTTTTGCAGGGCAATGAGGGTTAAGTGACTTGCCCAGGGTCACACAGCTAGTAAGTGTTAAGTGTCTGAGGCTGTATTTTAACTCAGGTCCTCCTGAATCCAAGGCCGGTGCTTTATCCACTGCACCACCTAGCTGCCCCTATTTCTAAGTTTTTTATGGATCTGGTGAGTTGTGAGCGATAGCTTGGTCTTTATTATTTTAAATATTATAATGATTAGATGAATAGTGTTACATAATGGATAAAGAGTTGGCCCGGGATTCAGGGAGACCTACCTTTAAGGCCTAACACTGATGCATAATGGTTGTTCTTTTTGCAAGTCACTTATCCTCTAGGATACTTATGCATCTCTCAAAGAGCATAAATTGATGATCAGATGCCATTTTTATTGGTAGAGAATGTTTTTTACTGGTAACTCCCTAAGCTGAAGAATCAAAGATCCAGTAAAAAATAAAACCATTATTTTTATCATTAACTCTTTTTTCTTCTTCCCCCCTCACATCCAGAGTTAAAAAACTCCTATTGATTATATCTCTATGATATCTTTTTGCTTTCTTTCTCCTCTCTGAATAATACCATCCATACTCCATCCAGTTTGGGCCCTGGTCACCACTCAGTTAGCTATTATAAAAATTGCTTAGTTGTCCTCTTTGCAGCCAATCTTTCCTTTTGTCATCCATCATATCCATAATAAACAAAATAATCTTCCTGAGATTACTGGTCATAATTATGACTCAGCAACTTTCCTGCATAAAACCTTTTGGTGGCTCATAATTCCTATATATATTATGAATTATTAACTCCTTATATCTAATCCAGAGTCCTGATTATTTGCCATTTAAGCTTTGTTTTCTATTACTCTCCTTTGAATGCTCTGTCAGTCAGCAAACATTTATAAAGCCCGTACTATGTGCCAGGCTCTGTGGTTAGCATTGGGAATATAAAGACAAAAGAAAATCCCTGGCATCAAGAAACTCATAATCTTATAGGGAAGACAATAAACAAATATATACTTACAAGCTATATATAGGATAAATAGGAAATAATAGATGGAAGACACTAGAACTAAGAAGATTGAGGAATGGCTTCCTATAGAAAATGGACAGTACATAGAGCAGGAACTTGTTAAAGTTCTGCTTGGAAAATTATGAGATTTTTTTTTCCCTTAGCATCCACCTGAAATTGAGGATCTTGCAGGAAATCTCCATTTTCCACACTCCAGCTGCTCCAATCAGAGAGGAGAGAGCCTAATTGGAAGAGAACATTCAAGAGGAGTGAGTTTCAGAGTTAAAATGATCTTCATGTGGGATACCTTCCAGTTATACTGAACTACTAGATATTTCCATAACTTGACATTCCATCTCCCACCTCTACCTGTTCTTATAAGCCCTTCTCCAGGGTCTGAATGTATTACTTCTACATCTTTGCCTTTAAGATGCCTTATCTTCCTTCAAGCATCATTTTAGTTGTCACCTTGTTCTGTGAAGTCATCTTCACAGTTGCTAGTGTCCTTTTCCTCTTCACATTGCTTTTAATTATACTTTCCACTGTACATATGGCATCCCCCAGTAGCAGAAAATGCCCTTGAACACAAGGACTATTTCATTTCTGTCTTTGTAAACCCAGGACTTTGTAAACTGTTTTTCTTAATAAGTATTTAATTGATTCAACTTTAAACCACGACAAAAGCTAAAAAGAATATTTTCTATGGCTATAGTCATGACTGATGACATAAAATTTGGGATTTATAATTTGCAAGTCTTTATATATGTCTACATAGAAAGATCTGATCATCTTGTGTTTTTTTCTAATTATATGGTTAAATTGTCCTATAGAAAAGCAGTCAAAGTCCTATCAAGCAAGTAAAACACATTGTGTTTGGGACAATTTTTTTCCTTCTTTTCTTTGCTTCCTTTTTTTCATTATCCATCTTTTTAAAGCTTCATTAGCTATATGCTTAAAACACACATTATGTGGACATTGGTGTCTTCAAAGCAAAATCAATTCAGATTGAGGCAATAATCACAAATTTCCCTGCAATAGTAAAGAGAGTAGAGAATGACAAGTTAAGTAGGTCACCATCTGGATCAGCTCTGGCACAGAACCTGGGAAATGTAGGAGATAAGGAAAATTTTGTTTATTTTTGCAACATTCCCTAGCCTCATCCTTTATCCATTTCTTAAAATTTTCTTTTCTATCATGAGTGTTCTTTTCAGTTCCAGTTCTTTTGTGCCTTACATTCATCCTACCAATGGAGACCATCCTCATCCCCAGTGAGAAGCAGCATGAAATAATGGCTGGAGTACCTGTGGCACCATGAAGATCTGTATTCAAATCTTGCCTCAGTATCTTACTAGCAATGTGACCATGGGCAAGTCATTAAATCTCTCCCAGCCTCAGTTTCCTTCTTGATAAAATGTGAATGACAATTGTATCACTCTTCCAGGTTGTTGTAACTTCAATTAAATGAAATAAGATAGGTAAAATGGTTTGCAAACCTCAAAGATCTATGTAAATGTTAGCTATTATTATGATATCTCCTTGGGTTCTGTTAAGAATCTAAGCCATCTGGTCATACCTCATCACCAAAGTAGATTTTCTTGAGGTAAGAAACTGTGACTGTAATCTGACCTCATCAACCGAATACATAAATAAAAAATGTTCTCCCACCTCTTAGGCTCATTCATAATATACACAATTAAAATATCTTGCTATAGAAAAATGTTTTACTTTTTTAAGTCACTGTTTTGAGTCAGTTAAAAATAACTAGAAAGCACAATATTTTGAAAATTGTGTTTGTAAAAATAAGTTAAGAGTACATAAGACCAAAATTTAGTCAATATGATATAGTGGGAAAAGGTAGGTTAGCATAGTGGATAGAGGAACAGTCTTGGAATTAGGAAGATATAATTCAAATCCCTCTTTCAACAGATACTAACAGCATTATCACTGGCAGAGTATTGTGATTTATCAGTGCCCCAGGCAACTTCTACAAGACTAAAAGTTCCCATCAAATTCCACCTCTGCATTAGTGGAGAAAGTTCTGATATGGAGGGTGCCCTACATTTCTCTCATATACCTCCCCAAAAGAAAATAAAATCACTACCCTGTGATTCAGTAGACCTTAGTTTTTAGCACTGTTATGATCTTTGGCTACTCACTTTCCATTTCTGGTCTTCAGCTCCCCATTTATTAAATGAGGGGATTGATGGACTATTTTATGAGATCCTGAACAATACCAGGAGTCTATTATTCTTTTCTAAATTTGTACTATGATGGTGTCTCCCCTCCTCATTCTGCCAACCAACCAAACCAACTTTGATTTGTTGGATTTCTTTAATCAATACAATTAATGTCCTTTCTATTTAAGTCATATGTCTTTGTTGGCAAATCACAAAAAGCAGAGGCTATAGGAATTGTCAGGCCAATAACTAGGGAATGAAAATACCCAGAGCAGCCTGGCAGGAAGCAATCAAGGGTTGAATGCTTAAGGCCATACACCCTAATGTTGTTTGTCATACAGGAATTGCATGCACAGACAAATTTTTATTTACTAATCTATAAACCCATTCACACTCACAATGCTACTTATTAGTTTCCTCCTAGGCCTCCTGCTATTTGCTTCCCTGGGAAGATTTAATAAGAGATGTCTCCTAAGTCTTCATTACTTTGCTGCTATGCATCAACACAGCACAGAGTAGTATCATTGGGCATGGCCAGAATTAATAAATCAGGCAGCCCAGTGGGAAAGACCTTAATTGTATATACCCCTCTCTCTTTACTTACTTGAAGAAGAGCCTCTGTGGAGGTACGAATTAAAACATTATAAATGCATTTCTTATCTGATCTTTCAATGCAGATAAGGTGTTAAAGTGGGAAACAATATGGCCTTTTGATCGGAGTGAATAGTTTTGATTATGTAAAGCTGACCACTCAAATGGATTGAATGGGTTATGATTATTTCTGGCTTCTAAGACCAGGAAATTATGGGTGGGGGAGGTGAGGGCTGAATTTATAATTTCAAATAATCATTTGTCATTATTTCTTGGTCATGGCTCCCCATACCTTTCAGTCAATTCCAAATGCCTACCATAAGTGCCATGCTTTGGAAATTGGTTTAAAAAGGTATTTTTTTCAACATAGGAAATGGCAAAGATTCTAACTGTAAAAAAACAAGGTAACCATAGTGTCAGGTAGGTGTCAACAAAATAAAATTCTCTGGCTTTAAATGTCGCTCACCATTTCTTTTTTCTTTTTACCCAAAGTAGGTCCTGCTTTGTCAAGCACAATGCACAAATAGCAATGAGACTATAAAATGAGGAAAATGATTAAAAATATTAGCACACGGGGTAGCTAGGTAGTGCAGAGGATAAAGCACTGACCCTGGATTCAAGAGGACCTGAGTTCAAATCCAACCTTAGACACTTGATACTTACTAGCTGTGTGACCTTGGGCAAGTCACTTAACCCTCATTGCCCTGCCAAAAAACAAAACAAAAAAATAAAAAATACCTGCACAATTCTGTTCAAGTAAGTGTTCTTCTTCACAGTAGACTCTCTGACAGGCTATATGCTTATTCCAAAAATCCAGCTGGTACTCAGAACATTTTTTAGCGTCAATCTTTTTGGACTTGAATTCAGAGCCTGGTGTTCCATGTTGGTTGAGACAGTTAGGAAAGTTGAGGGATATAGTTCAGAATCAGATAATATATATATAGTGAAAGGGAGAAAAAGGGAAAGAAAAGGAAAGAAATGGAGAAGCCGAGTGAAGACTGAAAAGAAGGAAATTCTAAGTATAGCTAACAAGGAAACTCAAATGCTGATTCAGAATGAAAAGAAACAAGAGGTAGGAGCAAGCTTGAAATGGCCAATTTATGACAATTGTTTGTCCCATGGGTAATTCTTGTATTTTTTCTTATATTTACATGACATCTATGCCCACTTTTACTGTTATGAGTTCCTTTACAGCTCTATGGTTTATAAAACCCATATATTATCTCTCATATTCCCAAGGTTTTTGGGTTTTGACATAAAAGCAAGTCATGTTAGGAATTTAAAGACTTGTCATTTCTTCCAATGTGTGGTCATATGTCTCAGTCTCATTAATCTACCAGGTGCTGAAGTTATCTCTGAGATCTTAAGAATTGTAGAACTTCTTCATATAAAGAACTTTCCTTTTCATACGTGATTAGTTTTGTTGCTACAAAGGGCAGAAATGCACTATTAGGTAAAGAAATATAATTAAAACAATTTGAAAATAATATAAACTATTACTCATTTGGTATGTAAATTGGTACAGAGAGTTAAAATATAGAACTTTTAAAATGGAAAAACAAAGAAAATGTAATGTGAAGAGCTTTTCAAATAACATGAAAAGACATAGAATGTTAGGAGGAATAATTGAAAACTGAGAAGGCCTGTTTGATGATAGAAAAATCCCTGAGATAGCTGGGCATTGTGGTTCCTTGTCTCATTTGCATGTGATTGTTTGTAGAGTCTATGAGGTTAAAACTCACAAAGAGACAAAATAACTAAGGATTATGAGATAACCAAATAAGATGCCTTAGTTTCATACTGAACAAAAAGGTAGATCTTGTAAGTTTTACCTAAAAAAGGGAAAAATTAGTCACAGAATACTTTAAGATGCTATTTTAACAACAATAGAGTTTTTTTTTAAATCAGTAGCAGAAGGAAAGAAGCAGCTAGAAGGATTTGAATTAAAGATAGTAGAATGAAGTTAGTAGAAGAACAAGAGAATCAGTTGACAGAAAGGCTTCAGTCACAATCCTGAGAAACTCTGTGTGACCTTTGACAAATCACATAATTTTTCTGGTACTACTTATTTATTTATTTAAAAAATGAGAAATTTGAATATGTCCCGAAAGATGTTTTCCAGTTCTAGATTCTATGATCTAGGCTGTGTCATTCAAAAGACTACTATAACCATCAGCTGGGGAATGGCTGACCAAGTTGTGGTATATGATTGTGAAGTAATACTATTGTACTATAAGAAATAACAAGAAGGATGCTATTAAAAAAAAAAACCTGGAAAGACCTACATGGACTGATGCAAAGTGAAATAAGCAAAACCAGAAGAACATTGTACACAATAACAGAAATATTGTACAATGATCAATTATGAAGGACTTAGCTATTCTTAAGAATAAATTGATCCAAGACAATTCCAAAGAACTTATGATAAAAAATACTATCTACTTCCAGAGACAGAACAGATGGAGTCTGAATACAGATTGAAACATACCTTTATTTTTTTTAATTTATATTTTGGGGTATCTGTGTTTTCTTTCTCAACATGACTAATAAGGAAATATGTTTTGCATGGTTCCAAAAATCTGTAACCTATATCAAATTGCTTGCCATTACAATGACAGAGTAGAAAAGAGAGGGAAGGAGAGAATTTGGCACTTACAATTTGTTTTAAAAATGAATGTTAAAATTATTTTTACATATGAGGAAATAAAAAATACACACACACACACACATATATATATATATATATATATATATAAATGCATATATGTATATTTTATTAAAGAAGGAGAGTGTAGTCACCATGTGAACTACTAGAGAGTTTTATGTAAGCTGGAACAGAAATGCTGATTTGATAGCCACAAACAATCTCCAACTTTTTGAAGGTTCAGGAAGATTCAACAGTTTCTAACCACTTGTTTTTAAGTAGTCTTGGCAGCATTCACCATGATCCAAAAATCCACCTGGGAAATCTCCATGTTCTTCAGGCAGCTAAAGTGTACACAGATAATGATATGAGATATAAGAAGTTAGAATATAAAGAATCAGTGGTTTCAGAACCTTTAATTTTAAGTAGTAATGAATATTGTAATGACTGGAATGATGGTACCTGCTGGAGACTTACTGTAGAAAAGCTCCACCATGAAGGAAGGTCTTTGAGGGCAGGACCATGAGTCTTTTCTTTGGTGTCAGGAAGTGACGTTTGCTGGTGGGAGGAGGAAGGGGGAGCCAGGCGCTCTGCCTCTTTTTTTTTTTTCCTGGGGATGCTGGTGGAGAAGGGAGCTAGAAATGTGATCTCCCTTTAATAGATAGGAATCTAGGCCTTTTCTTCTCTCTTTACTGTAACGATTGGAATAACGCCACCTGCTGGATACTTACTGTAGAAGAGTTCTGCCCATGAAGGGAAGGTCTTTGAGGGCAAGACCAGGAGTCAGGAAGTGACGCGGACTAGTGGGAGGAGGAAGGAAGAGACTGGCGCTCAGTCTGGGGCTTTTTCCTGAGGACGCTGGCGGAGAAGGGAGCTAGAAATGTGCTCTCCCTTTAATAGATAGGAATCTAGGCCTTTCTCTCTCTTTACCAAATTCTTATTCTCCTTAATAAATGCTTAAAAGTCTAACTCTTGCTAAAGCTTATAATTTATTGGCGACCACTCATTAGATATTTTAGACAGTTTAGCTAGAATTTTAGCCCTTAACATTACCAAATTCTTATTCTCCTTAATAAATGCTTAAAAGTCTAACTCTTGCTAAAGCTTATAATTTATTGGCTACCACTCATTAGATATTTTAGACTGTTTAACTGGAATTTTAGCCCTTGACAATATGAAATTTAAACATAGAATTCTGTAATGGAGAGTAATTTAGGTAAATCATCCTGATGATGGGTAATGTAACAAAGTTTGTTCAATCTATCCATACATTAGAGAATGGCAGGCGATTAAAAAATATGTGCCTATGTAGGCAATATAGAAATGGATTCCAGAAATGTGAAATAAACAAAAGTCAGTCCTTGGTTAAAAATAATGTTGGTGGGAAACCAGGAATCTTGAATATTTCCCAAAAGTACAAGTGCACTGGAGGCAGCTAAATGGTTCAATAAGTAGGACTGCTGGCTCTAATCAAGAAGATCTGAGTTCAAATCCAGCTTCAGATTCTTATTACCTGTGTGATCCTGGATATGTCACTTAACCTGTATTTGTTTTACTTCACTGGAAAAGGAAATGGAAAAACCACTCCAGGATTCCAAGATTTCTAAAATCAAATAACATTGGTAGAAGGAAAGTGGTTTTTAAAAAAGTTGTGAAAAGACAATTAACAGCTTGTTTAAAAAGGCAAAAAAAAAAAATACTGCAGAAAATATCTTAAAAATGGGAATAGGCCAAATGGAAAAAGAGGCAGAAAAATTCACTAATTAAAATAAAAATTAGAATTGGGCATGTGCAAGATAATAACTCCAAAACACATTAAGAAACAACAAAACAAAGTCAAAAGAATCAAAACAAATAGAAGGAAACATGAAATATCTCATTGGAAAGACAACTGACTTAAAAATTGGCGGAAGAAAGATAGTTAAAAAATTATTGGACTACTCAAAAACCGTGATCAAAAAAGAGCCTAGACATAATATTTTAAGAAATTATCAAGAAAAACTACCCCAGTATTCTTGAACCAGAAACTAAAATAGAAATTGAAAGATTCCTTTAATAATCACTTCAATGAGATTCTAATATGAAAACTCCCAAGAATATTATAATCAAATTCACAGTGAAACCAAATCAAAGAGAGAGTACTTTAAACAGGTTGTAAGTAGCCATTCAAATACATGGAGTCACAGCCAGGATCACAGAAGATTTAGGTCCTACCCCTTTAATGGAGAAGAAGTCTTGCAAGAAAATATTCTGGAAGGCAAAAGAGCTGACATTACAACTAATAATAACCTACCTTGCATAACTTTGTATAATCCTTCAAGGAAAAAATAAATATTTCATGAAATAGAAGATTTCCAGGCATTTGTGATGAAATTACTAGAGATTAATAGAAAATTTGACTTTCAAAGATATATAACCAAGAGGAGCATAAAAAGGTAAAAATGAAGAAGAAATCACAAGGGAATCAATAAGGAAAACTGTTCACATTTCTGCATGGGACAATAATACACAAAACTTAATAATATTGTCATTATAAGGATAGAAGAATTCTACATAGAAAGAGGATGTGAAAGTAAGTTGATTATGTTGATGTGGGTGAGAAAGACAGTGTGGGACAAAGGGGAAGGGAAAGGAAGCATAGGAAAAATATAACATAAAAGAAGCACAGAAGGAAGATATTTTAAAGTAGAGGGGGGGTATGTCAAGAGGACAGACAATGCTTAAATCACACTCACATCTTAATTTCAAAGAAATTCCAAGAAATAATATATAAACACTCATTTGGGTATATAAATCTGTCTCACTCAACAGGGAAAACAGAGAGGAAAGGGATAAGAAAAATTGGAGTGGTAAAAGCATGGGCTAGTAAAGAAGGCAGTGGCAAGGGGAAGCTAGGTGGCACAGTGGATAAAACACAAGCCCTGGATTCAGGAGGACCTGAGTTCAAATTTGACCTCAGATACTTGACACTTACTATCTGTGTGACCTTGAGCAAGTCACTTAACCATCATTGAGCCACCAAAGAAAAAGGCAGTGGCCAAAAGCAAACATAATTTAAAGGAGGGGAAGGCTAAATAGGAGAGAGAATAATAAAAAGGAGAAAAGAAGAAAATAGAATTGTGGAAAATGCACAGTTAATAATAATAACTGTGAGGGTAAATAGAATGAACCCACACATAAAACAGGAGCAGATAGTAGAATGTGTTAGAAACTAGAATCTGACAATATCTTGTTCACTTGAAAAACAGACAAACACACGGTTAAAATAAGGAACTGGAGCATAATGAGACATAAAAAAGACAGCAGTAGCAATCATGATCTCAGAAAAGACAAAAGCAAAAAAATAGAACTAATTAAAGAGGGAAATGGCATCTTTTTATAAGGAACTTTAGACAATGAAGTAATATCAATATTAAACATATATGCACCATATGGCATAGAATCCAATTTTTTTTCAGGGCAATAAGGGTTAAGTGACTTTCCCAGGTTCACACAGCTAGTAAGTATCAAGTGTCTGAGTCCAAATTTGAACTCAAGTCTTGCTGAATCTAGGACCAGAGCTTTTTTCACTGTGCCACCTAACTGCCCCCAATCCAAATTCTTAAAGATAAAGTTAAATGAATTATGAGAGGAAATAGATAGTAAAAGTATACTAGTGGGGGACCTCAAATTTTCCTCTCAGAGTTAAATAAATTTAACTAAAATAAATAAGAAATAAGTTAAAGAAATGATTAGAATCTTAAAGAAGCGGGGCAGCTAGATGGCGCAGTGGATAGAGCACCGGCCCTGGAGTCAGGAGTACCTGAGTTCAAATCCGGCCTCAGACACTTAATACTTACTAGCTGTGTGACCCTGGGCAAGTCACTTAACCCCAATTGCCTCACTAAAAAAAAAAAAAAAAAAAAAAAGAATCTTAAAGAAGTTAGATGTGATTGCTCTCTGGAGAAAACCGAATGGTAAGATACAAGAATATATTTTTTTCTCAGCTGTAAATGGTAGATTAACTAAAATTGACCATGTATTAGGGCTTGAAAATCTCACCTTGAAATGCAGAAAATCAGAAACATTAAATGCTTCCTTTTTAGAACATAAGGCAATGAAAATTACAAACATTTGTGATAAAATGACCATATTTGTAGCAAAGTTTTGAAGCTCAAATACAAGAGGGAAGAGAAACCCAAAAAGGTAAACATAAATGAAAAATGATAAAGGACTAAGCAAAAGATAATCTACTTACAGATTAATATGGGGAGATGGTATATGTGTCTCCTTTGAACTCTATTATTATTACCACAATTCAGAGGTGGGATCCTATTATAAAAGTCATAGGAATGAATTCATTATGATGATCTCATGAGAAGAATGGAAAAAGAGGAGAATACACTGTGGAGGAGGAGGGTTGGAAAAGGAAAGTAAAGGAAAATTATCATATAATCATTGTGCACATGTAGACAGCTCATAACAATAATGAGGCAGTGGAGGGGAGCTGCTACTCAAAACTCATTTTCATCTAAAGTGGTCAAAAGAAGGAAGAATACACAGAGAGAGTTAGGGACAGAAATACCTTTCACTTAATAGAGAAAGGGGAGAAGGGAGGAGGATAAATTGGATGGAAAGTAGATGAAGGGAGGACTAGGAGAGTGAGAAGCTAAGCTGAGATATGACTGAGGGAAGGAAACACTATAGTAATTCACTATTTTAAATAATTATTCTTACAAACTGGGTTCTAACCTCAGTTGTTTTATATGACTGAAGTTGTTTAAATGCTGTTGCATAAATATTGATGTCTTGGGAGAAAACGCTAGTTACCTTGCCATAGCCAGAAAATATAGTCTTTTATGGAAGTCTGTGAACTTGAAAAGGGAATATTTGCAGAAAGGATATGCTTGAAGATAAAATGACATAGTTTATTTGAAATGAACTGGAGTCAGGGCTTTGTTGAAGGTGTGTTTGTGAAGGGGATGTCATCTACCTACATATCTACTGATTATTTCTCTGCTAAAATCAGAATAGCTGCAAAATATTTGACCAATTTTAGAAGAGAAGGGGAGAAATGAAGGGAAGTGATATTCTGGATTGACTTTGACTACAAAGGAAGAATGCAATGAAAAAAATTGAAATAAGTATCTTGAGAAATGAAACTGCTCCAATCTATTTTTTTGCAGATTATGAAAGAATCATGCAGAATATGGGAATGGTCACATTTTCAGTTAAATTCAATTGTAAAGTCTTTAGCAATCTCCTAACATATGCAAGGAACTATGCTAAATTCTAGGAGTGCAAAGGAAAATTTTAATATTGTCTGTTCCCAAGAAGTTTTTACTGTTATAAGAGAGATACGATTTACTTGGAAATAAATATGACACAAAGCAGAAAGTGATAAGTTTGATGGAGTGGTCTAGACAGGCTGTGATAAGAAATACTATCTTGAAGAGATCACTTTTAGTTGGGAACATCTGGAGTTGGCACCCGAGTTATATATCCTGAAGAAAGAGATATTTTTGAGGAAGTATACTATAGGCATGGAAGATGACTTCATAAAGGCATAAAGTTGGAGAAGGTAGAACAAAATCAGGGAAAGGGAAGTATTATAATTTATCTGGAACATAGAATTCAAAAACAGAGAAATAGAGTAACACAATCCTGGAAAGGCACATCAAAAACCACATTGGAAAATAATATTCCAGGCTAAATTTCCCTTTCTATAGGAGCATGACCTTTATTCTATTTGGATTGACATGGGCTATATCTATACTAAATATGAATAAAAAACCCACGTTAACTATTCACTATGAGCTAGGACACTCTGCAAAATACCAGCACCACAAATATAAGCTCAAAATACGACATTTGCCCTCAGGGATCTTGCATTATAATAAAGGTAGGCAATGCATTTTAATAGAAGAATGGTGGCCAGAGAATAGTGTTTTGCAAGGAAAAGTCAGAAAACATGATAATTAGAGTAAGAAGAAAGGTAAATGAGGCATCATTGCCAGAAATGGCAATGTTGATGATTCTATGTGCACTCAGCAGCATGGCATGGAAGAGGAAAGGAAGATATTGTAGCCTGTAACTAGACAGGATAAGGCAAAATTCTAACCAATCAGAATACAGAAGCAGGGTTTCAGTTCTACATGGAAGGAAAGGCTAGAATGGTGAGAGATATGAACATTGAGGTGCTTAGAAAGCAGCTTTAACAAATATAACCAAAAAAAGGAAAATATCAGATGTTGGAGGAGTTGTGGGAAAACTGGAATGCAAACCACTGTGGTAGAGCTGTGAAAAGATACAACCATTTTGGAGAGCAATTTGGAACTATTAGTCCATAGAACCATCCATATTCTTTGATCCAAGAATACTGCTGCAAGGTTTATAACTCTAAGACTTCCCCCCTCAGAAAAAGGGACCTATTTGTACAAAGATATTTATAGCAGTTCTTTTTAGTGGCTAACTATTGGAAATCAAAGAAATGCCCCTAAACTGGGGAATGGCTAAACAAGTTGTGCTATATGATGCTGATAGAATATTATTGTGCTATAAGAAATGACAAGCAGGATGACTTCAGAAAGGTCTAGAAAGATGTATGTACTGATGTATAGTGAAGTGAGCAGAACCAAGAGAACAGTGTGAACAGAGGCAGCAATATTGTCTGATGAAGAACTTTGAATGACGTAACTATTTTCAACAATACAATGATCCAAAGGTCTATTGATAAAACATACCATCCACCCCCAAAGAAAGAACTGATCTTGATGGAACACAGACTGAAGCACACTATGTTTCACTTTCTTTCATTTTTTTCTTTTATTCAATTTTTCTTATACAAAATGACTACTATGGTAATGTTTTACGTAATTGACAGGTATAACCTATATCTGATTGTTTATTTATTGCTTCAGAGATGCAGGAGAGGAGGGAGAGGAGGGATAAAATTTGAAACTTAAAACTTTAAATAAAAATGTTTATTATTTTTTGAAAAATTTAAAACTATTTTAAGAAAGAAGATAGACAAATCAGTTGGGTGAGGAGGAAAATGGCCTAAGATATTGATTCTAGACATTCACATTAGTGGGAGAGAAAAAAATACCTGGGTCATTGACTACTATGATGGGAGACCCTATGACACTGTGAGACTTCTGATGGGGAGTCTATTGCTTCAGAACATCAAAACAGGCTAGATCTAAACCTCTGAACTTTTTAAATATAAGTATCCTGAGACTAAGTTCTAGTCATTCCACACTAGTTACAACTCTGGTCTTGTCCAATCTAAAAATGTCACAAAGGACCATGACGTATAATACAAGAATAGGTTCATATAAGTTAAGCATGGTTATTTCTTTGAAGCTGAGGTATGAAGGGGAGCTAAACTGAATTTGAGTATGTATAGAATTCTGGTATAGAAACTTTGTGGTATTAGGTTATATAATTATGGCTAATGTTGCTCTATTGAACTTATCTTAAGGTCTATACAGTCATCAAGGAATTGTTCCATCAATGTGATCTCCTTCCAAGATCATTAATTACTCATATTCTGGAAAGCACTAAAAATTTCAAACACTGAGCAACAATGATTATATTTATCCTATCATAGTTCTGAATAGTGTTTTTTTTGTAGACTCAATCAGGACTCATATTTTTAGAGGATTCTTGAACTCCAAAATACTCTCTAACTCCCCCAAGTATTAGATTTGCTTCATTCATTAAAAGTATCTCTCACTGGAAAGCCTGCTTCAAGAAAAATTTCACCAGTCCTACCTCTACCTGATCAACAATGAAATTATGAGATATGGAGTTTGAAAACCAACTGCTTTCATTCTAAAAATCTAGCAACTCATTCTACTAAACAATAACATTAATGTTGGGTTTTTGGCACTCACAAAGGGCTCTGAAAGATGGGTTAGCTATAGCTGGATCAAGTATATGTTGTCATTTAGTGATGCCACTTAGGCCTGCAATTGGTACCTTTGGTTTGGAGGTCTTATAGTTGTGTCTTTAGGGCAGTACTTTGCTGTCACAAGGCCACTGTTTCTGCCCACTACAGCTGAGATGCAGGTGAGGGATAGTCATACATTCCATTCTGGGTGGTTCCTTAGTCAAGGTGGTAGGTATTAATTTGAGAAGAAGCAAACAAAAGATTGCATGCTGCTTAGAGGGAAACATTAGAGACAATGCATCCAAGGGTCTTAGGTAGACAGGAAGAAGGAAGGAAAGATGGAAGAACTGTCAGCTGCTGTGCTAAACACTTGTCGAATATTATCTCATTTAATCCTTGTGACAACGCTATGAGATAGGTTTTATTATTCTCCCCATTTTACATTTGAGAAAACTGAGGCAAACTCAGGTTAAGTGCCTTGTCCCGGGTCACACAGCTAGAAAGTGTGTGAGAATGCATTTCCACGCAGATCTTCCCAACTTGAGACCCAGTGCTCTATCCTCTGCAACACCTAGTTCCAGTTTTGATAAATGTACTGGGTTGTGTCTGAATATAGAATAAGCTTTCACATAGAGAAATCTATCCAGGAGAAGTGGTGAATAGAATTGAAGCAAGCATGGAGAGGAGAAAAAGTCAGGAAAATCATAAGTCAAACTCAATTCCTAGTTTCCAAGGATCACCAAAAAGATGCGGGATGATCCTGGATTTTAGTAGCTACCACTGAGATCCTCTCCAGTATAGTATTCCAGAAATGGTTTGTAACTGTGGCTCTCTGGATTATACATCTAATAATGTGCATGTGTTTTAATATCTCCAAAGGTAGAAATCTTAATTTTTTCCAAAAGTCATCTGATGTGAAAGAATCATATAATAGATTTAGAGCTTCAGAGTATTTTTTTAAAATGAGAAAACTGATGTTGAGAGAAAATTAACTAATTTCAGCCCATAAATAAGAAAGCCAGAGAACAGTTAATGAATAAACTTTACTCTCCATGGCAAAGAGTTGAAGGGTAATTAGGGAAGAATATTGTCTGTTTTAACACATGCAGTATTGATTATGTTTTGCTTAATCACTATTCTGCCCAACAGAATAGTGCCCTCCTCATCCATCATATATTTTTATATCACCAAACTGTTATATTAATAAAGCACCAAAATGGATTTTTAAAAGTCACTTTGTGAATAAAGTAGGAAATCAAACTGATAGTACCAAGTCTTCTCCTACCTTAGACTCAGTCTGCTGTGTAAGGAGGTGGGTTGTTTGTTTTTTTTTTAATTAATGATAAAATATCAATAATCAATTGTTTTTTACAAGACTTACATTTTTCAGTATATCCTTCCCTATCCTGATCCTCCCAGAGAACCTCCCTTATCACAAAGAAAAAAAAATTCAGCAAAATAAATCAATGTAGGAATGGCATATGTAGTGATTTACAGGCAATTAGGTGGCTCAGTGGATAGAGTACTGGGCCTGTAGTCAAGAAGACTCATTTCCCTGAGTTCAAATCTGGCCTAAGATACTAGCTGTGTGACCCTAGGCAATGCATTTAACCCTGTTTGCTTCATTTTCCTCATCTGTAAAGTGAGCTAGAAAAGGAAATAGCTAACCAGTTTTTTTGTCAAGAAAATCTCAAATGATCTTATGAAGAGTTGAATCTGACTGAAAAATGACTGAACACAAAGTGTTTCATACCCATGATCCACAAAGGGAGGGAGATATCTTCTTATAGCTCTTTGTTGAATTCAAACTACCATTACATTTTCACATCCTTCATTTTCAGTTATTTTATTGTTATTCTTTCTGTTCACATTTTTGTAGTTATTAAATCGCAATTTTCTTCCTTCACATTACTTTATTTGTATCAGTTCATTTAAGTCTTCCCAAGCTTCTCTTTATTTATCTTTTTATTTCTTACAATTCAGTAATATTGCATTACATTCATGTACCTGTGTTATGTAGTCATTCTACAATCTATGAACATCTATGTTTTTTTTTCATTTCTTGCTATTAAAAAAGTAGTGCTATGAATATTTGTCATATGTGGGAATTTTTTTTTTTTTAGTGAGGCAATTGGGGTTAAGTGACTTGCCCAGGGTCACACAGCTAGTAAGTGTCAAGTGTCTGAGGCCGGATTTGAACTCAGGTACTCCTGACTCCAGGGCAGGTGCTCTATCCACTGTGCCACCTAGCTGCCCCTATCCGTGGAACGTTTTAAAAAATATTCACCTCCTTTTTCTATGTGCCAAGGAGTGGATTCTCTGGGTCAAAGAATATTAATATCAACTTACTTTCCATAATTGTTGGACCAATTCTCAAAACTCTACCAACAGTGTACCCCTTCAATATAAATTATTCCCATTTTTACCATCACCAATCTTCTGAATATGAAATGGAACCTTAAAGTTACTTTTATGTGCACTACAATTTCTATTATTATTAATGATCTAGTGCATTCTTCACATGACATGATGATTTGTTTGTTTCATAATTGTTATCTCACATACTTTGAACACTTATGCATGTGGAAATGACTTCTAGCCATATATTTATTTTTGTAGTCCATAGATCTTTAATATCATACCCCTTTGAGATATATTTGATGAAAAATTTCGCTCCTTCTAAGCATGTAAATGAACTGGTACCCTGTTTACCTAATTGGATTATATTTAATGTATGAAAGCATTTCAACATAATCTAATATCAATTATCTATCATCTCTTCTGAGATTGTGTGGTTAAAAAAATATCAGGGGATTAGATAAATGGAGCTGTAGGTTTTGTTCTAGCTACAAATTTTATAATCCTGTTGTTTGGCTCCAGAGAAAAGTAGAAATCTAAAAACTTGATGCTGATTTTGTTATTTATTCCAAAATCTGTCTTTGGAGGCATTCATTCATTCATTCATACCTTTAAGAAACATTTATAAAGCACCTACTATGTGTAATGTGTGTGCTTAGCACTGGAGATATAATGAGAAGAAGAAAACAGCTTCTACCCCCAAGGGGAACATTCTGCTAGGAGAAAAGAGTTTCAAAAGTTTCAGAATGAAACTGAGCAACTGAATAAGTTTATACCTTCCCAAGTAGACTGTATTGAAGGAGATTGAACTAATTTGGATTTATAAATTCCAGTTTCCTTTGTTTTGCTTTGTTGAAAATTGTGTCAGGTGCTTCCTGCTTAGCCAACCTATAGGAAGAATTGGTAGTAATTCTTAAGAGCACACCTCTTTGTATAATAGAGATAACAATGCTTAACTACTATAGAAACAACTTCAAAAATACATTTTCAGTCTTGTCTACAACTTTCATTTCCTAGGAAGAGAGATATTTGACAAATTCAAAGCAACATTTTTTCTTTATTCTTTGTAGCTGCATGTAAGAATTTATAGCCAAAGACCTCAAATAAGAAAAAATAGAATGACTTCAAATGAACATACATGTTAATATGAAAAAAATTACAAAGTTGTTTCCATCTCTGTCTGTCTCTCTCTTCTCTCTCTTGCTTTCTCATTTTCACTTTCTACTCCTCCCTTCCTCCACCCATCCCAATAACTTGGTATTACAGAAAATCCATATTTTATTTGCCAGAATATTTCATCCTGTAATACATGACTAGAAGTGATGTGTGTATATAAAATGGTTCAGTGCCCTGAATTAACATGCCTATCTCTTCTAGCAGGTATCTATCTCCTAGCACCATTATCTATCATCCCAAATTTCCCTCAGTAAATTAAAAAAGGTATTGGGGCATAGCCTTCATACCTATTTTTTTCAATGATGTAGATGAATACACACAAAATCACTGTGTGCTGCTATTGAAATATGATCAATTCATTTTTCTCATGAAATTTTTTTCCTTATCCACTTTTTTCATAAAGACATTCATGATTCAGATACAGGAATGATTAGGCTATAAATTAGATGTCTTTTTTGTTTGTTCTCTATGCATCCTTTGAAAAGAAGGTTTTTTTTAAAAAAAATTTCTCTAAAAATGTTCTTCGTATGTCCATATCATTCACACTCGAGATTCATAATTTAGTCTCTAAAATAATGAGTCCCCACCTTAGGAATAATGATAAAAAATCTAGTACCACATGGTAAATAGCTGACTTTTTTGACTAATCACTTACTTTGATTTCCTGTTGCTTTCCATATATGCTCTTTTGACATTAGAGTGTTTACACCTTTCCTTCATAGCTCAATATCAATAATATGTTGGGTATTTGTTGACATTGTTCTGCTGCCACTGATAAATTGGAAAATAAGTTTACAAAGTAAAAGCAATCTTCTAAGAAACAGATCCAAGACAATCTAGATTTCTTATAAATGTAGAGTACCTCCTTTTTATATCAAATTGAGTCCAAACTACTTGATGGTACCATTAGTGCTGTGGTGTCTGGACATTTCATTTCTGCCAATTAGTATTAACTGAGAATATAGCCATGAAAAATTAAAATAAGGAGCAAATAATACATGTTAACATGAATGGGAGATAATTTCACATTTATTTAGTGCATCAACTTTTGCAAAAGATTTTCTTTCCAAGTAGCCCATGAGGTATATAGTGTAAGTATTATAATGCTCATTTTACAAATGAGGAAACTGAGAGATTAAATAGGTGCAAATGATTACATGGCTCAAAAATGTTTCAAGCAGAATTTGAAACCAGGTCTCCTTGCTTCCACTCCAGCATTCAAACCTGAATGCTACAACTTGAATTGTACTACTTTGTGGATAGAAATAGTAAATAAGCATTTATTAAAAACCTCCTATGTTCCAGGTACTGTGTGCTAAGTGCTGGGAATACAAAGAAAGGTACAAGATAGTTCTTACTCTCAAGAAGCTGCATACATGACTGAAAAAGTAGTTACTAGAAGTTTTGGTTGGGCATCTTGACAGACTGATGAAAAAGAACATTCTACTAAAAATTGTGGGCTAGTTCATTCCCCCCCCCATTTATCATGCAGTATAGTGGGGTGTTCTTTCTCTAGCATTATCACCTCACATCCCCACTAGTTTTGTTTTCCTATTTTTAGGTGGCAGACTTGCTGCTTATTTCTTTTTAACCACTTAACTTCAATTAGCTTTTTAAAAAATGGATATTTACTTCAAAGATATAATAAAATAAAATTCAAACATTTCATCCCAATATGTGAAGGGCATGTACTCCATAATACCTCTTTAGTGTCTGGGGAGAGAAGCTCAGACTTTTAAAAATTTCTACATATCTGTGGTTCCACAAAGTTCATGTCTACATGCAGCATCTGTGTTCAAAATTATCTCCATTATAAAATTGTTTTTACCAGACACTATCAATGAATTACTCAAACCAAGAAGAGAGAGATACTGAGAAAATAGCCAAAGAGAATAAATTACTGAGGTCAACTAAAGCCTTTTGAAGGTGTTTCCAATTCCATTTTTGCAATTACAGACAGTCAACAAGGTGTTTTCTATCTGTTTAGTAGACTAGAACCAGTTATAAAATGTTTTTACATGCTCCAAAGTTTCTCCAGTGCATTTCCCCTATGTCATCATAATTCTCTCAAGAATGCTCTTCCACCTGAAATATTCATCAGCCAAGCACACTGATGTACTTTGTGCATACACATCTGTCCCCCATTATACTTCTATCACTGTTCAAAGATATCATCCATATGTTGTGGAAGGGCTAAACCTGAGGGTTTCGTGTCAACAACCCTGGGCTGAAAGCAGAGTTGAGATCAACCATTCCAGCAATAAACATATATTAATACTCATTGTAAACAATGGGATATTATTATGGCCTCAGGAGACCAAGACAATGTATATTGAAATATAGAAAACACATTTGTAACTCTTGGTTCATCACTTAGTCTTACACAAAATGGACTCAACTATGTAGGTTGTTCTTCAAATCAACAGCTCTTTTTGGTTCATTATATACTCATCCAGAACTCAAGCTAGGAAACCTCAGACTATTGCTCATATCTATGTCCCCACAGATGTGTTACTATTTATCTATTGGGTATAAGATAGATTTTATCATGTCCAATAAAAATATAAAAAATGTCAAGAATATATCCCATAAATGCAGATAGCAAGTAAAACACTACTCATAATAGCTGGTAAATAATCAACTCAAATCTTATTTCTTGAGGCTCTAAACTCAAATCTTATTTCTTGAGGTTGTAAAGCACTCCAGACTTATGACTCACCATGGTTTATACTCCATTCAGAAATAAAATGAAATTAAGTTTGTTGTTGACAGCCTCCTGACCAACCCATTCCAGAAATTGTTAAGGGTACCTTCTCATCAGACTCACGTTATCTCAATAACTATAATGGAGGAACAAAACATCTAGCTTCCTTGCTCCTCCATATCATGGCTTAAAACCTTACTCGTGCTTTTTCTAAGTATGGAGAGATCATGTACAAGACCATTCTTTTTCACCAACATCTATGTAACTCAGGAAATTCCCCATCTTTTTTTTTTTTTTTTTTTGGTGAGGCAATTGGGGTAAAGTGACTTGCCCAGGGTCACACAGCTAGTAAGTGTCAAGTGTCTGAAGTCGGATTTGAACTCAGGTCCTCCTGAATCCAGGGCCGGCTCTCCATCCACTGTGCCACCTAGCTGCCCCAATTCCCCATCTTTTGATAGAAGTTATGATCTTCAAAGTCTTAAAATTTGAGTTCTTCTCTAATAGATTCCTCTTGTCTTAAATTTCAGGACCTGGACTTGGGTCTGCTAGAGAAGCAACCCTCCATAACATCACTTGGTTATCTTGTTCCCCTTCTCCATAGCTGCTGTGTAGTTGAGAGATTATATACCACTCCCAATCTACTGCTGGCCTCAGGAACCCATTATCATCCAGGAACTCTGTAGCTCCCAAGTGCTTCTGCCCCAAAGGAAGCCATTAATGTCTCCTAAGGTTAGGAGTTCTTTCTGTGGGAATCCCACTCACATACATTGAGTTCCATTCCTAGAATTATGTACCCTTACAGTTGGTTTAGACTACAGGGAAGAGATTAAAAAGGTGTAGTTCAGACAAAAAGTGGTTCATCCTATTATTGTCCTTCCTATAACAGTGGAAGCCAACCAAATCATCAAATATCAATTAAATCAACTTTTAAGAGGCTCTCAAAAATTCCAAAGGCTCACAACCATGTAAAGTCCTTAGGTTGGTCAGAAAATTTTCTTGATCCATCCTCTATGAATGAAAACAAAAGATTTTTCAAATTTCATTATTGCTATTCATATATCTTAACACAGAAATTCACAGTCATAGGAATAATTAGTGTGAGGGTAAATATATTATATTCAGTCATGTCATGAAGGAGTTTCGAGTCTTGAGGCCAACAGATGCTAATCTGGCTTGCTTCGAGAAACAGATTGGGAAGAAAGACAAGATTACCCATGCAAATCATTATCTATGTTCTTGCATCCCCCCATCCCCCGATTTTTCGTCACAAAGACAAAACAATACAATAGCTGGGAAGAAAAATAACATTTAGAATCAAATGAAACAAGATAATTTAGAGATTATTTTTCTATGTGAAAAAGCACAGGGTAGGGGAATTTATTTCAGTTCAATTCAACAAGTGTTTACAAATAGTCTAATATGGACCAATTACCTAGGATTCAGAGATATAAATAAATCAATATCTGCCTTCAAGAAGTTTATATTCTACCAGCATTAAAATTTCTGACCAAGTTTTGTTGCTGAATGAACAATCATTAAATCAACAAACATCCATTAAGTACTACGGTACTCATTGTCAAGAAAATAAAGGCAAACATGAAATAGTACCAGGAGTTCAAAAGGATATCAAAAGGATAATGGCATTACCACTGGACCTTACTTCTTTTTTATTGTATCTAGCCAGTAAGATTGCATACCAAGGGGGGAAAAGTATCATAAAAATCTTCTCTGAGATTTCCCCTAAATATTATGGGGATTTCCTTTTTCATTGCTTTATTCATTTTATGAGAGATATATCTCTGTGTGTATGTATGTATTTATGTGTATATGTATATGTGTGTGTGTATGTGTGTGTACACTTACAGTTTCACAATTGGAATGAGGCTACCTGGGTTCTAGTAATAGGATCTTACACTAGATAATTTTGTGGTCTTGGGCTACTCATTTTCACCACTGGATGTCAGTTTACTAATAGGTAAAATGAAGGACTACAGATAAAATCAGGAGTTTTTAAACTTCTTTATATGCATCAGGGACACCCTTCAGTCTTCTGAAGTCTATGGACTCTTACTATAAATAATGGTTTTTGTTTTTGTTTTTGTCTTTTTGGTGGGGCAATGAGGGTTAAGTGATGTGCCCGGGGTCACACAGCTAGTAAGTGTCAAGTGTCTGAGGCCAAATTTGAACTCAGGTGGTCCTGAATCTAGGGTCGGTGCTTCATCCACTGCACCACCTAACTGCCCCTAAGTAATGTTTTAAAATGTAAAAAAAAAATTTAGGATTATAAAGTGAACCAATTATATTGAAATAAAGTTATATTTTTTCCAATCCTAGTTTATACTATCAATATACATAGCTCACCAACCTCCTAAACAAAATTATTTCTTGGTTCCCTTCCATCTCTCTTGTTTTATGGCTCCTTTTTTGTGGTCTATAAGCTAAGTTACCTTGAGAAAGCCAGTGAACTTTTCTGGCTCAATTTTTATCATCTGTAATTTGGATAAATTTGTCCTCTATATAACAAAGGTTGTTGTGAATAAAGCATTTTATAAAACTTGAAGTGCTATATAAATATGAGATATTCTTATTGTTATTATCCATTGGCAACTTTTCTGATGCTTGTAAAGAAACCCTTCCTGGCATCTCAGAAAACTTAATTTATTACTATTTAGGCAATAGCCTATTATTCCTGTAGTGTTTGCCCTAATGTTGTTTCATCTAATGTTTTTGTGGAATGAATAAGTTAAATTCTTTAGTGTATGCCTGTAATGGTACTATGAACTTGTAGAGTTGTGAGAAGATACTTTTCTAGATGCCATAGTGGAGAAAGCTCTGAATTTGGAGTTAGGAAGAACTGGTTTCAAATCCCTCTTTACATAATCACGAGCTGTTCAACTCTGGACAATTAACTTCAATCTCAGTTTCTCAATTTGTAAAATGGAGATAATTGCATTTCTTTCATGGGATTGTTTGGAGGATGAAATGAGATCAACTATTGGAAATTCTTTTTTTTGGGGGGGGGGGGCTGGGCAATGAGGGTTAAATGACTTGCCCAGGGTCACACAGCAGACCACGAAGAGGAAAGCTGAATCTGTCTTCTGATCTTCCGGTTGGGTAAGATTTCCCCTACCCTGTCCCCTTAAATTGGAAAGTACTGCTAAGTATTATCTGTTTTCGCTTTAAATTTTCAAATGGACCTTTTAAACTCCCTAAGTACCCTGTTCCTGATTTTAGTCTGTTTAACCAGACAAATGGGAGATAAGATCATGTAAATGCTTTGTTTTTGTGGATTTTCTATTTTTATTTTTGTTAGAAGAGCCAGCAAGGTTCTCCCACAAGGGAATATAGATATACTCCCCTCTCCCAACCATGCCTTTTCAGAGAAACCTCTGATGCCTGCATTTTTTTTCAAATTCTAATGCTAAGAGGTTCTCTAATTTTGCATGCCTGGAGGCAACAACCCAGCCTCTAGAAGCCTTTAATCCCCTGGCAGTGAGGGAAGGAAACCAAGCCTGAGTTCAAAATCAAGTCTGATTCAAATTGCCCTGGTCTCTCCCCTCCTCTCAGGACCCCTTTCCCCTCCCCCTACTTAACCTTTGTTCCTTGAAACAGTCCAGTTTCATCCTCTCTCCCTCCTAAAATAACCTACTCTAACTTAACTTGTTTTCTTTTTCTCTCACTCAGTCTAATGGCATGGTCAGAATCCATCCACCTGTGGCCTAGCACCATTACTGGCTGTCTTGAAACCATGAGATGTGGTATGATAACCTTTCTATAACATTTTCAGGTGTCATGAACACATTACTAAATTTGGCTTTGCTCCAGACTCATGGTGGTAAGAAGTATTATAAATTGCATAACTACCTCAACCCTATAGTATATGAAGGAGGGGAATGTAATGGAATGTATTAATTTGATCATTGACAATGCTATGCTAAGGATTAGTAAAAATCCAGCAGTTCAACAGCTAAAGAAGTGAATCCAGCTTTCCAGACCAGAGTCCAGTTTTCCAGAACAGAGTCCAGTTTACTTCTGACGACTGCTCCAAGAAGAGCTCAGAGACTTTATATGAACACTTTTGTTGTTTTTTTTCTCCTTCTGTTATAATATACAACATCTGTAACATGTACTCTCTGCAGAGGCCCTCCCTTTGCAAGACCAATGTCAAAGCATCATGTTCATGAGGGACTGCCCCTCTGGACAAGACTTTCCGCTCTCCCTTTTCTATATTGTTATTAACATATTGTTAGTTAGCATAGGGTATTATATTCTGTTATTTTTGACTGTTTCATCAAGGAAACACCCTGTGTTTCTTGAAAAACAAAGGGGGGACTGTAATGATTGGAATGATGCCACCTGTTGGAGACTTACTATAGAAAAGCTCTGCCATGAGGAGAAGGCCTCTGAGGGCAAGTCCTTGGCGTCAGAAAGTGACATTTGCTCAGGGGTACTGTCTATCAAGGCTACCAGCCAATCAAATTAAGGAGCTTCCCATTTCTGGGAGGAGGACACGAAGAAGGAAGCGGATGCTGGTGGGACTGTGCTTCCTCTTTTTGGCTACGAGACATTGGCATGGTGGCAGAAAACTTCAGAAGTGGGAGATTAGGAAGGCTAGGATTGCCAGGTTATAAGAAATCTCTTCTCAATCTTTCTCTTTCTTTTACTATCTTTCAATAAACCCTTAAAAAAAATTCTAAACTTATCAGTGATTTTAGTCAGTTTCCCCCCAAAATGGGAGGGGGCAGGACAGAGTAGAACCCACATTTAGAATTTTAAATTACATAGTCACACAGCTGGTAATGTCAAGTGTCTGAGGCCAGAGTTGAACTCAGGTCCTCCTGAATTTAGGGTCGGTGCTTTATTCACTGTGCCACGTAGCTGCTCCCCTATTGAAAATTCTTTACCAAACTTATCATGCTCTGAAATCTAAGCTATTATTATTTTGACCTCATAGGGGTAATGTCAAAATGTGAGTTGTTAGATTGTTGATTCTGTCTAAATGGTTGCCACAGAGGGGATTTTTGGAGCCTTTCTACCGAAGATGCCCATTTTTTTATATTACACATTGAGTCTACTGTTATATGAACATAGGCTTCCAGTGCCATTGAACAGGAAAACAGGCCTGAATTTGTTTCAGAGGAAATTTAAAAGCATTTTTACCTAGGGAAAGAACAAGGGGAATTGATGTGGGATGAATCCAATTCTAGAACTTGTCATTGGCCCTGGATGACCTCCTTCAGTCTGCCAGACATATTCATTCTCCTCTACAATGACCCTGAATGGTCAAGGGCCAAAAATTTACTTCATCTAAAAAAATGTCATCTTTCCACAGTATGGGGTCTTGAGTCAAGCTGAGGTAATGGCTGAACACTGATTCAACTCTGAAAGTCCTCTTCCTCCTGAATCAGCATCCCCAGTGCTGGCCTGAAATGTGTCTTTTCAATACCATGTGGCACATACATTTTAACATGGGGGAAAAAGGTGGGATTGAGATGACATAAAGCTTAGTAGAATTTAAAGGAGAGATCTGAAAGGTACAGGTTGGTACTGATCCCAAAGCAGCTTTAAAATCCATAGCTTCCCTGAATGTGATTCATAATGCATTAGATGACCTGTCAAGAATCAAAGGTCTTTGTGTCTGAAATATATTAATAGTTTACTGCTTACAGATGTCCAACTCCCTGTCTCCAAAATTAAATAAAGGAGATTTACTTTGCGCTTTAAGCCTTTAACAGATTCAGTGAATGAGTTAATGCTTTGTGTCTACTCAATGCTTTATTAATACCTTACTCAATCTAACATTCTGTAAGGATCAGTGGGCCCATCTCTATTATCACATCTGCCTATGTGTTTCCCCTCCCTAACCACTGGCACACAGTTTTACAGGTCAGGAAAAAATTCTCTGCATAATTTCCCCTTCTCCTTCACTCCATTTTAATTTCTACTTTTAAACAATAATAACTGCTTCCAGAAGATACATCTCTAGGCTAAGTATAAAGGTAAGTAAAATACTAAAGGGATACAATTGCCATTAGTCTGGGAGAGGCAATAGTCATCTGTCTAGAGAGGGGTTTCTTAAACTTTTCCCACTTGCAAGCCCCTTTCATCCAAAAAATGTTTATATGACCCCAGGTATATAGGTATATAAAATAGGTATATATTTTTCATGACCCTCACATTCAGCTAGGGTCTAGAGCCTCAGTTTCATCATCTATAGATGTGGAGGCTTGGAATCAATGTTCTTTGGGTTCCTTTTTAGCTCTAGATCCGACTTCTTTGATTCTCCAACCCTGTGGGAAAGTGTGGGCAGGGGACATTGATTGATTTTTGTTTCTCCTCTTAGTCCAGGGCTAGCTTTGGGCATAAGTGAATTCACATACAGACTTATTGATGATCCCTTTTACAGCATTATTTTAAAGTTGCCAACAAGGCCTCCATCCACTAAAAATTGTATTCTTTATGATATTAAAATAGAATAATTCAATATCAAATAAAATTATAATTAAATCTTGTTATCAAAATAACATTAAAGTTGTGTTATTAAAATGTCATCTGTCAACTTTCTGATGTCTGAAATTTGTCTTTTGAACTACAAGGAAGAATGCTATACATCTCTGGATAGAGAAGAAATAGATTAATATAGAGAGGTAGAATTTTTGGAAATGTTCAATATAGAAATTTATTTTATTTGATTGTGCTTATTTGTTGCAAGGGTTTTGTTTATCTTTGGGGTAAGTAAACAGGAAGAAAAATAAATGTCTGATTATTGCAAAAATTAATTTAAAATGAAGTTCATAGTAGGCATCATGGTATAAGGACAAGAGTTCTGGACTTTGAATAAAAACAATTTAAATCTTAGCTCTTAAGGGTACAACCATGTGCTGTTTAGTTTCCTCATCTATAAAATGGGAAAATCTATAATGTTTATAGAAACTACTGCACTATTATGAGATCAATATTTAACCCTTAAATGCCATATAAAGCAACCATAAAGTGGCATATAAATGTGATTTGCTATTTGGATGAAAATATTGTTTCTTATTAAAATGCCTCTGGATTAATTGACATATTTAGTCTCCTTAGCAACTAGGAGTGTATTAATTCAGTAGATCCTTCTCAATGTTCATTTGTTTACATATGTACTTTTATGTCTACTTGGTATTCTATAGACTGTAATCCCATTTGGACAGGGGTTATTTTATTTTTGTATTTGTAATCCCAGCTCCTAGTACAGTGCTTGTCATGAAGTACATACTTTTTAAAATGTTTTCTCACTGAATGATTTTTGTGTGTGTATTAATCCTAGAATAGGAATAGGGTAGAGGGGATACAATATTTTACTTGGAGTCAGAATGAACCAGAGTTCGATTCTAGCTTCAGACACTTATTACTTGTGTGATGCTGTTCAAAATGGGATAATAATACCTACCTTACAGGATTGTTGAGAAATCAAATGAAGTAATTTAAGTAACACACTTTCTAAACCTTAAAGTAATATTTAAAAGATCTTTATCATCATCATATCATCACTGTCATCATTATAATCATCATCATTGTTGATAAATATAATTATAGGGCCAATAAATCATCACAGGAAGGCAGGTCTAAGTGGGACCAAGAGAAGAGTTGAGGGATGCCGCCATATATGAAGGTGCTAGAAGTTTGGAGGGCTATATTCCCAACCAGGAAACCACACAAGTATAGGGTATGTTTCACTGGCATTAGTGGGAAAGGTAATATCCATGTTGCAAGTATTCAACTGAATATTGCCATACTTTAATAAGTTCTACCAATAGGTTTTGTCTAGTATTAATTAACAGCAGTTTTTAATTTCTGCCTTTAAATTGTCTGCTATGCAATTCATTCAAAGTATCTCAGTGCGGTACTTAAGCATGGTACAAATGGAAAGAGATAGTTTCAAATTCTACAACTGAAGCTTATTATTTAAATTATCTTGGGCAAGTTGCTCCTTAGTTCTCAGTTTCATGATCTGTAATATTATAATCACTAGATGGACTCTAAGGTCTTTTATGGTCTTAAATCTCTGAGTTTATGATTAACTTTTTCTCAAATATATGGAGAACTGAGTTAAAATGATTAAAATAAGAGCCATTGTCCACTGATAAATGATCAAAAAATATGAATGATTTTCAGATGACATCAGCAAAGCTATCTATAGTCATTAAAATGCTCTAACTCACTATTGATTAGAATGATGCAAGTCAAAGCAATTCTGGGGTACTATATCATACCTATTAGATTGGATAATTGCAGAGGAAAATGACAAATGTTGTAGGGGGAATATGGTAAAAATGAGACATTAATGCATTGTTGGTGCATTCTGTAGAGCAATTTGTAACTATGGCAAAGGACTGTAAAACCATGCATGCTCATTGACCTAGTAATACCACAACTAGGTCAGTATCGAAAAAGAGAAAAAAACCCAAAAAGTTAAAGGACCTATATGTACAAAAATATTTATGGCAGCTCTTTTCTGGTGCAAAGAATTAAAAATTTAGGGGATACCCATTAATTGGGGAATGGCTGAACAAATTGTGAGATATGCTTATGATGGAACACTATTGTGCAATAAGAAATGATGAGTAGGATGCTCTCCGAAAAACTACATGAGTTAATGCAAAGTGAAATGTACTGTCTACAAAGTAGCAGTAATATTGTAAGATGGTCAGCTTTGAATCCAAAACAACTCTGAAGGATTTATGATGAAAAATGAAATCCATTTCCACAGAAAGAACTGATGATGTCTGAATACAGATTGAAGCATAATTGTTCTTATTTATTTTTCTTGAGGGTTTTTTGTCTGTTTTCTTTCACAAAGATAGAAATATTTTTCATGACTACACCTGTATATGGGGATATATTATATTATATATATATAATTATATATATTATATTATATATAATTATATATTATATATTATATTATATATAATATATATTATATTATATATATATTATATATATATATATTATATTGAAAAGCTTGCCTTCTTAAGGGAAGGAGTTTGGCAGGTTGAGGAAGAAAGAAGAGAATTTGGAGCACAAAATTTTGAAAATGAATGTTAAAAATTGTTTTTGCATGTAATTGGGGAAAATAAAATTTAATTTTTTTTTTGCAGGGCAATGGGGGTTAAGTGACTTGCCCAGGGTCACATAGCTAGTAAGTGTCAAGTGTCTGAGGTCGGATTTGAACTCAGGTACTCCTGAATCCAGGGCCGGTGCTTTATCCACTGAGCCACCTAGCTGCCCTAAATTTTTTTTTAAAAGATTGACGTTAAGAGTTTAGTGTTGGGACTTGCAATTTATAACTTAATGTCCTACCTCCTGAATTATCCCATCTGGGGATGATTAGAGTGATGTTTTCCAGGAAACAGGAAAGAACAAAAGATGTTTTTCTTCTGACAACACCCACCCCTCAGCCTATTTTGGACTCAAGACCTTATCGTGTTTTCTTCAGGGGTGGCAGAGAAAGACTACTCTGCAATACAAGCTCTTGCCTTGTGTTACTGGCATCCCTAACCCAAAAATTCCTGTCTACTATGAGGTGGTCTTTCCCTGGGATCTCACAGAATGCAATATACCCTTGACCTTGAACCTTAATCATGTGCCTCCCTCAATGGACATTTTATAATTCTGAGCACTCTGTCTGAACTTATTCCTCAATGGTTAGCATACTCTCATTTCCTAGTTTTGTCACCAGCCCTGTGATTGTGAAGCTGGAGCTGCTGATGTTTAAACTCTCTTTCCTATCTCCAATTGCTTGTTGCTTTATTCCCATCCACTTCAATCCTGCTCCAATAATGTTCTACTTCATATCTGTCTCTTGGATACTTGCTTTCCAATGATAAAACTTCCTTTTATTTAAAGTCTATATTTCTTATTCCTTTAAATATATGGCATTGCTTCTATATTGCTGTTGAAAAAGAGCACCTGAGCTACCGCTCCTGAATTATTTGCAGAGACGATTTGAAATATGTTAAAAAAAAATTCTGTCCCTTGAGTCTTAGAAATAAGGAATTTAGCTACAAAGGATCATATTTTCATTGAATTATTCCTGGTTTCATATGCCAGAGTCATGATTTCAGCTACTGTAATGGTACTTGTGCCAAGTCAATCTATGGTGAAAATTTTATTGATGAGAACTCCATCCTAAAATACATTGGTCCTGGTATATTATTCATGGATTAGGTTGGACAGGAATTATATCTAGGTTTTTTTGGCCCTTGCTGACTATGAACAATATTAATATATGTGTATATATATATGTGCGTATGTACGTGTATATATACACAGTATGTGTGTATATATACAGTATGTGTATATACATATGTGTGTATGTATATACACACGCACACATATATGTGGGTGGATGTGTTTGCATATCTCTCCTAACCTATATACACATATGTGTGTTGTGTATAGTCAGCAATAGTCATAAAAATTAAGATAGATAGTTATGTAAATACCTATCTACATAGCTATATCTGTGTCTGTAATCTGTATCTCTATCTATATCCTATCCACTAAAATAGAAGAGAAGGGAGGGGTAGAGAAAATACACATTTATACAATGTCTGCTATATGCTAGACATAGTCCTAAGTGAGCATCTTACAATTATTATCTCATTTGATTTTCACAACACTCCTGCAAGGTAAGTGCTGTTATTAACCTTATTTTACAGTTGAAACTGTAGCAAACAGAGGTTAAGTTACTTTCCTAGGGTCACACAGCTAGTAAATGTCAGGCTATAATTCTCTACTCTCCCCCAAGTAGAATGCAAATCCTTTGAGACTAAGGATTTGCTCATTTTTTTTTCCTTTTTATTCTTGGGACCAAGTACAGAAGCTGGTATGGTATAAGGACTTCATCAATTTTTATTGATTGATCTATCATCAATAAAAATTATTATTGACTGTTATAATCTATAATTTTGGAGCTCTATATGTTTTTGCCTCTGAGCTTCATGTCTTCTTTCCTCCCAGAAATGTAGATAGTTTCCCAAGTTAACTTTGTGGTTATGAAATTAAAACTAAACCACAAAATTGAAAGGATAAAATTTTAATTTAATTTAATTAAAAATGAAAATGTCATGCAGAAAACTTAAGATTCCATCCCTCATTCAGATTTCCTAGAAACCTCTAGATTTCTTAATTTTCTATTAAAAATTCCCAATCTTTCAGTAATAACTTTCAAGTATTATAATATTCACAATAACCTGAAACAATAAAGGAAATGAATCCCTAAATAGATGCTCCTTCTGTCATTTATAAGTCATCTACTCCTTCCTTCTGGATATTCCTCTCTCTTAAAATCATACAAGTAGGGGGCAGCTAGATGGCACAGTGGTTAAAGCACCAGCCCTGGATTCAAATCCGGCCTCAGACACTTGACACTTACTAGCTGTATGACCCTGGGCAAGTCACTTAACCCCCATTGCCTGCAAAAAAAAAAAATCCTACAAGTGGAATCTAGGTTAAATTAGTCTCCCCTACCACACTGCCACCCTACATGAGATATTGTCCAAGGGAGAAAAGTTAGCTCTGGATTCCAATTTTCCAATGAACTTTGTCACTGATTACTGTGTAATTCTGGGTGAGTCATCATTCTTTAGTAAATGAGTCTGAGAATCTTAAAAATTAATGAAGGTTTGTTGAGGTCAGGGGAGACCAAGGCACAAATAGACAAATAATCTCTTTTTATGCCTGACATGCCACCAACTAAATCTATTTTAGAGTGCAAATATCATTGAAAAAAAGAGAAAGAATACTATGACTAAATGTAGTCTGTTGACATCAAATATCTTTCCATGTTTAAATGATCATGTTGTTCATGGAAGGATCGTGATAATAAAAGCTGATATTAATATAACTCCTTTGAAGTTTGGAAAAGATTTTATATACATCATCTCATTTGATTCCTACCACAACTTTATGAAGCAAATGCTACAAATATTATTATCTCAATTTTATAAATAAGGAAACAGAGGCTAAGAGAAGTTTAAACATCTGCATAGGGTCATACAGTGAATGTTTGAGTTAGGATTCAAACCTGGGTGTTCTTGCCTCAAAATCCAGCACTCCATCAACTAGAACAAACTGTGTCCAACAAAAGTCTTGGCATCAATGGGAAAGGTGCTAGCTGATATTGTCACATACATTAGGTACTACCAGTATAACTAATCAGAGGGAATCATGTGATTGAAAAAGGAAGGAGCCAACAAGGTAATGATATAATTTTTCATAAGTCCTTGTAGGAGACAGGAAGTTTTGAGAATTTACTTCTTTCATGACCATGGATAATTCATTTTGGGGGTAGCTAGGTGGTGCAGTGGATAGAGCACCGGCCCTGGATTCAGGAGGACCTGAGTTCAAATCCGACCTCAGACACTTAACACTTACTAGCTGTGTGACCCTGGGCAAGTCACTTAATCCCAATTGCCTCAACAATAAAACCCACCAAAAAAAAAAAAAAGATAATTCATTTCATCTGTCCAGGCTTCAATCTGCTTATGTGTAGTCTGAAACATCTGTGGTACCATTGAAATCCAGAAGGCTTATTTGCAAGAGGGTGCTTCTGTTCTTGACTTGTCTCTTCTTCCTACCTGGCATTTGTACCCTGCCTGTTTTATGTAGCACTCCATATTTGGAACCTTTCATACCAAAATTTCCATGTTGAAAATTTCTAGCCCTATGCTAAAGCCCCCTAGGCTTCCTGGCCAATCTCTGACATTTCCCTTCCTATAACATCACAGCTATGAAACCAATTGGATGTACCTGCGGACTCCTTGTCTCCTCCAACTCCTCTGATCCTTGTCTACATTGTTGAGCTATTCTGAGATGTAGCAGGTGGAATTGAAACACCCTTTTATAGAACTAATAAGAATGAAAAGATCCTAATACAACCTGAATATCACAGTCTTGGGTGGCCTCTTTCAGGACCATTATACCTCTTCTACCTCTTTCCATCGCTACACTGAACCAAATGCTGCTATGTCTTTGTCACTCAGGTAACTGAGATCCAATTGGATACTGTGTACTCTAGCAACAATGCCTTGGTTATATATATGTTTTGAATGACTGAAATCTCAATGTATTGTCTGATACCTCTCTTGTCTTGCCCCCATCCCCAACTTGAATCTTATGGCCCAAGTATCCATCTGGGGCCTCAGACCTTTCATTGTGGGATTTAAAAGTGCCCACAATAATGGTTGACCCTTTTTAGCATAATTAGCCTCTCTGCCAATGAAAGCCATTTAATCTCCAAACCAACTAGAGTAGCCTGGGGAGGGAAAAGGTTTGACTACATTCTCTCTAATGATATCCCTCTAAAATTCATGATCCCATGAACTATGAAGGCTGCCCCAAAGATCTAGGCCTCTGTTGCTATAACCAGCACCTACATTACCAGGCTTTATTCTGAGGATCAGTGCATACTTCATAGTTCTTATCTATTCCCACAAAGAAAGTAGTTTTAAAATAATGGAATAAACAGAGAGAGCATCCCTCATCTGAGATTGACAGTCAAGACCCATTACATTATTTCATGGGGACACTACCCCCTTGTCCTAGACCTTAAGAGCCTATTCTCTGCCTTGCTATTTGACCTACATTCTATATTTGATCGCTCCTAGTCAACTTTGATCACCCCACACCCTAACATATTAGTTTTTATCCTGTTTCAGGTGAACCCCTAAATATATTGCCTGGCTTGCCTTTCTGGCCTAAACTTTGCATTTTCATAGAAACGTAGATTTAGCACTAGTAGAGATCCTAGAGGCCATTGAATGTAACCTTGTTTTACAGATGAGGAAACTGAATTCTAAAGAGGTTTCAATGATTTATTCAGGGTCAGACAGCTTGTTAGAGCCTGAGGTAAGATTTAAATCCAGGATTCCATCCTCTATACCATGCTGCCTTGACTTGACATTATGACCCTAGTCTCAGCTGTTTTCTCACAATCCAGAGTTACTGCATATACTGTCACTATGTAAATTGATCACCTATTTGTGATCTTTAACCAGCATCCTACTCCAACAATTCTGGACAAGTCTATTTGACAGTTCAGACTCATCTCCCATTGTGGATGCTCCTTTTTTTGTCTTGCCCTTCAACAACTCATGATATGCTATCAACCTATTGCTGCATATGTACATAAATATATATGTATATGTACACATTGTCTCCTCTGATAGAATGGGCAGGAGCTATCTTTCTGCTTGTATTTAAATTCCCAGCCCCATACAGTAAGCACTTAATAAAAGCTCATTGACTTGACTTAAATGTGAACTCTTTGAAAGAAAGGAGATATGAGATAGATAGATAGATAGATAGATAGATAGATAGATAGATAGATAGATAGATAGAAAGAAAAACAGATGTATCTGTATGTATATATTTGCATGTATATGTGTACATATGTATTTCTAGCACCTAGAACTATGCCTGATACATATTAGGCTCTTTATGAAGGTATGTTCTGTGTTGTTTAAAAATCTAAATGTGGGTTCTAATCTGTCCCCCCAGTTTTGGGGGGAAAATGGCTAAAATCACTGATAAATTCAGCAAGAGTTTAGGCTTTTAAGGGTTTATTAAAAGATATATTATAAGATAGTGAAGAGAGAGAAAGATTGAGAACAGATTCCTTATAGCATGGAAATCCTAGCTTTCCTAACAGCCCATGTGAAGTCCTGCCACCAAGCAGATGTCTCAAACCAAAAGAGCAAGCTCCAGTCCACCAGCCTCCCACTTCCTACTTCCTGTCCTCCTCCACAAAAATGGGAGGTTCTTCAAGTTGATTGGTCAAGAGCAGTCTCCTGTTGATGTTGCAGTCCATAGCCTCTGAGAACACACTCTCCTCATGGTTGGCCATGTGTGATCTCAATTTAATCAACCTTAACTAGGTTCAACATCTGAGAACAACACCCTACTCAATGCTGGCCAGGTGTGGTCCCGATTTAATCATAACAAGTAGGTATTTAGTCTGTTTCTCAAACAATACTAGATCAATCAGGTGGGACCACTGGGTGTCTGCCACATTCCGTTATTTTATCACAGTTCCTTGATTAATTGATCAATTGAGAGTGCAGGGGAGAGTTGCCCTTTTTTTCTGCAAATTATAAACACCTTGGTCTGGTTTTGCCCATCATTCACTCAATAATAAATCAGAAAGATCTGTGCATTCTAATAATGTCTAAGGATACAATTGATTTTGTGAGAAAGGAGAGGAGAAATAGGGGTTTAAATACCCCTCAACAATCAGTTTACTTATAATAGCATTTTTCATTTTTACTTTTGGGCCAGACTTTTTATTTCATGGGTCTCAAGACCTTCCAATAATCATACTCCCTCTACTAATGCAGATCTACAGCTGCATTTTTGAGTCTTAGATAATTTGTTGGGGGCACTGGCAAGTTAAATGACTTTTTCAGCTTCACATAGACAGTGTGTGTTGGAGTGTTTCACTTTTGCCTTTGGGTATCCATCATCTAGTACAGGCCCAGGCACATAGACAAATGTTTGTTAATTAATTATTTGTATCAGATGTAGACCTTGAATCCAGGTCTTCCTAATTTCCTGACCTGAGGCCAGCTTTAGCCACTGGCTAGTGTCTGCTATTTGTATGTCCAGGGCTGCTAGGTGACACAGTGGATAGAGTGGTGGGCTTTAGTCAGGAAGACTCTTCTTCCTGAATTCAAATCCAACCTCAGACATTTACTAGTTGTGTGTGCCTGGAAAAGTCACTTATCGCTGTTTGTGTCAGTTTCCTCATCAATAAAATGAGCTGAAGAAGGAAATGGCCAACTGCTCCTCTATTTTTGCCAAGAAAACCCCAAATGGAGTCATAAAGAGCTGGACATGCCTGCAAAAAGATTAAACAATAAATTGCATGGCACTTTAGGCTTCTCAAAGCACTTTCACGCAAAAATATCTTATTCTGTCTTTACAATAGCCCTGTGAGGTACATAGGGCAAAAATCATCTTTATTTTCCAGATGAAGAAACAGACAGAGAAGTGAAAGGACTTCCTTAAGGTTAAGGGTAAGATGTGAGATTAGAACTCCTTATATAATGTTGTTGTTCGGTGCTATCCAACTCTTTGTGACCCTATTTGGGGTCTTCATGGCAAAGATATTGGAGTAATCCATTCCTAGTATTCATGCAGAGGACTCCAGTGGACCTCTGTGTACAGCCACCTATTGCACTTCTCTCTCTTCAAGTTTTCAAGTGTAGTGTAACTTAATGTGCAAGAACTTACACTACACGTGCCTGGATCCAGCTGCTATCATTCATGGCACCTCTGGGCTGCCTTCAGAGCAAATTCTCAAGAGTCTGCTACTAGACTACAACTTTACTCATATTAGCACAAACCATGGTCAGAGATGAAAAGATATGTGAATGTGTGATCAAGTCCAAGTCCCTCACTTTACATTTGAAGAAACTGAGGCCCAGATGATGTTCAATAAGTTTCTTCAGACTAAAAAATCTTCATGTGACAAAATAAAATAGCCTTTTTTTGTTAAGAAAGCTCTCTGGGGAAGGAAAAGAAATAAACATTTATACAGTTCTCACTATGTGTTAGACATTTTACTAAGTACTTTTTTGTAAATATTATCTCATTTGATATCTGGATTTCACTAGGCTAGTTTCTCAGAAAAGACACATGCTGTCTATCACTGTTCTCATCCATGAAACCTTTCTTTTTTTATAACACTTATAAAAATATATGCTCTACTGGTCAAACTTTTGAAAAAACAAAGTCAACTATATAACAAAATGAGTCATTATAGCAGGTTTTTAGATTAGGAAGGTCACTTACATTTTAACAAAAGGGAAAAAAAGGACTATTTCAGCATGCCGTATTTTATTCGTCTTTTGAGCATTAAAAGAATGAATAATATTAAGACAGCAAATTCCCATTTCTATGGAACTCAAAGAATTATAAAGCTTAAGGAGTTCAAAGATGTTTTTATTGTTATGTATTCTCCTTTTATCGGAAAGTCACAAAGGGTAAGAAGATGGATTATATTAAGGATTTATTAATTTTATTTCAAAAGCAACTCCAAGATTTGTTATGCAGCCAAATATAGATTCACTCACTGCTTCTAGAAGACCATACAATGAGAATTAATGATGCCTTGTAAATGAAGCATTTTCTGATGTTATTAGCTGTAAATGACCCTCAAATTACCTTGTATTTCTTTGTGTTGGGGTGGGTATGTATACCTATATATGTAAGTATAGGTATACATGTTGTTGATTTTCAGTCATGTCCAACTCTTCATGATCCTATGTACTAAAACATACCAATACCGTCTATGGGAAGATAGATGGCTCAGTGGAAAGAATGCTAGACCTGGGGCCAGGAATATTCATCTTCATGAGTTCAAATCTGGCCTGAGACACTTCCTAGCTGTATGACCCTGGGCAAATCACTTAATCCTATCCTCCTCTGTAAAATGAGCTGGAGAAGTAAATAACAAACCACTCCAGTATCTTTGCCAAGAAAATCCCAAATGGGGTCATGAAGAATCAGACACAACTGAAAAACAACTGTTCATGCTATTTTCTTGGCAAGAATACTGGAGTGATTTGCTATTTTCTTCTCCAGTAGATTGTGGAGGCCAGAGGTTAAGTGACTTGCCCAGGCTCACACAGCTAATAATTGTCTGAGACTGAATTTGAACTTAGGGCTGCCTGACTTCTAGTCCACCTTTCTCTCTTCTCCTCTCCTCTCCCGTTCTTTTCCTCTGTCTGTCTCTCTGTCTCTGTCTCTGTCTGTCTCTCTCTCATATTTCCTTCCTGTCTCTCCCCTTTTCAAATGAGAGAGAGAGAGCAAGAGAGAGAGAGATCTTACTTGACAGAATATAAGCTCTTTGAAGGCAATGACTTTTATTTTTTAATTTAATCTATATGTTTTCTTTGTATCTCTGATATCTAACCCATTGCCTAGCACATAACAGGTAACTAATAAATATTCACTTATTGATTGATTTCAGTCATGACTGAGCCCCTGCCTTTAAGATCTTGAAGTGATTTTTGAATGGGCTACGGAATATGATGTAGCCTTTTGAACTTAACTGCATTTTATCACATTTCTAATGGTCTCCAAAGGGATAATCATGGGGTTTATTAGAAGATAACTCAAACTGAGCTAAAATGGTAAATTAAGGAAAATGCATCCTTCTCCAAAATTCCAGATAAATGGGCTTTGTATTCTTTATTTGATTGACTATTCTCATCAATGGAACTAAAGCACTTTGAAGAGATGATTAAATCTCTTTGAAATTGATTCCCATTTCATTAAACAGATGATGAAATGAAGGGGTAGAGGGAGGTATGTAAGGTGAAGCTGGAAATTAAACTCCAGTCTTTTTGTTCCTATGCCCCTGTTTAATCATTGACATAAACAGTTCTTCAATGCTTGAGCACTCTATCAGAGCAAGAGAATTTTATTTAGATACTGCAATAGAGTGGAACAAGTCATGTAATCTACAAAGGATCTTGATTCTTTCATTGAATTTCAGTGAATGAGTAATGTTTCCTCCATTGACAAGGAACCACTAATTATGCTTTCTTCATTCATATGATTTAAAGTAGAAGTGATTTGTCTTTCAATTAATTTATGCTCTTCCAGAAATAGATCTAGGCTTGACTAGTCATAAAGGGAAACTCATTCAGTGGGAAGATGATTTTGTTTCCCTACCATCACCTTTCATAGTTCTATCCTTTCCCCTGTCAAATAAGGTATAAACCAGGTCCTTTTATAAAGATAGCATAGATATTATATTATATTATATTACATTATATTACATTACATTACATTACATTACATTACATTACATTACATTATATTATATTATATTATATTATATTATATTATATTATATTATATTATATTATATTATATTATATTATATTATATTATATTATATTATATTATATTATATTATATTAATAATGTAGCACATAAACAAAATTATAAAATACTCCAGTATTACCACTAGAAAATTTTTTTGAACTATTATGTCACTAATTTAATTTTGACATGCTATTTTTCCTATTACTACTAACTTGAATTATTATGATTTTACTATGTGTTTAGTGAGAAGAAGCAGGATGTGGGAGATAGGAGAAATTGTAATGAAAAAGACATTCCTCTTGCCTATGTGACTGTGGGCAAGTCTCTTTATGGTAAAGAAACTCTCTAAGGTTATAAGTTATTGATGAATTGCTGATCAGCTTTGGTGGAAGGATTTTCTACATCAGTAGATCTTTACACTAGTTTGCCAAATTCTCTGACCAAGTTTTTTTCCCCCCTTTCTCCTTTTATACCTCACCCAGCACTACTGAGCTAGACACAAAAAGAGAAAGAAAAGAAATATTATGTCTATGTTCTGACTTCCATGAGTTAATAATATAATTATGCTTATAAGACATACATATAATTGAGTCAGAATGACAATTAATAAGAAAATATATAACTAAGCAGGAAACAACTATTTAGATGAATTTATATTTTCTCTACTACTTTTTTCTATCTTATTTTTTTTTTTTGGTTCTTTGTCATGAAAGATAGCACTCTGAGGAGAGGGAAGGGAAAGATACAGAGAAATCTAAGTGATGTAAAAACAAAAGATGGTGATAAAAATCTATTTAAAACAAAATAAAACCAAAATAAAGAAAAACTTTATTAAGAATATGAGGCAGGGGGCAGCTAGGTGGTGCAGTGGATAGAGCACCGGCCCCGGATTCAGGAGTACCTGAGTTCAAATCCGGCCTCAGACACTTAACACTTACTAGCTGTGTGACCCTGGGCAAGTCACTTAACCCCAATTGCCTCACCAAAAAAAAAAAGAAAAAAAGGAATATGTGGCAGAATATGATTAGACATTCAGAAAGAAAAGATCCACCTTGGAAAGTCTTATGGAAGATGTAAGATGAATTGAGTCTTAAAGGTTAGATAGAAATGACATAGATTGAAGAAAAATGATTCTTTGTAGGTGAAACAACATGAATCAAGTAAGGAAGACTTTATTAAGTACATAAGTATGTTTAAGAACTGTGCCAGGAGCTAGAGATACAAAGAAGAAGCAAAATTCTTGTCCTCAAAGACCTTTTACATTTAAAGGCTAAACATGTATATGGTACATATAGAGTAGATGGAAGTTTACTTTAGAAGGAAAGGAATGGGGCAGGCAGGTGGCACAGTGGATACAGCACCAGCCCTGGATTCAGGAGGACCTGAGTTCAAATCTGACCTCAGACACTTAACACTTACTAGCTGTGTGACCCTGGGCAAGTCACTTAACTCCAATTACCTCACCAAGAAGAAGAAGAAGAAGAAGAAGAAGAAGAAGAAGAAGAAGAAGAAGAAGAAGAAGAAGAAGAAGAAGAAGAAGAAGAAGAAGAAGAAGAAGAAGAAGAAGAAGAAGAAGAAGAAGAAGGAAAGGAATTAGTGTGATTTTTTTTGGGGGGGGGATGAGTTAGAAAATTGCCCTGGATTCTGAATAGCAGTATGAGGAGTACTAGGAGGTAAAGCAAGAAAGGAAGATTGGAGCTAGTATCAAGGGCAAGTATTAGATTGAGTTTGGAACTTTTCCTGAAGACAAGAAGAAGCCATTAAAAATTCAAAGTAGGAGAAAACAGCAAAAGCAGTGCATTAGAAAATTAAGCTTGTAAACATTTGCAGGTTGTTTAGATAAGGAGGGCATTGGTGATGAATGGAACAGGAGTACAAGTTAGGTTATCTTTGCAATAATCTATGTGTGAAGTGAAGAAGGTCTAGGTTTGGGTGGTTATAATGGGAACTAGAGATAAAGTATCAGATCTATATACATATACATACATATATGATAGTGATATAATATTGTTGTGCTAAAAAAAATGACAAACAAGATGGTTTCAGAAAGAACTGGAAAGATTTGTATGAACTGATATGTAATAAAGTGAGTGGAACCAAGAGAACTGTGCACAGTGACAGCAATATTGTTTGATGAAGATCTATGAAAGACTTTTCTCAACAATACAATGATCCAAGACAATCTCAAAGGACTATTGATGGAACATACATTCCCCCTCCAAAGAAAGAACTAATATTGATGGAACACAGACTGAAGCATGCAATTTTTTCACTTTCCTTTTTATTCAATTTTTCTTGTACAAAATGAGTAATATGGTAACATTTTACATAATTGTATATCTATAACGCATATCTGATTGCATACCACCTCAGGGAGGGGGAGGGGAGAGAGAGAAAGAGGGATAAAAAATGGAACCCAAAACTATAAATAAAAATGTTTCTTGCTTAAAAAGGTCTGGAACTGTATTTAACTAAAAACGCAATATGAGTCAGCAGTAAGGTATGGTACTCAAAACATTAACCATTAACACAGTCTTGGGCTACGTGAAGAGACATAGTATTCAGGATTAGGGCAGTGACAAACCTGCTGTACTTTGCCTGGTCAGACTATATCTGGAGTTTTACATTCATTTCTGTGTGCCACATTTCAAGGAAGACACTGATTATCCAGTATCCAGAAAAGGTCTAATGGGATGGTGATGAGTCACAAGACCATGACATATTAGTGGGAGGAATGTTTAGTCTGAAGAAGAAATTCCTCAGGAAGGCTATGATAGCCAGCTTAACTTATCCAACAAGTTGTCTTCAATTACTTAGTGCTTGCTCTATGGCAGACACTATACTTATCAAAGAGGAAGAAAAAGGAAAAAAGAAAGAGAGATGGGGAAAGGAAGGAATGAAGGGAAAAAAGAATAGAAAAGAAAAGAAAAAGAAACAAAATAGTCCCTAACTTCAATAAGCTTACATTCTCATGGGCAAAACAAGTTGCAAATAACTAGATTACAGTCACTCTGAGAGGGAAAAACTGTAGCTAGAAGCTGGGGGTGTTGAGAACAAGTAAGAAAGACTTCCTGAACAGATAGGATTTGAGCTCACTCTTAAAGAATTTCAAGGTAATAACAGATAAAGGTAAAGGGGCAGAGCACTTTAGCCATGGGGGACAGGTTGTACAAAGGCAAGAAGATGGGAGTCAGAATGCCATATACTAGAAATTACTAGTAGAACAGTATTTCTCAAAATTCAGTGTTTAGAGGAGAAAAAGGTATTAAAAAACTGTAAAAGTAGGAAGACACTAGGTTATGAAGTTTTATATTCTAAACAAAGAAGTTTATATTTGATCCTGGGGGGCAATAGGGAGTCATTAAACTTTTTTAGTTTAACCCAAAAGATTGATTGAGGAAAATGATATAAATAAAAAGTACTAATTAACAAGAACATTCCCAAAAAGGAATAGGCTATCCCAGGAAGCAGCGTATTTTTCTTGAATGGAAATCTTTAAATAAAAGCTAGATGGCTCTTTGTCAAATGTGATTTAGAAAGGAATCATATTTAGATATGGATTGAACTAGCTACATGCCCCCTTGGATAGAGTGTTGGGCTTAGAGGTAGAATAAATTCTAATCCTGACTCAAACACTAGCTATGTGATCCTAGGTAAGTCACAATCTCTCAGTCTCAGTTTCCTTATTTGCAAGATAAAGGGTTGGGCTTAATGGTATATAAGGCCCCCTTATAGTTCTAATTTGTGATGCTATGACTAGTTGTCTACTGAGTTCCCTTTCAAATATGAGAATTTATGTTTTGAATATTGTGTGTCACTTTAAGAAGTTATATTTAGGGGCAGCTAGGTGGTGCAGTGGATAAACCACTGGCCCTGGATTCAGGAGTACCTGAGTTCAAATCTGGCCTCAGACACTTAACACTTACTGGCTGTGTGACCCTGGGCAAGTCACTTAACCCCAATTGCCCTGCAAAAAAAAAAAGTTATTTTTACTTGTTGCAACAACTTAGGTTTTCTTATTTGCATTTTTAAACTATGATTTGGAGTATAGAGATGGTAGTTAGCACTGTGGGAAAAGGAAAGTGAAAGCATCTTTATACATGGGTGCATATTTGAGAGTATCTAAGTGTGTAACAGGGTTGGGGCTGACGACACCAATGTGAATGAATGGACATAACAACCTGTCACTCTGGAAATTTTACTAATATGTCACAGACTGAAATAAAATTAGGAAACATCACTGTCCTAGATAAGTAACATTCAATAAAAATCCATGGAAGACAATGAGGCATTGCCATGGGACCTTATTGAAAGAGAGTAACCTACTAAAAAAAGAAAACAAAATTGTGTCTATTATATAGTATATTTTGTATATGAAAAATGAAAATTAAGCTGAAATAATAAATTTTTCCTTTTACTCTCAAACCATAAGAAAGTGATAGACTGAAGAAATAGACCAGGAATAGACTGATAGAAACATATACAAGCATGTTTCAAATGTCTCAGCATAGTTTTAAGCTAAAGTATTAAACTCCAGTGAGATTTTTGGAAAACCCCATGTATGTACCTTAAAACTGCACTAGGATTTTTGGAACACCGTAATGTGTGTGACAATACATAGACATACATACATACACACACACACACACACACACACATGGATGAGTGTGCATAATATGTACATGTATATACTATACATGCATGTTTGTGCATGTGTATATTATGCACGCATATAATCTATAACTAGTTATCTATAACCAATATAACAGATCTAGATAAATAATGCAGTTTCCAGAGGTTGTTATGGAGTTTATAGATTAAGACAAGTCTTTTGCATTTATAGTTCTATACAAGGAGAATTGGTGTTTAGAACAATGACATTTTTGCAACAGTAAGTTTTGAAGAAACGCTAACAGAATGCATTGGACTAAAATTCTATAGGAAGTAGCAGTCCAAGAAAAACGGAAAGCTCTCAGGACTGAAATTTTATGGATACACTCAGATATTGTTTTGATGAGAAAAAAATAGGGAATTGTCTAAAAAAGAATAATAAATTAAGAGAATTCATCCAGAATCCCTTGATTAATTTTGATTTGGGGCATCCTTTTTTTTTTTTTCTTTTTTGCGGGGCAATGAGAGTTTGCCTAGGGTCACACTGCTAGTAAGTGTCAAGTGTCTGAGGACACATTTGACCTCAGGTCCTCCTGAATCCAGGGTCAATGCCTTATCCACTGCACCACCTAGCTGCCCTCTTAATTTAGACTCAAAAGACTTGTATAGAAGATGTAATGATGGGGAGGTAAATGAGGGCAAAAATGAGGAAGTCACAAGAAGTGAAGAACAGTTTTAGAAATGCTGAAGTCCAAAATGAATTGAGGCTGGAGATTGCTTTTAAGCTCAACAAAATGGGCTGTGTATCTAAGTTGGAGGCAGAAAGAAGATGTAGAAAGACGTAAAACCAGTGCTCAAAATGGATACTATAATGATACCAGATTATAATGAAGAGGCAAAACTATTTAATCTTATGATAGTTCAGTTTTCTCTGATAATGGAAACAAAGGGGAAAATCATAATCAGAGTTGAAATTGAATATAAGGGAGATTATTATATAAAAGAGCACTTAACTTCCATGAGTAGATTCAAGACACCTATCCTGAAATGATTTATGAGTGTACCAGGAGGGAAAACAACAATAAACAACAACAAATGACAACAACAGGTAGAGATGATGGTTTAGCCATCATTAATCATCTCTGAAAAATCCTAGAGTGAGATATGTGCCATAGAACCAAAGATAGGCAAATGTTCCACATTGTCCCATATGTCCTTGTTCCACAAGGGAAACAAGGTAGAATTTGGAAACAAAGGGCTAGAGAGATTGACTTATATTACTGACAACATTCTAAAAATTGTTATCAAAATGATGGTCAGTGATCATTAGTAAAGGAAAGTATGTCATAATCATAAAGATCAGCAAGAGACTATTCCAGATGAACCACATTTTTTTTTTGGCAGTTATTAAATAAATCAGAATGATATTTCAGTAAAGCATTTAACCATTTTAATACAATCCTTTTTAGATAAAATGGAGAGATGTGGGCAAGATGATAGAACATTTGTTAGATTTGTATGTGATTAAGTGATTGAACTTAAAGATATTGATGGATGGAATTTACCCCACACACAAAAAAATCCTTTGAACATGAACATGCATATTTTAACTTAGAGGGAGATCTTTAGTGGACTAGCCCAAGTATCATTCCCTGTATTTATGATGTTTAGTATTTTTTCAATTATTTGGAAAATGTTATTACTGATAAACCTATAAATGTATATATATATACATACATACATGTGTATACAAATAAACAAACACTTAGTTCTGTATACAAAACTTAGGTGACATATTTACAAGCTGGAGGGGGTCCAGAGAAGGGTGAGCAAGATAGTCTGGGAACAGAAAGCATACAATAGGTGTGTTGGTTTGGGGGGAAAAATGGGAATATTTAGTTGTAAAGGAAAGACTATTTAGAGGAGAAAAGATAGCCATCTTTCCATATTTGAAAGCTCATTATGTGGAAAATAAGTCATTTAGAGATAGATTAATGTATGAGTAGTTTTGTTTTTAAAAAATTAACAGTTTCTGCAATATGCCCCAAATTGTACTAAGGGCTGGGGATGCATAATCAGGAGAAAGGACACATTACATTTTTTGGGGGAAAGAAACATTTCAGAGGATATAGTGGTATAAATCAATATATATTATTAATAATACATACACTAATGATTAAGTTAATTGAATTTAATTAATAAGATAATGCATTATTATAGTTGTGGGATATAAAATTTAATATGTAAATCACCTGCTTATAGAAAATAATTTCAGTGTATATAAATCAATTCTCTTATTGAATAGATGAGTCACTTAATGTTTTTAACCTTCAGTATCTTTATAGTAATGCTCATTTTCAGAGGATGTTATACTTGAATTGAAAACAAATTTATATATTAATTCTTTTCAAAAGCCATATTCCTTTCTTTTTTTTTTTCTTGGCAGAACAATGAGGGTAAAGTTACTTGCCCAGGGTCACACAACTAGTTAAATGTCAAGTATCTGAGGTTGGATTTTAACTCAGGTCCTCCTGAATCCTGGGTCGGTGCTTTATCCACTGTGCTACCTAGCTGCCCCCAAAAGGCATATTCTCAAAAGCATAATAATATGTATGTTTTCAGTTTCATAAAAAAAATCTAAACTTGCATCTTCAGGATGAAATTGGGGAATTTACATGCAAATTGTTTTTATTATGGAGATTTTCATATGTTTTTTGTACCTATTTGGCTATATGCCCATTTTTTTTTCTCTATTATCCCTATAGCATATACCAAAACAATTGATGTATGGATTAATCCTTCTCTTAAGGCTGTCTTTTCTAGCAATAGAGTAGAGCAAGACAATCAAAGAAAAGTCTTCACACAAAACTCCATCAATGATGATCCCTAATATACTTATCTTTCATTAAAATCTAGATGTGATAGTAACATACCTAGGAAAGCTGTCATGCTTTCTTTTTAATATATTTATATCTATCCATTCTTTTAGAAAATTTATCTAATAACAATTATATTACAATAGAGTATTATCAAGTATATTATTATATATTCTTTTGTAAAAATAAATTTAGGGGCAGCTGGATGGTGGAGTAGATAGAGCACTGGCCCTGGAGTCAGGAGTACCTGAGTTCAAATCGAGCCTCAGGCACTTAACACTTACTAGCTGTGTGATCCTGGGCAAGTCACTTAACCCCAATTGCCTCACTAAAAAAATAATAATAAATAAATTTCCAAATCTAATTTCTATTTGTATCTATATGGAGGGAGAGACATACAGAGACAGAGAGAGACAGACACAAAAACAGAGGGAAAGAGACAGAAAGAAAGGGATAGAGAGAGAAATCAGAATTAGGCAAGTACTCAGTGATTCAATGGTTTTGAGTAGTTTCACAATATCATGGTCTTCAATCCTCCCCAAATTTTCTTAGTAAATTGTATACTGTAAACAAACCAATTTATAATTTTTCAATCCTTTAAAAAACATGATTTTCTCAGGGTAGGTTTTTCTTCTATCAATACTCAATGTGACTTCCTTATGCTTTAGTTGGTAGTCTAATGAGTAGCTATGGGGTAAATCTATGTTACCTGGTGGCTAGTCTTTCTGTAATGAACCCCCAAATTTATAACTATTTAAAATGAGTAGTAAATTTGTGTTGTGTTTTGGTGACATACTATTTCATTCTTGACCAGTAGGAGAAAAGTAATCCCTCTTGTTTTGTTTTCCTTTTTTTTTTCCAGTAGTCTTTTGGATTCTAACAAGGACTGGGGATGTTTAATGAGGTAAGGTAAAATGAATGACTTAGAGGAATGTGAGATTTAAAATTGGATATACAAGCATTGAATTCCCCCTTTAACTTTTCCCTTATATATCTCTCAGATCAGTAAGAAAAGAAGCCTCTGAGCTTTAATCAGTGACAGATTAGCTTTTATTGTTTAGAAATTAATTAGATAACAAACAGGTGATACTGATTAGGGAAATAGGAAAGTAGAAATGCAAATGAATAGTCTTATATCTACGCTTAGTCTATATTCTTTTATAAAACTCACTGAATCCCAAAACTTCCTGCCAGGCCGATAACCAGAATGGATCACCAAAGCATGCGCCATCAAGCCAGAGTGTGTGAGACAGAGAGAGAGAGAGAACTTCCATTCCCATTCTCAGTTTTAAGTTGGTGTCCCGGAAGTATGGCGTGCTTGGTCATGCTCCCCGGACAGCAGCAGGCGCACGGCTGTTCATCACGGTCTCCTCCCCAAAAGGGCAGTACTTCAAAAACTGTTTCAGTACCATGCATTCAACTCTCAAATGATTAAGCTAAAACTTCTGGTTTTTACCACAGGAAGAACACAATTTTATTAAGTACTTCTTAGGTGCCAGGCACTGTGCTAAGTACTTTAAAAATATTATCATGTTTGATCCTCACAACAGCCCTGTGAAATGGGTACAATTTCATCTCCAATTTACAGCTAAGAGATTTAAGACAGAATTTAAATGACTTACTCAGGGTCAAACAGCTAGTAAATGACTTCATTTGGATCTGAACTAAACTATTTTTGACTCCAAGCTGAGTATCCATGATGCATGACATCCAGCTGCCAGGTATAAGCTCCCCCTTTATTTAGGTTACTTTAATTGCATTTATTATTATTAATAATTATTAAAATATTCTATCATAATTTTATATATAATAGAGTTATTCTGAGCAAGATCATTCAAACTAGAACTTCTTTATACTTTCCGTTCATTTTCTCCTCTTCCATTTTCCTGTTTTGTCTCCATAAAACTTGAAGTGAAAAAAATATATTTTGAGCAGAACTTGTTCAGGTTCTTCTAATGTTGCTTTTGGATGACAGAGTAAAGTTCTAAAAAATTTTCCCTATTTTACCCCATTTGTCCCCATTTGTCCTTTTCAGTCCCCAGTTCCCTCATCTAGAAAAGGAAATGGTTGAACTAGGGGGCTTTGGAGGATCCTTCTAGCTTTAGATCAGGGCAATTGTGAAGTTTTTGTCATGGCTAGCTAAAATAGTGGGCTAAATCCAATAAAGGGCAATTTCATTTGGATGAATGTAAAGTCCAACATTCTGTTGTTTTTTAAGCAGTTACACAGGGTGGCAAAACAAGGTTAAAAAATGTGTTTGAAAAAGAAAGGGGAATTTTAGAGGACATAAACATGAAAACGAGATGATTCTAGAATGAACAGTAGAGAATAATTACCTCTTCTTGGGCAAGAGAAACAACCCCCCCCCCCAAAAAAAAAACCAGAACACCATGAAACCATGATAACTGATGTTTCCAATTCAAGCTCTGAATTAAAATTCTCTCATTCTCCATTCTTCCTTCCTTTCATGTCATCCCCTCCCTAGAATAATGCATATAGTTGTTTTTTTCCCTCTTCAAATTTTGAGATGTCTTCTATATAAAGCAAACTATGCATAGTTAGAAGTTTCTCTCTCTTTAATTTTTTTTTTTCATTAAAAGCTCCCCTTAAGTGAACAGAAGCAAAATTTTCAAACTAATCTGAAACAAACTTTTCATCCTGGGAAAGCTAGTTCCTGTGTTAATAATTTGTTCCAGGCCACTCTTGGCCAACAAAATTCAGAAACATCTAGAGTGTTATCTTTGCTGACTCAAAAAATAAACCATGATGCTGCTCAGTATTTCTAATGATAGCAAAATCACACAAGAAGACATCTATTGAGAGTTCAGAAGGAATTTTCTTTGCATAATGCTTTAAGATGGAAAGTTATTTTAAATATAACTGAGGGGAGCCAAGATTGTGGAGGAGAGGGTGTGACTCTTGCAAGCTCCAGATAAACCCATTCACTCACTCCCAAACAATGCCATAAAAAAACAAGAACAAACAAAACAAAAACCAACCAACCAAAAAAAAGCAGAGCAGCCTAATGCACATAAGAACAGAGTGAGACTATTTTTCAGCAAAAGATGGCAATTGAGATCACCTGCTGATTGGGCTAAGTAGCTCAGCCTACAGTCCAGACCCAGCCAAGAACAGACAGTGCTTCCAGCTACTCAGAGTCTTCAGAGCCAGCAGCTCCTTCTGAGGCTTGGCTCACAGACCCAGTGAGAGGGTTTGGTGGTAGGCTGGGGAGAAGTGGCTGCAGTCTCTGCTGGAGTTGGGGCAAAGGGCCCTGGTTCTGAACCAGTGGGCTGAATCAAATGCTGGTGGCCCAGTGGGGGAGGGGCACAGGCATGCCAAGCTTCTGACCATAGAGAATCAGATTTCAATCAAACTCATGCTTCCCGATCAAAGAGAAAATGGCTGTGGCTACTCACACGCCAGGCAGGCTGAGAAAAAGCCCAATCACCCCCTGGGCCATGCTGTAGCTAGGTATAGTGTGTCTTGGAAGCAGTGCTACACTTTAAGAAGGAGTTAAAATCCAAGAAATAGGTGGCCAAGATGAGCAGGCAGAGAAAGCAGCAGACCATCAAAAATTTCTTTAGGGGGAAAGGTAGACCAGAATACACCCTCGGAAGAAGATAATAACAAAGTCAAAGCTCCAACATCCAAAACTGCCAAGAAAAATATGAATTGGGGGGCAGCTAGGTGGCACAGTGGATAGAGCAGTGGCCCTGGATTCAGGAGGACCTGACTTCAAATATAACTTCAGACACTTGACAATTACTTGCTGTGTGATCCTGGGCAAGTCACTTAACCCCAATTGCCTCACCAAAAAAAAAAAAAAAAGAAAGAAAAATATAATTGGTCTCAGGGCATGGAAGCACTCAGAAGGGACTTTGAAGAGAAAATAGGATAGATAGAAGGAAGATTTAGAGAGATGGAGGAAAGAATGGAAAGAGAAATGAGAGCAAAGCAGGAAAGTCACGAAAAAAGGCAACAGTTTGAAAAGCCAAATGGGAAAGGAGATAGAAAAGCTCTCTCAAGAAAATAATTGCCTAAGAATTATTATTGAACAAATGGAAACTAGTGACTTTCTTAGAAACCAAGATACAGCAAAGTAAATCCAACTGAATAAAAAAAAAATAGAGGGTGATATGAAATATCTCCTTGGAAAAACAGCTGACCTGGAAAATACATCTAGAAGAAATAATTTGAAAATCACTGGACTACCTGAAAGCCATGATCAAAAAAAGAGCCCAGACATTATCTTCTAAGAAATTATCAGGGAAAATTGCCCTGATATTCTAGAAGCAGAAGGTAAAATAGAAATTGAAAGAATATACCAATCACCTTCTGAAAGAGATCTCAAAAGGAAAACCTCCAGGAATATTATAGCTGAATTTCAAAGATCCCAGGTCAAGGAGAAAATATTGCAAGCAGCTAGAAAAAAGGAATTCAAATACTGTAGAGCTACAGTAAGCATAAAACGAGATGTAGCAGCATCAACATTAAAGGACCGGAGGGCATGGAATATGATATTCCAGAGGGCAAAGGAACTGGGACTACAGCCAAGAATCACGTACCCATAAAAACTGCGTATAATCTTTAAGGGGAAAAAATGGGACCTCAATGAAAAAGAGGACTTTCAGGCATTCATGATGAAAAGACCTGAACTGAATAGAAAATTTGACTTTCAAATACAAGACCCTAGAGAAGCATAAGAAGGTAAAAAGGAAAAAGAAATCATGAGGGATATTAAAAGATTAAACTGTTTACATTCCTACATGGGAAGATAATACTCCTAACTCATAAGAACTTTCTCAGTATTAGGGCAGCTGAAAGGAATATACTTAGAGGGCACAGGTGTGAATTGAATATGAAGGGATGATATCTGTAGAGCATTTATTTTTTTTTTGTTTATCCTTGTTTTTTTGTGGAGCAGACAGAGTAGGGTGGCTTCTGTCTGGGTCCAGATGTGGACTAAGGGCCTCCTGGATCCAGGACTGGTACTTTGTCCATTGTGTCACCAAGCTGACCCATGATGACATCTTCAAAATAAAGTTAAAGGGCAAGAGGAATGCACTGGAAAAAGGGGAAAGGGAGAGGCAGATTGGGGAAAAGTAGTTCACATAAAAGAAATAAGAAATAGCTTATGGAGTAGAGGGGAAAATGGGGCAGGAGCAGGGGAGTGAGTGAGCCTAACTCTCATCAGAATTGGCTCAAAGAGGGAATAACATATACACTCAGGAGGGGATAGTTATATATCTTGTCCTGTGGGAAAGTGGAAGTTGAAGGGGATAAAGGAGGGGGGAGAGGCAACGGAAGGAAGGGTAGATTGGGGTAGGGGACAGTAAAAAGCAAAAGATTTTTGAGGAGTGATAGGGTGAAGGAAGATATATAATAGAGTAAGTATCAAAGGGAGAGATTAAGGTGGAGGGAGGGTAATACAGTTAACAATAGTAACTATGAAAGAAATGATGAGCAGGATGCTATCAGAAGGATATATGAAAAATGTGAACCATCAACAGAGATAGAACTGATGGTAACTGAATACAGATTGAAGTATAATTTAATTTGTTAGCTCTCTTTCTAAAGACATTTTGTCTATTTCCTTTAACAACTAATGAGAAGATGTTTTGCATAACTGCACATGTATGACTTATATTGAATTGCTGGATTTCATGGGAATGAATGAGGAGGGGGGGAAGAAGAAAATTTAGAACACAATTTTTTTTGGGGGGGGCAGGGCAATGAGGGTTAAGTGACTTGCCCAGGGTCACACAGCTAGTTAAGTGTTAAGTGTCTGAGGCCAGATTTGAACTCAGGTACTCCTGAATCCAGGGCCGGTGCTTTATCCACTATGCCATCTAGCTGCCCCTAACACAAAGTTTTAAAAAATCAATGTGAAAAGTAATGATGAGCAGAAGCAGTTCAGAGAAACCTGGAAGGACTTACATGAACTGATGCTGACTAAGAGGAGCAGAACCAGAAGAACATTCTATACAGTCACAACAACATTGTGTGATGAACAATGGTAATAGACTTGGCTCTTTTTAGCAATGCAATGGTCCAAAACAATTCCAAAGAACTTCATAATAGAAAATGTTCTCAACATCCAGAAAAAACAACTGTGGTTTATGAATGCAGATTGAACCATAGTCTTTCTACTTTGGGACTGGTTTTTTTTTCTTCTTTTTTGAGGTTTTTCCCTTGTGCTCTGACTCTTATGTCACAATATGACTAATGCAGGAATATGTTTGGTGTGATTGCACATATATAATCTATATTAGCTTGCTTTCTGTCTTGGAGAGGAGAGAGGGAAGGGAGGGTAGGAGAAAAATTTGGAACTGAAAATCCTATGAAGACAAATGTTGAAAATTTTCCTTATATGTAGCTGGAAAATAATAAAATACTGAACAATGAAAAAAAGAAACAACTGAGAAAAATAATAAAAAACAGATAAATATTCTTTTAAGTCAAAGAGGAGTGGTTGGTATATTAGTGATACAAAATTTCTTTTCAACTGAATTTAAAGATAAAAAAAGAATCTGAACTTTGAAAATGACTCAGAGGCTTAGTAAACACTTCAATTTAACTTGATTCATTTCGATCGAAAAGGCATTAATTAAGCACCTATTATGTTCTAGACACTGTATTAGGCCCTGTAGGGGATAAAAAAATCCCATCTGTAAAGTAAATTACAATCTAGGTGGGTACACAAGACTAGCACAGTATGCAACAATTTTATATTTTAAAAAAATAATCAAATCATGCTATTCAAATCAAGATACATTTATTGGTTTATATGTATCCCAGGAAAATTGGCCCCAAACCTAATTTGTGTGGAATGATTTCCAGTTCCCTACTGACTTTCATTTATAACATTACAGAGGTTACCATACTGGATAAGGGGAATCTCCTAATAGAACAAGTTCAAATGTTTTGAGGAAGGAGTTCAGATTGTGCCCATTGTACAATATTGCACTGAATTTTATCATGATAGCCAGATTCTGTCTTCTGGTAACAGTATTCTTCACTTACCAGTTTACAGTTCTTTTACATTCTTTTCTTTATTGCTTTCCCCTCTAGAGAACTCTACTCTTATTTCTCTCTCAATAACAAAGGTATTTCTTTTAAGCCAGGGAATTCCCTGTTTTCACTTTTGCAGCCTCAGACTGTTTTCTTTCCTATTTTTGTGCTGGCACACACCATGCCTTATAGAGCTCACATCTCATTAGGATATGACATCATCCTAGTTCAGTACTTGAATCCATGATATGTGCTACTTGGCTACCCTCTTTTTAAGGGCAAATGGAAATTTTCTCAGCTTGTATATGCCCTACCTATGCCATTCTATAAATTATAAATAGATAGTCTTGGCAATGCATCAGAAACCTTCCTCTGTAATAGAGGGATTTACCATTGAAGACTTAGAGGTACAGATTTGCTTTCCTTTGCAGGGTATACAGAACATATGCAATAATTCTTATGTGGTTTTAATCCAATGTATGTATGGAGACTTAGGAACCCCGCTTACGGACATGTATAGTGGAGTCAACCTTACCCATCACTAGTTAATGGATATTCTCACCTCAGACTATTTTCTTTGGGTGTGATGTGTGGTAATCATAAGACTCGACTTCTGAGACATAACTATGTGTACATACAAAGTGTTCTGGCTCACAATCTTTTGTTCTCCTTTCTAAGTATCTTTGAGGAGTTGACAACTGCTAGGAGATATTGGGGGCCCATAGCCCTTATCTCCCTACTTGTCTGGCTGCTATTAGTTTTTGAATGGGTGAAATCTCTTTTTCTTTTGTCCTTTTGGTGCTACCCCCACTGCCAGCCCTGGTCTTAGACAAATGAATATTCAGAGATCAAACTGGCCAGCTTATGACCTTGTGAGCCACAAAAGTTTGGAAGAACCATTAAAGGCAACTTCAATAAATGTCGTCTATAGCAGAAACCACAGGAGCTTGAAGCAGCAGCAGCTAGGTTCAGTGAAGAGTCAGTACAGTAGCTGACCAAAGCCAGAAACAAAACTCACCAGCCAAGAAGAAGCCAATCCAGTCAAGAGAGCATCTACCTTACTAGCTGTTCACTTCCTGCATCTTTTTCTTATTCAATTCTTGCTTTTGTGACAAAAATACTCCCCTTGCCCTTAGGCCTTCGTTTCTTTATCCAAAGACTTTGTAATTTTAGCACTGTTTTCCAGATTCCTCTTGGTAATCATTTATCCAAACAAGAATCACTAGAAATGGATAGTAGGCATCTGATTCATAAAGTCTTGGGAGATTCTCTGTTATGTCCTTGATAAATTCCTAGGAAGAAAATATATGCCTAGGACTAATTTAAGCATTCTTTTTTTTGGGGGGAGGCAGGGCAATGGGGGTTAAGTGACTTGCCCAGGGTCACACAGCTAGTAAATGTCAGAGGCTGGGTTTGAACTCAGGTCTTCCTGAATCCAAGGCTGGTGCCTTAGCCACTGCGCCACCTAGCTGCCCCAAGGACTAATTTAGTATTGTCTTGGGCATAGTTAAAAATTGCTTTACAGAAAGGGTGGTCCAATTCAGAACTCTACTAGCAGTGCCTGTTTTCTCATAGCACTGCTAACATTTGTCATTAGTCTTTTTTTGTGGTCTTTACCAAAGGGTATAGGGTGGAACCTCAGAGTTGATTTAAGTGATATTTCTCTAAGTATTTGTGATTTGGATGATTTTTTGAAATGTTTGTTGATAGCTCATATATCCTCCTTTCAGAATAGCTTGTTCACATCCTTTGAACATTTGTCAATTGGATAATGATTTCATTCTTACAAATTTGTATCAATCCATTAAAAATATTCAAATGACAGTCAACAGAGAAATTAAATTAAAAGATTTTCCACCTATTTTAAATTGTTCCTCTTGGTTTTGCTTATACAATAAATTTTTAAAATTTGTCAAGATTGTCCATTTTATCTTCTCTATTTCAGATCATGAACTCTTCTCCTATCAATAGTTACAAAAAGTATTTTCTTTTTTTGTTCCTCTATATATGATATGACTTTACATTTGTTATTCTTCAGTTGTTCGGTCATATACAACTCTTCATGACCTCATGGACCATAGCAACTGAGATAGATGATTTAATTGAAACCTTATCTTATCCCAATCAGCATTAATCAGTTTTGTGTGATTACATAAGGATAGTGATTATTAGCAATTATTCATATTATACCTATCAATATACATTTAGTCAGTCTAGTCTTATAATAGGTGTTAAAATTTAAGCTACAAGATTATAAATTCACGTGTATATAAAGTTCCCTTGCTTAATCATAGGAGGCTAACTAGAGCACTTCTACTGTTTTCTCCTGCTGGGTAGGGAACCAAGCCCTGTGGGGTGGAGCTGATTGAATGATATGAAAAAATCCCTCAGACATTTTTGTTGCCCTTCCTTCCCTCATAATCCCTATGTTGCCCAAAAATAGGAAGATGGCCATGAGTATTTGGCCACCAAGTGACACTATTTGCCAGCCTGTGTCATTGAAACTCTGTAATTTTAGTTTGCTTAATCTGTTTTGTCTAGTCACCAAGCACTATAAAACTAAGGCCCTAGAAGAAAGGCGCATCTCAGATCATGAGGAAGGTCTGAGGTCCCATTCATTGAAAGGGGTAACCTTTAATAAATGGCAATTGACTTAGAGTTGCACCTCAGTTTCTTTTTTTTCTCAGTTTCTTTTAATGAAGATTGTACATTTTTGGACCCCACACAGGCCAGGCCCTTCTATCTTCCTCTTTCTCTAGAAGTCTGTTCAAATTTATATTCATTGTTTACATGATACTATCTATCCATCTCACCTTCTGTTATCCCCTTTTCCTTTTGCCTTCAATCTTTCCAAATATTGGAGTCTTTTCTAATGAATCTCATCTTCTCATTACATGGCCAAAGTGTTTCAGTTTCAGTTTCAATATTTGATCTTCCAGTGAATGGCCTGAATTAATCTCTTTAAGTATTGACTGATTTGACCTCCCTGCTATTCAAAAGACTCTTAAAAGTCTTTTTCAGCACTACAGTTCAAAAATATCTATTCTGCAGAGCTCAGCTTTCCTTATACAGACTATAATCCAACTCTCACAGCCATACCTTGTTACTGGAAAAAACATAGCTTTGACTATATAAGCCTTTGTCATCAAGGTGATGTTTCTGCTTTTAGTATTCTGTTCAGATTTTCAATAGCTTTCCTTCCAAGGAGCAAGTGTCTTTTCATTGTGTGACTGTGGTTGCCATCTGCTTTGATCTTTGAAGCCATGAATATAAAAGCTGACACTGCTTCCATTTCTTCTCCTTCTATTTGCCAAGAAGTGATGGGACCAGGGGCATTTAGGTGGCTCAGTAGATAGAGCACCAGCCCTGGAGTTAGGAGTACCTGAGTTCAAATCTGGCCTCAGACACTTAACACTTACTAGCTGTGTGACCCTGGGCAAGTCACTTAACCCCAATTACCTCACTAAAAAAAAAAAAAGTGATGGGACCAGTTGCCAAAATCGTTAGCTTTTCCACTCTCTTCCTTCGTTCCCATCAAGAGGCTTTTTAATTGCTCTTCACTTTCTGCTATCAGAATTATATAGTCTGCATATCTGAGATTGTTAAATTTTCTCCTGGAAACCTTAATCCTAGCTTCTGATTCATCCAGTGTGACATTTTACATGATGTGTTCTGCATATAAGTTAAATAAATAAGATGAAAATATATAGCCTTCTCATGCTCCTTTTCCAATCTTAAACCAATCAATTGTTTCATGTTTGGTTCCAACTGCTCTTAACTAATGACTTTATATATAGGTCATGTATATATTTGATACTTATCTTTTTATATGGTATGAGGTTTTAGTATGAACCCAAGTACTAACAGACTACTTTCTAGTTTTCCTAGTAAATTTTGTCATGAACAGTTAGTCCTGATCCAGGTAGCATGTGATATTTGAGTTTATCAAACAGTGTCAGTTTGTTCTATTACCTCTATATGTTATATATATAATCTACTTCAATAATTTGCCTTTCTCTTTTTAAACTAGTAAGACATCATTTTGATTATTACTATTTTGCAACATAGTTTGAGATCCATTAGTATTAAATCCCCATTCCTTTATACTTTTTTCAATTATTTCCCTTGAGAATTTTTACCATTAGGTGAATTTTCTTTTTTTCTAACTGTATAAAATGATCATTTGGTGGCTAGATTGCTTTGAGAAAGAATAAGTAAATTAATTTAGGCAGGACTACAAGATTCTAAACTTCTTGAGGGCATGGACTATTTTTGTCTTTGTTTTCTATCACTTAGCCCAACTCCTAGTATCTACTAGGCACTTAATAAATGTTGGTAACTTACCATGCTTTTTTATTTTATTGGAATTGACTAATCGTGAGTAATTAACATTTTTCCAAATATTTTTGTCCATCTGTTTCTTTAAAGAGAATTTTGAATAGAGAAAGAAACCTATAAATCAATTTCTCTAATATATAATATATATACATATATACATATTAATAGCAAAACACAGAATAACAAATCATAGAACTGTTTTAACAAATGCAGAAAAAAACTTTAAAAAAAATGCTACTCTGTGCTAGTAGAAGATGGAAATCCTTTCATTCTTTCAATGGCCAATGTATCCCAGTAGCATTTTGAGACTAAATGTATTCATAACACCTATACTCAAGGCTATCAGAAAGAGCATATTTACTTATTTAAATGAGGTTGATCAGCATCTTAACTTGTAATTGCTTATCTTGACTCATCTCTGCAAGGTGTTCAAAATTACATACTCTTTTAGAAAATAGGGCTTACAAAATGCATATCACTTTTATTTAATACAGCAAAATAAAATGTTATGGGGTTAGAGAACAGTCTCTACTGGCCCCCAGATTACACAAATTTAATATTAACATTGACGGCTTTCTTTTTATTACTAATGCTGTGATTTTCTCCTATAAGGGATTGGCATCACATGTTTTTTACCAATTGTGTGGTCAAATAAAACCTATCTGAGACACTGAAGCTCTAATGCTAATGTTCTGAATTAAGAAAAAGAAAAAGAATTTAAAGCAGCAGCTCTCTTATCTAGGAAAGTATTGATTTGGACCAAATGTTGATAGCCATTAAAATGTTAGCAGTGTCTTTGGAAAGTTAAAGGGCTAGCACTGAATTTTTAAACTTAGGATTTGTCCTGGGAGTCTCAACTGCTCAAAGGGATTGCAGTGAATTAAAGATACCAGAAGTATGTGCAATTAACATGATGAAGAGAGAGCACAAATCATCCTGCTTGTTGATTTTAAGCTCTTCCATAGATTATGTTTTATAATGAAGATGCAAATTATAGCATAGAGGTTATTCATATTTCTGCTTGCTGCAGGGAAACAGAGCAAGGTTTAGTATGCATAGTCTTCCTTTAAACAGGTTAGCAATGCTGAGATATTTTGGTAATAATAACCAGAACCTACATTTTGAAAAGCTTACAACATTTTATTATATAATTTTTAGGTCATACCTTGTTGATTAGCACACCCCCTTCATTTAATCCTATTTGCATTTCACTGATCAGCTAATACAAACATTGGCCAGGTGTAAGTCCTTACCATTTCCGTTGGTAGAAAAGCTAGCATCATGGATGTAGTAGGATGAAAAGCAATATATTTCTCAGGAGCTGTCTTGGCATAATTGGATGGCCTATATATAGACAGTAATCTAGTATTATTAATTGGCACCTGGTCTAAGTCATTGATAAATAGCTATAGCCAAGTTGGAAGCAGAAAAAGACAAATGGCCCAAAATAGGGTGAGAGGGGGCAGAGAGGGAGAAAAAGAGGAAGAAAGAGAGAAGGAAAGAGGGAGGGAGGAAGGGAGGGATAGAGAGAGAAAGAGAGAGAGAGAGAGAGAGAGAGAGAGAGAGAGAGAGAGAGAGAGAGAGAGAGAGAGAGAGAGAGAAACAGAAACTGAGACAGAAAGACAGAGAGCTAGAGACACAGAGCTAGAGACAGAGATAGTTCTGGAGGGATAGATTGAGATAGGGGGCAGCTAAGTGGCTAAGTGGATAAAGCACTGGCCCTGGATTCAGGAGGACCTAAGTTCAAATCCAGCCTCAGACATTTGACAATTATTAGCTGTGTGACCCTGGGCAAGTCACTTAACCCTCATTGCCCCCCCAAAAGAGATAGACCGAGATAGAGACAAAAAGGGGCAAAGACACAGAGAGATGAAGGGAGAGATAGTGAGACAGAAGTATAGATATATACAGAGAAAGACAGAGAGACAAACACACACACTCTCACACAGAGACAGAGAGAGAGGGAGGGAGGGAGGTAAGGAGAGAGAGAATAACTATGATGATGAAGGAGAAATGGCAATGTGAACAATAAATGGAGAACACACTCTCCCCACCTCATCTCAATTTATTCCTGAAGTGTGCCTTGTTCCCAACATATACTCCGAACTCATAAGCTTGGTCTGGACTGATGTAGTGAGCATTGAGAATGACGACAGCAGATGGAATAAATAAAAATTACTCAACTTCTTAAGAAATTTGTCCTTTGAGACACTTGAGTGGGGAAAATTTACTGGGGGTGAGATACTGAGCCTAGACAGCAGGTGTTTTTTTTCTCCCCAATCCTATGTGGGCCCATTGTGTATTGTTTTGTGCTTTTTTTCTTCTCATCACCTACAGTATGGTGTGGTTTATTGTCTGATCCACTAAGTGATTCACTAGTGCTTTATTACTGATACTTTGTTGTTGAATTTAAGCTTAAAATTTGACCAAAACAGAGGTCACAGATGTGTTTCATACCTAGCTATCAATGTAATCTATGGAAAATATCTCTTGGCTTGGTGTGTATTTAATGGTTTAAAAAAGTGTCATCAATATAGAATTCACATTAAACTGACTGGACATTTGAAGTTTCAAGGTTTTATAAGGAATAGTCCCTCTAAAATTACAGTGGTTATGTCAAGAGCAAGATATAGAACAGCATGCTCTTTTCACCAATCTCTAGAATACAGGTGGCTTTTAAAGTCAAGACTAAGGCAGTGCAGATCTAATAAATGCATTCTTTGTCAAATGTTAAGCTATAATGTATTTATGTCACCCATTGCCTGGAGACTCCAAAGGACTCTGGACTGTATAAACCTAGCTGTATAAGATTTTGAAACATCTGTCAGTGTCCACAGTTGAAATATTCAGGGCAGTCTTCAAAAAATGTATTTATGGCTCACTTCTAGAGTATTTCAATTGTGGGTGACAGTTTCCTCAAGCCCTAAATAGATACTCAATATGCAATATGTTTATTTGATACGGTCAAGCTTTTACTTTGCTCACAGAAAATGTATAAGATTTTAAGCCTTGATTACTCATTGTAGCCTGTTTACAAATAGGTAAACATAAAATAATCAAAAAGTCTATCAGTTCTACCTCCCCTGGAAAGGAACTGAACTTGGGGGGTTGCATGTGGAACAATGTCCTGTCATTCTAGTGAGTCCCTCTTCCATATAGAGATGTGCATAGTCTCCTTACAACTTATAGTATGATTCTTTGGTTTAGATATCTCCATTGAAAATCATCCTCATTAGACATTCTTTGTCCATGTACCTTATTGGCTTTGCTCTCCAATTAGTACCCCACAGGAACTATTAACTATCCTCTGCATTTTCTGAGAAGTATACTACATTAGGAACTCTTTCTTGATAAGACCCAATATCTAAACTCTCAAAAATCAGGATCTCTTGAACTTGCTATGAGGCAACTCTTGAAGTGACTCTACTTGGGGAATTTCCCTTTTATTCTAGAAGATCAGATTGTCTAAACATCAGGCTGCCCAGTTAATTCAAAATCCTAATCCTTGTATATTGGAGGTTGAAGCTGATGAACAATATGCTTGATTTCCCCCCTAAGACTACACAAAAGCAGATGTCACCATTGGCCCTGTACTTCTGCTCTAAGTTATTATTACTTCTTTTATTGGGGAGGCAGAAGAGTAATCCCCTTCATCCTGCTTTCTGAACTTTGAAGCAACCTTTAGGAATCTGAGATCTTTAGGGAATAGTACAAGCTTGCTTTTTTAGGCCGCTGTATGGTAGTAGCCAAAATCTGGGAATGTTCCCTATGCCTCCGCAGTGAATATAAACCATCTTGAGTAAATATAAACAGAAAAAGAAGCTCCCATTATCCCATTGGGGAACTTGCATGTGACCCTAGGCCATCCCTGGCACTATGTCTTCTTCATTGTGTTTCTATATAATACCTAGCCTGGCCAGGTATTATTGGGGTAGGGATTCATAATGTTAGTTTGTCTTGCTGCTGCCCAGGATGATTGGTCTCTTGTGAGTAAACTCTCCCAATTAACCTCATTAATTTTAATATGACCTATTAATAACCAAATTGGCATGGGCCCCTCTTTCTTTGTTACCTCAGTATTCTTTGAATGAGCATGCCACCATGCAATTGGCACAATTAGGGCAGAATATAGCTTCCTTTTTGCAGGCATAAGTAGGGTTCACTGTTCTTCAATCATCCTATCACTAGGAATTCCCAGTATCCCACCTATCTTTTCCCAAAAGTCCTAAAATTCTTTCAGTTTAGTTTAAAAACTAGGCAGAGGTTTTCATGATACCTCTTCCTTTTACTTTTTTTTTTTTGGTGAGGCAATTGGGGTTAAGTGACTTGCCCAGGGTCACACAGCTAGTAAGTGTTAAGTGTCTGAGGCTGGATTTGAACTCAGGTACTCCTGAATCCAGGGCCAGTGTTTTATCCACTGTGCCATCTAACTGCCCACGTTTTACTTTTAAGAATGGGAATTCTCAAATTCTTTTTTGGTTATATTACATATTTTTGCAATAAATTACTACACATTACAGAAGAGTAGGAAAGTTTGCACATATGCACATGATTGAAAATGTATATTCTTTATAATTTATGGAAAAATCACACCTGTATCTCCAGTAACAAGTATTTATCTATAATTTTCTGTACACCTAGTTAAAACTCTTGTGCATTTATGTGTTTCAGTATCTTTTGAGAAACACTTGATCTAAGTATATTGAACAAGTTGCTATCCTTTGTCTAGGTCTAAACTTTATGTCTTAGGAGAGAAATAAAAGATTTAGATAATGTTTAAAAGAGATTACAGATGTGACTGATGAATACTGAAATATGTCTCATTAAATATCATTATTTAATGCATTATAAAGTAATCATTGTCAACAATACCCCCCCTTTTTTCTATCTCTCCACACAACACCTAGTAGAGATTTTCCAGGGCCTTGACAGACTATACATGACTGACTCTTGGCATAAATAACCTTCAAGTATGTTGAGGATTCTTACATCTACTTTATGAATGAGCACAGGCAGATAGGGCATAGTGGGTAATAAGCTGAAACACCTGGGTTCAAATACCACTTGTAACATTTATTCACTATGTAACTCTGGGTAAGTCACTTCATCTTTGTGTTCCCCAAGCAATTCCCTAGGACTTATTTATTAATCCATTGAATCTTGGCAATCTATGTTGGTAGTAAGAATTCTTGTCCTAGAAATTACCTATACTCATGATATCACAGATTATTGGATGATTTATATAGTATCTCCCTATCTTCAATGAGGATAGAATAAAGTGTTAGGGAGCAGTGTAGATAATATAATCATAGATTTAGAGCTAGAAGGAGCCTAAGAAGTGACCTGAAGAAACTGAATCACAGAGATCACACAGCTAGTAAGCATCTAGTAGCTGAACCCAGGTCTTCTTGACTTAAGGCCAGCACTCTATGGACTATACCAATTTGTCATCATTATGACTTTTCTTTTTAATGATGCAACCATGGATTTACTATATAATGAACTTTATGTAGCACAGTAGGTAGGACATTGGTTATGGAGTAAGGAGATCCAGGTTCAAATCCTGCCTCTGAATGAATTCAGATATCCCCTTTTCTCTCTTTTTTCTTTTTTTTTTAAGTGAGGCAATTGGGGTTAAGTGACTTACCCAGGGTCACACAGCTAGTAAGTGTTAAGTGTCTGAGGCTGGATTTGAACTCAGGTACTCCTGACTCCAGGGCTGGTGCTCTATCCACTGCGCCACCTAGCTTCCCCCTCTCCTTTTCTCTTTAAGAATGTGGTACTCTCACAAACTCATTTTCCCTATACAAAGCTAGATGACCCAACTCTTTAATTTGCAGATACCATGTTAACTATGACTAATACTTCCAAAGAACTCCATCTTCTCTCTTTAGTAGGCTTCCTCCTGGAACTCTGGATTCAGAAACTCTCCTCTTGGCTACTTGGGTCAGAATACATACAACTGCTGTGTACTTTCCCCTTACTCCAGCCCTTAGCAACTTTTGGTCAGGTGTGTGCCTTCATGTTGTCTTCCTCACTGGGTCTTAGCACTACACTTTCTGATCTGTCTATAGAAAGGAAAGATCAGCAAAAGGGGCACAACTCCAGTGAAGCTCAAAAGTTAGGCTGATGCTCACAACAGCTCAAGCCAATCACATAATTCCCCAACAATCCACACAGGACCAGAGTGCCCTCATCTTCAATGAGTTGCCAAAGGGCATTTCCCAGTAAATATTACCAGTGCTTTCAAGAACATTTTCAATTGATATTCTTCACACACTTCATAAGGAATGAAATCAAAGTCCTCTAAAAAAATTCACCATTAACCCTCTAGCACAGTGTCTGACACATAATATGTGCTTAATTGATTGACTGACTGTAAGATTACTTTCAAATTAATAAGTCAACTTCTGATACAATTGTCCCTCTTAGTATCACTCCCAAATGTTTTTTTTTCCCTTTCCTTTCAAATGAAGCTCATTACAAGGTAGATGCTTTATAAATGTTCTGAAATTTGGATGGCTGACCTTGTTGAAACTCATTTTTCCTTCAAAATGCCACAAAATGATCATTTGAAAGTAGGAATACCCTACTTTGGTTAGCCTCAGAATGCAAAACTAGAACCAAAGAGTGGAAACAGTAGGGATTTATGATTCAATTCAAAAGGGGAAAAAAAGAACTTATTAACATTGGAACCACCAAAGGTAGAATGGACTGTCTTGGTATTTTATGAGTGTTTCTTATTGCTGGAGGATCTTCATGCAAATAAAGTGGGTTAGAATTTGAATATATAACCTCACAGGTTCCTTCCATTGCTAGAATCTGGATTTACTTACTATATATCTTGTTTATGTTTTGTCTTCCCCCACTTAAGCACTATTACAGAAATAGAAGAGAATTCAAAGCTTATTGTGTACATTTAAAAAAAGTGATTTTTCAATTCAGATTGAGAAGTATTAAAAATGCAAACAATGGAAAAGCTCTGTACTTTATTGGACATTGTGCTTGGAGATAATATGTAAAAGTACATTGTAGTCAAGGAAAAATAAAAGCAAAAACTTGTTTCATTGCCTATAATGCAGATCTAGATAAAAGCAACATGTAGATTGAAAGGAAAAATTCCAAAAAGCTCTTTATACAAATGAGTATTTTTTTTGCAAATGTATTGGACATATATCTAACATTAAGAGATCCTGACCTTGAGAAAGACAATGGCTTTTATAACAGTGAAGATCTGTGTTGCAAAAAAGTTCATTTACATATCTTAAACCCAGTTTCTTTTTTTAAATTTTATTTAGAAAAAAATAAATTCTATTCAAGGTAATAGGAGCATTTTCAGTGTTCATCCTAAAAAATCTAAAAGCTCTGTAGATTTTAATGCATTAAAAACATTTAAAAATTTTTTTTCCCGAGAAAACTATCTACTTAGCTAGTTGAAAAATACAGAAAAGTATTCAGTTCTCATGTTTTCCTGCATTGCCAGAAAAAGTTATCATAGTTCATTTTGTTTCAAATGTTCCCCTCAATGACATATTTATGTTAAATTTCCCCCAATATGTCTTGTATTCAGATAATAAAAAGTTTGTAGTCACAAACAAATGCCAGGAGGAAGATAAATAATGAGCACAATGAAATATCTTTGTAAATTGATTCTTGACTAAACACGTGTAAACTGGAAATCCAGGTCCTCCAAGTCTCTATGTAATCATAAAAGAGTTTTTTGTTCATGATTTGAATGAGAAATAATATTGTGATATGGTTTCAGGATAAAACAGAATCTGTTGGGAGTTGGGGTAGAGGTGAACATTTGTCGTTTTACTCAAACACTACTAAATACACCAGATAAGATTAATGAGAGAAGAAAATTTCATTCTGCCTGCTTTGTTATACAAATCTTTTATAAATCTGGTTCCTCAGAGCACCCAAGATTGACTAAAACAAGTAGGAATTAAGGCTCACATTTACTAGAATGAATGTGAAGCATAGACAGAGGGACACTCCCTGATGACTCAAGTGAAAAGAATAATTCGGAAATTGGAAATAAATTGGTATTTCCAGGAACAGTGGTTATATGGTAAACATTTGTAAGTTTGACTTTTATTTTAATTCAGTAAGGACTGATTGAGAACTAACTTTATGCTATACATTAAGAAAACAAAAGCTCTGACCAAAGGGACATGCAACGTATTTGGAAACTTAGAATACCACACTTAAAACAGATAACAGTGGTGTAATGGAAAGGCCCTTGGATATGGAAACTTTGCAATTGGTTTTATATTCCATCTTCATCTTTCATTACCTGTGTTATCTTGGACAGGTCACTCAACCTTCAGAGCTTCAGTTTCTGCCCCTGTAAGATGAAGAGTTTGATCATCTAACCTCTGAGGTACGGTGCAAGTCTAAATCTATGATCATATAAATATTTACATACATGACAGTGTGAATGTGTTGAGATTATATGAGATTCTATCTCAGATGAAATGAAGATATGACTTTGTTGAATAATCTTCTAGGTATCAACCATGCATTTGGTATCAAAAAGGGGATAAAGAAGCTTGCTTGAAATAGAAAAGGAATTCCTGATAGACTTTGAAGTTCTTTAGATGCTCATGTTTATAGGTAACTTTGAACTGATTTTACTATGCTTTTGAACTATAGATGGCTTTCTTCCAGTCATTCAGACAGGATTAGCCTAGCAATTAAAAGGTATGGGAGGCCTAAAACATGTGGGTGAATAATGCATATTTCTTATATTAAGGCAATATCATGGAAATATGCATTTCACCTCTAAGTAGCATAAGATCATCAGTTTTGGTATTCAGTGTATTTATGCCTTCAATTGATTAGGAAGAACCATCGATCTGAATAGAATAGAATAGAATAGAATAGAATAGAATAGAATAGAATAGAATAGAATAGAATAGAATAGAATAGAGAATAGAATCAAATCGAATCTAATTGAATCAAACACAATGCAATACAACTCAATGCAATATAATATAATATGACACAATACAAAAGTATTGCACAATATAATATAAAACAATACTGGTTCTCCTTCATTTCAAAGAGAATCAAGTACATCACAGGTGATAACCTGACTGGTAGTGAATTATATTATGTGAGGCAAAGTTGCACAAAGACATCAGTCTCACTTTCTCTTCCAGAGTCACTGAAGTTTATTGGCATGACTAAAGTCAGGATGACTGTTGATATCCTGGGTTGCAGTAGATGACCTTACAGTACAGTAGAATATTGAAACATTGGTTCAACTGTATACATCTCAGTGCTAATAAGAAAAGGTGGACAAAGTTACATGTTACCTATAGGGTTGGCCAGTTAACTAAAAGCATAGGTCTGAGTATATAAAACTACTTCATAAGAACTTTCAGTCACTCTATTTTCCCTAAAATAAGATGTGCATTCTTTAGTTTGGCTTTAAATGCATTTAACCATTTTGTAACTAAATTATTTCACATTATTTTGTCTCATATGTTCTATGTTCCAAGTAAATTGACCAACTTCTTTTCTCAAAAACTTTGTATAATATCCCCTACCTATGTGTTTTATTCTAAAGGATGTTCTTTATGCCTTAGAGGCAGATTCCAAAGAATGAGACACATTTTTATATAAAGGGAAATGTGGGCATTGTGAGGTCCTAGTATGAAAAAGTAATGATAGGGGCAGCTAGGTGGCACAGTGGATAGAGCACCGGCCCTGGAGTCAGGAGTATCTGAGTTCAAATCCGGCCTCAGACACTTAACACTTACTAACTGTGTGACGCTGGGCAAGTCACTTAACCCCAATTGCCTCACTAAAAAAAAAAAAGTGATGATAGATTTAGGCAATTAGGTTGCACAGTGGATAGAATTTTAGGCCTGGAATTAAGAAAATATGAGTTTAATTCTGGCCTGGACAAGTGACTTAACTTCTACTTTCCTCAGTTTCCTTATCTGTCAAATGAGGATAATAATGAGACCTACCTCCTGTGGTTTTTGTAAGAATAAAATGAGATAATATTAGTAAAGAACCTGGAACAGAGCAGGATGTTATTTAAATGTTAGCTGCTATTGTTACTATTAGTTGTGACAGTGCTGTTGAATACTACAAATTTCAGAAAGTCCTAAAAAAATATTCCCAGATCCACACATCTCAGATTACCTTGGAAATGACCAACACTTACAATTTTTCCTTTATAAAAAATAAGTTTTATATGTTTTCTTTTTACACCTATTACATTTCTGCCTGCATCTCTCCCCATCACCTGAAAACAATCCATAATAAATAAATGAACAACCAAATAAATGAATGTGAATAAACAAATAAATAAATGAATGAATATGAAATAAATATAAATATATATATATTTAAAAGAGGATTAAAGAAGAGGAGAAAGAAACATTAAAACCAATCAACATATTAGAAAAATCTAATATTATATGCCACATTCCACACCTATGGATCCCCTATCTATAAAGGAGCAGATGAGATTTTTTTTCCCCCTTTTATTCTTTAGGGCTGAGTTTAATCACTTTAATTTAGAAACATTTGCTCTTTTTTTTAGTGGTTGTTATTTCCACTTAAGTTTTTATAATCATTGTGAATATTGTATTCCTTGCTCTAATTACTTCATTTTGTAATAGCTCATAAAAGTCTTTCCTTGATTCTCCGTATTTATCATTTCATTTCTTATGACACAATAATGTTCCACTATATTCAGGTACCAGTAGTTGTTTAGTTATCTCCCAATTGATGGGAATTCACTTTGTTTCTAGTTCTCCATTATTACCAAAAAAATTACTATAAATATTTTGCCATTATAAGGAATCATTATTTCTTCATTTCTATTTTGGTTAATGACATCCTTGAAGTGGAATAGTTGAGTCAAAAGTAAGAAAACTGCAGATAATTATTTGCCTAATTGTTTTCCAGAATGCTTGTACCAATCTACAACACAAACAATAATATGTTAGAGTTCCTATCTTCTCACAACCCCTCCAATCTTCAGAATGACTATCTTTTGGTATCTTTGACAATTTGCTAGATAGAAGGAAACATTAGCAATATTTTCATTTGCATTTCTCTTATCATTAGCAGTTTTTAGCAGGTCACATGTATTTCTAAGTGATGTGTTTTAGATGAATTCTTAGGATAAAATAGAAAATATAGAAGCAATTCAAAATATAAAATAGATACTTTTGACTAGTTGAAAATGAAAAATCTTGCACAAACAAAATTAATGCATTTAAATAAAAGAGAATACTGATTGGGAATAATTTTTGTAACAGAGTATTTATCAAAAGTTATGAAGAAATAGTTCTCAAAAAAGAAATGGCAAATTATTAGCAACCATATTAAAGAATATTCAAATGTTAATCATGAGGAAAATGGCATGCAATTGTATATGGGTTATATATGCACTATCATCTAAAACATATTCTTATATTAGTCACAGTTGTGAAAGGAGAAATAGATAAAAATGTCAAAAAAGAAAAACATGAAAAAGAATAAATAAAAAGTATACTTTAATTTGCATTTAGTGTCCATCAATTTTTTGTTTATTTTACTTTTTTCATCCAGATGTGGATAGAATTTTTTTTGGGGGGGGGCAGGGGAATGAAAGTTAAGTGACTTGCCCAGGGTCACACAGTTAGTAAAGTGTCTGAGGCCAGATTTGAGCTCAGGTCTTCCTGAATCCAAGGCTGGTGCTCTATCCACTATGCCACCTAGCTGCCCCCAATAGCATTTTCTTTGCTGAGTGCTTTGTACTTGTCTTGGATCTCTGTGCTGCTGAGAACTGAGTCATTCATAATTGATCATCATGCATTGTTGCTGACACTGTATAATGGTTTCCTGGTTCTCCTCATTTGACTTTGCATCCATTCATATGAGTTTCCAGGTTTTTCTGAAATCTGCCTATTCACCATTTCTTATTGCACAATAGTATTCTATTACATTCTTATGTCACAGCTTGTTCAACCATTCCCCAGTTGATGGGCATCTCCTCAATTTCCAATATTTTGTCACAATGAAAAGGGCTGCTATCAATATTTTGGCACACATAGGTCCTTTTCCTTTTAAAAATTATATCTTTGACCTAGTAATGGTATTGCAGGATCAAAAGGTATACGTGGGTTGGTTGCCCTGTGGGTACAGTTCCAAATTGCTCTCCAGAATAATTGGATCAGTTTACAACTCCACCAACAGATGAATAGTGCCCCAATTTTCCCAGATCCTCTCCAATGTTTCTTATTTTCCTTTTTTTTTTTTGGTGATATTAGCCAATCTGATAGGTATGAAGTGGTACCTCAGAGTTGTTTTAATTTTCATTTCTCCAATCAAAAAATTATTTAGCGCTCTCCTTCATGTGCATTTAGATAGCTTTATTTTCTTCATCTGAAAACTCCCTCTCCACATCCTTTGACCACTTATCAATTGGGGAATGGCTTGCATTCTTGTAAATTTGACTCAGTTCTGTATATGATTGACAAATGAGGCCTCTTTCATAGACACTTGCTATAAAGATTGTTTCCCAGATTTCTGCTTTCCTTATAATCTTGGTTGCATTGGTTTTGTTTCTGCAAAAGCTTTTGAATTTAATATAATCAAAATTATCTATTTTACATTTAGTAATGTTCTCTATCTCTTGTTTGGTCAATAACCTGTAACTCAATTAACTTCTCCTTTAAGAATTTGGATGCTATGCCATTGGTGCATATATGTTTAGTGTTAATCTTCCTTCAGTGTCTATGGTACCTTTTAGCAAGATGTAGTTTTCTTCCTTATCTTTTAATTAGGTCAATTTTTGTTTTTGTTTTGTCTGAGGTCAGAATTTCTAATTCCCCCCACACACACTTTTTAAAATTTTTTACTTAGGCTCAAGCATAATAGATTCTGCTCTAGCCCCTTACCTTTACTCTATGTGTATCTCTCTGCTTCAAGTGTATTTCTTATAAAAAAAAAAAAAACAAATCATAGGCTTCTGGTGTGTGTTGGTTTGTTTTTAACCTACTCTGGTATCTGCTTCCATTTTATAGGACAGTTCATCCCATTCACATTCACAATCGTGATTACTATGTATTTCCTTCTGTCCTATTTTTCCTTCTGTTTGTCTTCTCTCTCCCATTGCTCAGCCTATCATCTTTCACACCATTGTAATAGGTTTTTCCTGCCTCTTCATGTGAAATAATTTGTCCCATTCTACCTCTCCCTTCTGTACCCACTGTACTACTCTTTCTCATCCCCTAATTATATTTTATATCATTCCCTCAAATTCAACTTATACCCATACACTCTCTATATATTCCTTCTAGCAGTGCTTTTAGTGGTACAATTTTTAAAAATTATAAGTATCATCTTCCCATGTAGGGATGTAAACAGTTCACCTCCATTGAATACCTTGCCTTCTCTTCCTTTTCCCACTTTTTAGTCTTCTCTTGGATCTTGATATTGAAGACCATTTGGGGGGGGGTTCAAGTCTATTCTTCTCCTTTTGAAAGCTTGAAATACTTGTATTTCATTGTGTGACCATTTTTCCCTTGAAGTATTAAACTTAATTTTGTGATGTAGGTGATTCTTGGTTATAGTTCCAGCTCCTTTTCCTTCCAGAATATCATGTTCCATGACCTTTGATCCTTTAATGTTGAAGCTGCTAAATTCTGTGTAATCCTGATTGTCGGTCCCCAATATTTGAATTATTTGTTTTTGGTTGTTTCCTGTATTTTTCTCCTTGACCAGGGAGCTCTGAAATTTGGTTATAATGTTCCTTGGAGTTTTTATTTGGGGATTTCTTTTCTGAGGTGATTGGTGGATTCATTCAATGCCTATTTTATCCTATGGTTCAAGATATCAGGGCAGTTTTCCTTAATAATTTCTTGAAAGAAAGTCTTCCTTTTGATTATGGCTTTCAGGTAGTACAATGACTCTGGTATTGTCTCTTTTGGATCTCTTTTCCAGGTCAGTTGTTTTTCCAGTGAGGTATTATCTACTGGCTTGCTGGGATTCTTCTTGTCCTGTCTCCCTTTTACCCAAGTGATTTTTTCATCCCATATTTTTGTTGGTTCTGCCATTCTAGGATTTGTTTTAGGGCAGTAATTTATGGGCATTTGGAGGTAAATATGGGAGAGTTATGGTGATTTATTGCTTACTCTGCTATCCTGGCTCCTGGAAGTGATCAATGTAAACAGTTTAACCTTATTAAGCCCCTTGTGATTTCCTTTTGTCTCTTGAATCTTCTATTTCAAAGTTAAAATTTATATTCACCTGTGGCCTTTTCATCAGGAATGTTTGAAAATACTCAATTTCATTGAATATTCCCCTCCCCCCACCCCAAGGATTATACTGTTTTTCTTGCTATGTGATTCTTGGTTGTAATCCTTGCTCTTTTGCCCTCCCAAATATCATATTCTCTGCACTCCAGTTCTTTAATGTGGAAGCTATTATCTTCTGTTATACTGAATGTGGCTCCATGATACTTGAGTTGTTTCTTTCTGGCTGCTTGCAATATTTTCTCCTTAACCTAGGAGATCTGGCATTTGGCTGTAATATTCCTGGGAGTTTTCAGTTCTGAATCTTTTTCAGGTGATTGGTGGATTCTTTAAATTTCTATTTTGCTCTCTGGTTCTAGACTACTAGGTCAGTTTTCCTTGATAATTTTCTTTTTTTTAGTGAGGCAATTGGGATTAAGTGACTTGCCTAGGGTCACACAGCTAGTAAGTGTTAAGTGTCTGAGGTCAGATTTGAACTCATGTACTCCTGACTCCAGGGCCGGTGCTCTATCCACTGCGCCATCTAGCTGCCCCCCTTGATAATTTTTTGAAAGATGATGTCTAGGGTCTTTTTTGATCATTGCTTTCAGGAAGTCCAATAATTTTAAAATTATCACTCCAGGGGGGCAGCTAGGTGGCACAGTGGATAGAACACTGGCCCTGGATTTAGGAGGACCTGAGTTCAAATTTGGCCACAGACACTTAATACTTACTAGAAGTGTGACCCTAGGCAAGTCACTTAACCCTCATTGCCTGCAAAAAAAAAAATTATCACTCCAGGAACCATTTTCCAAGTCAGTTGTTTCTCCAAGGAGATATTGCACATTCTTTTCTATTTTTTTTTCATTCTTTTGATTTTGTTTTATTGTTTCTTACATCACTCTCTTTTTACTTCCCATCTTTTCTTCTCCCTCTCTTACTTGTTTTTAAAAATCTTTTCTTTAAGCTCTTCCATGGCCTAAGACCAATTCATATTTTTCTTGGTGCCTTTAGATGTAGTAATTGTGACTTTGTTCTCTTCATCTGAGTGTGTTTTGATCTTCCTTACCACCATAGTAATTTTCTATGGTCAGAATTTTTTATTTGTTATTTGTTCATTTTTTCAGCCTATTTCTTGACTTTTAATTATTTGCTTCAGGTTCCCAGGGCTTTGTGCAGTTGTTTTCAGAGATACTTCCAGGTACCAATAAGTTTTCAGTTCTTCCAAGGTGGTATGATCTGAGGAGACGTGGGTTTACTATTCCTCTGGCCTGCAATCTGATATCTAAGTCACCAAAAACATTCTTTTCTCACCTGGAACTGTGATGGGTTTCCCAACTGCACTGCAGCTACAGGCTCTGATTTACTAGTGCCCTTTCCCACCCTGGGTCTCTCATTCTGACCAGTTATTCTACCCCCTTCTAGTCTGTAGGCTGAGAGTTTCAGAAGCAATTGCTGCTTCTGCTCATTCAGTGGCTCCCAAGGCTTGCTCCTGTTTTGCTGGGGTCTGTTCTGTGCTGATGCAGCCTGCACTGGACTATATTGTCACCTAGTTGTGAAAGATCTTTCCTTCTGACCTTATAAGTTGTCTTGGGCTGAAAAATTGTTTTACTCTGTCCTTTTGGGGGTTCTATCTCTCCAGAATTTATATTGGGGCATTATTTAAATGTGTTTGTAGAGGTTTGGGGGAAAGCACAGGCAAGTTCCTGTTTCTTTTTCACCATCTTGGTTCCACCTTTTCCCTAACCTTCTTAATTCCAGTTCTTTCCCTCTTTTAATTATTCCTTATTTTTCCTGGATGTAGCTTGCTTTTTATATATTTGTTTAAATGTTGCTTCCCTCAGGAAACTGTATGCTCCTTGAAGTCAGGAATTGTCTTTTGCATTTTTTAAATCAAAGTACCTGGCACATAATAGATACTTATTTTTTATCAATTGATTGGTTGATTCAGTGACTAGGATGTTTTTCTCTCCACTCAAAATAATATTTCTTTTTGAATCTGTTTAAATATTTTATTTCCCTAGTTGAACATAACTTCATTGAGAACAGAGGCTCTTCTTTTTGTCTCTGTGTTTGCAGGCCTAGTACATAGTAAATAGTTAACATGTTTGTTCTATTGAATTAAATTGTAAAACTAGTTATTTGTTTCCATTTCTGGAAGGGATGCTAGGTAGTCCCCTGGAATAGAGATCTGGGGGAAAATCAACCAATAAAAACGACAAAACAAAACCATTTTTCAGTATCCACATATAGTAGAATATACTTTCTTCTACACCCTCATAATCACAAAAATAACTTTTTTCTCCATTTTGCTTTGCTCTCCTCTAGGCCCACAGATTGAACCCATAAACTTGATGGCTACCTTGATAATAATTTGTGCTATTAGCCACAAGGAAGCCTTGGCACCAATGCATATTATTTAGTTTGTACAAATTCAGTACAACAAAATGAGTTTAAAGTCTTAAGATTGTCAAATACATATGGGAAAATAATGGTCACCTTATTATTTAATAACTTTATGTGGACATAAATTAGGAAACCTACTTACAAATTGGAGCCTGCAACCAGGTGGTCTACCAGGATGATGACAATACTAAGACTGTGCCATAAAAAAAAAAATCAGTAGATAGAACTAAGGTTGTTTAATGTGGAAAGGAAAAGAATAGCTCTCAAAGTTTTTAAAGGACTGACACATAGAAAAAGAATTATAAGTGTTGAAACTTGTAGTCAGTGAATTTTCCCAAGTTAGTTATAGACCTTTCAGTAAAATATATATATATATATATATATTTATCTCTAGTACATTGATGATGGATTTCCGGTTCAAGTATATTTTAGATTATTGTAGTTCTCATTTGAAATTCCACAAGAAAGAGACTGCGATTCCTTGAATTTTCTAGGATTTTTATGCAATTGAAATATGTTCTTGTTTTTTTTCTTTTGGTGAGGCAATTGGGGTTAAATGACTTGCCCAGGGTCACACAGCTAGTAAGTGCCAAGTGTCTGAGGCCAGATTTGAACTCAGGTACTCCTGAATCCAGGGCCAGTGCTTTATCTACTGCACTGTGTTCTTGTTGGCATTTTTCATGTCACTGGAGAGCTACCAATAGTAGTAGTAGTAGTAGTAGTAGTAGTAGTAGTAGTAGTAGTAGTAGTAGTAGACTTCTGCCAGTTGCGGACAACCATAGATCAAGGCCTTGAAGAGTCACAGGCCACAGTGTGCCTGTTCAGTCCAATACGGGAGCCGCAGCTACCAATATGCTATAAGATAAAAGTGTGATTCATTGGGGAGGGTAGTACCAAATACTAATTCTTCAGGAATGGGAGAGTAAGAGGACTCTCCCATGCCTTCTGTTTAGAAAATTATAACAATAAGTCTATTAATTTTTTTAGTATCTATTATTTTCCAGTACAATGTTGTATACAAAAGAAACAAGACATTGTGATATTCTTTAAGAAACTTAAAATATACCTAGCAGGGGAAGAGTGATAGATGTGTAAGATTAAATGATAAATTTTGAATATAAAAATTATAAACAATAAGTAGAGCAGCAGCAGGAGAGAGAGAGTGAGAGAGAGAACGAAAGATTGGTGTAGTCTCCAGCAATTTAGGATAAATTCTTGAATGAGGTAAGAATTGAGTCAGGCCTTGAATGATGGATAGGATATACATAGGTATAGTTGAAGGAGAAAGGAAATGTATACTATTTGGGAGTGACAGCATAATAAAGACAATGAGAGGAGAATGGGGACCATCCTAAATGAGAATGTTGGTGTGAATATAGTAAAAATAACTGTTAAAGAAAAGTGTGTGTGTGTGTGTGTGTGGGGGGGAGTTGTAATAGATAGGTCTGTTATTTTAGACCCTTAAAACCAGGTAGAGAAGTTTAGATTTGATGCTATAGGTAATAAAGCCATTTAAAATTCTTGATCTTAAGATTGAAGTGGAGTTTTAAGAAAATGACTAATAGTATGAAGGAAAGATTGCAGGTGGAAAAAACTGCAAAGGTGGAGACAAGAATAGGGATTTTCTACAGAAGTCTCAGTACTAGTCTTGTCTAGTCAAGTAAAAATGAATGAGTGAATAAAAGATTGAATGAATGAAGTGATAAGAACCTTGGCTTATATAATTGCAATGAGAATGCACAGCACAGTAGGTCTCAGAGACTTTTCCAAGAAAATGCCAGAAGAATTTGTTGACAGAGAATGGATGGGAGGGGGGAATTTTAATGGTGTCATTGAAATTCATACCCTGGAGAGTGGAAATTGAGAGCTGGATAAGAGGATCCAGTTTGTGGGGCTAAATGAATATTTCATTATGCTGAGCTTGTGGCTGGCCTGGAATTCAAATGGAAATGCTCTATCCCTAGTCAGAGATAGGCAAATGGAGTTAAGGCAAGAAGTTAGGACCAGAGATGTGAATTTTGGACAACCTCAGAGAGGTGGTAATTGAAACCTTGGAAATGAGCAAAATCCTCAAGGGTACTAAGGTAGAGAGTAGAACAGAAGACCAAGGACAAAACCTTGGGATAAGAGAAGGAAGGTGAACCATCATAAGAGAGAAAGAAGTGGCCAGAGAAGAAAGAATAGATCTAAGAGATGACTATATCTTGGAAGCCAAGAGAAGAGAGACTTCTGGGAAATGGGTAGTAGAAAAGAATGTGGAATAAGAAAGGTCCTGGGATTTGGTATGAATGGGATTATGAGTGCCTTAAAGAGAATAGTTTCAATAGTTTCAGAGGATGAAGTTAAAGTGTAAGAAAATAAGAAGGGGATGTGGGCACAGGAATTAGAGATAATAAGATAGACTAAATATTTGAATTTGACTCTGAAAGGATGGAGGTCTGGGAAAGAATTCATTTGGACCTCTGCTCTATTCCAATTAGTTTTAATCAGTTTGATATGATTCGATGAGGGTAGTGATTATAAATTCTATATAATAGGCCCCAGAGTTGTGAGCTGCAGATTGTAAGTCCCCTTGCTTATACCTTATCATGGTATTTTTTCTTATCATGGTGACTAAATCTAGTATAGCAGAGGTGATTCTATTACATAGAAAATTCTTCAACTTATTTTTGTACCTCTGGAACATCCTCTCTTGTCCATCCTATGGTGGCCATCCTATGACCATTTAGTCAGTGGAGATTCCTTATGCTTCACCCAACCTGAAATCCCCCTGCTGACATACAATTTCTAGCTGATATGTCATTTTTGGCCTGTGAAGTGAGATCTATCAACCATTAGACTTCTGTCCTTTGTATAGCCTCTTTAGAATGTTCAGATTTCAAATCTGGCATCAGACCTTATAAAGATAAGGCCCTGGAGGAAGGGGGCATCTCAGATCATGAAGAAAGAAGATCTGGGATCCATTTCATTAGAGGGGACCTTGGACCCTTTGATAAAGTGCCATTGGCTCAGAGCTCTTTTATTGTAGGTTGGACAATTTTAATCCCCACAGAAGGAGACTAGTGAGAAAAGGCAGATGAAAAGTGCATATGTGTTATTCTTTAAAATGGAGATAAAACAAGCATTTGGGAAGAAAGTAATGGATCAAACAAAAAGCTTTTTTTAGTATCATTGACTTCCAAATTTTGGAGGGAGAATTGATTTTCCTCTTTTTCTAGAATATTCATGTATTATTAACTAGATGTGTTTTCTATGCCATTAATAAATTATTTTTCCATTGACACTGAAGAAAAATTTTAACATTTTTTTAAGGAAAATAAAAGATCAAAATAATGCATACCACTTACATTTTGAGTTCCAAATTATCTTCTTCCCAATTGAAAGGAAAGCAAAATTATATGAATTATACATTTTACAACATGAAAAATATATTTCCATATTAGCCATATCACAAAAAAGCAAGAAAAATAAAGACAGAAAATTCCACTTCAATTTGTACTCAGCGTTCATCAATTCTCTCTTTGGAGGTAGACAGCATTTTTTCATCATGAGTTCTTTGAAATTGTCTTGGATCATTGTATTGATCAGAGTAGCCAAGTGAAAGTAATTTCTTATGTAAAAAATTATATAGTAAATAGAGCTAGAAATCATTATTAATAGTTTTAACTCTTCTAGTTTTTAAAAAAGTAGAATAGTAAACTCTGGCAGAACTGTTGAGAAAAATTGGTAAATAATGCCATTCTCCTAACGTTCTAATTTGGAATTGGTTAATATTTGAAATAGGTCATAAAATTCAACTAATATGTACTTATAATACTTTGTCTAGAGCTACCTTATTGTAGAATATGATATTATTTGAACTACCTAAACTTTTATATCCTATATGTGATAAAAAGCATTTTGGAGTCAATGAAATTTTCCTTAGAAGAGAATGATGAGATCAGACCTGTTATATATATATATATATATATATATATACATATATATATATACACACACACATATATATACATACATATACATATATACACACATATATATACACATACACATACATATACATATATATACATATATATGTATATATATTCTTTTAAAATCCTAGATACCATATCTTTGAAATACTTCAAGTATTTTTAGATTTTTTTTTCATGAAGAGAGCAAGATAAATGGCTTTATCAGCTGTTTCTGTACTCATTAATTTTTGCAACTTCTGTTTTCAGAGATGTTAAAACAGGATTGAATTGGACTCCATTTCACAACCATTTAGGCATTTCTATAAATTCTTCATCATATTATATAGTTTCATCTTTTCAAATAAATGGGAGTACAGAAAGGCCATATGTAATGTGATAGTAAATAATTTGTTCAGTCTAATAGGACTAAAAGATAAAGCCAATGATATGGTTTCATATTAACCCTAAAGACATTTCCATCTGGTGGATCTCTATATCAACATTGACATAACATTGTAATGAACTCTTTCTTGATACAGTATGGGGAATTCCTTTGGCCTGGGCATAAGTTTACATATTGACACCTAAGTGAGGATTTATAGTCAATGCCATGATTCAATCACCCTCATTTAGGTGTCAAAACTGGTCATGCAGTATTGCTGGGAACATATCGGTATCAAAAGGATAGGTTTTGGGGCAGCTAGGTGTCCCAGTGGATAAAGCACTGGCCCTGGATTCGGGAGGACCTGAGTTCAAATTTGACCTCAGACACTTGTGACCCTGGGCAAGTCACTTCACCCTCATTGCCCCACCAAATAAAAAAGATAGGTTTTCTACAGAAATCATTTGCTTCTTTTCATACCATCATTTCGAATCAGGAAACAACTTGAAAAACATCATATATGAAAACTGCAAAATATATAAACTATATGGACAAAAACTTCTTAGGAAATCAAAGTTTCTCTTAATCTGGACAGTATGGGCACATTTCATTCACTTGGTTTTTCTTACTTAAGAATGTACTAATCATTCAGCTTATGTTCTTCACTGATTTTCTAGAGTTTTCTAAGTCAAGCATTATATCTTTAGTAAGTACATACAATTTTTCATCCTTGTTTCTGTTGTTTGTTCTTTTATTTTTTCTCTTGTCAATGATAAAACTCAAATTTCCAGTGCTGACCTATAATAATAGAGAAATTATATGTCTTTACATCTTTATCTATACACATATATACATTATATACACATTATACACATACACTATATATAATATAGTGGGTAGACTATATACATGTGTGTATATAAATATAAATATGTGTGTGTGTGTGTATATATATATATATATATATATATATATATATATATATATATATATATATATATAAAACAGAACAGGGTTTATTAATAAGAATGAAATTAAAAACACAAGCAAGATCAGTAAAATTGAGGGAAAGGGAAAAAAAATGGGGGACAGGAAGCGATATGACCTAAATAACACCACCGCCCAGGAATCAGTTGAGAAACATGGCTGTGTCCTGTCACTTCCCAGCTTCAACCTAAAGTGGCAAAACTCTTCCCTTCTTCCCAGCAGACCCCCAGGCTGACCACACATAGCCCCAAGGCAATTGGCTGGTAGCTCTAATAGTCACATGACTGCCCTCACTGGGCTTCCAATCATTATAATTTTGCCAGGCCCATGTAGGCATCAGCAAGTGGTGATGTCGTGAGGTGCCAGTGCCACGGTGATGGCTACAACCAGTGGGTGGAGCACCGTGCCATTGCAGAGGCGCAGTGCCTGAGCCCCAGGCCAGTGCAGGTGCCGGTTTTTTTTTTTAATTCTAGCCAAAAGATAGGGTCATAAAAACCTCAAATAACAATTAATTCTTTACAATACACAAAAATATATTTAGGCATGTGTATAGACACAGACACACAGCTTCCAAACACAGAATAAGAACACACAGTGCTAGTTTTGGTGACCCCCGTCCTTGTTTTTCTTCTTCCTCAGGGAGACTCCTTTAGATGGACAACAGGTGGCTTATGTGACCTACATGAGTTTGAGGAGCCCATTAGTTGTAGAAGTAAAAAATATCCTGTACTAAGTGCTTTTATAAGTCCAGAAGAATGCCAAATGCTGTATCAATAATAATAGCTAGTACTTAAAGAAAATTTTAAGTTTTGTAGTGTTTTACATATAATATTAGTAATAATATTAATAATGATAGTTAACATTTATATAGGGATCATTATGTGCCAATTTCTGTGCTAAGCACATTACAATTATCATCGCATTTGATTCTCATAACAATCTTGAGAAGTAGGTGTTCTTATGATCTCTGTTTTATAGATGCGAAAACGGAAGCAAACAGAGTTCAAGAGACTTGCCCAGTTGTCACACAGCTACTAAGTGTCTGAGGCCGGATTTGAACTCATGTCTTCCTAACTCTAGTGTCATTTCTCTACCCACTGTGCCTAATAATAATAGGCACTAATAGCTAGCATTTATATGGAACTTTCATATTTACAAAACACTTTATTTATGCTAAATCATCTGATCCTTACAACACTGTTAAGTAGGTATTATTATTTTACAGAGGAGAAAACTAGGCAGAAAGGAAAAGTGACAAATAAAACTTATCCATGCCTGAGGTGGGGTTTGAATTCAGGTCTTCCTGTTTCCGAGTTCATTGCTCTATCCACTTTACCATCTATCAGCATGAAGGCTTAAAGTACTGTTGTAACAGAGAAGCTTCTATGCCCTACCTGCTAATGTAGCAGGGATTAGGGAGGACAATTTTCTTTAGTTTCCATGAAACTTGAAACTCTATCTGTGTGGTAGGGCCTGCTCACTCCCTTGTAATATAAATAGGCATAGTCATAGATAGGTCACAGACTCCCCTAATGACAATGTGGAAGCAAATTTACCTCTCTGAGGATCACTTAGTTCATCTTTAAAATGAGGATAACAAATACCTGTAGAACCTTCAGGTTCACAGCACACAGTTATTGTGAAACTCAGAGTCCAGCATAAGTAAAGTGCTTTGTAAATGTTAATCAACTTTGTGCATATCAATTATTATGGAGAATACTAAGAACCAGGTCCTTGAGATATACATGAAAATTGACATGCAGATGCTTGTAGGCCCCATCTTGACCTTACAGTAAGCCTGAAGAACACAGGCCAGAGACTGGGTATTTAGTCATGTGATGTGAAAGCAGCAAGAACAACAGAATGAAGCTTACCAGAGCTTCTAGAATTGTTATTCTCCTTGAGGACTTATTAATGATATACTGTACTGGTCTGAAATACCTGCAATGGGGCATTGAGGAGTTCTTTTGTCCTTGCATACACATACAGGGCCCTGGAGCTGATAACTCCAAATCTATGGCTTCAAAATTATCTTATTCAATCATTGTTCCAGGGTCCTAATTCTACCCAATACACAAGATATGCAAGTTAATCCCCCACTGATGAAGGGTCAGGGAAGGAAAGAGTCTCATGCATATATGTCTGATTAGCTTCTCATCTTTGACATCACAGGGGAACAGTTACCAATTAGCAATTTTTTTTGATAGTTCAGTATTTTATTATTTTCCAGTTACATATTAGGATAGTTTTCAACATTTGTTTCATAGGATTTTTAGTTCCAATTTTTTCTCCCACTCTCCCTTCCCTCCTCCTCCCCAAGACAGAAAGCAATCTAATATAGGTTATATATGTGCAACCAATTAGCAAATTTGCATGGGATATGAAAGTTTTTGCATGGAATTTTCTAAGTCTAAATGATTCTAGGAAAGGAAGGGGTTAACAGGGAAGAGTTGCTGTTTAGTTGGTTTTCAGTAATGTCAACTATTCAATATTCCTTTTAGGGTTTTCTTGGCAAAGATAGAGGAGTGGTTGGCTATTTCCTTTTCTAGCTCATTTTACAAATGAGGAAACTGAGATAAACAGGGTTAAGTAACTTGCCCAGGTTCACACAGCTAGTAAATGTCTGAGATTGGATTTGAACTCAGGAAGATGAGTATTACAGACTCCAGGACAGGCACTCTATCCACTATACTACCTAGTTGCTCTAACAGAGAAGAATGGCTAAGCCCATAGCAAAGGCAGTCTGACAAATGAAAAACTAGCCCTAGAAAACTAGGAAGATTTTCTGGAATGGCACAGATGTATCCTTCAACTGATTTAAGTAAAGGATTAGATTTTCTGATACCTAATATCATCCACTGTAGAATCACAGAATTGTGAATTTATGAGGTGGAAAAGAACTCAGTAATAATTTAGTCCCACCTATACTTTAGCTATGGGGGAGAAATACTCATAGGAATCAGAATTGGAAGTAAATTAGAAAGTCCCTTAATTTTACAAATGATGACATTGCATCCTCAAAAGGGTGATTTATGCAAAGTCATGGGGAAGAGCCAAATTAGAATTTGATACCAAGTCCTATGACTTTATAGCCAGTGTATTTTCCACTTTAGGATGCCACTTAAATGGCTTTATTTTGATTGCTGAGAGGTAGTTGGAATGTCAGGAACATAGCTGCCCAGATGAAAGGGATGTCGTGGGAGAGGAAGAGGCAGCCAAGGGTAAGAATGATGGAATTAGAGTCTTGGAGAGGTCACCAAAAGTGTCTAGCAGAGCAGTGAACAGGTGGTACTGACATCACCTTCTTCAAAATGTTACTGAGCACTAGTTGCACTAAGAATTCATGTCCTGTCCCTAGGGTTCCAACTACAATTTTTCCCCTAACTATCCAGAAATGCATCCAGTTAACCTATGTAGGTATTATACTATTCATGGATGGTTTTGAGGACAAGCAGAAAAATTAATTTAGATGGACACAACAATTCTCCAGAGAGCAGATGATATAATATAAAAAATATTGAGTGTTTATTATTTGTCAACCTCTGTAATAAGCATGGTGATACAAATAGAAAAGTGAAATGATCCCTGCTGTCAAGGAACTCAAACTCTATTTTGGGGAGAAAATATAAATAAGAAAGTTTCCCTTAAACAGGGATGGAAATACGCAAAAGTTCTAAGGATGTAACCACGGAGCAGATGGCAAGGTCCAGAAGTCCTTAGAGTATTTTCACAAGTCAAATTATATCATTGCAGCATATGCAGAACAGGAAATGATAAGGCCTGTGGTTCCTATACTTTATGAAGAAAGAGATCATGTCTTATTTAAACTTTGTAGCATCAACAAAGCCAAGAACAGTATTTTACACACAGTAGGTGCTTAATGGATATTGAATTGAATGAATGAATTGCAGAAAAAATGAAGCCACAATTAAGCATCCACTCCAGGCAAAACTACAGAGCCAAGTCTGGATCCAACTTTCCCTGGGACTGCAAGACTTGGATGTGTCACATCTGGTATCTTGAAAAGGTTCATTAGCATCACTTATGAGGCATACTCAAAATTAAATGGCATGACAAAATTGCTAACAACGAAGACCTGGAAGGCAGCCATTTTGCCAGCACTGAAGCAGTGTTTGAAGTGGTATAGGTCTCCTGAGCAGGAAGTTTGTCAGAGAGATGGCAGCAGTAGAAATCATGAACCAAGTGACTTCTGGGTACTGAGGTGAAATGCAGTACCTACAAATAAGGCAGGATGATGCAATTCTCTAAAGGAAGAAGTAAGAACAATTTGAAGTAGTAAAAGGACCTGATTGGGAGTCAAGACACCTGAGTTCCTTGCTGACTCAGACCTCAAGTAGCTGTGTATAACCTTCCCTCTCTGAAACTGTGTTTTCATTTATTAAATGAGAAGAGAGGGCTAGACTTGCATCTCATAATTCCCTTCTAGCAATTCTATAATTACCTTTGATTAACCCAACAATAAGGCAAGTGCAGAATCACCATGGAATGGTGGGAACTACCACCAGCTGACAGACCAGACCCTCTTGAATGCAGTAGTAAAAAAATAAAAATTAAAAATTAAATTGAATTTTTAAAAAAGCACAGCCAGAAGTGTGGAAAGACTTTGGAAAAAGTGGTGACAACCCAAAACAAAAGAAAAATTTAACATATACTCCATGGAATAATTATAGTTTTCATTTTATAAGGTATTTGAAGGTTTACACAAGAGTCATCATGGTAGAATTAATACAGAGCTGTCTCCAGACAGTCAGAAAAACATAGGTTTTGAGTCCTGTCTCTGATACATTCCAGATACAGGGTCCTAGACAAGGAACTTAAAATCTCAGTGTCCCAGGTAATTCTCTAGGAGTATACATTGCAAAGCAAGTAGGGATCTGTGTTGGAACAGAGATTTAAATCAGTGGAAATTTCCTAAATCAATGAAATCACACACAAAATGCATACACATGAGGTTTGAAAAATACTTTACATACATTATCTTATTTGAGTCTTTCAAAAACTCTACTGGAGCAGGTGCTTTCATTATCCCCATTTCACAGATGTCATAACTGTGAGAGAAGTGAAATTATTTTCCCAGAGTCACACAACTGCTAAGTTTTATGGTTTTAGATCATAGGTGTCTGCACCAAGATTCCAATTCAAATTTTTTCACTCCATATCCAGGGCACTACCAGTCACTATGCCATGTGATCTTTGATGAGTCATAAAACATGGACTGTCTTTGCAACTTGACTCAGACACATATGGGCTAAAGGCGCTAAGGCATTCACATCACAAGGCAGAATGATTTCCTGTGAGAGCTATTGGAAGTTTTTCATTTGAGGGCATCTTAGATTTGGAATCCACTGAATGGTATTCAACACATTTTCTTGAGGAATTTTTAAAAAGTCAATCAGGTTTAAAAGTGCAGCCTTTTAAGTGTATCATTTTGTAGCAAAACATATGAAAAAAACCTTTGTTTTCTGAATACAATTTGTAATAAAATCATTTCTATATTTTGAACAAATTTTAATTTTCCCATGTACATTGTTCTATAAAGGACATTTAAAATATTTGTAATATATACTGTTATATAATATAAATTGAAACAATGTATAAATACTGTTATGTTTTCTACATGTGTATATACACATATGTACAAATGATAATATTTTAAGCAGAGTTTTCAGCTTTGGAAAATTGGAGATGTTCCTATTTTTTGTTGTTGTTGTTCTTGTTGGTTTTTAATTGAACATGTTTACCTGCTTTTGTTAAAGACATTTCTTACATTTTAAGGTAACTGAGTCAATTGGGAGACTGATGAGTTTTACCATTTGTGGCATAAAGTATTTTCATTAGCCACTAAAGTAAGTGTTCATGTAGTATGTATGCTTGTGTATGTGTGTGTGTGTGTGTGTGTGTGTATATGAGAGACAGGCAGAGACAGAGAGACAGAGAATGAGAAACAGATACAAGCATGTTTTGGTGAGGGAGATTCTGTTAAATTGAATTAAACTACTAATGAAAGCTAATTATATTGGATAAACATTTCTTTGGATTCTAAAGATTTCACTACCTTACATACTCTGAGTGTTTTAACTGTGCCTTGTTACCTAGTACCTGGCACAAATCAGTGCATGTGTTAGTGGCTTAATAAATGTTTATTAAGTGACTGAATGGGATTAGTTATATCTCTATTCTTAAATATGATGTTTATCTCCAAAATCCTTTGAAGATGGAAACAATAGGACTCCATTTAATATCAAACGGAGAAATGAGGACAAGGCTTAATAATTGGAGTGGACAATACTGCTAAAATGACATTTTCTATGAACACCTTAGAGAGTCCAATATCTCTTTAGGCCATACAGAACACATTATCCACAACTTCAGTGTTTCTGTCATTGCTAATTCTCTAGTAATCAAAACTGAAGGCAGTCACTTCATCTTAATATGGTTATTTCAAAATAGTAGAGCTCTCAGCTTTCTTTAAGGGTTAATTCATGAGCAATTTAAACAAAGTTTATTTCAAATTGTATTCCTTATTGTCTTTCTGATTTTATTTTCCTATTGAAATTATAGGAAGTAAAGTGCCTCAGTCACTCATTTAGGTTTTCTTTTAGTTATATCATTCTTTGGATAGCTATGTTTAGACAACTGGATAAGCAGTCTAAGGAGAAATAAAATGACCAATAAACTTTTGTAGTCTTAGATCTAGTAGAATTTTACATCATAGTATTTATAGCTGGAAGGATTCTTAGAGAATGTCTCATCCAAATCTCTTGTGGTTCATGTTGTTCATCACATTCATGTCTGAGGAGGGATTTGAACTCAAGTCTTCCTGACTCCAGGCCCAGTGCTCTGAACACTGTCACCCAGATGCCTCAATGTTTCTTTTCATTTAAAAAAATAAGCACAATATTATTGCAATAAACATTTCAGGTTTAAGTCCATCATTTAACCTTTATTATTATCTATGTAATCATAGAATTATAATCTAATTATAAAAGGATAGCGAGATACAATGATCCATGTAATAGAGGTCACTCCAGGCTCTTTTTGATGTCATTCTTTCCAAGAGGATGATGCTACAGTACTGCTATGCAGAGAATTCTGATGATACATAATGGAAGTGCTTTGAAAAGATGAACTGGACATGTAGAGAGAGAAAGTTTGTGACAAGTTCCATTTGCCTGATGACATGTTGAAGAGGAAACTCCTTGATTGGCCATGGGGGCATTGAAAAAGTCCTGTCAGCCTCAGTTATAGTCTCTTTGCCTTGCTGCTCTTGGCGTTCATTAACTGGTGAAGGGAGTGGAGCCTACAACCTTGTGAGTAGAAAACATCTAGAAGGATCCCTGGCATCATATTATTTCAGTTTGGGCTGTATAAGACAGAGCAGCACCATTGCTCTAAGGCACAAAGAATAACCTTTAGGAGTGATCTTCAGATCCCCAGATCTGCAGCAGCTAAGATATTGACTTATCTAGCAGTCCTATATCACCTGTATATGACTGTGATGGGACTAATGCTATGTAGAAACTGATCTTAGTTTTGAGCCTTCACTTCCAGAGACCAGTGTGATGGAGGGGAGAGTTATGCCCCTGAATGTTTTTGGTGGGGGTATTTTTTCTTGCTATATCTTTGAGATAATTATCCCTTTGTAAAAGTCAATTGATGTTAATTGGTTAAATGAAGCTAGGATATTAGTCACTGTCCTCCAACAAAGTGGGGCACACACTCAAACAGATATACACATGTTACTTAATATCTTTATTGAGATAAATCTCTAACATATACAGTATGAATTTTCTTCCTAATCCTACATTGATAGATATAAAGATACATATAGACACAAACATTTGTGTGACTATATCTGTAAATAAATAAATATACTTAGAGAGAAACATCTATATTCTATTCAGGCTTAAAACAAGCTAATTAGTGTAACAGGCTGTTGCAGTAATTTTCAGCTATCCTTGAATTAATAGCATGAATTCAAATTGGTCACAGTCAATTATGTTCTGAATATATTGCTGTAATTTCCTTGCAATGATTTTTATCTAAACATTTTGAATCTTTATTTACTTGCAAGACTCATCTATAGTTCTCTTTCCCTGCTTTGTCTTTTCCTGTTTTGGTCACCTATACCATATTTGTCTCATAAAATCAGTTTTTTATTCAAATAACTTGATTTTCTCTGTTATTTTTTCTTTATTATGTTACCTAATTGTTTACATTTTCCAAAAATAATTACTTTTTTATTCAGATTGTTTTAGAGTCATTTAGTTTCAACTTTATATTCTGATTTCTTCTATTATACCTGTTTAAAGGTTGCTAATTATTTTGAGTCCTCTCCAGAGTAATTTTTAATCCTATATATGAAGACTCCTCTAATGGAGGTCCTTTCTTCCCTTCTTGTCATATTGTTTGATAATGTTCAAGTAAGGAAGTAATGATTAATCAATCAAAAAATATGTGTGTACAATAAATATTTATGTACAAGGTCCAGGAAACAGAAAGATAAAAGTGCAAGAAACAATCTTTGTCCACAAGGAGTTTTCTTTCTATATCCATTTGTTCTCTCTCTGTTTTTCTGTCTCTATGTCTGTCTGTTTGTCTGTGTCTTTCTCTGTCTCTATGTCTCTTTCTCTTTGTTTCTGTCTTTTTGTTTTTCTGTCTCTGTTTCTCTGTGTATCTCTCTCTTCCTCCCATGCTCCTGTTGATCCATACAGTTTCTATGTCCATACAATGTCAAGTCTCTCTAGAGATAATTCATCTTTGACTTTGATTTCTCTATATGAAATGATGGGGAGGGGAAAGAAGCTCTAGAATCCTTTTCTTTTTTCACTGCTACTAATATTTCCTCACTCAATTCCTTCATACATTTTCAAACTTCTTCAAACTTGCTCATTCACGAGCCCCAATTCTTACTTCAAATCTTAATGGGAAGATTTTCCCGCCAAGTTATTCAAATGGCATGGGTGGGGGAGGTGCAGAGAGTGCAGAGGACAAAACGAAAGGAGAGAATATATCAACATTCACAGAAGTTGAAAACTTTCAATAGAGGAATTTACACCTGACCAGGGTTTTGAACAAATATCATCTTACTTACTGCTTGTAGGGAAAGATTGATACTATTCTTCCTTTAAATAGACTTGTTTTCCTAACGGAAATGATATATGAACCACTCCACTTGTCTCATTTCAAACACTTTTTTGTGTTCATCTCATTCAGAAGATACTCTAGTGTTCAGAGACTTGAAGCAAGCAATAAAATGCCTATTGCAAATAAGAGAATTTAAAGAATCTCACCATGGATAGAGTGCATCTCTCTTCCATTTGGTCTCTGCATAGAGCATCTTCCACGACAGTGATGAATGTCTTTGATGAGAATACATCTCTCCCTGTTGAATATCTTCATTTGATCTTAAAATTCAGAAAGTCACTGAACACAGTTATTTCTGTGGCTGCATCTATCAAAGAATATTTTGTGATCTTAGCATGTACACAAGAGACTCCTTATTGGAGGAGTGCCTTAAAGACCATACATTACTCTGCTTAGCCAAAGGCTTTTTTTTTGTAACCAATAACCAACAAACACAATGAGATCTTGTATCCTTTTGAACTTTCAGTCAATCGAGTGACTTTAAAGGTCCAGTCTACTAAAAACAATATACAAAAGAAATCTCAAAATGGATAGGCATAATATTCTAATATGTGACAAACCAAAAGACTAAAACTGGGTATTTTCCAGATTGTGATGGGTAATTAGATGGCTTCATATCAGTTAATATGTACATACAGGCAAACATTACATACCCAAAATCAAGTAGACCCAGAAATGCATAAAAGGAAAGAGTAAGGGGCAGGTAGGTGGTGCATTGGATAAAGCACCGGCCCTGGATTCAGGAATACCTGAGTTCAAATCCAGCCTCAGACACTTGACACTTACTAGCTGTGTGACCCTGGGCAAGTCACTTAACCCCCATTGCCCAGCAAAAAAAAGAAAAAAAAAAGGAAAAGATCATGGGAAGGGGGTTAATGGGCTAAAAATTCAATATGTCAACAATGATGTGACAGACAAAACAGCTAACATGATTTGGGGTGGCATGAAGAGAGATGTACCTTCCAAGAATAGAGTGGTGGTAGCTCCTCTGTGCTCTGCCTTTGTCTGATTTATATGCAATATTGTTTGCATTTAGGGACACCGATTTAAGAAGGATATTGGTAAGGTAAAATTACCTATAAGAGTGCAAGTAAAGATAGCAAAGGGTTTTAGTTCCATGCCATACAAGAAACAGTTGTCAGGCCTTATTAGCCTGAGAGAATACTGAGGAGTTATAATTTAACTATCTTCAGGTATTTGAAGGACTATCACAAGGAGGAGGGCACGTAACTATTTGATTTTGCCCCATAATTTAAAACTAGGAGCAATGTGTGGAAGCTACAAAGATATCATTTTAGGTTTAAAATCTGCAAAAAATTCCTGATTACTTAAGCAATTAAAAATTAGCATCAGCTGCCTCTAAAGATAGTTTCCTCAACATTGAAGGCATTCAAACAGAAATTGCATGATCTTTTTAAAAAAATTTTTTTGTAGGATATAGTAGGGATTCCTTACACATGTTGGCAGACATGTGGTAGTCTGTAGCTTATTTCCAAAAATCAGCTATGTGCAAGGAAATAGTATATAGATTATGAATAGGTAAGGAACGAGAGCTGTTATTTCAATGGTACACAGAAATGCCTAGATAGGAAATCCTCTCTGATTATATGGTTCAACATCTTCTCTTCAGTTTATCATCTTAACAAATTATCTTGAATGCTGAGAGTTTAAGTGACTTGCCCAGGATCGCAGGGACCATATGTATCAGAGGTGGGCATAAAAAAATATGATTTTGTAAATGAATGATTGGAAAAGAGAGTGGATCAATTATGTTGATCAAATCCAGTTATCCAGCCTTTTTTTTGTTTGTTTTAGCTTCTTATCACCAACTGCCTATTGGACCTTTAAAATTTGATGTGCTAGAGACAGCTCAAGCTCAACATGTCTAAAGTAGAAATTATTATGTTCTTCCTAAGCCAAAAATCATCTATGTGTGTGTAGACACATAGATGTATGTATAGTGTGTATGCATGTATATATGTGTGCCTTCTTGTACACATATGTACACAAATATATACATATTATTTATATATAGTCAAAGATACCACCATTTCCCAATCATTCAGGTTTGCATATTTAATGTTATTCTCAATTTCTCAATCTCATTCACCTCACTTTTCATATCAGTTTCCTAGTTTCTATCCTCTACAATTCCTCCCACATGCATCTTTTTCTTTCTGCCTTTATAACCATTAGCTGATAGGTCCTTATTATCTTTTACTAAGACTATTGCAATAACCTTCTAATTGGTTTCTGTTTCTCAAACCTCTCCCCTCCTCAATGAATCCATAATTTAGCTCTGGCAGTTATTTTCCTAAAGCATAGGTCTGAGCATGTCACCACTCTATTAAATGCATACATATATGATATATGTGTGTGTTTATGTATATGCATACATATGTATATGTGTGTATATATGCACATGTACATGTATATGTTTGACTCCTATTAGTTCAATAATCAATTATGAGTGTTACAGTTTTGTATTTGAAACTCTTTATAACCTGGTTCCTTCCTATCTTTTCAACCTTTAACAATTTAAATTTAATTTAACACATTAATCCTCTACAGTACACTCCCTACCCCAATATTCCCTCACCCCATCTTCATACATACCATATGGTCCAGTCAATATAGGCTCTATATTGTTCCTCACATAAAATACACCCTCTCCCATTTTGCCAAAGTATTAAACAATGATTTTTAACAGCCTTATAGATTTATACCAATTCCTTACACATTTTGGATGTTGAACTTTTACCAGATTTTTGTTTCTTATCTTAAAAAATAATTTTTAATTCTTATTTTGGATTCATCATTCTGTTTGAGCAAATAGGGGCAAGGGTTAGAAGGGAATTAGGTACGTTTATATGGCACCTACTATATGTAAGGCACTGTGCTAAGTACAAATATTATCTAATTTGATCTGAATAGCAACATTGCAAGTTAGGTATTAATAATCCCATTTTACTGAGAAGGCAATTGAATTAAACAGGTTAAATGATTTACCCACTATCACAGCACTAGTATGTATCTGATGACAGATCTGGGCTCAAGTCTTCCTATATACTTGCTTTATACTCTTATGTAATTGGAAATAATTATTTTATCTTTTATGTTTACTCATTCTTCTTTTTGGCTATGTACTCTTCCCCATAAAATGTCACAAGATTGTTATATTCTTTTGTCACTTTTAGAATCGCTGTTGAACTTAAAGATCATATGTTCATTTTACTCTTTTTCTGGAATATAGTATGTTTCTGGCTTAAGTTTATCATCATCATTTGTATTATTATTTACCAAATTACTTTTCATTTTCCCCAGTAAATCTAACCAAATAGTGTCTCCCTTAATATTTTGTGTTGTTTGGTTTAGCAAACACTAAACTTTGGAACCTATTTCCTTCTACATCCTGCTTATCTTATCTAATTCAATGATTTACTTTTCCATTTCTCAAATGAATACCAAGTAATTTAATACATATTGATTGAGATGGGGGTAAATCTTGACTCATTGCTGTCTTCTTCACATTAATTTCTCCAGCATTCTTAATTTTTTGTTCCTCCATTTGAATTTTGATATTATTTGGTCTCATTTTATGAATCATCCCTTTCATAGTGTGCTTGGAATAGGACTAAATTTGTGGTTTAATAGAGGGATCATTGTCATTTTTTTTTTTTGGCAGGGCAATGAGGGTTAAGTGACTTGCCCAGGATCACACAGCTAGTAAGTGTCAAGTGTCTGAGGTCGGATTTGAACTCAGGTACTCCTGAATCCAGGGCCGACACTCTATCCACTGCGCCACCTAGCTGACCCCTTTCATTTTTATTGTATTTTCACGGGCCAGACATCAACAATGAATTGATGTAATTATGGAGCAATTACATGATTTCTGTTCATATTATTTTGTTATATATATTTAGGTGGGTCCTGTGCTTGTGCTAGCAGGTTAGCTCCCAGAGAGTTTTTGAATTTTACAACTAGTTAAAATAGTTTCTTTCCTTTTTCTCCTGTTTTTTCTTAGTAATATACCTAAATGCTGATCACATTTGTGTATTTATTTTGCATCCTGATACTTTTCATGAATTATTAATTAATGTCATTAGCTTTTTATTATTAATTCTCTGTGATTTTCCAAGTAAAACATCATATTATCAGTAAAAAAAGGATAGTTTTGCTTCCTTTTTGCCATTGGTTATACTTTTACTTTCTTTTTCTTATCTATTACTGTATCTAACATTTCCAGTATTATATCAAATAATAGTGGAGACAAATATTCTTTCTTCATCTCTGATCTTATTAGGAGTAATTCTAGTATTTTAAAATGTTAGCTTTTTGTCTTAGAGGATTTTTTTTTAATCAACTTAAGCAAAGGCCCTTTCATGTTTAATATACATGAGTGTTGTACTCTGACAAAGGATTTTATTCTTCTATTGATTTATGAATATTTTTTGTGCATTTTAAAGTAACTAATATGCTTAATTGTGTTGTTTTTTTTCTTAATGTTTAATAATCATTTGACCCCTGGTATATATGAAAAACCTAACAGACAAAATTAATAACATTGTTATGTTGACTGAGTTTCTTTTCTAATTATTAATTTTTGAATCAATATTCATCAGTGGTATTATTCAATTTCTCTGATTTAATTTTTGCTAGATTAGGAGTCAAGACAATATTTATTCCAGGAAAGTGATCTATATGTTTCCTACTTTAATTTTTGAGAATAATTTATCTAATCAAGGTCTTAATTTTTTCTTCAAATACCATTTTAAACCTATAAGAATGAGTCCCTTCCCCCTTTGGGAGTTCATTTATGTCCTACTAAATTTCCTTTTCTGAAATTGGATCATTTAATATTTCTAGTTTTTGATTTGTTAACTTTGAGTTTTGTATTTTTATAGCTGTTTGTCCATTTTCTTTAAATTATCATTTTTGCTGGCACATGCTAGGCCATGTTAGTTTAAGATAATTATCTTTATTAACTATTTATTTTGATGTCAACATTCTTATTTTTTATTTTTGCATTTTAGTTTTTCTCTCTTTCAAAACGTCAATTCACCTAAAGGTTTATCCAATTTGTTCATTTTTATATATTCATTCAATGCTCGTTTAAAATTTCTATTTCTTAGTCGAAAATCATTTCACTTAAATTCAACAAACATTTATTAAGTGCCTACTATATACCATTATAGGGAATGGTGATACATAGACAAAATGAAACAATTCCTCCCCTCAAGGTGCTTACTATCTACTTGGGGGGGAGGGGAAGAAGCTATACAAGAATAAATAATTATAAGATTATATGCATATATATATGTATATATATATATATACGCTCATACACAGATGTATGCATACATCTATATATCTATATGCAAATATATACATATATACATACACAAACATGTATATATACACATAAACACACAAGTATTTATTTAAGGTTGTATAGTACAGTGGATAGAGGGTTGGTCCTGAATACAGGAAGATTCAGGTCCATGTCTTATTTCTGACACATACTGACTGTGTAACCCTGAGTAATTCACTTAATGTCTCAGTGTTCTAGGGAATTCTATGAGATTAAAAGTTACAGAGAAGGTGCTGACATGCAGTACTTTTCTTCCTCTTGGAGTTCCCTTTACCCATGAAATCACAGGCCCAGGCCTATCATTATCTCCTAAACAGAAAATAATTGGGCGTAGCACTAAGAACTAGAGGAATTAGGAAACACATCTCCTAGGAAGCCACATGTGAAGTAAGCCTTTGAGGGTGCTAGGAATTTCAAATCATAGAGGTGGTGGAGGTGAAGAGGGAAAGATTCTGGGCCTGTTCATATTCACAACCTTGAGAAAGGGAAGATTATGTAAAATGAATAGTAATTAGGCTAACTTGTCTGGAATGAAGAGTGTATGAATCCTAGTAATATGAAATCATACTGGAAAGATATGTTGGAACTAGATTGTGAGGGGATTTCTATGCCAACCAGAGGAGGTTAAAGTTTATCTGGGGAACAATAGGGAGTCACTAGAGCTGCTTGAGCAAGGGAGTGGAGTGGTCACACACATGTTTTAGGAATATTTGTATAGGATGATTCAAAAGAGGGAGAGACTAAAAGCAGAGAAACCAATTAGGAGACACTCAGTTTTCAAACTGCATTTTCATTGGCTGTTGCTCATGCCATCAATTCCCTCCTCCATATCTGTCTCTTACATTGTCTTGGTTATTACAAATACCATCTAAAATCCCACGTTTTGCAATAAGCTTTATCTGAACTCCCATAATGCTCATCCATCCTCTGTTGATGATATTTAAATTATCCTGTATATAACTAACTTATTTGTACATAATTGTTTGCAGTTTGTGTTTTTCATTAAACTGTGAGCTTGAGGAGAGGGGTGTTTTTTTTGGGGGGGGCAGAGGGGAACCTTTTTATGTCCCTAGCATTTTGCACAATACCTGGCATGAAGCATGTGCTTAATGCTTGGTGACATAACTTGATGGAGTATAGGCTCGACATGATAAGGACACAATTGTAACCCTGAGAGAAGTGTGAATTTAAAAAGCTGTATGAGATGTGGAGGCAGAATCAACAAGACTTGGCAACTAATTGTATATGGGGCATGAGTTAGGATAAAAAGTTTAAGAAAACTCAATTTATGAATGTAGGTGTCTGAAAGAATGTTGCTTCTTGGTACTGAAAAGGGAGAGTTCTGAAGAAGGCTTGGAGGTAAAGAAAATAAATTCTATTTTGGTTATGTTGATTCTGAGATGTCTATTTGACATATAGGCTACAATGCCCAGAAATCATTTGATGATATTGTATCATAGTTCAGAAAAAGATGAGAACTACATATGTATATTATGCTAGTTTCCTTTGGATATACACAATAGAAACCAGAATTATATTAAATCAGTTTGGAAAGACAGTATGGAAATAGATTGTGAAAAACTTTAAATAGAATCAGAATAGTTTATATATTATCCTAGAAACAATTGAGAGTCACTAAAGCTTCTTGAGCAGGAGAGTTATTACCTCTTCATAGAGGTAATAACTGAGTTCGTAAGAGCTAGTGAGATTTCCAAAAGACTGTATTGAAATAGAAGACAAAAGGGACAAAACAGAGCCTTCAACAATACCCACACACAGTAGGTGGAACATGAATAATGATTCTGCAAGGGAAACTAAGAAGTATTAGTCACAAACATAGGATGATAATCAGGAGAACATAAAGTTACAAAAACTCAGGAACAAAAATTACTGAGAAGGAGGGGGTGGTGAACAATGTCAGATGCTACAGAGAGAGCACGCAGAATGTATGTTGAGATAGACCATTGGAATTAACTATTAAGAAATAGTTTCTGGGGCGCAGTGGATAAAGTACCAGCCCTGGATTCAGGAGTTCCTGAGTTCAAATCCAGCCTCAGACACTTGACACTTACTGGCTGTGTGACCCTGGGCAAGTCACTTAACCCCCATTGCCCCACAAAAAAAAAAAAAAAGAAATAGTTTCTGACAAGAAGCCAAGTTGCAAGGGGTTTAGAATTGAGTGAAATGTGATGTAATGGAGACAATGAGTGTAGATGGTCTTTACTAGGACTTTGACTGTTAAAGGAAAGAGTAATATGAAAATAGAATCTGGGTAGATGATTTTTTTGAAGTGATATAAATCTAGGCATATTTTTTGGTAGCCTGAGAGACGATATTGGAAAATTGAAAGAGAATAAAGATTATTGAAGAGACAGGGTCCTGTAAAAGGCAAGAGAAGATGGGATGTTGATGGTTAGCTTTGGCAAAGAGAAGGGTTACTCCCTCAATGCTGGAGGCTCTAGATGTCATCTAGTCCAACCTCCTTCATTTTACTGAGCAAAAATCTGTGGTTTCAGAAGTTGTGATTTACCTCACGTCATATACACAGTAAGTAGAAAAACCAGGAATTAAATGAAGTCATCAGACTACAAAATTCAGTAAGCTTTTCATTACATTCTACTGCTATGAACTTTTCACTTTAATCATATTCATCTCACTATCTTTCATATAGCATACTTTTCACTCCCCATACTTTGGCTTATGCTATTCATTCTGTAATATCTGAAATATCTGCCTTCTACTTCTTTATAAGTGATCAACTGTAGTTTTGTATTTTTTTTCTCTCCCAAGAAAAAGCTTAAAATGACCAAGACTTGTCAAAGTGAATCTGGCCCCCAAATTTAAAAATCTATATGCTCTTCTATCTAGGAGCATCACAGTGTCTCTGTTGGTGGATAAAATTATATCATCCAGGCTACTGAGGATGAACCCAGTCTCTCTAAGTATATTCATGTCACCTATCATCTCAATGGGGATAATCCTTTTAAAATCTTTGGGTCCTCTTAATCAGTTTTTCTTCTTTATAGGCCTTTATGCTCTTAGACCTTGGAGTCCTTTTTAGCCTTCACAGTAAAGTAATTGCAAAGGTCACACACCCTCCAGCCTCTTTCAAGTTCAGTATTTTCTATTCAAATCATGATGCTGTTTTATTATAAATTAATTCTTCACTCTGGGCATATTCATGTACTAATATGCATATTATTTCTTACTTGTTTTTAGGGGTCATCTTTTTAGAGTTAAGAAATATCATACTAGATAGAAATATTAATCCTTTTAAATTTTTAATTATAATATTTGGTTACACTGTTCTCAGTGTTATTTGAGGGTACTGTTTCTTTTCTTTTAGGAGTTATCGTGAGAGTGAAACCAAACATGAGGGTGATAAAGTATCACTTTCTGTCACTTTTTCCATAATCCATCCCTATTATTATTTGCTGTGTTCCTTCAAGGAACTTTCTAATTATCAGTTTTTGCTGATCACATTCAGTAGGAATTAGTCACACAGGATGGAAAAAAAATTCTCATCAAAAGCCTGTTGGGCAATACACTTTTGAGACAGTATCTAAACGGCACTGACTATCTTGTAGTGTAATGAACACTGAGTGTGACTACCATCTCTTTGCCAGGAATGATACAGTAGAAAGAAATTACACTATGAAGCTGGAGGTAATTTTCAAATCTTTGCTCTGTCTATAATTGGGTGTATGACCTTGAGCACAAGTCACTTATCTTGTCAGCTTCTTCATCTCCAAAGGAAAGAGGGCTGAATTAGGTGTTCCCTAAGGTCCTTTCAAGCTGCAATAATTTTTGAAACCCTTCTTCTCTTTTCTATACTCTTGGCCCTCTAGTAAGAATTGGCAGGACTGCTGGAAAGCAGCCATTCATTTATTCAGCAAACATTTATTTGTTGAGTGTTTTTTTTTCACACTGCACTGCACAGTGAAGCACAGCATTACTTGCCAGGGAAGATACTAACAAAAATAACACACTATCTCTGTGCTCAAAAAACTTAGAATTTAGTATTCCTTCAATCTCAATGAAGTAGATGGCAAGTTTATAAAGAAAAGTTAGTGTCCTGAGTATGGAAGCAAAACTCTTGTATATTTTGACAGCTTAAAAGACTTATTGGTTTATTTATTTATTTTTATTTGTAGACATCATATTATCTCCAGTTGGCTCAAGAATAAACCATTTTCCCCCAAATTGATCACGTGTTGAAAAATCTTAACATTTTTAGATTA